>NC_079189.1:336993413-337605913 GCF_029499605.1 Hyla sarda | reverse complement strand
CTGTGGACATTCCGTTATTATCCCTGCAGTTTGTGGGCCAGATGGCGGCAGGACCTTCAATACTAAGCAAACCTCACCCTGGTGTCACGAAAAGTAAGGGTTAATACCACCAGACCCTGTTACACCATTGCCTCACCCAGCTCACCACATAGCTTTTGGAGTCATGGACAGGATACAGGTGTGTGCCTTTAATAACTTTGCTACCCTGACCACCCGCAACGAAAAACGCGTGCATACAGTTATTGCAAGAGCAATTTTTCCCGTCCCTTAGTCCTGCTTCGGGCAAGCAGGGCCGGACCTGAAAAGTGCAGCTGCGCTCAGCAGGCTGTATGGAGGGGCTCCTGACTCCTGCCTGCTCCATACTCTGCAGCCCTGGCTGTTCTCAGTAGCTGGGGGCCGCCGCTAATAGCTATTAACCCTTAGGATCACCGCTGTCGAAGCTGACAGCAGCGTCTAAAGGGACATGTGATGCTCCCTTTTGGGCTAGTGGGGTGGATCAACCCCCCCCCCCCTGCAGCGCGATCGCGGGGGTGGGGGGGTTTGGCATCCACTATAGAGGTAGCCGGAGGCCTTACCTCTGTTCCCTGGTGTCTGTGGCTCTGTCATTGATAGACGCTGGCTGGACTAGGCTCTATCAATGGATTGCAGAGCACACAGATCAATGTAGTTCAATAGAACTCTATTGATCTGTATGAGGAATCTAATGATTCTTCCTAAAAGTCTAATAAAGTGTAAAAAAAAAAAAAAATGTATTAAAAGTTTAAGAGACACCCATTAACCCCTTCCATGATAAAAGTTCAAATCACCCCATTTTTCCTATATTAAAACATGTAAACATAATAAAAACAAACATTTGGTATCGCTGTGTGCGTAATCGTACGAACTATTAAAATATGACATTATGTATCCCGTACAGTAAATGTAAAAAAATTTATTAAAAAAAATACCAAACCACAGAATTGCAATTTTCATAATATCCCAGAAAAAAAGTTAAAAAGCAATTTAAAAAGTCAGATCAATACCAAAATGGTACCGATACAAAAAAAAAAAAAAAATTGATTATGGCGCAAAAAATTAGCCCTCAGCCTAAATAAAAATAAAAAAGCCACAAGCTAAAAAAAAATTCAAAAAAGTTCAGAATTTTTTTTTAAGTTAGTAAAATATGATGGAAACTATACAAATCTGGCATTGCTGTAATGAGGACGGCCTAAAGTATCAAAATAACATGTTCACCATTTACCTTGTGGTTGAGCGAAGAAAAGAAAACCAAATTAACAAAATTATCTTTTACTATTTCAATTTCACTTTACCAAATATATATTTTTAATATTTTATTTATTTTTTGTTTCGGAGAATATGTGATTGAAAAATTAAAAAGGTATTATTATAGTAGGTAGTTATGGCTATTATAGGGCGAGGTGGAAAAAAATTTGTGTAAAAGCGAAAATTGGCCCGGACAAGTGGATCGTCATGAGGGACAAGTAGATTTTGCTCCGTTTTAGTCCCGTGGACAAGTAGTTTTTTTAATTAAATTTCCACACCCGATTGTGGCCATGTGTAAAATCCGGAACGAAGCCATGCTACATGCTCCACTGCAGACCGTACCTGAAAAGGGTTAAGACAGAACCCGAAAAGCGCGCCAAAACGTCCCGCGCTGGTCTGCATCCTGCATCGTGTAGCTGTTTCTATGCCAAAGTGGAACTGTTATCTTTTGCTTGTGTTTGCCGGGGGACAGGAAGTCAGACCTACACCGATGACCTCCTTTCGGCTGGCGGCAATCTTGTGGAAGCCTCATATCAAAGAAGCCATGCTGCCAGACCCCTACAGTCTCGAGATGGCAGCGAGGTGTACGGAGATGGCAGAGCCCACCGCAACACGTGAGGAGAGCAGCAAGATGGCGCCAGAACAGAGGAAAGTTGCCGCAGCGCAACTTTTCCAAGACCTCGCCAACCGCTTGCAGCAGTTGTCTCTTGGGGCTGAGGAGGCCTGCGACCTACCTCTGCTACCGGAGGACGAGTGGCCGGCTACCCTGAAAGGGGCATCAGCGACAGCATCACAGGTGAGACTGTCCCCTCACCACAGGACATGGGGGGTCCTGGGCTGAGATTCCGACTGAAGACTCAGATGTGAGTACACCGGCTGAAGTCGCTTGCTCTTCTTTCAACCCAGAGAGAGAGAGAGAGAGGTCCTCTTGTCCCAAGTAGCTCCGGCCAGTGCACGCCTGCAATCACCCCCTCTCCCAAAATGGGTGCACGGCGACGAGCCTGCACTGATTCAGTATATGTGGGACCACGTCCTTCCCCAGCCAGGGAAGTCCCATCCACCAGTCCCTGCAGCTGAGGCCGAAGTCGCCGGTATCATTGAGCAGATGAAGGCCCAGCATGGGGAGAGATATGGGCCGAAACACCTCCCTTATGAAATCCAGGCAGAGCAGCAGAGGGACACTAAAAAGTTGGAAGCTCTGTATATCCGCATGCTGGACTACCCACAAGAGGGTGAGCCACACTTGGAGCGACGACGCGCCACAGTGGTCAAGTTCGACAAGGCTAGAGGCTTTGGTACCCTCCAGAACTGCCGACATGGGGGGGACCATATTGGTCAATAGAAGGGCCATTCAGCGGGACTACCTGCCCAGAAGATATCACTCCCTGGAGAGAGGGGAGATTAAAGAGTACACCCCAGTCAAGAGTCTGCGGGGTGAATGGGCTGCAGCAGTCACAAGGCCCAAAAATCCAACACAGCTACCCTTCACATACTTCCCATCGGACGACTGAGATGCACCTACCCACAGAATCCGGCCTATGAGGCTGCCTAACACATCCTGTGTATGTATCCTAAGTATATGTCAATGTCCCATTCTACAGCATCTTTAACAGAAAATGTGCCCAGGCCTACTCCCTCTGAGGAGGTGAGGCCTAAGCCATGGGCACCAACATGTGTGCCTAGACCTACTCCCCCTGAGGAGGTGAGGCCTAAGCAACGGGCACCAACATATGTGCCTAGGCCTACTCCCCCTGAGGAGGTGAGGCCGGACCAACCGGCACCAACTGTCGTACCAGTGGCCTCATCCGCTGCTATTAATGTTGTGGCGAGTCGTGAACCCATCTGTGGCACAGTCCCGGCTCCCCAATGTCTCTTGGGACACTGCCGTAAATCCCATGAGAGAATCCCAACCTTTTGCTCCTCGCTGCATGTCGCAGAGTAGGAAGCGCGCTGATAAGAGACGTTGGGAATCAAGAAAATTCCATTTCTAAGTCATTATTATTTTGTTCTTTGCTTGCCATTAAGTGAGTGGTACACCAGTACCCTCGTGTTGCAGATTTCGTCACTTTGGTAACCAATTCAAGATTAAGTGCCTGGCAGGACTATGATAAGAAGTTCACCTGTTCAGCAACGTAACCACCTTCCTAAATTTGTGCCCAGCCCCAGGCCGAGAGACTCCTCGTCTGAGGAGATCCTAGTAAGTTTGTACCCGGCTCCGGCAACAGCCGTGTTTTATTGAGGACTCTATAACGTAGCTGGACTGTAGAGCCTTACATGGCTGTTTATGTAATATATCTCATAGTAATATATTTTTGGTGCCCGAAATGTTGCACCCACATAGCCGGTAAATGTTGCCTGAATACATCAAGTGTTGTACTGCTACCATGTAGCCCTTGTGTTCCAATCAATAAAATGTCAGCTGACATAAAATGTCAAACAAATGTAAGTGGGGTTATTGCGCAGAAGTATCAAATTCCTGTACACAAGTACCTATTTCTTTCAGGTGTTATAGTGGATACTTAAAAGGTGCCCTCCCAGCTCCTCTGGGAGTAACAATAAATGGCACTCTTCACTAGCGCCTAACAAGGAAACATACCTATCAGGTATCAAGACTGACTACATTTCCTAAAACTCAATGTACACATAGTACAGTACATAAACTTCATTAGTGTACATTCATAAAGTCCAGTAGACATAACTCAAAGTATATCTCACAAAGAAAATGAGTCTTACGGACTGTAACATGTTCTAAATCAGTCCGTACCAATGTTATGCGCTAATGTCATGCACTAATATGTTCTTTTGGCTTCACATGTTCAGGATGCTCTTCCTGGCCAGAAGGTATTCCTGTAGCTAACTAAACCATACAATACACGTATCCAGAAAGGTAACAGTAGGCTTAATTGCTATCTAGGTCTAAAGAGTCCTAGGGGTAAGTGTGTAGTACCGATAGACCCTAATAGCTAGGGAATTAGGCAGAAAGCCTCAGGCAACCCAATCCACAACCAGTGTATAACGTGAGAAAATAATATGTGGTATGATATTTAAT
The DNA here is from genome assembly GCF_029499605.1 of Hyla sarda. NCBI lineage: Eukaryota > Metazoa > Chordata > Amphibia > Anura > Hylidae > Hyla > Hyla sarda. The sequence continues at coordinate 337,601,601 of NC_079189.1, read as the reverse complement.
GTATGTCAAAAAGAAAAAAAATGAACGTTGAGATTAAAATTATAGTATGTAGAAGCTTGGGATCGACCGATATCTCTTCTCTCCCGCTGCCTGTCCGGGGGTACCCCTGAGTTCTATAACCGCCACCCCCCCAACCCCGATACCCCCCCACCGCACCGCGCCCCCCACGTCTCACCCCCTCACCGCACCGCCCCGGCCCCATCCCCATCCCCAGTTTCATAATTACCTGTTCCCGGGGCCCGGTTGCATCCTCCTGAGCTGTCTCTGTGCGCACTGATTGTGACATTGCGTCACTCGTCATTGCGCACAGCGTAACGCAGGAAGCAGCAGGAGCCAGAAGTAGCGTGGACCCGGGCACAGGTAATTATAAAACCGGGGATGGGGCAGTGCGGTGGGGGGTGCAATGCGGTGCAGTGCGGTGGGTGGGTCAGTCGCGGTGCGGCATTATCGGATTATCGGCAAGGTAATTGCTGATACCGATAACACCCAAAATCGTGAATATCGACCAAACCGATAATCGGTCGATCCCTAGTAGAAGCATCACCGACATTATACATACTTCACAGAGATTGTATAGTCAAAAGTCATTCAGTCAAATGTCAGTTCAGTTAGAAATTAAATGTCAGATGTCAACTAATTTCATGCATAGTCAGTAAATGCGTAACCTCATAAAATAAAAGTAAGATAGAGATACCAAAAAGGTATACAGATAAAACTTCTCATATTCTGTGCATCCTGTTCAAGAAGGCAGGACTAAAGTGATCCTTGAGTCAACTCCCAACAATCCTGTTCATGTATCAGTTTCAGAGCAGGTATGGAAATTACCTAAATGCGCAGAGACTCTATATCTGTTCCTCGTACCAGCCTGAATATGGTTATTTGTATTAATGCTCAGGACTGCATCTGGCCCTATGGCCATTCTGTCCCTTTACCTTAGGGGACCTACGTCAAGAACATCTTATCTTAAGTAAGGGGGTTTGTGGTGTCCTGGTACAGGACCTTGTCCCGTCCCTTGTGTTAAGTCCCCTCAGCTAGAGTTCCTCCATCTCCACAGGGCTCTCCTGCAGGGCTTGCCCCTTGGTCGCCTCATATAATTGTGTTTATATGTATATTATTTCATGTATAGGTAAAATAAATGTATAGGACCTTCCCAGGTCATGTGATCTACAGTTGTGAATGTACGGAGGTTTAAGGACCTTCCTGGGTAATGTGATGTACCCAGAGTTCACTGGGTTCAGGACCTATAGGTTTTCTGGCCAATGAGCTTAGTCCAGCCCCCTTAATTTATAAAGGGCGGTAGTCTGTAAATTCTCTCTCTTAGTTTCGGACTATCAAGGAAGCACAATCAGCATATCTTCAATCTCAATCTCAAGTATCGACAAAATTTTACCATTAAAAAAGTAGAATATGTCAAGAAAAAACAATCTCTGAATCAGAATGAAAGGTAAAAGCATGCCAGAGTTATTAATGCTTCAAGTGAAAGTGGTCAGATGTGCAAAAAATTGCCGGGTCCTACGGTGAAAATTGGCTGCGTCCTTATACCAAAAAGTTAAACAGATTTATAAATGACTTCTATTATAAAATCTTAATCCTTCCAGTACTTACGAGCTGCTGAATACTGCAGAGGAAATGCTTTTCTTTTTGGAACACAGTGCTCTCTGCTGACATCTCTGTCAGTCCATTTTAAGAACTGTCCAGAGTAGGGGAAAATCCCCATTGCAAACATATGCTGCTCTGGACAGTTCCTAAAAATGACAGAGATGTCAGCAGAGAGCACTGTGCTCGTGATGTCAGCAGAGAGCACTGTGTTCCAAAAAGAAAATCATTTCCTCTGAAGTATTCAGCAGCTAATAAGTACTGGAAGGATTACAATTTTTTAATAGAAGTAATTTACAAATCTGTTTAACTTTCTGGCATCAGTTGATTTAAAAAAATAAATAAGTTTTCCACCGGAGTACCCCCAAGGGGAGGACATACATGCAGCAGGCGAATAAAAATGGGCAACAATTTTTTTGAATGAGTCGCATGCTTCTACTGGCCCCTGTCTGAAAGTTGCCTAAAGGAGGTGTATTTATGTGGGAGAGGTTTCAGCCTCTAAATGACCAGCTAGGTCCACCCACCTAGATCACCTGTGCTGCAATGTCAGACACCTAACAATACAAATGCTGATCACAAAAATTATATATCACACAGGGATGTGGAATTCCTATTGCCAGACGCCCGGTACATGCAGTTCTGGGCGCCGGGCAGGTGAATTTCTCCGGCCCTTAGCCCAGCTTCGGGAAAGCAGGGCAGGACTTGACAAGCGTGGCGGCGCTTAGCAGTCTGTATGGAGCGGGCTCCCGACTTCTGCCCGCTCCGTATTCTGCAGCCCTCAGCTGTTCTCAGTAGCAGGGAGCTGCTGCTAATAGACAGATCGCCGTGGCTGGCTATTAACCCTTTAGATCGCCGCTGTCAAAGCTGACAGTGGCGTCAAGTCATGTGAATGCTCCCAGGTGGGCTAGTCGGGTGGATCGCAGGGGGCGATCCACTATAGAGGTAGCCGGAGGACTTACCTCTGTAACCTGGTGTACTGTGGCTCTGTCATTGATAGAGCCTGGCTGGACTAGGCTCTATCAATGGATAACAGAGCACACAGATCAATAGAGTTTAATAGAACTCTATTGATCTGTATGAGGAATCTAATGATTCCTCCTAAAAGTCTAAAAAAAATAAAAATAAAGTTTTACTAAAAGCTTAAAAGACACATTAACCCCTTCCACATTAGAAGTTCAAATTTGATGAAAAAATAGAAAATTTTGCATTTTTCTAACTTTGAAGCTCCCTGCTTGTAAGGAAAATGGATATTCCAAATAATTTTTTCTTTATTCACATATACAATATGTCCACTTTATGTTTGCATCATATAAAAGTTTTTACTTTTGGAAGACACCAGAGGGCTTCAAAGTTCAGCAGCAATTTTCCAATTTTTCACAAAATATCCAAAATCACAATTTTTCAGGGACCAGTTCAGGTTTGAAGTGGATTTGAAGGGTCTTCATCTTAGAAATACCCCACAAATGACCCCATTATAAAAACTGCACCCCTCAAAGTATTCAAAATGACATTCAGTAAGTGTTTTAACCCTTTAGGTGTTTCACAGGAATAGCAGCAAAGTGAAGGAGAAAATTCACAATCTTCATTTTTTTTACACTCGCATGTTCTTGTAGACCCAATTTTTGAATTTTTACAAGAGGTAAAAGGAGAAAATGTATACATATATTTGTAGGCCAATTTCTCTCGAGTAAGCACATACCTCATATGTCTATGTAAAGTGTTCGGCGGGCGCAGCAGAGGGCTCAGAAGAGAAGGAGCGACAAGGGGATTTTGGAGAGTAAGTTTTTCTGAAATGGTTTTGGGGGGGGCATGTTGCATTTAGGAAGCCCCTATGGTGCCAGAACAGGAAAAAAAAACTAGACCCCTTGAGGAATGTAACAAGGAATAAAGTGAGCCTTAATACCCCACAGGTGTTTCACGACTTTTGCATATGTAAAAATATAAAAAAAGTTTCCCCCCAAATTTCACATTTTTTGCAAGGGTTAATAGCAGAAAATACCCCCCAAAATTTGTAACCCCATCTCTTCTGAGTATGGAGGTACCCCATAAGTTGACCTGAAGTGCACTACGGGCGAACTACAATGCTCAGAAGAGAAGGAGTCATATTTGGCTTTTTGAGGGCAAATTTTGCTCGGGGGCATGTCGCATTTAGGAAGCCCCTATGGTGCCAGGACAGCAAAAAATACCCACATGGCATACCATTTTGGAAACTAGACCCCTTGAGGAACGTAACAAGGAATAAAGTGAGCCTTAAAACCCCACAGGGGTTTCACGACTTTTGCATATGTAAAAAAAAAAAAAAAAATTTCACTAAAATGTGTGTTTCCCCCCCAAATTTCACATTTTTGAAAGGGTTAATAGCAGAAAATAACCCCCAAAATTTGTAACCCCATCTCTTCTGAGTATGGAGGTACCCCATAAGTTGACCTGAAGCGCACTACGGACGAACTACAATGCTCAGAAGAGAAGGAGTCATATTTGGCTTTTTGAGAGCAAATTTTGCTCGGGGGGGCATGTCGCATTTAGGAAGCCCCTATGGTGCCAGGACAGCAAAATAACCCACATGGCATACCATTTTGGAAACTAGAACCCTTGAGGAACGTAACAAGGGGTACAGTGAGCATTTACCCCCCACTGCTGTCTGTCAGATCTTTGGAACAGTGGGCTGTACAAAATTTTTTATTTAAGTACAACAGCAAACAAAATTTTGTATCAATATATCAAGATAATACTTATTACAGTCAACCTATTGTGTACTCCTACACAAATATCATAACAGAAAAAGAGAATGGAGACACTTGTAATATAAAAATTGCATAATTGTATTGAGTATGCATTAAAAAATGTATTTAAAAATCACAAATAGGGAGAAGCATCCACAAAGTGGAGAGACAAAGGCGTTGCTCACAGACAGATCCACATAAGTTGTATAAGGAAAAGTAACATGGTGCATAGTCACACGTGTGCATTAACAGCACATACATAGGCACAACAATGCTCAAATTATCATACAGTACAATGCACACAGTGAAGACAATAGGCATACCAAACTGTAACATCCAGTTCCTAACAGGGTCTGCTGGAGCAACGCGACCCGATCAGCCCGGTATCGCCGCAGATCGCAAGGGCGATTTCCCTTGCGATTTGCGGCGATCACCGACATGGGGGACCTACATGGCCCCCCTCGGCGTTTGCCCTGGATGCCTGCTGAAGCATTTCAGCAGGCATCCACTTCCAATCCCTGCCCGGCGCGCGGCAGGGACCGGAAAACGCCATGACGTCCTGGGACGTCATTGGTCCTTAAGGCCCAGGGTGCCATGACATCCCAGGACGTCATTGGTCCTTAAGTGGTTAAGGACGCAGCCTTTTTTTTTTTTTTCGTAAATTTGACCTCTGTCACTTTTAAGCATTAATAACTCTTAAACTTTAACTTATGAATTTGATTCCAAGATTGTTTTTTCGTGACATATTCTACTTTATGTTAGTGGTAATTTTTCGGCGATACTTGCAACATTTCAAAAATTTTCATGACATTTTTGAAATTTTCACCAAGAAATTATAATTTTTTTTACTTTGAACTCTCTGCTTGTAAGAAAAATGGACATACCAAATAAATTATATATTGATTCACATATACAATATGTCTACTTTAAGTTGGCATCATAAAGTCAACATTTTTTTAACTTTTTGAAGATATTAAAGGGCTTCAAAGTTTAGCAGCAATTTTCCAGTTTTTCATGAAAATTTCAAAATCTTAATTTTTCAGCGACCAGTTCAGTTTGAAATTGATTTGAGAGACCTTTCTGTGAGAAATACCCCATAAATGACCCCATCATATAAACTACACCCTCAAAGTATTCAAGATGATATTCAGAAAGTTTGTTAATCATTTAGGTGTTTCACAGGAATAGCAACAAAGTGAAGGAGAACATTCAAAATCTGCAAATGTTATACTTACATGTTCTTGTAGAACCCTTTTTTGAATTTTTACAAGGGGTAAAAGGAGAAAAAGCACCCCAAAATTTGTAACCCAATTTCTCTTGAGTAAGGAAATACCTCATATGTGGCTGTAAAGTGCTCTGTGGGTGCACTAGAGGGCTCAGAAAGGAAGGAGAGACAATGGGATTGTGGAGAGCAAATTTTGCTAAAAATTGTTTTTTTTTTTGGGGGGGGGGGGGGGGGTATGTTTCATTTAGGAAGCCCCTATGGTGCCGGAACAGAAAAGAAAAACACATGGCACACTATTTTGGAAACTACACCCCTCAAGGAATGTAACAAGGGGTACACTGAGCCTTAACACCCCACAGGTGTTTGACGACTTTTCATTAAAGTGGGAGGTATAAGTGAAAAAAAAATTCCCACTAAAATGCTGCTTTTTCCCCAAATTTACAATTTTTACAAGGGGTAATAGGAGAAAATGCCCCCCAAAATTTGTAGTCCAATTTCTTCTGAGTATGGAAATACCCCATGTGTGGACGTAAAGCACTCTGCGGGCGCACTACAATGCTCAGAAGAGAATGAGCCACATTTGGCTTTCTGAAAAGCAAATTTTGCTGAAATGGCTTTTGCGGGGCATGTCACATTTAGGAAGCCCCTATGGTGCCATAACAGCAAAAAAAAAAAAAAAAAAAACACATGGCATACTATTTTGGAAACTACACCCCCAAGGCACATAACAAGGGGTACAGTGAGCCTTAATACCGCACAGATGTTTGACTAATTTTCACTAAATTTGGACATGAAAATATTTCTTTTCCCACTAAAATGCTGGTGTTACCCCAAAGTTTTCATTTTTAAAAGGGGTAGAGAACCCCCCAAATTTGTAACCCCATTTCTTCTGAATATGGAAACACACCATGTGTGGACGTCAAGTGCTCTGCTGGCGCACTACAATGCTCAGAAGAGAAGGAGCACCATGGAGAGTGAATTTGGTTGGAATAGAAGTTGGGGGCCATGTGCATTTACAAATCCCCCCATGGTGCCATAACAGTGGACCCCCCCCCCACGTGACCCCATTTTGGAAACTAAACCCCTCAAGGAATGTAATAAGGGGTGCAGTGAGTATTTACACCTCACTGGCGTTTGACAGATCGTTGGAACAGTGGGCTGTGCAAATGGAAATTGGGCTTTGAAAACGAACATGGCCTTTAATTTCAGCCAAATTTTCTCTCCAAATGCCCAATGGCGCTCCTTCTCTTCTGAGCATTGTAGTTCGCCTGTAGAGCACTTTGCACACATATTTGGGGTATTCCTTTACTCAGAAGAAATGGGGTTACACATTTTGGGGGCTTATTTTTACTATTACCCCTTGTGAAAATGAAAACTTTGGGGTAACAGCAGCATTTTAGTGGAAAAAATAATTTTTCATTTTCATGTCCAACTTTAACGAAAATGTGTCAAACACCTGTGGGGTGTTAAGGCTCAATATACCCCATGTTACATTTAGTGAGGGGTGTAGTTTCCAATATGGGTGTTTTTTATTTATTTTTTTTTACGTTTGTGTCAGAACCGCTGTTGCTATTAGCCACCCCCCTGTGCAAATCACCAATTTAGGCCTCAAATGTACATGGTGCGCTCTCACTCCTGAGCCTTGTTGTGCACCCGCAGATCACTTTACATCCACATATGGGGTATTTCCGTACTCAGGAGAAATTGTGTTACAAATTTTGTGAGTCTTGTTTTCCTTTTTCCTCTTGTGAAAATGAAAACTATGGACCACCACCAGCATGTCAGTGTAAAAAAAATATTTTTTTAACTCTAACATGCTGGTGTAGACCCCAATATTTAATTTCCATAAGGGGTAAAAGGAGGAAAAGCCCCACAAAATTTGTAACACAATTTCTGCCGAGTACGAAAATACCTCATATGTTGCCGTGAAATACAACAGGGCTTCGAGGTGAGAGAACGCCATGCGCATTTCAGGCCTTAATTAGGGATTTGCATAGGGGCGGACATGGATGCAAGTGTTACTCTTGCCTCCTCCACCACAAATACCCTACGCCAGAGTTTCCCAAACAAGGTGCCTCCAGCTGTTGCAGGACTCCCAGCATGCCGGAGTTGTTGTTTTGCAACAGCTGGAGGCTCTGTTTGGGAAACGCATTTTTATTTGGGGGGGAGGTGTAATTGTGTAAGGGTGTATATGTAGTGTTTTACTTTTTTTTTATTTTGTGGTAGTGTAGTTAGTGTTTTTAGGGTACATTCACACGGGCGTGGGTTTACAGTGAGTTTCCCGCTGGGAGTTTGAGTTGCGGTGGAAAATTTGCTGCAGTTCAAACTTGCATTGGGAAACTCACTGTAAAGCAGTGTAGGGGGTGTTTACGGGCACAAACCGCCGACTGTTGCAAAACTACAACTCTAAACATGAACTGACAGACTGTGCATGCTGGGAGTTGTAGTTCTGCTACAACTGGAGGCACACTGGTGGGAAAACACTGAATTAGGTAACAGACTAACTCAGTGTTTACCCACCAGTGTGCCTTCAGCTGTTGCAAAACTACAACTCCCAGCCTGTACTGGCAGCCGCTTGTTGCTGGGCATGCTGGTAGTTTAGCAAGATCTGGAGGGCCACAGTTTAGAGACCGCTGCAAAGTGATTTCCAAACTGTGGTCCTCCAGATCTTGCAAAACTACAACTACCAGCATGCCCAGACAGCAATTGGCATCACATGGCCGGACCTCCGGATTTCCGCGCACCCGCCATCGCCGCACCTCCAGATTCTCTGCACATCCGCTACACACCGGCCGCCCCTGCACACCCGATTGCTGATCGGGTTAATCAAATAGGGTACCGGGGTGTCGGGCAGGAGTGGTCTTTAGCTAATTAACACGATCAGTGCTGCGGGAGTGCGCACTTAATGAACACCGCCTTTATACGGCGGAATGCGCGAAGGTATGGCGTTATCTGCCGTATAAATGCGGCTTTCTGCATGAAGGGGTTAAGCAGAACTTCTCACCTGCCGGAGACCCCGGGATGCAGCAGCAGCTGAAAACCCCTTAACGTTCTGCGTTAAGGGGTTGAAAAGCGATTAAAAAGTCAGATCAATATCAAAATGGTACAGATACAAAAAACAGATTATGGTGCAAAAAATTAGCCCTCATACAGCCTGGTATGCGGAAATTTATTTATTTATTTTTTTTTTTCTAAAGCTACAGGGGTCAAAAAATGGCAATAAAAAAATTGGAAAAAGTTCAGAATTTGTTTTAAATTTGTAAAACATGACAAACTATACAAATCTGGTATCGCTGTAATCAGGCGACCTAAAGTATCAAAACAACATGTAAGCTCATCCACAAGGTAAATGGCATAGAATAGAAAACCACCAAAAATTCTAAATTATCTTTTACTATTTAAATTTAACTTCACCGCATATTTTTTTTTTTTTTTTTGTTTCGGAGAATGTTATTGAAAAATTAAAAAGGTATCATTATAGTAGGTAGTTATGGCTATTATAGGGCGAGGAGGAAAAAACGAGAGAGTGTAAAAGTGAAAATTAGCCGGACAAGTGGATCGTCATGAGGGACAAGTAGATTTTGCTCCATTTTAGTCCCGTGGACAAGTAGTTTTTTTTTTTATTAAATTCCCACACCCCTGAACACATTAAAAAGTACAAGAAATATTATTGAAAAGAACTGTGGATGTTTAGACCAATTGGACCCAATGCATTCAAGTGTAAAATCCATTCTGCTTCAGCCTGAAGCAGCAATTGGTCACGGTCTCCGTCTGACCTAGGAGGTCTTATTCTTTCTATAGCAGCCAATTTCAATACGGAGGTGTTCCCTTCATGCGTTTCTACTATGTGGGATATTAAAGGGGTATTCCAGGAAAAAACTTTTTTATATATATCAACTGGCTCCAGAAAGTTAAACAGATTTGTAAATTACTTCTATTATAAAATCTTAATCCTTTCAGTACTTATGAGCTTCTAAAGTTAAGGTTGATCTTTTCTGTCTAAGTGCTCTCTGATGACACCTGTCTCGGGAAATGCCCAGTTTAGAATAGGTTTGCTATGGGGGTTTGCTTCTAAACTGGGCGTTTCCCGAGACAGGTGTCATCAGAGAGGACTTAGACAGAAAAGAACAACCTTAACTTCAGAAGCTCATAAGTACTGAAAGGATTAAGATTTTTTAATAGAAGTAATTTACAAATCTGTCTTTCTGGAGCCAGTTGATATATAAAAAAAAAAGTTTTTTCCTGGATAACTCCTTTAATCTCTGGGCTCTCACCCTGACAAACAATTTTGGTCTAGTTTTTCCCATAGTAGAAACCGCATGTACAAAAGAGTATTGTACACACAATAAAGGATGTCTTACATGTAAAAAAAAATCTTTTATATGATGAGTAATACCCTCCCTAGTTGCAACACTTATAACCCTGCGTTAAATGAACAAAAAGAACAATGATGGCTGGCAACATTTCCCTGTGGAACCACATTTGTAAGCCAGTTTTTTGTACGCTATTTTTTGCTTCTTTCTTAACAAGATCCCCTATTGTTTTATTTATTCTAAATGTAATAAGTGGCTTTCTGGTGGCTATTTCCTGTAGGTCAGGATCTGACTCTAGGACATACCAGAATTTCCTTATTGCCCTTTTTATCACACTGTTTTGTGGGTTTTTTCAATAGCAAAAATAAAACGTTTTGCCTCCGATGTATCGTTTTTATATTTTTTCCGTAACTCTGGATTTTACACTTAAATGCACTGGGCCCAATTTTTCTAAATGACCGGAATGACTGGAGTACTTTTCTAGAATATTTCTTGAATTTTTTTTATAGGTGTTATATATTTTTTGTGATCAGCATTTGTATTGTTAGGGTGCATCCACACAGAGTAATTCAAGAGGAATTTACTCGAGTAACTCCTCTTGAATTCTCCTCTCCAAATTAATGCCCATTGACTTTAAGGCTAGGTTCACGCTGTGGAATTTCTAGGCAGAATTTCTGCCGGAGATCGAGCCGACGGCACTAGGACCATGCGGACTACATTGCCGTCCCCATAGATGGCAATGCATTTCTGAGCTGATCTCCCCAAAGATCCACCCAGAAATGCATTGCAGTTTATGGGGGCGGCAATGCAGTCCACGCGGTCCTAGTGCCGTCGACTCAATCTCCGGCAGAAATTCTGCCCAGCATAATGTTTTTTCTGCTGTCCTGTTCACACTGCGGACATTCTGATAGCAGAATTCCGACGCTGAATTCCTTTCTGCTTGAAGAAAGAACATGTTCATTCTTCAAGCTGAATCCAATAGAAGTCAATGGTAAAAAAAAATTATGCCCGACATTGTTTTCGAGTGGAATTCAAGCGGAATTCAGAAAAGTAGATTAAATAGCCTCCTCCTCCATTCCTCTTCATTTCTGCATGGAAATTCCGCTTGATGGATAAAATGACAGAAGGCAACAATTTCCTGACCAAAATTATTCCTCACAAATTCCTCTTGAATTCCTCAGTGTGAACGCACCCTTAGGTGTCTGATGTTGCAGCACAGGTGATCTAGGTGGGTGGACCTAGCTGGTCATTAGAGGCTGAAACAACTCCCACATAAATACACCTCCTTTAGGCAACTTTCAGACAGGGGCCAGTAGAAGTATGCGACTCGTGCAAAACAACTGTTGCCTGCTGCATTTATGTCCTCCCCTTAATATTAATATACACTGAATAAAGCCCTCGATTTTACTTTCAAGCTACCCCAGTGTGCCGCTTCCCTTTTTGTGTAGGCTTGTGAAAATCAGTCCATTTGAAAACAGCAGTGTCCCTATGGTGTCAAAGGAAGACTCCACGCCTATCACCAAGACATCAGGCTCCTACTACAGGAACAAATAAGTCCATTTACCGTATAGTTGCTTTGTTTGCTGTGCCGCATTCGGTTTTCTACATTGCATGCCTACATGTAAATTAATGACTAAGATTATGACTAATAAAGTAAAAAATATAGGCCCAGATTTATCAAAGTTTGTAGAGGTTATTTTCCTGTATATTTGGCGCAACTCCGCTTATTTGTGACTTTTTGTTTACATCCCACCGCTCATTTTGACATCTTGCTCATTTAGAAGTTTTATCACTTTTCACTTTCCAGTGCACCCTTATTTATCAACTGCGACTGTCGCAGATCTAGGTGCATCTGATTAACCCCTTAAGGACCCAGCCCAAATATACCTTAAGGACCCGGCCATTTTTTGGACATCTGACCACTGTCACTTCAAGCATTAATAACTCTGGGATGCTTTTACCTTTCATTCTGATTCCGAGATTGTTTTTTCGTGACATATTCTACTTTATGTTAGTGGTAAAATTTTGTCGATACTTGCATCATTTCTTGGTGAAAAATTCCAAAATTTGATGAAAAAATTTAAAATTTTGTATTTTTTTTAACTTTGAAGCTCTCTGCTTATAAGGAAAATGGATATTCCAAATAAAATTATACATTGATTCACATATACAATATGTCTACTTTATGTTTGCATCATAAAATTGACGTGTTTTTACTTTTGGAAGACATCAGAGGGCTTCAAAGTTCAGCAGCAATTTTCCAATTTTTCACAAAATTTTCAAAATCGGAATTTTTCAGGGACCAGTTCAGTTTTGAAGTGGATTTGAAGGTCCTTCATATTAGAAATACCCCAAAAATTACCCCATTATAAAAACTGCACCCCTCAAAGTATTCAAAATGACATTCAGTAAGTGTGTTAACCCTTTAGGTGTTTCACAGGAATAGCAGCAAAGTGAAGGAGAAAATTCAAAATCTTCATTTTTTACACTCGCATGTTCTTGTAGACCCAGTTTTAGAATTTTTACAAAGGGTAATAGATGAAAAATCCCCCCAAAATTTGTAACCCAATTTCCCTTGAGTAAGGAAATACCTCATATGTGTATGTCAAGTGTTCGGCGGGTGCACTAGAGGGCTCAGAAGGGAAGGAGCGACAATGGGATTTTGGAGAGGGAATTTTGCTGAAATGGTTTTTGGGGGGCATGTCACATTTAGGAAGCCCCTATGGTGCCAGAACAGCAGAAAACCCCGACATGGCATACCATTTTGGAAACTAGACCCCCTCAAGGCATGTAACAAGGGGTCCAGTGAGCCTTAACACCCCACAGGTGTTTGACAACTTTTCGTTAAAGTCGGATGTGTAAATGAAAATTAATTATTTTTTTTTTTACTAAAATGCTGTTTTTCCCCCAAATTTACCATTTTTACAAAGGGTAATGGGAGAAAATGCCCCCCCAAATTTGTAACCCCATCTCTTCTGAGTATGGAAATACCCCATGTTAGGACGCAAAATGCTTTGCGGGCGAACTACAATGCTCAGAAGAGAAGGAGTCACATTTGGCTTTTTGAAAGCAACTTTTGCTGAAATGGTTTTTTGGGGGGCATGTCACATTTAGGAAGCCCCTGTGGTGCCAGAACAGCAAAAAATACCCACATGGCATACCATTTTGGAAACTACACCCCTCAAGGAACGTAACAAGGGGTCCGCTGAGCCTTAACACCCCACAGGTGTTTGACGACTTTTCGTTAAAGTTGGATGTGTAAATGAAAACATTTTTTTTTTTTTACTAAAATGCAGTTTTCCCCTAAATTTTACATTTTTGCAAGGGGTAATAGGAGATAATGACCCCCAAAATTTGTAACCCCATTTCAGTATGGAAATACCCCATGTTAAATGCTCTGCTGCGAACTACAATGCTCAGAAGAGGAGGAGCGCCATTGAGCTTTTGGAAAGAGAATTAGTTTGGAATGGTAGTCAGGGGCCATGTGCGTTTACAAAGCCCCCCGTGGTGCCAGAACAGTGGACCCCCACATGTGACCCCATTTTGGAAACTACAGCCCTCACAGAATTTAATAAGGGGTGCAGTGAGTATTTACACCCCACAGATCTTTGAAACAGTGGACTGTGCAAATAAAAAATTAAATTTTTCATTTTTACGGACCACTGTTCCAAAAATCTGTCAGACACCTGTGGGGCGTAAATTCTCAATTTACCCCTTATTACATTACGTGAGGGGTGTAGTTTCCAAAATGGGGTCCATTGTTCTGGCACTATGTCGGGGGTCCATTGTTCTGGCACTATGGGGGCTTTGTAAACACATGTGGCCTTCAATTCCGGACAAATTTTCTCTACAAAATCCCAATGGCGCTCCTTCTCTTCTGAGCATTGTAGTTCGCCCGCAGAGCACTTTAAATTCACATATGGGGTATGTTCTTACTCAGAAGAGATGGGGTTACAAATTTTGGGGGGCTTTTTTTCCCTATTTTCCCTTGTGAAAATAAAAAATTTAGGGTAACACCAGTATTTTAGTGAAAAAATAAAATTTTTTTCATTTTCCCATCCAACTTTAATGAAAATTCGTCAAACACCTGTGGGGTGTTCAGGCTCACTATACCCCTTGTCACGTTCGGTGAGGGGTGTAGTTTCCAAAATGGGGTCACATGTGGGTATTTTTTTTTTTTTTTTGCGTTTGTCAGAACTGCTGTAAAATCAGCCACCCCTGTGCAAATCACCAATTTAGGCCTCAAATGTACATAGTGTGCTCTCACTCCTGAGCCTTGTTGTGCGCCCGCAGATCATTTTACGCCCACATCTGGGGTATTTCCGTACTCAGGAGAAATTGCGTTACAAATTTTGAGGGTCATTTTTTCCTTTTACCGCTTGTGGAAATAAAAAGTATGGGGCAACACCAGCATGTTAGTGTAAAAAATATATATTTTTTTTTTTTACACTAACAGGCTGGTGTAGCCCCCAACTTTTCCTTTTCACAAGCGGTAAAAGGAAAAAAGACCCCCAAAATTTGTAGTGCAATTTCTCCCGAGTACAGCGATACCCCATATGTGTCCCTAAACTATTTCCTTGAAAAACGACAGGGCTCCGAAGTAAGAGAGCACCATGCGCATTTGAGGATTAAATTAGGGATTGCATAGGGGTGGACCTAGGGGTATTCTACGCCAGTGATTCCCAAACAGGGTGCCTCCAGCTGTTGCTAAACTCCCAGCATGCCTGGACAGTCAGTGGCTGTCCAGAAATGCTGGGAGTTGTTGTTTTGCAACAGCTGGAGGCTCCGTTTTGGAAACCTCCAGCTGTTTCAAAACTACAACTCCCAGCATGTACTGACAGACCGTGCATGCTGGGAGTTGTACTTTTGCAACAGCTGGAGGCACACTGGTTGGAAAACCTTCAGTTAGGTTCTGTTACCTAACTCAATATTTTCCAACCAGTGTGCCTCCAGCTGTTGCAAAACTACAACTCCCAGCATGTACTAATCACTTCAGAGCATGCTGGGAGATGTAGTTATGCAACAGCTGGAGGTACCCAACTACAACTCCCAGCATGCCGAGACAGCTGTTTGCTTTCTGGGCATGCTGGGAATTGCAGTTTTGCAACATCTGGAGAGCTACAGTTTTTAGACCACTGCACAGTTATTTTCAAACTGTGGACCTCCAGATGTTGCAAAACTACAACTCCCAGCATGCCCAGACAGCAAACAGCTATGTGGGCATGCTAGGAGTTGTAGTTTTGCAACATCTGGAGGGATATAGTTTAGAGACCACTGTATAGTGGTCTCAAACTGCAGCCCTCCAGCTGTTGCAAAACTACATATTCCAGCATGCCCAAACAGCTGTCTGAGCATGCTGGGAGTTGTAGTTTTGCAACATCTGGAGGGCTACAGTTAGGGACCACGGTCTCAAACTGTAGCCCTTCAGATCAACTTACCGGCTTCCGTAGGATCCCGGCAGCCGTCCTCTTCTGACGCACGTGACGCCGCCCGCCGATCAACGTCGCCGCAGCCTCCGGACGCGTAAGTGGACGTCGGTGCCCGGTCCCCTTCGGTTCCCCGTTCTGCCCCGCCTATTGTGGGTGGGCAGGACGGGGAAAACGAAAGTAAACCCCCCCACAATAGGCGGGGACGATCGCCTCTGACGATTAATAGCAGACCAATAGCAGGGATAGGAGGGGTGGCAACCCTGCCACCTGACTCCTATGCCTACAGGGGGATCGTGGGTGTCTTAGACAACCGCAATCCCCCTTCTATTCCGGGTCATTGGGTCACAATAGACCTGTATGACCCGGAATCGGCGGAAATCGCAAGTGTGAATTCACTTACGATTTGCGCCGATCGCCGACGGGGGGGGGGGGGGGGGGCGGATGGGGGTTGGGGTGATGTTATCCGAAATTCCCATGGGCGTATGGATACGCCCTGGGTCCTTAGGTGGTTAAAAAACTCCAGGAATCTACACCAGCTTGAACCTTGATTATGCTTCTGCTCTTCTGACTACCTGATCACGGATCACACTGATTTATATCCCCACCTTGTCTCCCACCCGCACCGCACAACTCCCATCTGTCTGCTACCTGTTGCAAGACTACAACTCCCAGGATGCCCTTACAGTGTGGGCATGCTGGGATTTGTAGTGTTGTAGCAGGCGGGAGATGAGCAGCGCGAGCGGGTAGGAGACAAGGGGGGGAATGTAAATCAGTGTCCCAGTCATTAAGTGAGCATAGCGGGGATAGAATCAGATGGAGCCCGGGCTCCTTTTAACATACCTCGGCGCCACAGAGTTTTTGGAGTCCCTAATGTAATTTCACATTCCCCGCCGGGACCGAGCAGCCAATCACAGTACCCAGCGGGAAATTTAATCTTACAGTAGGGACTAAAACTCTGCAGCTCCGTTATATGTTAAAAGGAGTCCGGGCTGGCATCACTCTGCAGCCGCCCGGGACTCCTGCAGACTGGCTGGGAGATGTGCAGGAGCAGTCCCTGCCATCCCTCAGCGCTGCGGTACACGCTGAAGGATGGCAGGGGCGGCTCCTGCACATCTCCCGGCCCGGCTGCAGGAGTCCCGGGCGGCTGCAGTGTTCTCAGCCCAGGCTTCCCTTTCTATGGCACCACGGAGTTTACTGTCATTTCAAATTTCTCGTGACACGGGACCCGGCGAGAAATATGAAATTAGTGATTTTCTGATCACCACCGGCCAGGGAGCAAAGCGCATTACCGTCCGCTTCCCTGGCTTGCACAACTACAACTCCCAGCGTGTCCTTACAGTAAGGACATGCTGGGACTTGTAGTTGTGCGGCGGGGGCGGTGACAAGCTTGTCACCTGCCCTCTGCTGCACAACTACAACTCCCAGTATGCCCTTACTATAAGGGCATGCTGGGAG
The DNA here is from genome assembly GCF_029499605.1 of Hyla sarda. NCBI lineage: Eukaryota > Metazoa > Chordata > Amphibia > Anura > Hylidae > Hyla > Hyla sarda. The sequence continues at coordinate 337,584,860 of NC_079189.1, read as the reverse complement.
TTGTAGTTATGGGGCGGGTGATAAGCTTGCCACCTGCCCCCTGCCGCACTAATACAACTCCCAACTCACGGGCGGGTGACAATAAATGTATTAACGTATTTTTCTTTTTCTCATTTCAGATCCGTGTATCCTGTGCACTACGTCGATGATCAGCATATTTTTTTCTTTTTGTTTAATGTTAAGAAACTAGTTAACGCGAGCTTGTGGGGGAGTTTTTTTTCCCCACAATTTTTTCTTTAAACTTGTTGTGTTTTTTTTTTTTTGGGGCTTAGCGTTAGCCCCAATTACAGCTAACCCCCAATTATTACCCTGGTACCCACTGTCTCAGGGGTGCCCGGAAGAGCCAGTACCAACAGGCCTGGAGCGTCAAATGGCGGATGTCAATAGGCGCTGGACATACTCGTAGGGTAGGAAACACTTTAATCACCCATCATGCAACGCGTTTCACAGATTAACTGCTTCATCAGGCATGCCTGATGAAGCAGTTAATCTGTGAAACGCGTTGCATGATGGGTGATTAAAGTGTTTTCTACCCCACGAGTATGTCCAGCGCCTTTTGACATCCGCCGTTTTCCAGGAGGCTCCTTGGTTTATGCAGATTTTCCCCGAGGCGGATCGGCTGCCGGCATACACTCACACACGCGCTACGATCCATTGTTACACTTGGCGAGTGTAACTGCCTGGGTGAGCATTGTCCACACCTTTGTTCACCCATTTATCATCAAGTGGTAATGCGCTACGGAGCGCCCTCTCTGTTTTTTTGCTGGAGCGTCAAATGGCACTCCTGGGCCTAGGCGGTAACAGGCTGACCTTATTTAGGCTGGGGAGGGCCAGTAACAATGGTCCTCGTCCACTCTGGTAACATCAGGCTGTTGCTGCTTGGATGGTATTTGGCTGAAAATAAAAAAAGGGGGAACCCTACGAGTTTATTTTTTATATTAAATTATTTATGCAAAAGAAAAAGCATAAGGTTTCCCATATTTTTTATTCTCACAAATACCAACCAAGCAGCAACATCCTGATGTTATCAGGGTGGGCGAGGACCATTGTTACTGGCCCTCCCCAGCCTAAATAAAGCCAGCCTGTTACCGTCTAGGTCCAGGAGCGCCGTTTTTGATGCTCCAGACCTGTTGGTACTGGCTCTTCTCAATACCCCTGTGGCGGTGGGTACTGGGGTAATAATTGGGGGTTAGTGCTAGCTGTTTTTGTGGCTAACACTAAGCCCGGCTTAGTAATGGACTCCGTTAATAAGACAGCTTCAACTAAGCCTGTAAAAGTAAATAAAATTTAAAAATAAATAAATGAATAAAAAATAAAAAATACACCAAAGTTAAAAAAAAAAAAAAATTATAAAAAAAAAAAAAAACACTCCGCCCCCCCCCCCCCCCCAAAAGCCCTCAACCATTTTATGAACACTAAAAAAACAAAACAAAAAAAAATAAACACTGGTCACCATACCCAAAAAATTTGTAAAAATGTTTTAACCCCTTAAGGACCAAGGACGTACCGGTACATCCTTGGTCCTGCTCTTCTGATATAACGCGGGGTTACACAGTAACCCCGCGTCATATCACGGCGGGCCCGGCGTCATAGTGAAGCCGGGACCCGCCTCTAATAGCGCGCAGCGCCGATCGCTATTAACCCTTTAGCCGCGCGCTCAGAGCTGAGCCGCGCGGCTAAAAGTGAAAGTTCCCGGCTAGCTCAGTCGGGCTGTTCGGGATAGCCGCGGCTAATCGTGGCATCCCGAACAGCTGACAGGACAGCGGGAGGGCCCCTTCCTGCCTCCTCCCACCGATCGCTGAATGACTGCTCAGTGCCTGAGATCCAGGCATGAGCAGTCATGCGGCAGAATCGTTGATCACTTGTTTCTTATGAGAAACCAGTGATCAGCATAGGAGATCAGTGTGTGCAGTGTTATAGGTCCCTATGGGACCTATAACACTGCAAAAAAAAAAAAGTGGAGAAAAAAAGTGAATAAAGATCATTTAACTCCTCCCCTATTAAAAGTTTGAATCACCCCCCTTTTTCCAATAAAAAAAAAAAAAAACAGTGTAAATAAAAATAAAAATAAACATATATGGTATCACCGCATGCGGAAATGTCCAAATTATAAAAAATATATCATTAATTAAACCGCTCGGTCAATGGCGTGCGCGCAAAAAAATTCCAAAGTCCAAAATAGTGCATTTTTGGTCACTTTTTATATCATTTAAAAATTAATTTAAAAATGATCAATAAGTCCTATCAATGCAAAAATGGTACCGTTAAAAACTTCAGATCACGGCGCAAAAAATGAGCCCCCATATCGCCCCATACACAGAAAAATAAAGTTATAGGGGTCAGAAGATGACAATTTTAAACGTATAAATTTTCCTGCATGTAGTTATGATTTTTTCCAGAAGTCCGACAAAATCAAACCTATATAAGTAGGGTATCATTTTAATCGTATGGACCTACAGAATAAATATCAGGTGTCATTTTTACCGAAAAATGTACTACGTAGAAACAGAAGCCCCCAAAATTTACAAAACAGCGTTTTTTTCTTCAATTTTGTCGCACAATGATTTTTTTTCCCACTTCACCGTAGATTTTTGGGCAAAATGACTGACGTCATTACAAAGTAGAATTGGTGGCGCAAAAAATAAGCCATCATATGGATTTTTAGGTGAAAAATTGAAAGATTTATGATTTTTTAAAGGCAAGGAGCAAAAAACGGAAATGCAAAAACGGAAAAAACCCCGGTCCTTAAGGGGTTAAACACACACACATACATATATATACGCATACATCAAATTTTTTTCAAAGCTGCAAATTGGTGTTCTGAAGTCATGTATTGGTTTTTGCTTATGTGTACTAAGAAATGGTATTCAAAAAGTGATTGGTTTTTGCTTCTGTAAGCCAAATTTATCAACCCTCCTGTCACACATAAGCAAAACCAAAAGCAAGAAAAAAATGCCTACAGAACTCGCTTACCAAAGCAACGATGATAAATGTCCCCCATAGTGCTCTACAATATTCCTACCTTGCTTATGTGTTTTATACTTCAGAATGACAGCCAGGATTAGAAAAACAGAACTGATTTCTTCTAAAATAAGCACCATACATGTCCTTAGGTTGTGTGAGGCATTGCAGTTCATTTTTATTTAAGTGAATTGAGTGTGTTTTTTCTAATCCTGGTTAACCCTTTTAAGAGAAATCCAACACCTCAGTTATAAAAAGGCAGAAGGATGGTAACTTTATCAGTTTTATATAGTGGTAAAATAGAGTTTGCTGTCATATAACAATGTCTTGTGATGCGCGGTGGCTCAGTTGTTAGCACTGTTGCCTTGAAGCACTTTAGTCCTTGGTGTGTCTCCATCTAACCATGGAAAAAATGTGTATGCAGCTTGTAGGTTATCCATGTGTATTTCCGCCAGGTTCTCCACTTTGCTTCCATACTGCAAAAATATACTGAAAGGGGATTGGGCTCCTTATAAAATTTGACTGTTTGTCCAAAATAGGGAAATGACATTTGTGTGCCCAGCGGAGGCAGTGATCTCTGTACAGAGCCTTTGTACATGTCAGGACTATATACCGTATATCGGCGTATAACACGCACTTTTTAGGCTAAAATTTTTAGCCTAAAGTCTATACGCCGATAAGCCGCTGCAGTTCAATGATTTAAAGCGGGCGCTTTAAATCAATGAACTGCAGCGGCTTTGCAGGTGCAGAGACCGCCACCGCTGCCGGCTTCTCTGCCCCTGCCTGTCCTGGGGTCTAGAGCCCTGCTGCCAGCCCTTCTCTCCCCCTGGCTATCGGTGCCGCTGCCCGTTCTTTCCCCCTGGCTATCAGTGCCGCTGCCCCATTGCCGGCGCCGATAGGGGGAGAGAAGCGGCACCGGCAATGGGGCAGCGGCGCCGACAGACAGGGGGAGAGAAGGGGCAGCGGCACCAATTGCCGGCGCTGCTGCCCCGTTGCCTCCCCCATCCCTGGTTGTATAATTACCTGTTGCCGGGGACGGGTCCGCGCTGCTTTAGGCCTCCGGTGTGCTATGCGCTGCTAGACGCAATTATGTCACTCGTCGTGCAGTGCATAGCAACGACGCAGGGGACGCGCAGAGGCCTGAAGCAGCGCGGACCCGACCCCGGCAACAGGTAATTATACAACCGGGGATGGGGGAGGCAACGGGGCAGCAGCGCCAGCAATGGGTGCCGCTGCCCCTTCTCTCCCCCTGGCTTTCGGCGCCACTGCCGCTTCTCTCCCCCTGGCTATCGGCGCCGGCACCGATAGAGAACGGGCAGCGGCGCAGATAGCCACCGGGAGAGAAGCGGCGGCAGCAGGGCTCTAGGCCCCAGGAAAGGCAGGAGGAGAGAAGCGGGCAGCAACGGCCTCTCTCCCCCTGCCTTTCCTGGGGGCTTCTGCAGGGTCAGAAACAGTGTATCGGGGTATACGCATGCACACACACGCACCCTCATTTTACCAAGGATATTTGGGTAAAAAACTTTTTTTACCCAAATATCCTTGGTAAAATGAGGGTGCGTGTTATAGGCCGATGCGTGGTATACCCGATAAATACGGTAAGTAACACATAAATAAAACAAAGAGGAGTTTAAATCAATATTCATATTTTCATGATCTTCTAGGTTAGTGGGATCATCTAGGTTAGTGGCTCATCTCAGTGGCTCATCTCAGTGAAACACATCAGAAAGAAAACAACACAACATAAATGCACCAAGTTGTTGAAAAAAAAAAGCTGATATTTGCAAAATCCTGTTATACTGCCAATGTGCCAGCAGATGGCATACCATACTAAATAATGTGTGTAGTGAAAGAATGTGAGCCTTGTCTTTAACATATCTGGAAGTGTGAGGCTCAGATATTCAGTAGTTTTAGAAGCAGTCACATATTTCCTTATCAAAGTGAAGCTTCTTCCCTTTGTTATAGAGATACCACTCTAAACATCAAATAAAACATAACCCAAGAAGACATGGGTAGAGGATAATGTGGAGGATAATTAGGAGCAAGTCTAGATAAGAGATTGGAAAAATGCATAAAGAGCCAAAAGATAAGAATGTGAATTCTAATAATTGTACGCAGTTACAGTATAGCCAAGCAGTTGAATGCAGAATTTCATCTGATAAACAAGTTTTAAGTTGCATAAACACAGTAGTAATACAGCTCCTTACAAGAGTAATACAGAGAAAGGCATCGAGAAAGGCATCAGATTCCAACAGACAAAACAAATAGTGTCTCCCAAATGTTGGGAAGTTTTTTCTGTGTCATTCTGCAGGATCAAAGTCATTTCTAGCACTCCGAACCAGTTCCTGCAAGTAAGCTGTAATGGTAACATGTGAATGCAGACCACCGTCGCATTAAGAATTAATAACTCGAAAATGCTTTTACCGGATATTGTGAGACTCTTTTTTCGTGACATATTCTACTTTATTTTGGTGGTAAATTTTCGGCATTACTTGCATCCTTTTTTGGTGAAAAATCCCAAAAGGTCATGAAAATTTAGAAAATTTAGCATTTTTCTAACTTTGAAGCTCTCTGCTTGTAAGGAAAATGGATATTCCAAATAAATGTTATATTGATTCACAAATACAATATGTCAACTTTATGTTGGCATCATAAAATGGACATATTTTAGCTTTTTGAAAAAATTTGAGGGCTTCAAAGTAGAGCAGCAATTTTCAAAAATTTCATGAAAATTGCAAAATCTGAAGGGACAGATGTTACAGAACTACAACTCCCAGCATGCCTGGGCAGTCGGGGCATGCTGAGAGTTGTAGTTTGGCAACATCTGGAGGGCTACCGTTTGGGCACCACTGTAACAGTGGTCTCCAAACTGTGACCCTCCAGATGTTGCAAAACTACAACTCCCATCTGAGCATTCTGGGAGTTGCAGTATGGCCTTCCTAGTGGTAGCCAGAGTAAAGATCACTTTACTTTCACTTTCATTCCCCCCCCACCGTAGTTTCCCTACCTGAGCCAGGATCCAGCAGTCTCCAGCGACGATTGGGAGTCCCAAGGCATCTTCTCCAGGTACCGGCCTCCATCTTCTCCCCACGTTCCCCTCGACATCCAGGGGTGGGCAGAACAGGGGGTTGCCATGGCAACCCACTGTCCTGCCCTGCCATTGGTCAGAATCAGTTCTGACCAATGGCAGGGGATAGGAGGAGATCGCAGCACTGCAACCTCGCTCCTATCCCTCAGGATGGCCAGGGCTGTCACTGACAGCTCCGATCATCCCTATTTTCCGGGTGATCGGGTCACCAAAGACCCGATCAGCCCGGAATAGCAGAAAATCGCATGTCTGAATTGACGTGACTACTCCAATCATGGAAAGAGGTCTGTTCCATGATGGGAGTAGTAGCAGTCCCAGGTGTGGGAGTCTGTAGGCAGAGGTGTTACGGCCATACATGAGGGATGTTATAACGGGTCTTAACGGATGATTATTAATCCGTTATTATACATCAGTTTTCACACAGAAAAAGGACGTTTAATAACGGATGAATGCTCAAAGTGTGAAAGCAGCCTTACAATTCTTCTTGCTCACATAGTGCAATCTCCCAAAAGGAAAAGGTGAAAGAAAAATACTCCCCCAAAAGAAGTGCTGTAAGCGCCGCTCTCCTCTCAATGCTCCAAATTTCAAATGTCTGGGGCAAGTAAGCAAGTAACCGACAGGAAACGGACTCGGTAAAATAACAAACAAAAAAGGTTTATTGTCTAAGCACGTGCAAACGGACGTGTTTCGAGAGGCGGGACCCCCTCTTCTTCAGCCCCAGACATTTGAAATTTGGAGCATTGAGAGGAGGGCGCCCCTTACAGCACTTCTTTTGGGGGGAGAATTTTACTTTCCCATTTCCACATCTTGAGGACTGTTCTCCATCAGCTTGATGCGGGACAATTGCGGGCTGCACTCCTTTTGCATACCACTGCCTGTGACAATCAAGTGATCAATGGTGTTGTGCTCATAGTACATCACAAGGTGAGCAAACCTTCCATCTATCATCCAAAATCTTTGGATTTTCTCTTGGATTGGTCTACTGTTTTTTTTTATATTAGCAGGAGAAAGTGGGTGTTTCCCAGCAGGCATGACATCACTGAAGCCTGCTGGGGGACCACTTCTACACTCACATCGTTGCAGAGCTATGATGAATAGAAGACCTCAGGCTCTGTGCATCTTTCAGTCTGTGTTGCTATCAACGAGGCTATCCTTCAGCTGTCAGTCTGTGAATCTGTGGAGCTTTCACTTTCTCTGCACTGAGCTTGATTGAAATCAGCACAGTAACACTTCCTGAGTTTGGTCTCCTGCCAGGCCGGGAGGAGACCAAACTCACTGTATTAATTGCAGCAGGGACTAGAACAGTGCCACCTAGTGGACAATTTTTCTATTATATTTTAAACATATTTATGATGATAATTTTAAAAGCAAGTAAATGGGAAAGTGTCTGCTAATTATACAAGGAACACTATATTAAAAGTTTTATTTGGTGACAGGTACTCTTAAAATGAAATTCAGTCCAGTGTGCAGTCAAACCTCATACAGAAGGGGACACTAGCTCAAATGTGAACAATCCAGCTTTGTAGTCAATTCAACACAAACATTAAAGAATCCTTTCATGAGCATTGCCTAGTATGTACAAATAAGGATGAGATAAAATGTTCCTCTGTCCCAGTTTTGCTGCCGTTTGCACAAGATGCTTGAACACTGTCAAACAGCCGTGACAAGAGGGATGTGAACAAAGCCTTAGATGCTTTAAAAGTGGGTGGCAACGCAATATTATGTAATTCAGATACATTCTAGAACCTTTTTTCAATTTATTAGCAAATAGGTTTTTATTTTTTGTGCATTTAAGGGGGAAAACATGTAAAAAATAAAAACTGTAGACAGGATTTGAAAATGAAAACAATAACATATACAGACAAATATTTGCTAACATTTGTTCACTTCTTGAAAAACAAAGCCCATCCTCAGAATATTATTAATTGGTGGGGGTCTGACTCCCAATACCCTCGCCGATCAGCTCATTAAAAGCACCATGATTCCCAAGCGTCTTCAATGTTTACATTTACTTCAAGTCAGTTCATACTTGCAAATGCTGTGCAAAAAGTAGCACTGCCCTGTTCACTTAAAGGCTGCAGTATCTTGTCTGACCACTACAACATGAGTATGGTATGTCTAAGTACAAATGGACTTTCATCTTTGTTAAACATTGAAGAGGCCTCTGTGCTTACACATGTAGAGTCTCTGTAAACTGCTGATCAGCAAGGGTGTCAGGAGTCAGGCCCACTGGTCTAATTTTAATGGTCAGTTCTGAGGATAGGTAATCAATGTTTAAAGGTTGAATAACCCATTTAATCTCACTGATCTATGAAGTGTCAGAACTTACCAAATGACTGATGCATAAATAATGTTAGTGCTATTTGAAAGGACAGCAATAGGAGGCTCAGCTAGCAACATGGAGGATAATATGCCACCACCAAAGCAGCACAGCATGGCGCTAAACCAGGAAGCAAAAGGACTCCGAGATGCCACATCAACTGCTCCTGTAATTACAACAAAGAAAATACCAGCCATTATACATATCAGTGTACAAAACAGCTTCACGAGCGGAACCAACAAAAACTGTGGAAAGATTTGTACCTTTCTCTGTTATGGATACTCTTCTTGTTCAGGTTAAAATTACTGACCAAACTACTATGTGTGAACCCAGCCTAATGGGCTTCATGATGCTGAGTATTAGACTGGATGTTCAAGTCCATCCTGGCCAGATCTGCAGCTGCAATACTGGCACAACAACATGCACATATTACCTTTGGGTGACACCGATTTACATGGACTGTGTACAGAATCTTTAGCAGACTAGCAGACTTACCTCTAGCACGCAGTGTTAGAATATTTATGTACCTTCCTAATATATACTCTTTAAAATTAAGTACTAAGCACAGTAGCTGCACAGTTGTGAACAACCCACAATCCCTTTAAAATTTTTCATTAGAGATTAGTGAAGTTACAGTAATTCGATTCGTCAAACTTCTCGGCTCGGCAGTTGCAGACTTTAGCCTGCATAAATTAGTTCAGCTTTCAGGTGCTTCTGAGCACCTGAAAGCTGAACTAATTTATGCAGGCTAAAGTCCGCAACTGCCAAGCTGAGAAGTTCCTGACAAATCATATCACTGCAACTTCGCTCATCTCTATTTATCATTACTGTGCACATTTAACCCCTGCCTATTAATGGCAAAGTTGGAAGGTTGTGAAGATGAAGCATTCAGGGCTTCTAACAATTATTTGTAAAAATCAATTAATTGGCCAATTATTGGTTCGATAAGGCAATTAATAAGGTAAAGAAAAAAGGGATAAGGGGACCAGGAAAGGGTTAGACTGTCAGATCGCAGGAAGTCTAACCGCTGAGACCTGGCTCTCATTTATTTTCTATGGGAGTGCTGTACTCGGGCATCTCCAACACTCCCAAAGAAGAGAATGGAGCGTGTGCCACCTGTAGAACATGAGTCCCAGTGGTCAGACACCCCACAATCTGACCCATCCCTTACCCTGTGGATTAGGGATAAGGTACTTTTCGTAGCACAACCTCTAAATTTAATGCATATTATACTGGATGCCCCTCAGATTTCTTCTGTAGATGTGCAGCAGAACCAAAGCAGAATTGCAAAAAATATTCACGCCACTATCATTCAATGATGCTAATAGTCATTACAGGCCAAAATAAGTGACATGCCAGTTATTTTTGCAGCAGATTTTTTTTCCCCTCATTGCATGTGAAAAGGGTATAACATGTTATGCAGATAGTCAGTGGGTCAGTACATTTCAACAAGAAGCCTGTGTTGGAATCCATATCAAAGCTATCTCACGTGAACAAGGCCCAAAAGGTCTTCACAGGTTCATGTATAACAGAACAGTCAGCCTTTATAGACCAAATATGCCAATAATGAATGTGTGGATGGATATCATGAGTGTAGCACCCCAAAATTCTGTGTAACCTGTACAAATAAAACCACTGACTTTTTAATATAAATCCCCACAGACAGACATAACCTGACATTAAATATCTAGTGTATGACTTCTCTGTCCAGTTTAGAACATGGATCAAATGTCTATAATCTACTGTAAGAATTAATACTGTCATGAATACAAACTAATCTCTGTGGATTCCTGGTGATACGAATATGTCCACCTGTTCATCCCATACACTTCTATATTTAGAAAAAATGAGGAACAGCCCTACACCCTTTTTATGAAAACATTTTTTCTTTGAGTTTCTCTTCATGTAGTTAATGGATTCGACCTATAAACCATTTATATTTAACCACAAGTTATGTGATACTGTGAGAAACCAACCATCAATGTGTTCAGGTAACTGCATGCATACGACAACATTTTAAAATGATATGTATGCAATGTAACCTGTGAACACAAAGAAAAAGTAAGATATATGGTTAATGTTGATAAGACTGTAAAATATGTCACTTTTTTTTCACTCCGACTGCTGCAGAGGTAAATGGATATCTAAAAAGGAAAAAACGGTGAAGTACCAGGCCAGTAGTGTGGTAGTAAGGCGACCTATAGGTAACTACCACATTTTTCCCTCTGAATATCCATTAACCTCGTGGCAATCCGGTCTGAAGAAGGTCAAGTTAGACCGAAACCTTTCTTAACAACATACTTTGTAAGGCCGTGTGCGGAAATGTCCGATCTATTAAAATATTATGTTAACTATTCAGTGCGGTGAACTGCGCAAATGTAAAAACATACCAAAGTCCAAGATTGCTGATTTTCAATCACTTCACATGTCGGAAAAAAATGAATCAAAATCACATATACACAAAAGTGGTACCGATGAAAACTACAGATCACTGTGCAAAAAATGAGATCTCATACCTCAGTTATAGGAGGGGTCGGAATATGACAATTTTAACCATACTAATTTTGCAAAAAAAATTTAAGTTATTTTAAAAGCAGTACAATAATAGAAAAGAGCGTAAACATGGAGTATCATTTTAGTCGTATTGACCCACATAATAAAGAGTCCAAGCAATGAGCAGGGGGGAGGGGCTCACTGAATCAAATAAAGAAAACAAGGGGTGCAATTCACAATATTAACAAGAACAGCTACCACTGAAAATGGAATGCACACCACTATAGTATCTGTTATATAACGACTTTATTAATGTATACAAAACAATGAATCAAGTTACAAATTTAAAACCATTTAAAAGCTCCCTAAAGAGCCACAACACAGCCTCAGGGCAGGGCCATGACCCCCTGCTCTGAGTGAAAGACCCCGTCCTATTAACAATAAGTGATGTTATTCAGTGTCGGATCCATGTAACTGTAACACAATGTACATGTATAGGCAAGATCAGTGCCACTATGGTAGTGCAATACACATCTCTAACCAATAAACAGCAGTATTGTAATAAAAATACCTGATCTCACAATATGGCAATAAGCAGGAATAGCAATACCTAATCTCAAATAACAGTAAGTCAATAATACTGAGCTAGGGCTATACTATCTTATACAGTACCACAATTACCGAATAATCCATAGAGGCCAGCGACACAAATACTGAATGGAGGACGGGGGTCAGAAAACCCCACGCGTTCCGTCGCAAGCGACTTCCTCAGGGGTGTTTTAGTAACTGTGTAAAGAACCTCTTTTATACATTGGGGTGGTGGAAGGTAATTAGCATAGATACCTGGCAGGTGCAGTCTCTAACAGGCATATCCCGGCATGGTGTTGTGAACTCCATACCAGAACTCCTCACTGGTGTCTTCCTGTGTGCAGCCCAAATGTCTGCCCGTGTCCTCCCGAGACTCGGCATTGCTGTCCCGGTCACATGATTCATGTTACATGACCGTTCTGGGCTAAGGATAGTCCATAATGAGAGCCGTCTCTAACCTACAGAGGCGTGCATGCGCCCCACATCATATAACTAACTCCGTATCTTGATAGATCTGTGCATACATAGAGTGAATGAGTGTGGATGCAGTTAGAGTTAGACCGAAACCTTTCTTAAAGGGGTTATCCAGGAAAAAACTTTTTTTTTTTTTTTTTATATATCAACTGGCTCCAGAAAGTTAAACAGATTTGTAAATTACTTCTATTAAAAAAATCTTCATCCTTTCAGTACTTATGAGCTGCTGAAGTGGAGTTGTTCTTTTCTTTCTAAGTGCTTTCTGATGACATGTGTCTCGGGAACCGTCCAGTTTAGAAGCAAATCCCCATAGCAAACCTCTTCTACACTGTGCAGTTCCCGAGACAAGCAGAGATGTCAGCAGAGAGCACAGTTGCCAGACAGAAAACAACAACTCAACTTTAGCAGCTGATAATTATTGGAAGGATTAAGAATTTTTAATAGAAGTAATTTACAAATCTGTTTAACTTTCTGGAGCCAGTTGATATAAAAAAAAATAAAAAGAAAGTTTTTTCCTGGAATACCCGTTTAAATCCTTAACGACGCAGGACGTATATTTACGTCCTGCGCCGGCTCCCGCGATATGAAGCGGGATTGCGCCGCGATCCCGCATCATATCGCGTCTGTCCCGGCACTCATCAACGGTGCGGTGAACTGCGCAAATGTAAAAACATACCAAAGTACAAGATTGCTGATTTTCGATCACTTCACATGTCGGAAAAAAATTAATCAAAATCACATATACACAAAAGTGGTACCGATGAAAACTACAGATCACTGTGCAAAAAATGAGATCTCATACCTCAGTTATAGGAGGGGTCGGAATATGACAATTTTAAACATAGAAATTTTGCTATAAAATTTTTTAGTTATTTTAAAAGCAGTACAATAATAGAAAAGAGCGTAAACATGAGTTATTAGTCATTTTAGTGTTATTGACCCACATAATAAAGAGAACACGTCAGTTTTATCATAACATGCACTGCGTAAAAATAAAAACTCCCAAACATTGCAAAATTGTAGGTTTCTTATCAATTTCCCACCCACACTTTTAGTATTTGGTCTCCTCACAGAGACACAGGCAATAGCTGCAGGAATGAAAATACACACATTTTTTTTTACCAATGTATACTACAAATTTAATATAATGTAGATGATACCCATTATATGTACCGTATATCCCGGCGTATAAGACGACTTTTTAAACCCAAATTTTCTTCTGAAAAGTCGGGGGTCGTCTTATACGCCGGGTATAGGGGTCCGGCATAGGAATACTTATGATTATCGTGCCGGCTCCTGTGTGCGGCTGCAGGCGGGGGCCGGCCAGAGCATGTACAAACTAATAACTGTATACTTAAAAACCAGGGTGCCTTCAGCTGTTGTGAAACTACAACTCCCAGCATGCCCGGACCAGCAAAGGCTGTTCGGGCATGCTGGTAGTTGTAGTTTCACAACAGCTGGAAGCACCCTGGTTTTTAGTATACATAAATTAGTTTTTACATGCTCTGGTCGGCCCCCGCCTGCAGCCGCACACAGGAGCCGGCACAATAATCATAAGTATTCCTATGCCGGACATCCCTGTGTCCTGAAAAATCTTAGTAGTAGATTGTGACCCCGGGCCGGAGAAGCTCTGACCGGAACACTGTGGGGGGCAGTACACAGACATACAGCCTCCAGCCATACACTCTATATGGCTGGAAGTTGTATGTCTGTGGGGGGAGCTGCCGACCTAATGTGGGGTGGGGGAGCTGCCGACCTAATGTGGGGTGGGGGAGCTGCCGACCTAATGTGGGGTGGGGGAGCTGCCGACCTAATGTGGGCGAACATGCTGCCGACCTAATGTGGGCGAACATGCTGCCGACCTAATGTGGGCGAACATGCTGCCGACCTAATGTGGGGGAACATGCTGCCGACCTAATGTGGGGGAACTATAAAGTACTGTACATAGCGGTAGGAGAGGTAGTCTTATACGGAAAGTATATCCCAAACTCTATATTTTAACTGTAAAAGTTGGGGGTCGTCTTATACACCCAGTCGTCTTATACGCCGGCATATACGGTATAAGTTTTTGCTAATGACAGGTACCTGTTAAGTTTCTGCTTGCTGGAGTTAAGCCAGGTAAATAAGTCACTAGGCGATCTCCTTAAGGATCTGCAGTAATGAGACTTAACCCACTGTCTGCAAAGCCATGATTGTCTTTTCTTTTAACCTGTTAAGGATGCAGGATGTACAGGTATGCCCTTGTGTCCCAGTCCTTAAAGGGGTACTCCGCCCCTAGACATCTTATCCCCTATCCAAAGGATAGGGGATAAGATGTCAGATCGCCGGGGTCCCGCTGCTGGGGGACCCCGGGGATCGCCGCTGCAGCACCCCGCTATCATTAACTGCACAGAGCGAGATCGCTCTGCACGTAATGACGGGCAATACAGGGGCCGGAGCATAGTTACCTCAGGCTCCTCCCCTTGTGACATCACAGCCCGTCAATACAAGTCTACGGGAGGGGGCGTGGCAGTAGTCACGTCCCCTGCCATAGACTTGCATTAAGGGGACGGGCCGTGATGTCATGAGGGGCAGAGCCATGACGCCACGCTGCTCCGGCCCCTGTATCGCCCGTCATTACGCACAGAGCGAACTCGCTCTGCGCAGTAATGATGGCGGGGTGCCGCAGCGGCGATCCCCGGGGTCCCCAGCAGCGGGACCGCGGTGATCTAACATCTTATCACCTATCCTTTGGATAGGGGATAAGATGCCAGGGGCGGAGTACCCCTTTAAGGACGCAGGTTGTACCTGGACGCCTTGGTACTTTTACTGGGGTTTGAAGCGTGCTCACAAGCTTAGCACGCTTTAAACCCGGTGGCTCCTGACTGGTATCAGCAGCCAGGACCAAGGGTTAATGCCAGGCACCGCCAATGTGGCCGATGCCTGGCATTAACTTTTTAGACGCCACGATCAAAGTTAACCCCTTTTTTCCGTTTTTGCATTTTCATTTTTTCTTCCTTACCTTTAAAAAAATCATAACTCTCAATTTTGCACCTAAAAATCCATATGATGGCTTATTTTTTGCGCCACCAATTCTACTTTGTAATGACATAAGTCATTTTACCCAAAAATCTATGGCGAAACGGAAAAAAACAATCATTGTGAGACAAAATTGAAAAAAAATAAAATAAAAAAAAACACGCCATTTTGTAACTTTTGGGGCTTCCGTTTCTACGTAGTACATTTTTCGGTAAAAATGACACCTTCCCTTTATTCTGTAGGTCCATACAATTAAAATGATCCCCTACTTATATAGGTTTGATGTTCTCGTACTTCTGGAAAAAAATCATAACTACATGCAGGAAAATGTATACGTTTAAAATTGTCATCTTCTGACCCCTATAATTTTTTTTCTGCATATGGGGAGGTATAAGAGCTAATTTTTTGCGCCGTGATCTGAAGTTTTTAGTGGTACCTTTTTTTTTTATTGATCTGACTTTTTGATCACTTTTTATGATATAAAAAGTGACCAAAAATACACTATTTTGGAATTTTGGGGCGCATACGCCATTGACCGTGCGGTTTCATTAATATTTTGATAATTCGGACATTTCCGCACATGGTGATACCACATAAGTTTATTTTTATTTACACTTTTTTTAAATGGGAAAAGGGGGGTGAGTCAAACTTATTAGGGAAGGGGTAAAATGATCTTTATTCACTTTTTTTTTTTGCAGTTATAGCTCCCATAGGGACCTATACTGCACACACTGATCTTTTACATTGATCACTGGTTACTCATAGGAAACCATTGATCGATGATTCTGCCACTTGACTGCTCATGTCTGGATCTCAGGTACTGAGCAGTCATTCGGCGATCGGACAGCAAGGAGGCAGGTAGGGACCCTCTGGCTGTCCTGTAAGCTGTTCGGGATGCCGCGATTTTGCCGCGGCGATCCCGAACAGCTCCCTGAGCTAACAGGCAACGTTTTAGTTTCCCTTGTTTCAACAACTTTGAACGCCACGTCTAAAGGGTTAATAGCGCACGGCACCGCGATCAGTGCCGCACGCTATTAGCCACGGGTCCCAGCCTTTGTTAGAGGCTGGGCTCGACCCGCTATGACGTGGCCGCTATGGCGCGGCCCCGCGTTATAGAACAGAAGTGGCCTCATGACCTACCGCTACGTCATGAGTCCTTAACAGGTTAAAGGGGTATTCCAGAATTTTTTTTTATTTGACTATGCTACAAGGGTTGTAAAGTTAGTGTAGTTCATAATATATAGTGTCTGTACCTGTGTGTGATGGTTTTCTCACAATTCTTATGTGATTTTCACTCCAATATTTATTTTTAACAGCATACAAAATGACTTGTCTCAGATGCTTCCCAGCTTGCAATGCGGCCGAGACCTGACTAGTCAGATGATGACAGGGAGCCTGTCTGATTCAATGGGTCAATCTGCAACTAATGCAACAGCTGTAGGTACCCTGATTGAAAACCCCATTAATTTGAATGGATGCAACTCATTTATGTTTTAATGGTTGGGGTGGCTGGTATGTAGGAGTCAGGAAGATGGAATTGTGGGATTTGTGGTCAAAAAAAGAAAAGTCAAAACAGGAAATACTGGTTTACAAACAGCTAGCCAGTGTTATGGTAATCTCACAACATAGATATTTAGCCCCAAGACAAGAGCAGATCCTTCCTAAGCATGTCCATTACTGTCTGCCAGGTACGTACTAAAATCTCCTTATGCTGGATAACCCCTTTAAATCGCAGCGTTTAAACCAAAAGTAAAAGTATCCGGGCAGCTCAACGGAGCTGACTGGGACAATCGCGGTGAAACCTCAATGTCTCGATCAGTTGAGAGGACAGCGGGAGGGCCCTTACCTGCCTCCTCGCTGTCTGATGCCCCCAGGCAGCCATGCAGGCTGGAGCAGCAGAGCACCAATAACACTGATCAATGTTATGCTATGGCAGAGCATTGAACAGTATATGCAATCAAAAGATTGCATGTTATAGCCCCCTATAAAGTGTTTAAAAAAAAAAACGTTTGTAAAAGTAAATTAACCCCTTTCATAACAAAAGTGTGAATCACCCTCCTTTTCCCTCATATGAGGTACCGCCGCGTGTATAAATGTCCAAACTATTAAAATCTAAAGGTTAGCTGATCTACACAGTCTATGGTGTACACTTAAAAAAAAAAATTACCAAAGATGTGCATTTTTTGTCACTTCAAATAACAAAAAAAAAAACATTTTTTTTTTTTTTTTTTTTTTATAAAAAGCGCTCAAAAAGTCCCATCAAAACATAGGTACCAATAAAAACTATAGACCACGGAGCAAAAAATTTGCCCACATAGCCCCGTATGCAGAAAAATAAAGTTATAGGGATCAGAATATGACTACGGTATTTTAAACATACTAATTTTGGTGCATGTATTAAAATAAAACCTACATAAACTGGGTATCCTTTTAACCGTAATGACCTACAGAATAAAGATAAGGTGTTTTTACCAAAAAGTATACTGCGTAGAAACGGAAGCCCCCCAAAAGTTACAAAATGGCGTTAAATAAGCTTTTGTTATAAAATAAAGGATGTCATTACAAAGTACAATTGGTGGTGCAAAAAACAAGTCCTTATATTGTTCTGTAGGTGCAAAATTGAAAATTCAAAAACAAAAATTGTCTGGGTCCCTAATGCCAAAATGGACTGAGTCCTTAAGGGGATAAATACACATTAAACAATCAGAATACTACACTAATTTATCACAAATATTCTCCAAATATTAAATTCAAACTTTCCATACCCCTGAATCATCATCTTTTATTAGACCTTTATTACTGGAACTAGCCACCAAGCTATTCTAGGCTGCAACTCAGTCACTCACTCAATAACAGAAGAGCAATATGAAACTCAATCCAAGTAATTTTTGAAAACTGAATCAAAGCCAAAAGTCAAATAGAACTCTAGGAGAAACTCAGAACTTTGAAGTCTACAAAGTTAAAGGGGTATTCCAGGCAAAAACTTTTTTTTATACATCAACTGGCTCCGGAAAGTTAAACAGATTTGTAAATTACTTCTATTAAAAAATCTTAATCCTTCCAATAGTTATTAGCTTCTGAAGTTTTCTGTCTAACTGCTCAATGATGATGTCACGTCCCGGGAGCTGTGCATGCTGGGAGAATATCCCCATAGGAACTGCACAGCTCCCGGGACGTGAGTCATCAGAAAGCAGTTAGACAGAAAACAGCAACTCAACTTCAGAAGCTAATAACTATTGGAAGGATTAAGATTTTTTAATAGAAGTAATTCACAAATCTGTTTAAACTTTCCGGAGCTAGTTGATATATAAAAAAAAGTTTTGGCCTGGAATACCCCTTTAATTATAGAGCTACGCACAGAAAACAGCAACCGCCCAAGAAACTAAACTGTCTATAAAAAAAAAATCATGAATAAAAGTTTTCTATGGTTATATAGTCAGGCACAGTGATGAATTTGGCATTAACATTTCCAAGTGTCAATTGAGGTGAGGGCCCAGTCACACTATATAACCTCTGCTGGAAGGAATTCTGGGTAGAGATTCAGTAGGCATCGGCAGAACAAGACAGTGTTAGGACCTTTCCTTCAAGACCTAGTGGATATCTGTCCCCGCCCAAATCAAATATTATTTGATGCATGCATCGAAGTAAGTGAATAACACGCTGACACACACGTTCAGTACAGAAATTCTTCCTTCCTTTTATTACAGCATTTCACAGGGGTTTATATAGACATCAGAATTAAAGGGAGTCACGTCTCGGGAGCCCGGAGCTTTCAGAAAAAGCAGATGCAGCCACGCATAGAATACGGGCTGCTGCAGGGAGATCGCGGGGGGGGTTGGTGGGGGAAGGGTGGTCGTCCCAACGGCGGCAATTATTAACCTTGTTCTTCTCCCCAAATATCTAAATGTCTAAAACTACGGTTTTAGGTCCGGTCAGGAAACCGCATACGGGTCAAAACTGAGCCGACCGGAGTCACAGTTTGACTCCGGTCGGGTCATTAAAGTAAATTGAGTCACGGGCTGATCCGGCCAGGGTACAGGAGCGCCCGGTTTGCCCCTCCCCCTGCCGGATCCGGCACCCCGTATGTACAAAACGTGGTGTGAATGCACCCTAACTTAATTCTATACCTGTGAAACTGTTCGTGACCAGTCAAGTCATAGGTGTGGTCAGTGAAATAAAAAGTTCACGCAAATTGATAAGAACTGTACATGACATGTTTTATCTCGCATATAACTCACATTTGTCACAGGCATGAAATAAAAGTATTGGCAGTCCTGTTCTTAAAGGAAACGTGTCAACGTGCAGTCTGGAAACAAGTTGTGGACCTCCATCCTGTACCCCCTGATGTTGCCAGGTAAGGGTGAGCCTATAACAACTTTATACTTTCCACAGGGTTTAACTTCTTTATTTTGGTATCAGTGGTGACTATTTGTTCATGGTGTTCTCAGAAGCCTAAGGATATGCTTTCTGCATATCTTGCATGTTATTTATAGAACCTATTTTGCCCAGAGACTAAAAATTTGTATATTAGGGCACAACGCCAATCTTCTTTAGACCACCTATGTAAAAGAGTGGTTACTAGGTTGCTATATTAAGCAAGGAAATTAATTGTCCCGTACTGAATGCAGGCCTCACCTTCTGGGGAGATATGTATTAGTAAAAAAAAAAAAAAAAAAAAAAAGCTATATATACTTGGAACAAAGCATTTTGAGAAACTCTGGTCAATGGGGATGGATATCCCTGGACTGTAAAGAGCATCTCTGCTTTGAGATTTCATCTTAGCGCTATGATTGCATCCATATCTTTAATGGACTGATCTCCCCCGAGGGGACATGTACGTATTGCACAATTTTGTTTTTGCCACCAGACTGTGCCTTGCCCTGTGCATGCT
Organism: Hyla sarda; assembly: GCF_029499605.1. NCBI lineage: Eukaryota > Metazoa > Chordata > Amphibia > Anura > Hylidae > Hyla > Hyla sarda. The sequence continues at coordinate 337,565,030 of NC_079189.1, read as the reverse complement.
ACGCATTCTGTACAGTACTCTTTGGGTTTAGAGTTGACGTATTGTAATTAAGTACCAAATAATGTGTAGGATTTCCAAAATATGGCAGCATTCTGAAAAAATTCAAAGGAGGGCATCCAAAAAGGAGGTAGCCGGAGGGCTTACCTCTTCATCCATTACTGCTGTGGGTCTGCATTTGATTGAGCATGGCTGGAGCAGGCTCAACCAAATGAGCACAGATCAATAGAACTTCTAATGATTCCTTCTTAACCCCTTTAAGGGTAGCTCCCACCATCCTATTTTTTTGTTAGCCCGTTAAAAGTATATTAGAGATATGTTGTAGTACATAAGTACTACAACATATCAAAAAATAAAGTTGGTGACAGTGCCCATTTAAGGACTAAGCCAATTTGGACCTGAAAGAGTACCTATCATGATCTAATCTCTCCCTAATCTACCCCAATCTGTCCCTGACTCTTCCTGACACTAACCTTGCCAATTTTTTATATATTTTTTTAAACACCCTCTAAGTACCTTATTTTATGTTAGTATCACTGCTTATGCCTGGGAACGTGTGGAGGGAGGAAGGGGGCATGGCCCAGCAGGTGCAGCGTCATCTGTAAAATAAACTTACTTTACTAATGATTTTCTGTGGAAGACCTCGATCAGAAATATGAAAGACCTCGATCAGGCTAGGGGAAGGCGGACCTGATCCTTTCAAAGTGCAGATCAGCGCTACACTGATTTTTGGCCAGCGCACTGGCTCTCCTTCTAAGGGGGCGGAGCCTGATGACATGGCCGGCCAAGTCAGGAGTGCACCGTGCTGCGAGTACAGCCCTGCTTGGACAGGCAGGGAGCTGCGCTGTGCTCGTCAGTGTCCCGGCTGCTCTACGAGAGTTCGGGGCTCATGCCAGGCCGGCATGAGTCCAAACTCTATAAGAGACTTGCGGCCGGGACATGTAGGGATACCCCTAGTGGTCAGTTTTTCAAACACAAAATACACATGGACAGACATTTTTTTTTTTTTTTTTTAAACACATGCAATTCCAAAGTTATTTGGAATACATTAGTAGACGACATATCAAAAGTTTTTTTCATGACAGGTATTCTAAGGACCAGAGCTTTTTTGAAAATCTGACCTGTGTCACTTTATGCATTAATAACTCTGGGATGCTTTTACCCATCATTCTGATACTGAGTTTTTTTGTGACATATTCTACTTTAGGTTTGTGGGGAATTTTCGTCAATAGTTGTATTATGCCTGAAATCCCTTGAAAATTTAGCTCTTTTCTAACTTTGAAGCTCTCTGCTTGTAAGGAAAATAGACATGCCAAATAAATTATGTATTGATTCACAAATACAATATGTCTACTTTATGTTGGTATCATAAAGTTGACATGTTTTTACTTTTTGAAGACATTTGAAGCTTCAAAGTTTAGCAGCAATTTTCCAAAATCTGAATTTTTCAGGGACCAGTTCAGTTTTAAAGTGAATTTGAGGGTCTGTGTTAAATTTAGGGATCGACCGATATCGTTTTTTTAGGGCCGATACCGATAATTGGTGTAGGTTAGGGCAGATAGCCGATAACTTATACCGATATTCCGGTATAAGTTATCGGCTATATATCCCCCCGCGACACCGCTGCAGATCATTGATTTAAAGCGGGTGCTTTAAATCAATGCACTGCAGTGGCTTTTGCGGTGCCATAGATCGCCACCCGTTTCTCTCCCCCTGCCTGTCCGGGAGTCCTGAGACCTATCACCGCCACCGCCCCCGACCGCACCGCCGCGCCGACACCAATTTGTAACCCAATTTCTCTAGAGTATGTAAATACCCGATATGTGGACGTAAAGTGCCCTGCAAGCGCATTACAATGCTCAGAAGGAAAGTAGCAAAATTTGGCTTTTGGAGAGCAAATTTTGCTGAAATAGTATTTGGGGGCATGTCGCATTTAAGAAACACCCATGGTGGCAGCACAGAGGGGAAAAAATAAATAAATAAAAACACATGGCATACTATCTGGGAAAATACACCCCTCAAGGAACGTAACAAGGGGTGCAGTGAGCATTTAACAGATTTAAAGGAAATGTGGGCTTTGAATATGGAAAAAAAAAAAAATTAATTTTCTTTGACCCCTGTTCCAAACATCTGTCAGACACCTGTGGGGTGCGCCCCTTGCTACGTTTTTTGAGGGGTGTAGTTTCTAAAATGGTGGGGTTTTTTTGTGTTTATGTCAGAACCACTGCAACCATCATCCATTCCAATGCAAATCACCAATTTAGGCCTCAAATGCACATGGTGCTCTCACACTCCTGAGCCCTGTTGTTCGCCTGCAGGGAACTTTACGTCCACATATGGGGTATTTCTGTACTCAGCAGAAATGGTGTCTCAAATTTTGGGGGTCTTTTTCTCCTTTTACCTCTTGTGAAAATAAAAAGTATAGGGCAACACCGTATTTTTTTTACACTAACATCCTAGTGTAGCCACCAACTTTCCCTTTCCATAAGGGCTAAAAGGAGAAAAGGACCCACAAAATTTGTAACACAATCTCTCCAGAGTACTTAAATATCCCATATGTGGCACTAAACTGTTGTCAATAGAAGGAATTGACACTAGCACTACTACTCGACAATACCACATACTTGCAAAATCAGTCAGCAAATGGTGAGTTTTCAGTTCCAATGAAACAATAATATAAGATGATCAGAATGATGGTGCACTCACCCCAAATGTATGATCTTTAGATGCTTTATTCCATAACAGACATCACAGGACACAGTACAGGAGCAAGGTAGACAGGAACAAACATGAGGCGGGGGGTGTGGTCACACAGACGAACGGAGGACTGACAATTGTTTCACGCTGCGTAGCGATTCCTCTGGCTCCAGACTCGCCAGAGGAGACACTACACAGCGTGAAACACATTTTTATCTTCTTATGTTATGGCACTTAACGGTTGCATTGAAATAAGACAGGGCTCCGGAGTGAGAGAGTGCCATGCACATTTGAGGCCTAAAATAGGGATGTGCATAGGGGCAGACCCCGATGCAAGCATGGAGTTTGCATCCTCTACCAAAAATACCCAACGACAGTGTTTTCCAAACAGGGTGCCTCCAGCTGTTGCTAAACTCCCAGCATGCCTGAAGAGTGCGTCAATGCTGGGAGGCTCTGTTTAGGCAACAGTGTCGTAAGAGACTGTGTAGGGGTATGTGTATATGTAGTGTTTTACTCTTTATTTTGTGTAAGTATAGTGCAAGTGTTTTTTAGGGTACATTCACACATGCAGGGATTTACATTGAGTTTCTCAGTGGGAGTTAGAGCTGCGGAAGGAGATTTGCCGCAGCTCAAACCCGCAGCAGGAAACTCACTGTAAACCCCGCATGTGTGACTGTACCCTGCACACCTCCAGCTGTTGCAAAACTACAACAGTGACACTGACAGTCCATTCATGCTGGGAGTTGTAGTTTTCCCACAGTTGGAGGCACACTGGTGGGGAAACACTGGGTAAGGTAACAGACCCCAACTCAGTGTTTCGCAACCAGTGTGCCTCCAGCTGTTGCAAAACTACAAAATCCCAGTATGCACTGACTGCCGAAGGGCATACTCGGAGTTAGTTATGCAACAGCTGGAGGCACATAACTACAACTCCCAGCATGCCCTTTGGCTGTCCGTGCATGCTGGGAGTTGTAGTAAAGCAACAGCTGGAGGCACACTTTTCAATGAAAAAGGGTCTCCAGCTGTTGCATAACTACCACTCCCAGCATTCAGGGACAGCCAAAGGGCATGCTGGGAGTTATAGTTATGCAAAAACTGGAGGCACATAGCTACAACTCCCGGCATGCCCTTTGGCTGTGCATGCTCACTCATGGTGGGCAAGGGTCATTGGTGCTGTCTGACAGCACCACCCACCCTTATTTTCTGGGTCTCCCAGTGACTCGAATAGCCTGGAAAAACAGTGATTCGCTGGTCAAAATTGATAGCCGAATCACAATGTCCCGGGATGATAGATATGAGCAGTCCTCCCATTTCTATCACTGCCGGATTAAGTACCAAAAACAGAGGGCGTCCCAGTTTGCCCTTGGTCCGTAAAGAGTACCTGTCACCAAACAAACATTTTTATATATTGTTCCTTGTGTAATTTTGTCAGGACCACGTGGCCTAATGGATAAAGGCATCTGACTTCGGATCAGAAGATTGAGGGTGGTTGCAGTGGCACTTGGTCGACGTGTTCATTTCCTTATGTAATTATAAGAAACTTTGCTATTTACTTAAAATTCTCAACATTTATGTGTTTTTAATGTGATTGGAAAAACGGCCACTAGGTGGCTCTGTTCTGTTCCCTGCGCAAGTCAAACAGTTAGTTTAGTCTCCTCCTGGCCTGGCAGGAGACCTCTCAGAAAGTGCCGGGCATGGTGAAGCACAGCTCTTGCAGGCTTTAGTGACATCACGCCTCATAGGGAACGTCGACTTTCTCCTGCCGGGAGCTCACACAATGTGAGGAAGGAAAAAAGGAATGATAGAGCTTCTAAAAGCTTGGAAAAAAAAAGTTTAGGGTGGGGTGTTAGGAGTAGTTAAAGGGGTACTCGGCCTTAGACATCTTATCCCCTATCCAAACGATTGCTGCTGGGGACCCCCGCAAACTTGGCTGTGGCACCCCACCATCATCACTGCACAGAGCAAACTCGCTCTGTGCCTGATTAAGGGGCGATACAGGGGCCGGAGCATCGTGATGTCACGGCTCCATCCCCTCAATACAAGTCTATGGGAGGGGGCGTGGCGGCAGTCACGCCCCCTGCTATAGACTTGCATTAAGGGGCAGGCTGTGACGTCATGAGGGGGGCAGAGCCATGATGTCACAATGCTCCGGCCCCTGTATCTCCCCCTCATCAGGCACAGAGCGAGTTTGCTCTGTGCAGTGATGATGGTGGGGTGCCGCAGCAGAGATCACGGGGGTCCCCAGCGGTGGGTCCCCCGTGATCAGATATCTTATCCCCTATCCTTTGGATAGGGGGATAAGATGCCTAGGGGCAGAGTACCCCTTTAAGGAATACAATGCTCAAAAAAATTAAGGGAACACTGAGATAACACATCCTAGATCTGAATGAATGAACTAATCATATGAAATATTTTTGTCTTTACATGGTTGAATGTGCTGACAACAAAAATCACAAAAAAAATTATCAATGGAAATAGAATTTATCAACCCATGGAGGTCTGGATATAGAGTCACACTCAAAATCAAAGTGGAAAACCACACTACAGCTGATCAAACTTTGATGTAGACCATATGACCCCCCTACAATGCCTGGGCATGCTCCTGATGAGGTGGCAGATAGTCTCCTGAAGGATGTCCTCCCAGACCTGGACTAAAGCATCTGCCAACTCCTGGACAGTCTGTGGTGCAAAGTGGCATTGGTGGATGGAGCGAGACATGACGTCCCAGATGTGCTCAATCGGATTCAGGTCTGGGGAACGGGCAGGCCAGTCCATAGAATCAATGCCTTCCTCTTACAGGAACTGCTGACACACTCAAGCCACAGGAGGTCTAGCATTGTTTTGCATTAGAAGGAACCCAGGGCCAACCGCACCAGCATATGGTCTCACAAGGGGCCTGAGGATCTCATCTCGGTACCTAATGGCAGTCAGGCTACCTCTGGCAAGCACATGGAGTGCTGTGCGGCCCCCCAAAGAAATGCCACCCCACACCATTACTGACCCACCGCCAAACAGGTCAAGCTGTAGGATGTTGCAGGCAGCAGAACATTCTTCACGGCATCTCCAGACTGTCAAGTCTGTCACATGTGCTCAGTGTGAACCTGCTTTCATCTGTGAAAAGCAGAGGGAGCCAGTGGCGAATTTGCCAATCTTGTGGTTCTGTGGACGTCGCGCCCCCATGCCTCCCTCATGAAGTCTGTTTCTGATCTTTTGAGTGGACACATGCACATTCGTAGCCTGCTGGAGGTCATTTTGCAGGGCTCTGGCAATGATCCTTGTACAAAGCCGGAGGTAGCAGTCCTGCTGCTGGGTTGTTGCCATCCTACTGTGTCCTCCACGTCTCCTGATGTACTGGCCTGTCTCCTGGGAGCACCTCCAATCTCTGGACACTACGCAGACAGACACAGCAAACCTTTTTGCCACAGCTCACCTCACATTGATGTGCCATCCTGGATGAGCTGCACTACCTGAGCCACATGTGTGGGTTGTAGACTCCATCTCATGCTAACACTAGAGTGAAAGCACCGCCAGCATTCAAAAGTGAACAAAACCTCAGCCAGGAAGTGGTCTGTGGTCACCACCTGCAGAACCACTTCTTTATTGGGGGTGTCTTGCTAATTGCCTATAATATCCACCTGTTGTCGTTTCCATTTATTGCTGTAATCAGGGCAACCTAAAGTATCACAATAACATGTTTGTTTGACCACAAGGTGAATCGTGTAAAAAAAGAAAAAGCCCAAATTAGCTAAATTGCATTTATTTTCAGTTTAACCTCACAAATATATATATTATTATTTATTTATTTTTTATTTATTTTTTGTTTCAAAGCACGTTATGGAAAAGTGAAAGGTGTCATTACAAAGTACAATTGGTCCCACACAAAAAAAGACTGAGAAATAAGAGTTATGGCTATTATACAGTTAGGAGGTAAAAACTAAAATGCAAAAATGAAATAAACTGAAAGAACATTTATTTTGTGGGTTTTCATGAGGGACAAGTAAACTATGCTCCGTTTTAGTCTCTTGGACAAGCATTCTATTTATTTATTTACATTTTCACACCCATGGCGGATTCCCCAGTTAGATTACACAATCTTCCACCGGAACCCAATTCCTTGTCAGAAGTTTGGCTACTGAACTGAGCAGCAGAATTCCCATTGAATTTAAAGGAATGGTGCTGCAATATCAAACCTGGCAGAATTCCTTTTTGATATTTAGCACAATTATCCGTAGTGTGAACAGAGCATTCATTCCCAGTCGACAGACCTGAGACCTGTTTCTGTCACACTACAGTGTTAGGGGAATCCTTTTCACACAGAAGCTATTTAAGCAGACCATATGGAAATACTTCCTTTTGGAGAGCCACAGGTTAAACTCTAGAACTGAAATGAAACATGATGCTGTGTTCTACATATTGCTGAACAGGTGACTAAGTGCAACCTTTACAGTGCATGTTACTTTATTTAGGTCATGGGAAGTTCCGTTTTTTTGAGATGTTATTCCAAGATTAAGAACAAGCCCTTATTCATACACTTTGCGGAACATTTAGGCTATGTTCACACTTAAGTGCTCTACGTCCTAGGAATATATCAGCATACTGGCAGAACAGTGCTTACATATAAACATGGCATACAGTCACAGAGCCCACTGAGTTTAACGGACAATTTATTTTGCAAGCAACTATGTTTACCCATTTCCAAATGCATTCTGTTTTTTTTGTGCGGGCCAGAAGCACAGCTCCTTGCATTGTATCCATTATGTGTGAAGAACCCTTACAATATTTTAGGCAATTACTGTAAAAACACAAAAACGTGCATTGCTATCTGTGTGGCACACGAGTATGAAGTCATACAGCCTCCAAAGTAGGGTCAATGGAGTTTAAGTCAATCAAAATATGCAGCGTATACGCTATGTGGGACCCTATACTAAAAATATTTTTTTCATTCCAGGGAATATAAATGTCTGTATGAAATTGGAAGTACAGTACAAGCACCATAGGAGTGGAAATTAAAAAAAAAAACTACTTGTCCAAGGGACTAAAGCGGAACACAATCTACTTGTCCCTCAAGAAAATCCACTTGTCCTGGTAGATGAAATAATTTCCACCAAAATAGTCTGATCCCCCCCCCCCCCCACTAGGCCACCAGGGATGGATATAAGATCTCTTTAGATCTAATAGTTTAATAGGCGATCGCAGTATGCCAGGCTATTAGCGGCCGGAGAGCTGTAGCTCCTCTTACACCCCAGACAAGCCCAGAAAAGTCTAGATGTAACTTTTTGATCACCTTATAAAAAATTTCTCATATGAAGTGACCAAAAATGAGCAATTCTGGACTATTTTTTACATTTACACCGTACGGTTTTATTAACATTATATTTTAATAGTCTGGACATTTCCACATGCAGCGATACCACTTATGTTTATTTTTGTACATTATTTTTATTTAAAGAAAATTGGAAACTTTTATTAGGAAAGGGGCTTATTCACATATATACGCACTTTTTAAAATATTTTAATCACTATTTTTCAGTCTCAATAGGGACTTATGTGTTACTGGGGGGGGGGGGGGGGTTCTGCTTCTCCAGTTTATATGCTGCATTTAGTGTCAGAAAATGCTGGAAGTTGCATTTAGTTACTAGATAACTACAACTCCCAGCATGCCCTGATACAGCCTATGGTTGTGTGGGTGTTGCACTGTATAGTTAAGGTTATTGTGTAACATGCTGGGAGTTGTAGTTTTGGTTTGCGTCAGCTGCAGAGCCATAGTCTATGTCAAGGAATACTGGGAATTACAGTTAGTAACTACAACACCCAGCATGCCCTGATGCAGCCTATGGCTCTGCAGCTGACCCGAACCAAAACTACAACTCCCAGCATGTTGCACTTTATAGTTCTACAGTTTAGGTTATGGGGCAACATGCTGGGAGTTGCAGTTTTGGTTCGGGCGTGTTTGCGTGCATCTGTGGGGCTCTTGGTTGGCGGGTGAGTATGAAGGGCGGGATTCTGGGGGTGCAATTTACTGCGGGTGCCACTAAAAATAAATAAGATTAGATGGCACAACTGCCCTAATGCCCGACGTGACAGTCTGCTCCTATACAAAACATTCATGCATACACATATCATACATGCACCAGCCACTGCCCCCATATCATACATACACACACCCCCCGCCACTGCCCCCCCCCCCCACACCATACATTACATACACACATACACTCACACCATACATATGCACCCATCATACATACACCCACCGCTGCCCACCCCACATCATACATCACATATATACACACACATCACACATCACATACACATCACACAAACAGACATCATACACACATCATACATTACATACACATCACACAAACAGACATCATACATTACATACACATCACACATAGACATCATACACACATCATACATTACATACACATCACACAGAGAGACATCATACACACATCACATTACATACACATCACACAAACAGATATCATACACACATCATACATTACATACACATCACACAGACAGACATCATACATTACATACACATCACACATAGACAGACAACATACACGACATACACAGACAGACATACACACATCATACACATCAACAGACATCATACACACATCATACATTACATACACCACACAGAGACATCATACACACACTCACACCATACATATACACCATACATACACCTGCCGCTGCCCACCCCACATCATACATCACATACATACATACACACATCACACTTAGACATCATACACACATCATACATTACACACACATCACACAAAGACATCATACACATCACACATAGACAGACATCATACACACATCATACATTACACATCACACATAGACAGACATCATACACACATCACATATACACTCACACCATACATATACCCCAGTGTTTCCCAACCAGGGTGCCTCCAGCTGTTGCAAAACTACAACTCCCAGCATGCCCAGGGCATGCTGGGAGTTGTAGTTTTGCAACAGCTGGAGGCACCCTGGTTGGGAAACACTGATATACACCATACATATGCACACATCATACATACACCTGCCGCTGCCCCCCCATCATACATTACATACACACATCACACATACACTCACACCATACATATACAACCACCCTTCCTGCCGCCGCCTGCATTCTCGGCCTCCTCACCTGAGCCGCCATGAGTGGACATCAGAGCTGTAGTCCCGGCCGGTGTGAGGTGAAATTTCCGTCCTCCCCCTCACCCCCCCTGCTCTGTGTTTTCCCCGTGCAAACTAGCAGCCTCCCCGTGGTGGATTAGGTCCTGTGGAGACAGATCAGGGGGAGGGATAGAGCTGTGTGCGGGGGATGGAGTGGTCTACATCCTTTCTCTCACCCTGCTGTGTCTTCTGAGCTCCGTCCATCCTCCGGGAGGGGATATAAGGGGGCTCTGCAGTCAGCTGGAGGCTGCCGCCCCCTCCATACACTCCGAGTGCCGGTGTGAGGTGTAGACTTCCTTCAGCTCCTGCGCCTCACACCGGCATTAAAGAAAAATAAGGGGGAAGTCGGTCTGTCCCTGCTAGCCCGATACAGGGCTAAATCTATAAACAATTCACCTGCCCGGCGCCCAAAACTACTTGTCCCGGGCGTCGGGCGATAGGATTTCCACATCCCTGGGGAACTCCTGGTGCTCTATTTCCCGAAGGGGGCATGATTTAGCTTGGATTACCTGCAACATAGTGCAGTTAAAGACCACTATATGCTTGTGGAAAATATATAATTGTGATGGGCTGGCCCTTTTCCCGGCAACATCAGCGGAACCGGATGGAGGTCCACTGGTCTGCTGCAATAAGGTCCACATCTTGTTTCCAGACTGCACGTTGACACGTTTCCTTTAAGAACAGGACTGCCAATACTTTTATTTCATGCCTGTGACAAATGTGAGTTATATACGAGATAAAACATGTCATGTAACATTGTTGTGTGTGATGCCTACTTCTGCTCCAGCTGTCACCGACCACACCTATGACTTGACTGATCACGGACAGTATCCCAGGTATGGAATGAAGTTATGAAAAAATATATAGTTTTCATAACCCATCACCTTGGGGGCTGAGGGGTAAAATATCTATGTATAAATATGTACATGAACTAATTATATATATATATATATATATATATATATATATATATATATATATATATTAGTTCCCCCCCCCCACATTAGGTTGTAGTTTCCCCCATTAGGTTGTAGTTTCCCCACATTAGGTTGGCAGTATAGTTCCCCCCACATTAGGTAGGTAGGCAGTGACCCCCCCCGCACCCACACCACGCCACGCCAGACATACAGCCTTCAGCCATACCACCGCTCCTCCGGCTGGGGGTCACGATCTACTGCTATGGCCTATAGGCCATAGCAGTACGTTCCGGGACCGGAGGAGCGGTGGTTGGAGCACCGAAGATGACGTGCCGCTGGTAACTTACCACGCGCGTCCTCGCTGCTCGGCTCCGCTCTGCCGCTTCTATGGCCACATGCACGGGACGTCTGTGATGTCCCTGCGTGCGCTACCTCCCGGCAGCCCCTGCGTTTTTAAAGTTAACGCGGGGCCACAGAAAGGTAATCGGGACATTCTTGTGTCTCGAAAAGATCTTTCGGGATACAGGGATATCCTGAACGTGACGGGGGAAATTAATCTCGGCTGGGACGTCCGGGGTATGGCTAATCCATACCCCGTGCGTCCCGGCCGACTGCAGCACCCGGCGTATAAGACGACCCCCGACTTTTGAGAACATTTTCTCGGGTTTAAAAATTGTCTTATACGCTGGAAAATATGGTACTTTTCTGACCAAACAGTACAGTTGGGGTCCGTCCACACAGCTGAATTTCCAGAGACAAAATTTTTGCCACGGAATTATGCTGCACCATTCACACTTCGGAATTTCTGCAGTAGAAAATGCAGCAGGAATATCCAAGACTCAGGACTTGCCAAACAAATGAACATGTTTATTCTGGCGGACTGCATTGCAATCTATGGAGACCATTTTGACCTTTAGTACACAGGCAAATTTTAGCATTTTTGTATTTTCCTCCTTGCCTTTTGAGAGACATAACTTTTATTTATCCTTCCACAAACTCATATGAGGGCTTGTTTTGTGCCTGACCAGTTGTACATGATACCTTTAATTTGAACATTTAATGTATGACTATGAAAATAAAAAACAAAAAATTTTGCAAGTTTTATTTTAAACATTGCACTTTACTGTAAAACTGAAATTTCAGCGCTGATTTATGAAAATGTGTGTGAGAAAAACTGGAGAGATTTAGTCCCCAACAACCAATCACAGCTTAGTGTTCACTTTACCCGAGTTCAACAAGATGGAAAGCTGAGCTATGATTGGCTGTTATGGGCACAATCTCTCCAGTTTGAAAAATCAGGACCTGTAGTTCTGCCGCAGATTCCGATCTCCATGCAGTCCGGTGTCTTATGGGACTTACAGGAGCTTCCTGCTCAGCCGATCATTGGACTAACACATAACACCACTGCGGCCACTGATTGGCTGAGCAAGAAAGGTCCTGGAACAAGCTGTTTGTCAGGAGAAGATACCTGGACCGCATGGTGGAGAATAGGATTTGCAGTAGGCGAGCATCAGGTTATTTTTTTATGTTTCCCCTGCACCCCTATTATTGCTCAGGATGGTGTTTCCAAACCAGGGTGCCCTCAGCTTTTGCTGGCATGCTGGGAGTGGTAGTTGTGCAACAGCTGGAGGCCCCTTAGTTGGGAATCATTAATTTAGCATTTGCATTTCGCAAGTAACCAATGAAAAAAAAAAAAATAAAGATCCTCTGCAAGCATGCTGAGAGTTGTGCTTTGGCAACAGCTGGAGGCACACTATGGAACACACTGGCTTAAAATGTATTTGATAGCGGAATTCACCGACAATTTCTATAATGTTTCAGGTTTCAGTTTTCAGTTAAAATATTGTTATCTAAAACAAAACTACAAGCAAAAATGCTTTTTGTATACACTGAATGCATATTGGTGTTTGCTGTGTAAACATGAACTTGCTTCCATGATACACTAATTTAATACTGAATATATGTACTGATCCACCCCAGAAATATTTACTGAACTAAAAAAAAAAAAAAAAAAAAAAAAATTATATGATGGAAAAATAATGTTTTTAATCTACTTATTTTTATAATAATTAATAATAATAAGTAGATTTTATAGGCCCGAAGATAGTCAGATGTTTCGCCCTGTAATCAGACTGTCAGTACGGATCAAGTAAAAAAAAGCTTTGTAGATTTGTGATTAGAGTTGTTTTAGACATCAGCAATAAATACTCTCAGCAATGCGAGAACTTGCCAGGTAGCAGAGCAGGCAGACATTCTACATGGCCACATTCTATATAGCAGAGGTTCCTCCCTGATGGCTCTCCAGCTGCTGCATAACCACAACTCTCAGACTTAAAGGGGTTAGCCAGGATTAGGAAAACAGAGCTAATTTCTTCCAAAAACAGCGCTACCCCTGCCCTGTGGTTGTGTGTGGCATTACAACTTGGCTCCATTTACTTCAACGAAACTCAGCTGCAATACCACACACAACCTAAAGACAGTGTGGCGCTGTTTGGAAGAAATCACCTCTGTTTTTCCTAATCCTGGATAACCCCTTTTAGCGACTGAAAAATACTTCACTATGAGCAAAAAATGTTTGCATATATACAAGAATACACGAGGGCAATGAGTTTGTATGTTCTCCCTGTGTCTGTGTGGGTTTCCTCTGGGTACTTTGGTTTCCTCTCAAAACATACTAAGGCTACTTTGACACTGCCGTTGCTCTCCTCAAAATTATTTTTTTTCTGTCTTGAAATGGCTGTTCTCTTAACGGGAAGCAACAGCAAACAAAGGGTCCCAGCAGCTCCCAATTACTATTATGTGGGCTGCCGGGACACGTTATGAATAGCGGGAGAAAAAGACGGCACATGCTGTAATTTTTCTCTCGCTATTCTGCAGAGGGCGTCACACTGACGGGCACCAACAGCAGTGTAAAAGGGGTATTATTATTATTAACCTGTTGAGGACGGAGGGCGTACCTGTACACCCTCGTCCCGCTCCCCTTCTATGGCGCGTGCTCAGGAGCTGAGCGCAGGTCATAGCGGGTCGGTGCCAGCAGCTATCTGCTCCAGGGACACGTGTCTAATGCCGGACATCACCGATCGCATTAACTCCTTAGATGCGGCAATCAAAGTTGATCGCCGCGTCTAAAGTGAACGTAAAAGTATCCCAGCAGCTCAGTTGGGCTGTTTGGGAATGCCGTGGTGAAATTTCACCACAGCGTCCCAAACAGCTGAGAGAATTGGGGGGGGGGGGGGTCCCTACCTGCCTTCTCTCTGTTCGATTGGTGATCTGCTGCTCCATGCAGTTAATGAAGTTAATATATGTGATTTAACTCCTTCCCTAATGAAAGTATGAATCACCCCCTCTTTTTCCATAAAAAAATATGTAAACAAAAAAAATAAACATATGAGGTATTGCCACGTGCGTAAATATCCAAACTATAAAAATATTATTAAACTACAATGTCAATGACGTACACATTAAAAATTTTCAAAGTTCAAAATTGTGTATTTTTGGTCACTTTTTCAAAATGTTTAGGGTATGCAATCAAAAATTCCCAACAAAACAAAAATGGTACTGATAAAAACTTAAGACTACAGCGCAAAAAATGAGCCCTGTATATGGAATTTATATGTAAAAATAAAGTTATAGGGGTCAGAAAAGGACAATTTTAAACATTCTAATTTTCGTTCAAAAAGTTTTAAAACAGGTACAAAAAAATCAAAGCTATATAAGTTGGGTATGATTTTAATGGTATGGACCTACAGAATAAAGAGAAGGTGTCATTTTACCGAAAAGTGGGCCATGTAGGATAGGAAGCCCCCAAAAAGTTACAAAATGGCACTTTTTTCTTCCCAATGTTTTTCCAAATATTTTCTTTCTGGTTTCGCTGTAGATTTGGTGGTGAAATGATTGACAGTATTACAAAGTACAATTGGTGGCGCAAGATGGAAAATTGAAAGTGTTATGATTTTTAGAAAGAAAAGACGAAAGTGCAAAAATGAAAAATTGCTTCGTCCTCAAGGGGTTAAACACAGCACATTTGCAACGTTTCAGAGTTGTATGATGAGGATTTTGCAGTGTACCCCTCAGGGGGAAATTTATCAAAACCTGTCCAGAGGAAAATTGCCCAGTTAGCCATAGCAACCAGATTGCCTCTTTCATTTTTAACAAGGCCTCTGAAAAATAAAAGAAGCCATCTGATTGGTTGCTATGGGCAACTGAACAAATTTTCCTCTGGACAGGTTTTGATCAATTTCCCCCCCTGAGGAATGCCACTGTATAGGAATCCATAGTTTACAAAATAAAATACATAATTTTTTGGATGCCTCTTAGAGCTAGTTCAGATTTGAGACCTCCATGGCACAGATAAATTGGCAAAAAGGGAATGCCAACGGTGTCCGGACAGGAACAAGCCCTATTGATTTCAATGGCCCCAAGATAGTTTGCTAGGGACGGCATTCAGGTCATTTTAAAAATCTATATGAGAATAGTCTTAGGGCCCATTCACACAGCAGAATTTCCGAGCAGAATCCAGCGAAGATATTCCGCCCAGAAATTCTGGCGCAGCTGCCTTCCATGGTTGCCAATGGGATTCTGTTGCAGCATGCACACCAGAAATTTTGGGTCGGAAAACTCTGCCCTGGAAATGCATTGCGGTCTGTGGAAAGGGGGCATATCCGAGCGGCTCTATGGCTAACTGATTTGTCTGAATTTTTACCTGGATTTTTTTTTTGGGCGGATGGTGTGAATGGGACCCTTAGGTAATGTTCACACGAGTAGAATCCCGCGCTGTGAACATTATCATCAGTGTAAATGGGTCTTCCGCGAGACCCGTTCACACTGCAGAATTTCTGCCGCTGAAAGTGTTCCGCACAAAGGAAGGAACATGTTCATTATTTGCGTGGAATTCCACGAGTACTGAATAGCCGTCAATGCTGACGGCGCAGTGCCCCCCCGGTCCTACCGCCAAATTAGTTTCAGTGGCGGCCCCCTGAATTCCGCGAGCGGAGATTCCGCAGCGTGAACATACCCCTTAGACTCTTGAACTGCAGGATTTTTGGGTCAATGACAAAACTCATCTGCAATTGGTAACCAACCAAAATTTTACTATGTTGGGGTCAACTCGTTTCTGTCCATTCCCATGAACTGTCACGCTGTATATGGCAAACCTGACAGTTTGAACATAGCCTGTAGAGATGAGCGAACTTACAGTAAATTTGATTCGTCACAAACTTCTCGGCTCGGCAGTTGATGACTTATCCTGCATAAATTAGTTCAGCCTTCAGGTGCTCCAGTGGGCTGGAAAAGGTGGATACAGTCCTAGGAAAGAGTCTCCTAGGACTGTATCCACCTTTTCCAGCCCACCGGAGCACCTGAAAGCTGAACTAATTTATGCAGGATAAGTCATCAACTGCCGAGCCGAGAAGTTTGTGACGAATCAAATTTACTGTAAGTTTGCTCATCTTTAGTAGCCTTATAGTAACGTGCACTTGGATCTAAAACGTCCAGGGTTAAAGGGGGGGGGGGGGTTCCGGTGAGGTCTGATCACGGAGGTGCCAGCAAGGGGGTAATGAAAGAAAAATCTGTGCTAAGCACGGTATACTTACTAAGGCAGCGTTTCCCAACCGTTGTGCCTCCAGCTGTTTCAAAACTACAACTCCCAGCATGCCCGGACAGCCAAAGGCTGTCCGGGCATGCTGGGAGTTGTAGTTTTGAAACAGCTGGAGGCACACTGATCTGAATGGTGGTTGCAAAATGCTATTCAGCTGTATAGAATTAAATGTCAGTCACAGAGGTGTCCAAAATAAATCTGCCATGTGTGAATGCACCTTTAAAGTTATCTCTGTATATGTCATAAACGGTGATCCCACTGGCACTTGTACACGCACGCACCCCCCCCCCCCCCGGGGTGTCAGAGCCGTACACTACACCTATACAGCCAGCCCCCGCCGCCTCCACTCACCTGCCTGCTCCCGGGCTGACAGAACAGACACTACGTAATGGGCGCCATCAAAATAAGGGAACATGGAAAGGCGGGAGAAGTGCACAGCCGCCTCAGTGACCAGCTCCATGCTGACAGCCGGCTGCTCCTACGCACACTGCTGTGCCTTCATGGGGGAATGCCTAAGCCGAAGGACCTGTCATGGGATCATGTGATCAGTCACATGGGTGGGAGGGGCCAAGGCTTCACGCTGAGCTGTATAAAGACTTTTCTTGGTAGTAAAAATTACAGTACTTCATGGTGACCAGATAAGCAGGAGGTCATATGTGTTTTGTGTCAGTTTCTGTTTTTTAACCTCTTAAGGACACAGGGATTTTTCATTTTATCACTTTTTTTTGTAGTTTTTTCCGTTTTTGCACTTTTGTTTTTTCCTCCTTACCTTTAAAAAATCATAACCCTTTCAATTTTGCACCTAAAAATCCATATTATGGCTTATTTTTTGCGCCACCAATTCTATTTTGTAATGACAGCAGTAATTTTACCCAAAAATCTAAGGCAAAACTGAAAAAAAAAATCATTGTGAGACTAAATTGAAAAAAAAAAAACCAATTTTGTAACTTTTGGGCACTTCCGTTTCTACACAGTACATTTTTTGGTAAAAATGACACCTTCCCTTTATTCTGTAGGTCCATACGATTAAAATGATACCCTACTTATGTAGGTTTGATTTTGTTGTACTTCTGGAAAAAATCATAACTACATGCAGGAAAATTAATACGTTTAAAATTGTTATATTCTGACCCCTATAACTTTTTTATTTTTTCGTGTATGGGGCGGTATGAGGGCTCATTTTTTTTTTGCTATGATCTGAAGTTTTTAGTGGTATATTTTTGTATTCATATGACTTATTTTTATTCATTTTTTCATGATATAAAAAGTGACCAAAACACTATTTTGGACTTTGGAATTTTTTTGCGCGTACGCCATTGACCGTGCGGTTTAATTAACAATATATTTTTATAAATCGGACATTTCTACACACAGCGATACCACATATGTTTATTTTTATTTAAACAGTTTTTTTTTTTTTTTTTAATGGGAAAAGGGAGGTGATTCAAACTTTTATTAGAGAAGGGGTTAAATGATCTTTATTCACTTTTTTTTGCAGTGTTATAGCTCCCATAGGGACATATAACACTGCACACACTGATCTTTTACATTGATCACCGGTTTCTCATAGGAAACCAGTGATCAATGATTCTGCTGCTTGACTGCTCATGCCTGGATCTCGGGCACTGAGCAGTCATTTGGCGATCGGACACCAGGAGGCAAGGTAGGAGATCCTCCTGCTGTGTCACAGCTGTTCGGGATGCCGCGATTTCTCCACGGACATCCCTGAGCTAACAAGCAACAATTTACTTTCACTTTAGACGCAGCATTCAACTTTGAACGTCGCGTCTAAAGGGTTAATTGCTCGCGGCACCGCGATCAGTGCCGCGCACTATTAGCCACGGGTCCCAGCCGTTGTTAGACGCCGTGGCCCCGTGTTATAGAACGGGAGCGGACTCATGACGTACCGGTATGTCATGGGTCTTGTAGGATTAAAATTTCAACTTTTGACTCCTATAACATTTATTTATTTTTCTGTATACAGGGCTATATGAGGGCTCATTTTTTGCGATGAGATCTGTGTTTTTTATCTATACCATTTTAATTTTTTTTAGTGTACACAAAGTGACCAAAAATATGCAATTTTGGACTTTAGTATTTTTTTTTTTACGTATAAGTCATTGACAGTGCGGTTTAACAAACGTTATGTTTTTATAGTTCGGACATTCACACATATCACATATTTGTATGTTTATTTTTGTTCACATATTTTTTAATTTTTTTAAATGGGAAAAGGGGGTGATTCAAACTTTTATTAGGGGGAGGGGTTAATTCACATTTATTAACTTTTTTTTTTTCTTCTCTATTTTTAGGGGACTATAACATGCAATCCTTGGATTGCATACACTGTTCATTGCTACGCTCACACAGTTGAAAAGCCTCCTCCCTGTGTGAGCCGCATCTGCAGCCTACACAGAGAGGAGACGTCACCATGGGCCCCATGCAGCACACAGTGCAGGTGCCGATGACATCACTGTTCAGCTACTGAACTGTGAAGGCTGAAGAATGCGGCTGGCAGAAGAGCAGAAAAAATCTCTTCGTAGGGAAAGGTGAGTATCCCTTTTTATTTAGTTTGTTAATTTTTTTTACATCAATTTGGAGAGGAGGGGCCCATATATACCTGGCTGCCTTCCTTATATACCTGGCTCCCCCCCCCCCCCCCCATATACCTGGTTCCCACCCATTAACCCAGCTGCCCCCCAAATACCTGGCTGCCTAACCTGACCCCACCATATACCTGGCTGCCTAACCTAGGCTCCCAGATACCTGGCTGCTTAACCTAGGTCCCTATATACCTGGCTGCCTAACCTGGCCCCCATATACCTGGCTACCCAACCTGGCCCCCCATAAACCTGGCTGCCTAACCTAGCCCCCATATTCCTGGCTACCTAACCTGACCCACATACCTGGCTGCCTAACTACCTAACAGCATATCTGGCTACCTTACTACCTACCTATATGCCCAGCTATCTACCTACCTGGCTAGTTACCTACCTACATATCTGGCTACCTAACTACATAGTTAGCTACCTACCTGCCCTTTCCTATGCATGCACTATTTATCCCGTTACTTTCTCCCATCACAAATTAATGTCTGTTATTAATAACGGGCTATGACGGGTTAAAACGGATAATGTAAAAATCCCATAGACTATAATGGGATTTTTTAATGCCTGTTTAACGAACGATTTTCAGGGTTTTCATAACGGAACATATAACGGATCTTTAAAAACGGAAGAATGTATAGTGTGAAAGGGGCCTAAGTGTATGTGAATGCAGTGTGTGTATATGACTGTAATATGCCTATGTGTCTGTAATGTATGTACAGTCATGGCTGTAAATGTTGGCACCCCTGAAATTTTTCTAGAATATGAAGTATTTCTCACAGAAAATGATTGCAGTAACACATGTTTTGCTATACACATGTTTATTCCCTTTTTGTATATTGGAACTAAACCAAAAAAGGGAGGAAAAAAGCTAATTGGGCATAATATCACACCAAACTCCAAAAATCGGCTGGACAAAATTATTGGCACCCTTAACTTAATATATGGTTGAACACCCTTTGGAAAAAATAACTGAAATCAGTCACTTATTGATAACCATCAATAAGCTTCTAACACCTCTCTGCCGGAATGTTGGACCACTCTTCCTTTGCAAACTGCTCCAGGTCTCTCTTATTGGAAGGGCACCTTTTCCCAACAGCAATTTTAAGATCTCTCCACAGGTGTTCAGCCCTGGGTGCTGGGTTAATAAAATAATGTAATAAAAAATAAAAATAATTATATGTGGTACTAACACGTGCAGAAATATCTGAACTATTAAATTATAAAGTTAGCTAAACCGCACGGTCGATGGCGTACGCGTAAAAAAAAAATACCAAAGTCCAAAATTGTGATTTTTTGGTCATTTCGTATACCATAAAAACTAATAAAAAGCAATCAAAAAGTCCCATCAAAATAAAAATGGTACCAATATAAATGGTACCAATGTAGTTATAATTTTTTTAAAGTAGTAAAATAAAACAAAACCTACATAAATTGGGTATCCTTGTGACCGAATGGACCTACAGAATAAAGATAATGTGTCATTTACCGAAAATTCACTGCGTAGAAACGGAAGCCCCCCCAAATGTTACAAAATTGTGTTTTTTTTATTTTTTTTATTTCACCGCACAAATATATATATACATATTTTTTGCAGTAGGTTTTGTTATTAAATGATTGATGTTGTTACTAAGTATAATTAGTAGCGCAAAAAACAAGCCCTTATATGCATCTGTAGGTGCAAAATTGAAAGCGCTATGATTTTTAGAAGGGGAGGAGGAAAAAAACGAAAGTGCAAAAGCGAAAATTGGCTTGGTCCATAAGGTCAAAATGGGCTTGGTCCTTAAGGGGTTAAGACAATGTAGCTACATGCTGAGAAGCCCAGCAACTTCGCTCAGACATTGGTGAATGAATGAGGGAAAGGTTACATCTGCATGCATTCACCAGCATGTGAGAATGTGGCCTGAGGCTGGAATTCCACTAAGGATTTTTTTGCAAAAACGATGTAAAATCGCCAATTTTCCTTCACTGCGTTTTTTCAGTGAAAAAATGCAGCATCCAGATGTTAGCTGCAAGTCAATAGTAAACTGCAAAATGCCAGATCCACCTGGCGTTTTTCAGTTTGGCGTTTTTTTAAACCTTTTGGCATTTTTCAGCAATTTTGGGCTCAGAGGCTGGTTTTTCAAAATGCCCGACAAAACCTAGTTTGGCGTTTTTTGCACAGAAATTGTGGCGTTTTCCTCCCATAGGAGTCTATGGGAGAGCAAAAACTCCAACAGAAACGCCATGTTGGTTTTAACTTTGGCGTTTTTTCAACTTAAGCAAACCAAAAAAGTGATGGAGATGCCTTTTTTTTAATAAAATGTCATAGGGTATCATTAAAAAAATAATAATAAAAAAAGATATAGTAGTGATGGAAAAATAGTATTTAACGAAATGTATCTTTTTTAGAAGTACATTTTTATGAATTTTTCAACAGGGATCAATTTATGTGTGCGGGTAGGGACCTAAAAATGTAGCCGACAATAATAAAAATGTAGTGTGTGTGTTTTTAACAATTTTTTTACATTTTTTCGGTAGTACTACTACTCACAGCATGGAACACACTGTTCCATGATGGGGTAGTAGTACCTGTGCTAATTGACAGATCGTATATCTACTGCCCAGCAAGAACTTACAGTGAGCCTGCAATGTATATACAGTATACACATTGCTGGCTCACTTAACCCCTTGCTGAGCTGTGCGCTATGCACAAGCCTGGCAAGGAAAGAGTTAACTTAACTGCTGGACAGTGTAGGTTAACCCTTTGGGTGGAATACAGTATATACAGCTATCTATAGATAGCTGTATATAGTGCATACAGAAGATGAAGAAATCCCTTTCCTCCCTCCAGTCCGGGCTGGGTCTGTGTAGCTCTGCCCCTAGTGATGATGTCAGTAGGGGGCGGAGCTTCAGACAAGAACCAGGCTGGTTAGTCTAAGGCTCTGTTCACATTGTCCTTTTTGTATAATGTGAACAGACCCTTCTGGCAGTGTCTACCCAGACAGGGAGACTCCAGCTGTTGCTAATCCACAACTCCCAGCATGCCCAGACAACCAAAGGCTGTCTGGGCATTCTGGGAGTTGTAGTTTTGCACCAATTGGAGGCTCCATGTTTAGGAAGACATTGCATTATGGGCGCTCTCCCCAGCGGAGAGTGCCAAAAATGTGCTAACTAATTTTTTATTTTTTCTAGTTTCAGATCCGTGTATGCAGAGGATTATGGCAGATTCGATGGATTACGGCAGATGAACTGGATTTTTTTATTTTGATAAAATGGTTAACGAGGGCTGTGAGGGAGTATTTTTTAAAATAAAATAATTTTTCCAATGTGTTGTTTTTTTTTTTTTAATTGAATTTTCAGGCTTAGTAGTGGAAGCTGTTTTATTGATGGAATCCATTACCCATTATTACCCAGGTACCCACCGCCACAGGGGTGCCGGGAAGAGACGGTACCAACAGGCCCGGAGCGTCAAAAATGGCGCTCCTGGGCCTAGGCTGTAACAGACTGGCATTATTTAGGCTGGGGAGGACCAGTAACAATTGTCCTCGCTCACCCTGGTAACTTCAGGCTGTTGCTGCATGGTTGATATTGTGCTGAGAATGAAAATACGGGGAAACCTATGCGTTTTTTTTTCCCATAAATAAATACATTTTTTTTTAAAACACATAGGGTTCCCCGTATTTTCATTCTCAGCACAATACCAACCAAGCAGCAACAGCCTGACGTTACCAGGGTGGGCGAGGATCATTGTTACTAACCCTCCCCAGCCTAAATAATGCCAGCATGTTACCGCCTAGGCCCAGGAGCGCCATTTTTGATTCTCCAGGCCTGTTGGTACCGGCTCTTCTGGCACTCCTGTGGTGGTGGGTACTGGGGTAATAATTAGGGGTTAGCGCTAACTGCTTTTGGGGCTAACGCTAAGCCCTGGCTTAGTAATGGATTATGTTAATAAGACAGCTTCCACTACTAAACCTGAAAATTCAATAAAAATGAAAAACACAACACATTGGAAAACTTATTTTATTAAAAAAAATACTCCCCCACAGCCCTAGTTAACCATTTTATTTAAAGAAAACAATCCAGTTCATCCGCTGTAATTCATCCAATCCGCTGTAATCCTCTGCATACATGGATCTGAAACGAGAAGGAAAAAACCCACAAAAAATGGGTTAGTACATTTATGGCACTCTCCGCTGGGGAGAGCTCCCATAATGCAATGTCTTCCTAAACAGGGAGCCTCCAATTGGTGCAAAACTACAACTCCCACATGCCCAGACAGCCTTTGGCAGAGCTACATGGACCCGACGGGGACAGGGAGCGAGAAAGGTAAATGGACCTCCTGTTCTGTATACACTACATACAGCTATCTATAGATAGCTGTATATACTGTATACTGCCCAGAGAGCTATAGGAGCAGGGGTCCTGTCAGTCTGGTGACAGGATTCCCGGCTCCTGTATAGTATACACTGGTACACTATGCCCCCCCCCCCCCCCCCGTCGTATACTATATGGCCGGGGGAGGTGAGTAGTGATGCTGTACATCACTCCTCACCTCCTTACACTCTGTGGATCGGGCGCTCAGCATCCAACCCACAGAGTGGTACCTGAAGACAATGAGAAAACTGCCACAGGGGACAAAACTGGCTATTTCCACACATTTCCAAAGGCCAGAAAAACTGCCAAAAAGCTGGAAAAATCCGTGGCAGTTTTTCCTGGCGTTTTTTGCTGGGTGGAAAAAACCTCAATGGAATTCTAGCCTAAGGGAACCTTTATATTGGTGGATTTCGAAGCAAGTTTCTTGCTGCAAGTTTTAGCCTTGGTGGATTTTCTGCAGCTGCATACTCATGTCAAAATCCGCCTGTGTGAAGGTTCCCTGAGGCTAAGTCTCCACTTGTTTATTTATTTTTTTTTTTTTACAAAACGCAAAGAAAAATGCCAATTCTGCCGCATGGCGTTTTTTTGGTCAAAAAACGCTGCGGCCAGATGTTGGCTGTAAATCAATGTGAAATCGCAAATTTCGAATTCCACTTGGCGTTTTTTCACTTTGGCGTTTATTTAATCCTTTTGGCGTTTTTGCACTTTTTCTGCATTTTTTTCTGCTCTTTGGCGTTTTGAAAAATACGCTGTAGTTCCCTCAAACCGGCGTTTTTTGTCAAAATCGTGACGTTTTGCTCCAATTGAAGTCTATGGGAGAAAACTTTGGCGTTTTTGCAGGCGGTTTTTAATCTTTTTTGGACTTTAGCGATCCAAAAAAGTGATGTAGATAGCTGTTTTTAATAAAATTTCGTAGGGTACCATTAAAAAAAAATTTCAAAAATATACAGTAGTGAAGGAAAAATTTGTATCTAACGAAATGTATATTATTGGAAAAAAAAAATATTACTTTTTAAACAGGGATCAATTTATGTGTGCGGGGAAATAAAAATGTATCCGACAATTATAAAAATGTATTGTGTGTGTGTTTTTCACTTTTTTGCTTTATTTTTTACATTTTTTTTAGTTAGTACTACTACTCCCAGCTTGGAACACACTGTTCCATGATGGGAGTAGTACTACCTGTACTAATAGACAGATCGCCCGCTGCGATCTTTCTGTATAATATATAGATGCGGCGGCCACTCTTCTATGGTCCCCTGCCCTGACGTATATTTACACTTATTCATATTTCCCGCAGAGCTGTGATTGGCCAGATGGTTCCAGCCAATCACAGCTCTCTGAGAGAAATAGGAACATGTGTATATATACGGCCATGCAGGGGACCATAGAAGAGCGGCCGCATCCATACATTATACAGGAGGATCACAGTGGCTGTCAGAAGTGATACCCGCAGTGATCTTTCCATAACTGCAGCTACTACTACTCCCAACATGGAGCACACACTGCCTCATGCTGGGAGCTTTAGTACTTGCATTAATAGACAAATAGCAGCGGGTGTCAGAAGTTACACTTGCTGCGATCTGTCTATTAATACAGGTACTACAGCTCCCAGCATGGAGCAGAGTGTGCTCCATGTTGGGAGTAGTAGTGCCTGCTTAAGGACACATCACAGTGTATGTCACTACTGACACCCTCTGTGATCGTCCTGTCTATAGCAGAGATGGAGCGACTGTATACATCGCTCACATCCCTGCTATGCACTATACTCCGGGCTGGCCACTCATTCATTCATCTTTTCCTCAGAGCTGTGATTGGCTGCAACCTTCCGGCCAATCACAGCTATGGGTGGGAAATCTGAATTTCAGTTGACATCAGTGGCCGGAGTATAGTGCATGGAGGCGAGCGATGTATAGACCCGCTCGCTTCTCTGCTATATTATGGACGATATATGTCTATAGTACAGGTACTATCACTCCCAGCATGGAACAGTCTGTTCCATGCTGGGAGTAGGAGTACTACATAAAAAATGTTAAAAATTTATATTAAAAAAAAAGTGAAACACACACTTTATTAAAAAATAATAAAAATTGGGTTATAAAATATATACATTGCGTCTAATAAAAAAACATCACTGCTGCATCCTTTTTATTTTTTTTTTGGTACCCAAGAAATTTTGGGTACCAAAAAAAAATGCCAAGGTGCAATTTCCACACAAATGAAAAAAACGCAAGAAAAAACGCATGATGACATCACTTGCACTGGCGATTTTTCAGGCGTTTTTTTAATCCCTAAATACGCAGTGCAAAAAAACAAGTGGAGACTTAGCCTAAGGGGCACACCTACAGGATCTGCTGCAGATTTCAGTGTGATTGAACAGCTTCACATCTGCAGCAGATCCTGTAGGTGTGAATATATTCTTAAGGTTGTCTCATTAGCTCTTTGTTTTGATACAGTGACCAGGCTGGGATAAAAATAATCCAACAGTGCCTGGCTCCCTGCATCTCGGCTCCTTGAGCGTGGCGAGTTATATTGGTTAATATGGTGTATACAACTCTGCTTACAATTCCTCTATGTGCCTGGCAAGTTGTATTTGTGACAGTGCTATTTATGGCTCTTCGTACAGCGTGCCTGTGGGTTCCCATTACGTTTCCCCCATACGGGAGCGCATTCGGCAGGGGAGATCTAAAAACTTGCGCTTCCTTATGCCTTTATACGCGCTCCCGTATGTAATTCATTTCAATGAGCCGTCCGCAGTGAAACGTTCGGTCTGGTCTGCTCATTTTTGCCCCGTATGCGCTTTTACCCCAACCGGACCTAAAACCGTGGTCGACCACGGTTTTAGGTGCGGGGAAAAAGCGCATACGGGGCAAAAATGAGGAGAAGTGTAAAAACTGAAAAACACTCGGTCCTTAAAGGATTAAGAAGGCGTGGCTAGGGGTGTGGTTAGGTGTACGGCTGAGGGCGTAGCTTCTCCCTCTTTGCGCTAAGCAAAGGTTGGGAGGTACGCACTGTTTTGTAAACACTTATACAGTCCAGGATGCAGTCCAGTGTGTGAAGACGGAGCCAAGAAATGGTTCAGAGGGCTGAGGGGAGGAGCGAATGCAAAATCGTCCGGGTCACATAAAAAATCCTGCACTGCACAATTATAACAGTTCGGGGACTACAGATGGGGAAATTGTGTAGAGGAGGGGACAGCACTGGAAAAATGTAGAATCTAACATGTTTGTCCTGCAGATGTTAAGAGATGAGTTTTGGATGGAAGAAGTCGATGTGCTGGTTTGATCTGTACGGAGAAGAAAAGAAAAAAGGATGACGCTGATCAGAAAAGACGTCTGTGAGTTCCCTAGATGTAACTGTAATCACTTATATGGTGTATATATCCTGCGTACAGCTTATATCTACCTCTATATGGTTATGTATATGATCACTTATATGGTGTATATATCCTGTGTATTGCTGGTATCTACTTTTATATTGTCCTGTATATAATCACTTATATGGTGCATATATCCTGTGTACAGATGGTATCTACCACTATATGGTCCTGTATATAATCAATTATATAGTATACAGATCCTGTGTATAGCTGATATCTACCGCCAAATGGTCCTGTATATAATCACTTATATATATATACAGGTCTTGTGTACAGCTGGTATCTACCACTATATGGACACTGTATGGGGGAAAGCTTGTCTGTATATAGTGGTTTTATTCAGTACAATATGGCAGTATTATCCAATTATTGTGTGGTGGTATATATTTCCTCCTTGTATACTGGAATTATTGGTCATAGAAAATTATTTAGTTTATTTTTTGTGTAGGGGTGGGACATAAGGAGGGATAGGGACATGACAGAGGTGTGGCCAGGTGCGAAGTCTCGCAGAGGGCCCTTGTTTTATTTGGTCCGGGAGCCCTGAGTATTGTCAGTCCACCGCTGACATTATTAGAATTGCATAAAAAATTATGACAATACAAATGTTAACAATGTATTCAACAGAAACTATCAAGGCAGCATCCATGATGTACCCACCCCATCGAGCTGTATCAAAACATGAATCGCAGTTTATGCACCAAGGTATATCATGACA
This sequence comes from Hyla sarda, assembly GCF_029499605.1. Lineage (NCBI taxonomy): Eukaryota > Metazoa > Chordata > Amphibia > Anura > Hylidae > Hyla > Hyla sarda. The sequence continues at coordinate 337,537,558 of NC_079189.1, read as the reverse complement.
TAAATTACTGTCACTGAATGCAAACATTGTTCCTTCTTAGGAGCTGGAAACTGTTCTCATGTGTCTTGTTCTATTGACCTCTTAGGCTCTTTTCACACTAGTGATTTTTCCGCTATTGAAGTTCCGTCGCATGTTCCGTCACGATTTTCGGCAAAAACCTGCCGTTACAAAACCCCTGACGGCCGAGACTAAATCGTATCGCAGCCTATGGGATTTTGTAACTGCCCATTTGCACCCGTATATGCCCGTAATTCACCACTCTTGTCTGAATAATTAGTGTGTAATATTGTAATGTCTGATATATATAATTTTTATATATTTTTATTAAACATTTTTGTAACATAAAGGCAATCGCAAACAGATATTGCTCAAACAAAAAGTAAACTAGAATAAACTCAAAATACATAAGTACAAATAAAGACAATAAGGTCCCATGCAATGAGACAATATTCCCAAGAAATGCCATCTCAGGAAACAAGTGCAGTCTCTGAAGTCACTGGCCGCCCCTTACCCATTTCACAAGCCAACAATCCCCCCTTATGAAAACCCCACACAATGAAGGTCGGGGAAAGAGGAAGAAAATAAAAGCACCAACTCGACTCTCTGGCAATCAGAGAAAAAGGCACAGTTGTGTGCATACCTGATCTATTAGTCATCGGGCAATTTCAGGGCTCCCAGGGTGCTCTTCAGGGATTCAAGAGTATACCACATCGTGTGTTGAAAGGAATGGACTATATCGGCAATCCCCAGAGAGTTTAACCCCTTAAGGACACAGCCCTTTTTCACCTTTAGGCCGGGTCTCCACTGAGTAATTTTTCGCAAAAACGCTGTTAAAAACAGCATGGAGTTTGTTTTTTTTGCAAAAAAACGCTGCGGCCAGATGTTAGCTGTAAGTCTATAGGAAACTGCAGAAACCCTTATCCACTTGGCGTTTTTGAGTTTGGCATTTTTTTAATCCTTTTGGCCTTTTTTTGTGATTTTGGTCAAAAATGCTGGATTTCAAAAACGTCTGCTTGCTAAGGGTCTGGCGTTTTTTTTTTGCAAAAACGTTGCGTTTTTCCCCCTTAGAAGTCTATGGGAGTGAAAAAAACGCAAAGAAAAACGCTATGTGGGTTTTAACTTTAGCGTTTTTGCAGGTGGTTTTTAATCTTTTTTGGACTTTAGCGATCCAAAAAAGTGAGGGAGATACCTTTTTTATTTAAATTTCATAGGGTAACATAAAAAAAAATATAAAAAATATACATTAGTGTTAGAAAAAATTGTATCTAACGAAATGTATATTTTTTTTATGAAGAAATTTTATTTAATTTTGAAACAGTAAGCAATTTATGTGGGCGGGCAGGGCACTAAAATGTATCCGACAATTATAAAAATATAGTGTGAGTGTCTTTAACTTTTTTATAAATTTTTAGGTAGTACTACTACTCCCAGCATGGACCACACTGTTCCATGATAGGAGTAGTAGTACTTTGACTCACTGTCAGATTTCCCCGGCTGTCACATTTGTCAGCCGCGACGATCCTCCAGTATACTGTATAGGCTGGCCGCTCTCCTCTGGTCCCCTGTACTGGCGTATATTTACAAATATTCATATTTCTTGCTGAGATGTGATTGGCCAGAGGGTTCTAGCCAATCACAAATGTCTGGGAAATATGAATATTAGGACATATACGGCAGGGACCTTAGAAGAGCGGCCGGCCGGATCCATACTTTAAACAGGATGATCAGCTATGATCATTTCTACTACTACCCCCAACATGGAGCACACACTGCTCCATGATGGGAGCTGTAGTACCTGCATTAATAGATCGCAACAAGCGTAACCTCTGACACCTGTTGCGATCTGTAAAAGTACTACAGCTCCCATCATGGAGCACAGTGTGCTCCATGTTGGGAGTAGTAGTAGAAAGTATCACAGCTGATGTCACTCTAGACATCAGCTGCAATAATCCTGTATAAAGTATAGATGCAGCCGGCCGGCCGCTCTTCTAAGGTCCCTGCCGTATATGTCCTAATAGTCATATTTCCCAGACATTTGTGATTGGCTAGAACCCTCTGGCCAATCACATCTCAGCGGGAAATATGAATATTAGTAAATATACGGCAGTACAGGGGAACAGAGAAGAGCGGCCAGCCTATACAGTATACAGGAGGATTGCCGTGGCTGACAAATGTGACAGCCGGGCGATCTGACAGGGAGTCAAAGTACTACTACTCCTATCATGGAACAGTGTGTTCCATGATGGGAGTAGTAGTACTACCTAAAAAATGTAAAAAATAAAGGTTAAAAATACACTTTATTAAACACATTATTAAAAACATACTTTTTTTTTTTTACATCCCTACAGCATCCTTTTTTATTTATTTTTTTATTAATTTTATTAATTTTTTGGTATCCAACAAAGGGTACCAAAAAAACGCCAAAGTGCAAAAAAAAGCTATTTCCACATAAAGCCTCAAACGCAAGAAAAAACGCCAGAAAAAAAGCCAAGAACGCAGGGCAGTTTTTCTGGAGTTTTTTCTGGCATTTTTTTGGGACAAAAAAAAAAACACTGCAAAAAACTCAGTGGAGACCCAGCCTAGGAAGGGACTGTCATTGTTAAAAACTTTTCATATATTGCAGGACTCATTATAATATGACATTTCACAATATACACCTGTTAAAAAAAAATTATATTTTCACCTGAAAATCAAGCTCAAAATAGCCACCACTAGGGGTCACCTGTCTTTTAGCCAGACAGACTAGTCTAGATTTTACAGCATACTGGATACCGGCCGTAAAGCATACCGTGTATGCAAAACTACAGATAAAGGATGTGTGGACATGCTGGGAGCTGTAGTTTTAAAACAGCTGGATGCAACACTGCTCTAACACAGTTATTTACAAACATTGCAGCTTCGGTTGTTACTAAACTACAACTCCCAGCATGCTGAAATAGTCAAATCTTTCTTGGACTCCTGAATGACAAAGAAGTTGATCAGACATTCAGGAGTCTGTGAAAGATGAATGACACATAGTGACAGCTATGCTGATTAGCATCCAGCTTTACTAGAAGATAAAACAGACAGAACATGTATTCATAAAAATTCTGTACTTTTTTCAAAAAAACCCTTGCACTAATTTTATAAAGATCTATTCTTATATTTATACATTTTATCCTGTTATGAATTCACCATAATGTCTTCTGATTACTGCAGGCAAGCTCCAAGTATCTTCCTCTGACACATGACACAGCATAAAACCAGAGAGGAAAGGGTTACAGAGTAGAGAGTACTGATTGGCTGACTGCACAGGCTTGCTCCTGTGAGGGAGACAGACTGACACGCCCCCTTCAGCCTGCACAATGAAAAAGTAACTCACCAGCAGATAAATGCTTATATCTCTGGATATATAGGTCCGAGACACATAAAAATTATACGCACATGATCAGGATTGGGTCCTGAGTAACATATCACTTTTTTTCTTATTTTTGCACTATGACAGGTACGCTTTAAGTACTGAGCCCTTTTTCGCAATTCTGACCACCGTCGCTTTACGAATTAATAACGAGAAAACGCTTTTACCGAATATTCTGATTCTGTGATTGTTTTTCGTGACATATTCTACTTTATTTTGGTGGTAAATTTTCGGCGTTACTTGCATCCTTTTTTGGTGAAAAATCCCAAAATGTCATGAAAAGTTTGAAAATTTTGCATTTTTTAACTTTGAAGCTCTCTACTTGTAAGGAAAAGGGATATTCACAATAAATTTTATTTTTATTCACAAATACAATATGTCCACTTTATGTTGGCATCATAAAATGGACATATTTTTGCTTTTTGAAAAAATTAGAGGGCTTCAAAGTAGAGCAGCAATTTTCAAAAAATTCATGAAAATTGCTAAATCTGAAGGGACAGATGTTACAGAACTACAACTCCCAGCATGCCTGGGCAGTCCAGGCATGCCGAGAGTTGTAGTTTGGCAACATCTGGAGGGCTACCATTTGGGCACCACTGTAACAGTGGTCTCCAAACTGTGACCCTCCAGATGTTGCAAAACTACAACTCCCAGCATGCCCAGACAGCCTTTGGCTGTCTGGGCATGCTGGGAGTTGCAGTTTGGCCTTCCTAGTGGTTGCCACAGTAAAGATCACTTTACTTTCACTTTCAATTGCCCCCCCCCCACACTGTAGTTTCCCTACCTGACCCAGGATCCAGCAGTCTCCAGCGACGATCGGGGATCTCCAGGCATCTTCTTCTGCAGGTACCGGCCTCCATCTTCTTCCCACGATCCCCTCGACATCCAGGGGAGGGCAGAACGGGGGGTTGCCATGGCAACCCACTGTCCTGCTCTGCCATTGGTCAGAATCACTTCTGACCAATGGCAGGGGATAGGAGGAGATCGCAACTCTGCGACCTCACTCCTAGCCCTCAAGATGATCGGGGCTGTCCCTGACAGCTCCGATCATTGCTATTTTCCGGGTGATCGGGTCATGTGCCAGGGTGACGATGTGCCAGGGTGCCTGCTGAATGATTTCAGCAGGCATCCCGATCCGGTCCCCAACCGGCTAGCGGCGGGGACCGGAATTCCCACGGGCGTATGCGGTGGGCGCAATTGATAAAATAAGAGAGATTGTAGTGTGAATGGAAGTGTCTTCCAATGAACCTGGACATAATCTCGCTCCAACCGCCAGTAGTCAGCCGTGAAAGGACAGTCCCAAATCCCATTATATAAATTTGTTAGTGGGGAGTTACACTTGGGACAACTAGTAATTCTGTCTGGGAAAGAAGGCGAAGGGAAAATGTTAAAGCCGTACAATGCAGCATGAGACAACTTAAAGTAGGTTTCCCTCCATCTTTTATTAAAGGGGTACTCCGGCGCTAAGACATCTTATCCCCTATCCAAAGGATAGGGGATAAGATGCCTGATCACGGGGGTCCCGCCGCTGGGGACCCTGGTGATCTTCCACGCCGCACCCCGTTAGAATCAGCCCCCGGAGAGTGCTCGCTCTGGGTCTGATTACTGGCGATCATGGGGATGGAGCATAGTGACGTCATGGCTCCACCCTGTGCGATGTCACGCTCTGCCCCCTCAATGCAAGCCTATGGGAGGGGGCTGTCACACCCCCTCCATAGTCTTGCATTGAGGGGGCTGACCATAATGTCATACGGGGGCGGAGCCGTGACATCCCTATGCTCCGTCCCCGTGATCACCAGTAATCAGACCGCTCCGGGGGCTGATTCTAATGGGGTGCGGCGTGGAAGATCACTGGGGTACCCAGCGGCGGGACACCCGCGGTCAGGCAACTTATCCCTTATCCTTTGGATAGGGGATAAGATGTCTTAGCGCCGGAGTACCCATTTAAGGATGTATTTACAGACTGCCCCCCAGCCGACAAGATAGTGGTGTGTATATCAGTTTCACCCATCCACCACTCCCAGGTTGTGAAGAGTTTCTGAGGATTTAATTTGAGAAGACGAGGACGGAAGGCCAGGTAAAGTGATGAAATGGAAACCCCCCTCGGTTCCTGGCCTATAATATCATCTAAGGGATGAGAGGTAGCTTCTAGCGTGAGGTCTCGAAGTCTGGAGGAACAGAAGGCATGTACTTTTTTTTTTTTAAGTAAATTTTTATTTTATTATTACACATACCAAAAAACAGAACAAGTCAAAAAATTCAGAGCGATTCACCTTTGTAGCACTGTGTAAACATCCCCCCACATCCCCCACCATCCCATCCCTCCCCCTTCCTCCCATTGTGCGTACATTACTTTTTACTTATCATACGATATTTTGCCCCTATATCTTAGTAAATACCCATTCCAATTTATAATTCCTTACATCCTGTCCTCCAAACCCCCTGACCCATCACATCTCACAGCAATTCATAACAGTATCCCAAAAAAACCAAAAAAAAACTCTTTATCTCTCCCTCTCCTCCCCCTCCCCGAGGTAACCCTCCACCCTCCTCATATTGTTATACCATTCAATACAGTTGTTACACTTAGGTGGTATCCATTTTTTAACTATCATCAAACGAGCATAAAACAGCATTCTTAAACACCTTTTTCTCTTTTCCCTGTTGGCTGTTATACTTAAATCATCCCCCAGAATTGCCACCACAGGACAGAAGTTCATATTTATGCCCGTTATTTCCTTAATTTTTACCATATACTTCTCTCCAGTAGCTAAACATCTCTGGACAGTTCCAGAAAATATGTAACTGGTCTGCCTTCTCTAAGTTGCATCTATTACATTTACTTTCTCTTCTTACAGTCATGGCCGTGAATGTTGGCACCCCTGAAGTATTTCTCACAGAAAAGGATTGCAGTAACACATGTTTTGCTATACACATGTTTATTACCTTTGTGTATATTGGAACTAAACCAAAAAAGGGAGGGAAAAAAAAGCTAATTGAACATAATGTCACACCAAACTCCAAAAATGGGCTGGAGAAAATTATTGACACCCTTTCAAAATTGTGGAAAAATAAGATTGTTTCAAGCATGTGATGCTACTTTAAACTCACCTGGGGAAAGTTAGAGGTGTGGGCAGTATAAAAATCACACCTGAAAGCAGATAAAAAGGATAGAAGTTCACTTAGTCTTTGCATTGTGTGTCTATGTGTGCCACACTAAGCATGGACAACAGAAAGAGGAGAAGAGAACTGTCTGAGGACTTGAGAGCCAAAATTTTGCAAAAATATCAACAATCTCAAAATCCATCTCCAGAGATCTAGATTTGACTTTGTACACAGTGCGCTAAATTATCAAGAAGTTTACAACCCATGGCACTGTAGCTAATCTCCATGGGCATGGACGGAAGAGAAAAATTGATGAAAGGTGTAAATACAGAATAGTCCGGATGGTGGATAAGCAGCCCCAAACAAGTTCCAAAGATATTAAAGCTGTCCTGCAGGCTCAGGGAGCATCAGTGTCAGTGCGAACTATCCATCAACATTTAAATGAAATGAAATGCTATGGCAGGAGACCCAGGAGGATCTTGCTGGAAAAACTCAGGGAACATTCAGTGCATAAAGAGGGAAACACATCATCATGTAGGCCACTGGATATGCTAAATTGCTACATGATGATGTGTTTCCCTCTTTATGCGCTGAAGCTGGCACATTCCTTGAGTTTTTCCAGCAAGATGGTGCACCACCACATTATGGGTGTCAGGTCCGAGCATTCCTAGATGAACAGTTTCCTGGAAAGTGTATTGGTCGTCGTGGGCCAGTTGAATGGCCCCCAAGGTCTCCAGATCTGACCCCCTTAGAATGTTATCTTTGGGGTCATCTGAAGGCAATTGTCTATGCTGTGAAGATATGAGATGTGCAGCACCTGAAACTACGGATACTGGAAGCCTGAGCTAACATTTCTCCTGCAGTGTTGCTATCAGTGTGTGAAGAATGGGAGAAGAAGGTTGCATTGACAATCCAACACAATGGGCAGCACATTGAACACATTTTATAAGTGGTCAGAAACTTGTAAATAACTCATGAAAGATTAAAGTTACGTTAAAACCAAACACATCATTGTTTTTCTTGTGAAATTCCCAATAAGTTTGATGTGTCACATGACCCTCTTCCTATTGAAAAAACAAAAGTTGGATTCAAAATGGCCGCCATGGTCACCACCCATCTTGAAAAGTTTCCCCCCTCACATATACTAATGTGCCACAAACAGAAAGTTAAGATCACCAACCATTCCCATTTTATTAAGGCGTATCCATATAAATGGCCCACCCTGTAAATAACATTACTCTTCTCTCTAAATGCTCGTATAATCCTCTCCCAATCCCCTTCATTCGCTAGCTTTATCAGCATCGTTCTGGGTTTACCACCTGGAGGATGCGGCCGCATCGGGACCCTGTGTGCCCTCACAACCCCAAATGTGGGGAATATTTTCCCCTCTCCACACTCCTCAGTGATCCATTTTTGTAGGAAGCCCACTGGGTCTTTCCCCTCCGCCCCCTTCCAGGAAGCCCACCAGACTCAGGTTTCCTCTTCTAGATCTATCTTCCATCTCTATTATTTTCTGGGTCAGAAATGTATTCTCATTTTGGTTTACTTCCATTTTTCAGTATCTCCATTTCATCCTGTAGACCTGACACCCTTTCCTCCATTTCTTTGCATCTTTCCCTGAGTTTCCTCATATCATCCCTTATTAATGTCACATCTGATCCTATGCTGCCTACCTATCTGGGTGGCTAAACCTTCAATGGAAGTATTACATTTCCCAATTGCCTCTAGCAGCACTTTCATTGTCACTGTTGACCCTTCCTCCTCTTACTCCACTAAATTTCCCCATACATTTGGCTTTCCATTTTTGTTTCTCCATGTCGGAGTTGGGGACGCCATATATTTGTCTATTGTCCCTTTATTTTCTTTTACCGAACTTGTGGACTTCCTGTTTTGGGGCCAGTTTTACCTTTTACATGTACACCATACAGATTTTAAAACCCAGTTAACAAGTATGCAGTTTACAATATCAAATCAACTTAACCTCTTAAGTTGACCCCGCGGCATACAGGGTCGGTCCCGGCGGCTTATGATAGCCGGGACCCTGGGCTAAAAGCGTGCTGCACCGTTCGTTGTGCCGCGCGCTATTAACCCTTCAGACGTGGCGATCAAAGTTGATCGCCGCGTCTAAAACGAAAGTAAAAGCTTCCCAGCAGCTCAGTCAGGCTGATTGGGACTATCGCGATAAAATCGCGATGTCTCGATCAGCTAGAACGTGAGCGGAGGCCACCTTACCTTGCTCCGTCGTGTCCGATCGGCGTTTGATTGCTCCAAGCCTGAGCTACAGACTTGAGCAATCAACCCCCTATTATGCTGATCGATGCAAAGCTGTGGCTTTGCAGGGATCAGAGTGAAAGATCAGTGTGTGCAGTGTTATAGCCCCCTGTGGGAGCTATAACACTGCAAAAAAATAAATAAGTGAAAAATAAAAGTTAATGAAGGTCATTTAACCCCTTCCCTAATAAAAGTTTGAATCACCCCCCTTTTCCCATTAAAAAAACTGTGTAAATAAAAATAAACATATGTGGTATCACCACGTGTGGAAATGTCTGAACTATAAAAATATATCGTTAATTAAACCGCACGGTCAATGGCGTACGTGAAAAAATATTCCAATATCTTTGATCACTTTTTATATCATGAAAAAATTAATAAAAAGCGATCAAAAAGTCCGATCAATACATAAATGGTACCGATAAAACCTTCAGAACACGGTGCAAAAAATGGGCCCTCATACCAGCCTGTACGCGGAAAAATAAAAAAGTTATAGGGGTCAGAAGATGAGAATTTTTAATGTTTACATTTTCCTGCATGTAGTTATGATTTTTTTCAGAAGTACAACAAAATCAAACCTATTTAAGTAGGGTATCATTTTAACCGTATGGACCTACAGAATAAAGATAAGGTGTCATTTTTACCGAAAAATGCACTGGGTAGAAACGGAAGCCCCCAAAATTACAAAATGAAATTTTTCTTCAATTTTGTCGCACAATGAATTTTTTTTCCGTTTTGCCATGGATTGTTTGGTAAAATGACTAATGTCCCTGCAAAGTAGAATTAGTGGCGCAAACAATAAGCCATCATATGGAATTGTATGTGCAAAAAATTGAAAGCGTTATGATGAGGAAAAAATGAAAAATCAAAAATGGAAAAACGCTTAAGGGGTCCTTAAGGGGTTAAATGTACCGTGATACTACAGTATACCTATATCCTCCCATTACTAAACATATAGCATGCTAATCCCAAATTAGTCAGCAGTGTGTGCCGGTATTACACAACTCCATTACTCAGTTCTTGAGCAGTTAGTCAATTAGCGAGTTAATACACGGGGACACGTGGGAGTTTTCAACCGTCTCTCTTCTCACAGGATGTTAGTAGAAAGAAAGGTGTTAGTGTACTTTGAAAGAATTTCAAGAAAAGATGTTAGTAACTTAGCAGCAGTCCAGTATTTACTTTGTTAGCTCAAGGAGCACTGAATAGTTCATCCCTTAAAGAGAAGAAAAAAGGTGTTTAAAAATTGAAATGATCTCACCGGTCTTGCAGCTTTGTCCCTGAAACTCAGTCCATTTTCCCTTCTGATGTGCTCTCACCACACAAGAAGTAGGCAGCGCTATAGAAGTCTGTACACCTAGGACAAGCAGGGGCCTGCACCCCATAGGCAAGCAGGACTCCGCACTTGAGGACAGACAAAGCCCTGAACCAAAAACTACAAAATGACCCAAAAGGGGGCTATGAGGCCAAAACAATACAATTAACCAAACCCCAAGGCCGTAGCCTGGGGTGCAAAACACCTCAATTTTTCTCCCCCCTAAAACATAACTTTTAATAGTGTATATCTAAAAAGTAACAATTCCAGAAAGTGATAGTTAAAAAATGCAATGTCACATGGGAGGATAATAGTTATTGGAGCAACATGGCTTCCAGTGTACAGGGCTCTGCAGAAGCCCAAGGATGTTGCCACATATTGCCTCTTGAGAACGCCGTGTGACGGCGAAACATGTAGAGGCGGCAATTTTGTGTTTTAATTAGTGTCACAATTGGGAAGCTTGGGCTTCTGCAGAGCCCTGTACACTGGAAGCCATGTTGCTCCAATAACTAGTATTTTAACTATCACTTTCTGGAATTGTTACTTTTTAGATATACACTATTAAAAGTTATGTTTTAGGGGGGAGAAAAATTGAGGTGTTTTGCACCCCAGACAAAGCCCTGCACACCGGAGACGATCAGGGCTCCGCACACTGAAGACAAGCAGGACACCGTACCCTGAGAACAAACAGGGCTCCATACATCAAAAGCCAGCTGGGTTCCATACACTGAGGGCAAGCAGGACTCCACACACCAAGGGCAAGCAGGGCTCCAGGTACTGAGGACATGCGGGGCACCTTACACTGAAGACAAGCAGGGCTCCAGACACTGACGACAAGCAGGGCACAATGCACTAAGGCCAAACAAAGCTCCCCACACTAGGAGCAAGCAGGCTCCATACATTAAAAGAAAAGCAGGACTCCGCACTCTAGGGGCCATCAGGGTTCCACAAACTGAAAGCAAGCAGAGCTCCGTACCTTGACAGCAAGCAGGGTACCGTGCATTAGGGACAAACGGAGCTCTGTACACTGAGAAAAAATGGGGTCCAGTAAACTGAAGACAAGCAGTTCTCCGCGCACCCATGGTCAAGCCGGGCACCTCGATAACCAGCAGATCCCTTTACCGGAAACAAGCAGGGCTCTGAGCGCTGAGGACTAGCAGGGCTCCATGCACTGAGATGGAGCAGGGCTCCGTGCACCAGGGACAAGCAGGACTCTGTTTTCGCTCCTCCATGCTGGCCGTTGCGTCACCACCATCCCCGGCCACCATCACGTGGTTCCGGGTTCCCGCGCTGGCTCCCAACACACTCCCCCTGTCAGCCTCTCACAGCTCTGCTACAGCAACAGCACGTCACTCAGGCACACCCGGTGCTCCCAGGTGCCTCCGGCCGCATCCACCGCCTCAGCACCCGTCTCCACTCTCCGCCGTGCAGCCTACAGGTATCGGGCCAGGGGGGTTCACAGCTCCCGGGTCGAGAGGGGGAGTCTGTACCATGGCGTGGAGCTCGAGGTGGAAGAGAGGGGGCGAAGCTTAGCTTCCTGCTTGTTACCCTCCCCACACTATATGGCATGCACTTGATGTGCATAAAGTTGGTGTGACTGGGGAAGATGAAAGGTGAGAATGATGTCCCTAGGTGCTAACCATCTACGAGTGTCCCTATTCATAAGTGTCCCCGCTGTGGACACGCCCCTTGCCTCCCAAAAGCGTAACCAGGAGAAGGAACAACACTGAGGGAACTCTGGGTGATTACAGAGGGTAATGTGCTTTAAAAGAAGGAAGGGAAGGTCAAAAACCTTCCGTACCTCCTTCCAGGATATAATCGTGTCCCTGAGCAATATCAAGCTCTTCAACTCTGGTGGTAATTTTGCGAAGGATGTGTGTAGCAGTGCAGGAAAACACCATGGCGTAGCCAGTGCCCCCTCAATCTTCAGGTTAGAAAAATATGTAGAACCGTGAATCCAGTCCATCACATGGCAAAATAAACACGCCAGATTGTAACCTCTAATGTTCGGAAAGTTGACTACCCCCTCCGCCCTACATAACATAAGCTTCTGTAAGGCTATGCGTGGGCGCTTGCCCTGCCACATGAAGCATATAAAGGCGGAATGTAAACGACGGACATCATCGTGTTTCAGGAGAAAGGGAAGGGTTTAAAGGGGATACAGCAGGCGAGGGAAACTAATTATCTTGACAAGATGACATCGGCCTAGAAAGGTGGTAGGTTTTCCCATTTTCTCAATTCCGTAACAATATGCCGGAAGAGGGGGACATAATTGAGTGAGTAGAGTGTGTCAGGTGTGCGATGGAGGTGGTGGAAACCCTCACCCCCAGGTCCCCCGCTGTAGACAGCGATCTAGGTGAGGCAAAACCCAAGGGCAACAACACGCTCTTAGAAGCGTTAGTCTTATAACCCGTGAACTCCTCCACAGCAGAGAAAAACTTTAGGGACATCACTTCTCGGATCACTAACATAAAGAATGATGTCATCCGCAAACATGGATAGCTTAAAGGGGTATTCCAGGCAAAAACTTTTTTTTATATATCAACTGGCTCCGGAAAGTTAAACAGATTTGTAAATTACTTCTATTAAAAAATCTTAATCCTTCCAATAGTTATTAGCTTCTGAAGTTTTCTGTCTAACTGCTCAATGATGATGTCACATCCCGGGAGCTGTGCATGATGGGAAAATATCCCCATAGGAGCTGCACAGCTCCTGGGACGTGAGTCATCAGAAAGCAGTTAGACAGAAAACAGCAACTCAACTTCAGAAGCTAATAACTATTGGAAGGATTAAGATTTTTTAATAGAAGTAATTCACAAATCTGTTTAACTTTCCGGAGCCAGTTGATATATAAAAAAAAGTTTGGGCCTGGAATACCCCTTTAAGTTCCTGCGAACCCACCGTAATCCCCCTATATAGATCAGAAGTCAGCAAGGAGCGCGCCAACGGTTCTATCGCAAGATCAAATAACAGTGGTGACAAGGAACAACCTTGGCGCATGCCTTTCAGTAAAGTGAGGGGAGGGGAAAGCATACCCAGGATATAGACTCTGGCTGTGAGACCATCATAAAGCCCCGATAGAAAGGAACTGAAGCGACCCATGACCCCGAGCTTGTTCAGCACCAGTCTCAACCATTCACAGTGAACATTATCAAAGGCCTTTTCAGCATCAAGTGTGAGTAAGGCTGGGTGGAGCATCGGTTGAGACCGGCACCAGACACTATCCATGGCTGCTAAGACTTTGTGGATATTCGTGACTGCACAGCGTGTTTTGACAAAGCCCACCTGATGCTCTCCGATTAGAGAGGGTAGAAACTTAGTCTGTCTGCCAGGATTTTCAAGAGCAATTTCACATCCTGGTTGATCAGCGAAATGGGCCTGTAATAACCAGTATCTAATGAGTCTTTACCCGGTTTAGGTATGACTTTAATATACGCTAGTTTAGCTGAGGAGGAGATCTGGCCCGTACTGAGGATGTCATTAAAATAGGTGGTCAATGCGGGAGTAATATGATCTACCAGGGATTTGTAAATCTCACTTGAATAGCCACCTGGCCTTGGCGGTTGGCCATTTGCTAATGACTTAATATCCTCCTGAACTTCATCCCCTGTCACTTCTGCATTCAGCTCCTGGTGCTGCTCCTCCGATAAGGACGGGAGGGAGAGACTTTCCAGAAACTGAGTCCCCGCCATGGAAGGAGTGGAGGGTGTGGAATACAGCTCAGTATAATAGGAGCCCAACACAGCATTGACCGAGTGAGGATCATTCCTGATTCGACCCTGAGAGTCTTTCAATGCTAATACGTGAGCTGGTGCGAATGCTACTTTAGCCAGCCTAGCCAAAAGACGGCCAGACTTATTGCCATATTGAAAGATCTCCTGTTCAAGGTGAGATCCATATGTGCATTCCTGTCTATCCAGCCAAAGATAAGATGTTTTTGTTTCCTGCCAAAGGAGTTTATGGGTCAGAGTGGGGGAGTCAACAAAACGGGAATAGGCTGTGTTTTACGTTTGAGGGAGCAGGTGTATGCCATGATCTTCCCACTAAGCACTGCTTTAGCTGTTTCCCAATAAAGTGTGGGGTTATCTGCGTGAGCTGCGTTGTCGGTCTCGAACTCCAACCACCACCCACGCAGAAGGTCTATAAATGTCTTGTCCATAGTCAAATAGGATGGAAATCTGGGGCACGATGGCAAGAGCTCCAAGACCACCGGGGAATGGTCCGAAAGAACCATGTCCTGGAAGTCCACTGCGTCCAAACGAGCACATAACAAGGGACTGACCAGGAAATAGTCAATGTGGGACCATGACCCGTGTGTGAGAAATGTGTGTACACACGGCCATCTAGGTGGAGATGATGCCAAGCGTCCTGCAAGCCTGTCTGAGATAGAAAAGGGGGGAGCACTTTGTCACTTTAACGAATGACCACTGGCAGTTTAGAGGAGCTCTGTTGGTCCACTAGTGGGTCCACCACCGACTCCCAGGACTGTGAGTGGGCCTGCTGCCCAGACTACAGAGTCTGCTAAGGAAGCGGAAAAAAAGGAGACAATATACATACTAGAAACTAATCGTGAAAGACGGGAGGAAAAGGGTCGGCAGGCACCAGAAAAAGGACAGAGAACATGACCCCTTTAGGCAAGGAAGAGGATGAGGGAATCCTACATTGAAAGGTGCACCCGAATGGGAAGACACTAACAACACAAACAAGAAATAAAAACAAGGCCAAAAAACAGGACACAACAGATGATCCCAGAACAATGCAGCGCCCAGAGTGGAATATAGGCAGCCGCTAATTGGGTTAAGGACTTCACTTTCTTCAGGCATTTGTAGAAACATGGGCCCCACCCCCGCACCCCTTCTGGGTATCAAAATTAGGCTAGGGCAAGTTGCAAATAGAGTGGGACCGTTAGGAAATAAAAAAAAACTATCTTGGCTCCCACTGGCAATAGTAACCTACAGTTGACTAAACATGGAGCAGAAATCAATTTAGCCCCCCACCAGGCAATAAGACATTGGAAAAATTGTCAAAACAGCAATATGTAATACTCAGTTCGGGGAGGAGGATCTGCTGCTATGACTCCTGCTGCGTCTCCCCACCGATTTCCTTCGCTTCCTTGACTCTCCCGGCGACCGGGTGCGATCATCCCTGTGTGGTGAGCAATGGGGTGTGAAGGTGAGGTGTATGGGGCAGATGTTGCAGCCCAGGGGCAGATGGTATTAACCCCTAAATAGTTTGTGACACCAGGGCGTGGTCTTCCCGGTAACCACCCAAACGGTAGCACCGCTATCCCTGGTTAGGCAGGGTAATAATAGTCCAAGACCAGGTTAGGGTTAACGGTAGCTTTACTGAGGTAAACAGATGGTAACAGTCTTTACAGCTAGGCCAGGATCCCAGAGAGGTGGCCAGTAACACAGAAGGACCTCGCAGCTTGCTGGGACTTGTAGTGACTTTGACAGACTTTAGGACAGCCACGCTGACTATAATAGACTTGACTATAGACTTCAATTGATTGTAGGTAGTGACAGCAGACATGGATGACTTGACTTACTGGCATATGGCTGTTGGTCAGGCTTGAGGCCTCCAGATGTGCTGGACACTAGCTCTGAGACGTCTGGTCTTTACTGTGCCTCAGGATCTAAGAGAGAGAGAGATTGTAATGGCTGCCACTTTTAGAAAGAGGGGCTGAGCCAGAAGCCCATAGGTCAAGCTGCAGGTTACCTGGTTAGCTGGTGTTCTCTAGGTAACAAACACATCATGTGAACACATTGTCATGTGACTAACTCAAAGATCCTTAAAGGTCCTTTATACATAACACACATAACACTATACAAAATATATATTACCATGGGGGAGACACTGCAGGAGGGCCCCTAGGACACATAGGGACTCAACCTGACAGGGCCTAAGTACTGTACTGGACTATATCCCGTACTGAGACATCACATCTGCAGCTGAAAGGTCTGGAAGTGATATCAGGTCGTTCTCTCGGAGATGGAGAGCGATGTGGAGGGGATCGAGAAGGTCGCACCGAGGTCGTCAGAAGATCCGGAAGGGCTGCCTCCGCAGCCGCTGGAGTTTGATAAGAACTGAAAGTCCCATCTGAACAGAAAACCTTCAGGGTCACTGGGTATTGGAGCTGAAACGTCATTTGGCCTTAAAAAGGTTCTGTGCAGACCTTACTGTAAGCCCCTCTGCGCTTGGCGACTTCAGCGGAGAATTCCTCGAAGATCATTATCTTCCTATTGTGGAAGGTCAGTGGTTAAAGGGGTACTCCGCCCCTAGACATCTTATCCCCTATCCAAAGGATAGGGGATAAGATGTCATATTGCCGGGGTCCCGCTGCTGGGGACCCCCGGGATCGCCACTGCGGCACTGCGCTATCATTACTGCCCAGAGCGAGTTCGCTATGCACGTAATGACAGGCAATACAGGGGCCTGGAGCATCGTTATCTCATGGCTCCGCCCTCGTGACATCACGCCCCGCCCCCTCGATACAAGTCTATGGGAGGGGGCATGGCGGTCATCATGCCCCCTGCCATAGACTTGCATTAAGGGGGTAGGCCGTGATGTCACGAGGGGCAGAGCCATGACGTCACGCTGCTCCGTCCCCTGTATCGCCAGTCATTATGAACAGAGCGAACTCGCTCTGTGCAGTAATGATAGTGCAGTGCCGCAGCGGCAATCCCGGGGGTCCCCAGCAGCGGGACCCCGGCGATTTGACATCTTATCCCCTATCCTTTGGATAGGGGATAAGATGTCTAGGGGCAGAGTACCCCTTTAAGTATGTCTGCGAAAGGCCTGCAGAATCTCATTTTTGTCATTATAGTCAAGCAGCTTGAAGATAACTTGTCTCGGTCGGGCATCTGCTCCAGCTCGTGATTGCGATCGCTCAGACGCCAACTGGGCCCTTTTAACTCAACACTTGTGTTGAAGCCCCAAAGCTTTGGGCAAGTCACCTTCACAAAAGGTCTGAAGATCTGACTGAGGAAGAGATTCACTAACTCCCACCAGGTGCAGGTTGTTGTGACGGGAGCGGTCCTCCAAGTCCTCGAGTTTTTCGCTGACATAGCACAGATCTGTTTCGGTCTGTCTCAAACGGCTAGCCAGACTGCTATTTTCATCTTCTAATGCAATTATTCACTGTTCAGCTTCCCCCAGCATTCCTGATTGAATGAGCAGATCATTCTGTATAAGAGTCACCGTGGAATGCATAGTGTTCTCCATTGTTTGCTGTATGGTAGGGGTTATTAATTTCGGCACACACGAGTAGATGCAAATCACCTGAAGTGTTTATTCACAGCATAGCACAGCATAACATTGCAATGTACCGACACAAAGGAAGCGTTTTGGCCAGCTCGTGGCCTTCATCAACTGTGGCCTAGATCAGTTGATGAAGGCCACGAGCTGGCCGAAATGCGTCCTGTGTGTCGCTACATTGCCCTGTTATGCTGTGCTATGCTGTGAATAAACACTTAAGGTGATTTGCATCTACTCGTGTGTGCCGGGATTTCTTCTACCTACTATATGCTGACCTGTCCACGAGCACCACACTGCAGTACGAGTGCCGACTCCTTCTACTCCTACTATCGGGGTTATTAATTTGACCAAGGCTGCTGCAAGGGACTGGAGGTCCATTGGGGTAGTTAAAGATACTTCTGTAGCAACCTCCTGAGCTAGATTCTGGGGAACTGTAGTAATCTGTTACAGAGCATCATCAGGGGAGAACAACAACTGTCTCCCCGAAACCTCCATGGTGGCTGTCAGCGGCTGGGTGGCAGGCATCAAGGCCTGAACAGGTGTAGGTGTAGAGGACAGTTTAGTCTCTGAGGCACCCTGGCGTGGGGTTCGCTTAGTCAGGTAACGGTCCATAAAGAATATTTGTACTCCCAGGGCAGGGAGAGGGGCAGCTGGCTAAGGAGCAGAGATAGGAGAAAAATGTTATCTTCCAGTAGTGATGTCCATGCCCCAAACTATACACAATGGTAGCAATGGTAAGGAGGTGATGTTGCTCTTACTGTCCCTGCATGTGGCGGGGCGTGAGCGGTAAAGATGACATCGGCCCTTTATAACTGGGGATGCCAGTAATAGTGCTCCTCTGCAGGGCACAGTATCTGAGGAGGGGAGAGAGATCTGACAGATGGGAGAGGTCCCCCACTCACCTCCCAGGGCTATGCTGGCTGGTGCCTTGTCCGGAGCGCTGTGCTGTCTGGCGCTTCTGCCTGTCTGTGCTGCCCTGCGCTCAGACCTGCGCTGCAAGGGAAGATGGTGGCGAGCGGGAGGGAATCACTCTATGGATTGGATCTCCTCTTGTTCCCGGGATCCACCCAGGTAGTTTGCGGGGTAAGTATTCCCCTGTGATGCAGGTACGGCTCAGTCTCCTCACTCCTCACATGCCCGCGCTGGAAGTTCTCTGATATTTGTTTTTTTTGTGTAACCTCTAAATTGTAAAGTGCTGCAGAATTTGTTGGCGCTATGTAAATAATATTTTATTATTATTATTATTGACAAAATACCATTTTGCAAGAGTGAGTTGTGTTACATTTAACCTCTTAAGGACGCTCCTTAAGGATAGCTCCTCTGCTATGACACAAGCTCACCAGATGACCCCAGGACCCCTGTCTAATGCCAGACATCAACGATCGCAGTTGATCGCCTTATCTAAAATGGAAAAAAAAAAAGCATTACCGGCAGCTCAGTCGGGCTGATCAGGATCACTGAGGTGTCCCGATCAGCTGAGAGGACAGTGGGAGGACTCTTACCTGCCTTCTCACCATCCAGCCTCAGCAGCCTGGACCAATCGAGCGCAGATAACACTGATCAATGTTATGCTATGGCATATCATTGAACAGTGTATGCAATCAGAAGATTGCATGTTATAGGCCCCTATGGGGACTTAAAAATGGTGTGAAAAAAGTAAAAAAAAAAAAAAGTTAATAAATGTGAATTAACCCCTTCCCTAATAAAAGTTTGAATCACCCCCCTTTTCCCATTTACAAAAAAAAGGTAAACAAAAATAAACATAAACATATGTGGTATTGCCACGTGCGTAAATGTCCGAACTATAAAAATATAATGTTAATTAAACCTCACGGACAATGGTGTATACTTACAAAAAACGTTAAAAATTTCGTATTTTTTGTCTCTTTGTATACCCTAAAATTTTTTATAAAAAGCGATCAAAAAGTTCCATCAAAACAAAAATGGTACCTATGAAAACTACAGACCACGGCGCAAAAAAAATAATCCTCATATAGCCCCATATGCAGAAAAATTTAAAAGTTATAGGGGTCAGAAGATGACAATTTTAAACATACTAATTTTGGTGCATGTAGTTATAATTTTTTTAAAGTAGTAAAATAAAAAAAAACTACATAAATTGGGTATCTTTGTAACCGTATGGATCTACAGAATAAAGATATGGTGTAATTTTTACAGAAAAGTGCACTGCATAGAAACGGAAGCCGCTAAAAATGACATAATGGCTTTTAAAAAAAAATGTTGTCCCACAAAAATGTTTTTTGGGTTTTGCCATGTCATTACAAAGAAAATTTGTAGCGCATAAACAAGCCCTCATATAGGTCTGTAGGTGGAAAACTAAAAGCATTATGATTTTTAGAAGGTGAGGAGGAAAAAACGAAAGTGCAAAAATGGAATGGAATATTTATAAATTGATAATTGTGTATTAGAAAATGGCAGAGGTGTCAATTCTACAATAATTAAATAGGTTTACAATAGGTTACAGTCATATAAAAAAATTACACACTATGCAAAGTTTTTTTATAACATATATGAACAAATTAATATATTTTTTTCATTTACACAACATATAAAGATCATATAACTGAAGAAAATACAACAACTAAAAAAAAAGACACTAACAAATTAAAACAAATTAAAAACAGATCACATCTAACAATATGCTAGTTTTTCCTGCATATGATTGTAGTAAGCCCTACGTTCCACTAAGTGGCAGCAGAGCTGTTGATATCACTTACAAAGCTATCAAACTAAGATTTCTACACAACGCAATCTTTATATGCATTGCTTGGCTATCTCTGGTCCCTTGTAGCCACTGAAGGTGTTTGGGAAGGCGAAAAACAGTCGGAGCAGGGCAGTTATGCAATTTGATTGTAAGCCGCTGAAATTCCATTGCCGAAAGAATTATTCTGCTCATTCTTCAGGTAAAATTAAAGCCAAATACATTGCCATCTATGGGGTTGGCAATGTCTGTGTGGTCCTAGCACCAATTTAGTCGGCAAAGGCCACTCTCGGTTAACTCTGCCTAAAAGGGAAAACCCTAGCTCCCCTCAGCTATAAAGCTGGGTTCTCGTATAGTAATTTGGCCACTATTTTCTTTAGCAAAAAACAGAATTAGAATTTATACAGAAAACCTAAAATGGATAGATTTGCACCTTTTTTGTGGTTTTGGCCACAAATCCTGTTGACAATACTGTACGTGAATCCATCCTTAGGTGAAATGTGTCAAGAGGTCATTGTGGTAAACTAAGTATTGCTAAGGGCCAGCTAAGCACAGATGGCCAATTTGGTGATGCCACCTCCACAATTAGGTAGGTGCATGCGGAAGCATTAGTGAACTAGGGTACACATGGCCCACCATAAAAAATTTATTCTATACAAAAATAATGCATGTTCATTTTTTCGAAATATCATTGACTTAACCCCTTAAGGACCAGGCCAATTTTCACTGTAGGACCAGAGCGTTTTTTGCACATCTGACCACTTTCACTTTAAGCATTAATAACTCTGGGATGCTTTTACCTATCATTCTGATTCCGAGATTGTTTTTTCATGACATATTCTACTTTATGTTTTTGGTAAAATTTTGTCGATACTTGCACCATTTCGTAGTGAAAAAGTCCAAAATTTGATGAAAAAATAGAAAATTTTGCATTTTTCTAACTTTGAAGCTCTCTGCTTGTAAGGAAAATAGACATTCGAAATAAATTATATTTTGATTCACATATACAATATGTCTACTTTATGTTTGCATCATAAAGTTGACATGTTTTTACTTTTGGACGACATCAGAGAGCTTCAAAGTTCAGCAGCAATTTTCCAATTTTTCACCAAATTTTCAAAATCTGAATTTTTCATGGACCAGTTCAGGTTTGAAGTAGATTTGAAGGGCCTTCATATTAGAAATACCCCACAAATGACTCCATTATAAAAACTGCACCCCTCAAAGTATTCAAAATGACATTCAGTAAGTGTGTTAACCCTTTAAGTGTTTCACAGGAATAGCAGCAAAGTGAAGGAGAAAATTCAAAATCTTCATTTTTTACACTTGCGTGTTCTTGTAGACCCAGTTTTTTAATTTTTACAAGAGGTAAAAGGAAAAAAATCCTCTCAAAATTTGTAACCCAATTTCTCTCGAGTAAGGAAATACCTCATATGTGTATGTCAAGTGTTGGGCGGGCGTAGTAGAGGGCTCAGAAGGGAAGGAGCGACAGTGGGATTTTGGAGAGTGAGTTTTTCTGAAATTGTTTTTGGGGGGCATGTCACATTTAGGAAGCCCCTATGGTGCCAGAACAGCAAAAAATTAAAAAAAATTAAAAAAAACACAAGGCATACTATTTTGGAAACTACACCCCTCAAGGAATGTAACAAGGGGTACAGGGAGCCTTAACACCTCACAGGTATTTCACGACTTTTTATTAAAGTCAGATGTGTAAATGAAGAAAAAAATTTCACTAAAATGCTGTTTTTTCCCCAAATTTTACATTTTTACAAGGGGTAATAGGAGAAGATTACCCCCAAAATTTGCAACCCCATTTCTTCTGAGTATGGAAATACCCCATGTGTGGACTTCAAGTGCTCTGCTGTCCTACTACAATGCTCAGAAGAGAAGGAACGCCATTAAGCTTTTGAAAAGGGAATTTGTTTGGAATGGAAGTCAGGGGCCATGTGTGTTTACAAAGCCCCCCGTGGTGCCAGAACAGTGGACCCCCCCACATGTGACCCCATTTTGGAAACTACACCCCTCACAGAATATAATAAGGGGTGCAGTGAGCATTTACACCCCTCTGGCGTTTGACAGATCTTTGGAACAGTGGGCTGTGCAAATGAAAAATTACAATTTTCATTTTCACGGACCACTGTTCCAAAAATCTGTCAGACCCCTGTGGGGCGTAAATGCTCACTGTACCCCTTATAACATTACATGAGGGGTGAAGTTTCAAAAATGGGGTCACATGTGGGTATTTATTTTTTTGCGTTTATGTCAGAACCACTGTAAAATCAGCCACCCCTGTGCAAATCACCAATTTAGTCCTCAAATGTACATAGTGCACTCTTACTCCTGAGCCTTGTTGTGTGCCCGCAGAGCATTTTACGCCCACATATGGGGTATTTCCGTACTCAGGAGAAATTGTGTTACAAATTTTGGGGGTCTTTTTTCCTTTTACCTCTTGTGAAAATAAAAAGTAAAGGACAACAACATTTTTTTTTTACACTAACAGGCTGGTGTAGCCCCCAACTTCTCTTTTTCATAAGGGGTAAAAGGAGAAAAAGCCCCCCAAGATTTATAGTGCAATTTCTCCCGAGTACGGAAAAAACCCATATGTGGCCCTAAACAGTTTCCTTGAAATATGACAGGGCTCCGAAGTGAGAGAGCGCCATGCGCATTTGAGGACTAAATTAGGGATTGCATAGGGATGGACATAGGGGTATTCTATGCCAGTGATTCCTAAACAGGATGCCTCCAGCTGTTGCTAAACTCCCAGCATGCCTGGACAGTCAGCGGCTGTCCGGAAAAGCTGGGAGTTGTTGTTTTGCAACAGCAGGAGGCTCCGTTTTGGAAGCACTGCCGTACAAGACGTTTTAAATTTTTATTGGGGGGGGGGGGGGCAGTGTAAGGGGGTGTATATGTAGTGTTTTACCCTTTATTATGTGTTCGTGTAGTGTAGTGTTTTTAGGGTACATTCACACTGGCGGCGGTTTACAGTGAGCTTACCGCTAGGAGTATGCGATGCGGCGAAAAATTTGCCGCAGCTCATACTTGAAGCAGGAAACTTACTGTAAACCTGCCTGTGTGAATGTACCCTGTACTTTCACATGTGGGGGGGGGGAGCCTCCAGCTGTTTCAAAACTACAACTCCCAGCATGCACTGACAGACAGTGCATGCTGGGAGTTGTACTTTTGCAACAGCTGGAGGCACACTGGTTGGAAAACCTTCAGTTAGGTTCTGTTACCTAACTCAGTATTTACCAGCCAGTGTGCCTCCAGCTGCAGCAAAACTACAGCTCCCAGCATGTACTGATCGCCGAAGGGCATTCTGGGAGATGTAGTTATGCAACAGCTGGAGGTACACAACTACAACTCCCAGCATGCCGAGACAGCTGTTTGCTGTTTGGGCATGCTGGGATTTGCAGTTTTGCAACATCTGTAGGGCTACAATTTAGAGATCTCCAAACGGTGGACCTCCAGCTGTTGCAAAACTACAGATCCCAGCATGCCCAGACAGCAAACTGCTGTTTGGGCATGCTAGGAGTTGCAGATTTGCAACACCTGGAGGGCCACAGTTAACTGGGGCCCTCCAGCTGTTGCAAAACTACAAATCCCTGCATGCCCTAACAGCTGTCTGGGAGTTGTAGTTTTGCAACATCTGAAGGGTTACAGTTTAGAGACCACCGTATAGTGGTCTCAAACTCTACCCTCCAGATGTTGCTAGGCAACTTACCGGCTTCCATCGGATCCAGGGAGCCTGCCGCATGACATCGGCGGACTCAGATTTTCTCCACCGATGGTCGCCCACAGCCTTGCCCGCGGGGTAAGTGGACGTTGACGCCGATCCTCTGTCGTTTCCCCGCTCTGCCCCGCCTATTGTGGGTGGGCAGAACGGGGAAACCGAAAGTAAAGCCCCCCGCCCCCGATCTGCTATTGGTGGTCGCGTCTAGACCACCAATAGCAGGGATAGGAGGGGTGCCACCTCACTCCTATCAGTTCAAGGGGATCGTGGGTGTCTTGGACAACCGCGATCCCAGTTATATTCCGGGTCACCGGTCACCATAGACCCGTATGACCCAGAATAGCCGCAAATCGCAAGTGTGAATTCACTTGCGTATTGTGGCGATCGCCGACATGGGGGGGTCTGATGACCCCCCTGGGCATTTGCGCGGGGTGCCTGCTGATAGATATCAGCAGTCACCCCCGTCCGGTCCCCGCCCGGCGCGGCAGGGACTGAAATTCCCACGGGCATACAGGTACGCCCTTGGTCCTTAACCCCTTAAGGACTCAGCGTTTTTCCATTTTTGCATTTTCATTTTTTCCTCATCACCTTCCAAAAATCATAACGCTTAAAATTTTGCACCTAAAAATCCATATTATGGCTTATTTTTTGCGCCACCAATTCTACTTTGCAGTGACATTAGATACCAAAAAATCCACGGCGAAACGGAAAAAAAAAATCAATGTGCGACAAAATTGAAGAAAAAAATTTCATTTTGTAACTTTTGGGGGTTTCCGTTTCTACACAGTGCATTTTTCAGTAAACATAACACCTTAACTTTATTCTGTAGGTCCATATGGTTAAAATGATACCCTACTTATATAGGTTGGATATTGTCGTACTTCGGAAAAAAATCATAACTACATGCAGGAAAATTTATATGTTAAACATTCTCATCTTCTAACCCCTATAACTTTTTTTTTCCACGTACGGGCCGGTATGAGGAATCATTTTGTGCACCGTGTTCTGAAGTTTTTATTGGTACCATTTTTGTATTGATCGGACTTTTTGATCGATTTTTATTCATTTTTTCCTGATATAAAAAGTGACCAAAAATACACTATTTTGGACTTTGGAATTTTTTTGCGCACACGCCATTGACCGTGCATTTATTTAACGATATATTTTTATAGTTCGGACATTTTCGCACTCGGCGATACCACATATGTTTATTTTTATTTTTATTTACACAGTTTTTTTTATGGGAAAAGGGGGGTGATTCAAACTTTTAGTAGGGAAGGGGTTAAATGACCTTTGTTACCTTTTTTTTTTCACTTTTTTTTTTGCAGTGTTATAGCTCCCATAGGGACCTATAACACTGCACACACTGATCTCGTATGCTGATCCCTGCAAAGCCATAGCTTTCCAGGGATCAGTCAGATAGGCGGTCAATTGATCAAGCCTGAAGCTCAGGCTTGGAGCAATCAATCGACGATCGGACATCGCGGAGAGAGGTAAGGAGACCTCTGCCTGCGTCCCAGCTGATCGGAACATCGCGATTTTATTGCGATGTCCCGATCAGCCCGACTGAGCTGCCGGGAACGGTTTACTTTCGTTTTCAGACGCGGCGATCAACTTTGATCGCCGCGTCTGAAGGGTTAATAGCATGTCGCACTGCTATCAGTGCCGCGTGCTATTAGCCACGGGTCCCGGCTGATGTTAGAGGCCGGGCCCGGCCCGACACGCCGTGGCCCCGCGTTATAGATCGGGAGCGGACTCATGACGTAGCAGTACGTCATGAGTCCTTAAGGGCTTAAGGGGTTAAATGGGCAATGTCAGATATAAAAACTTTTTATATGTTGTACATCTTGGCAAAATAATAGTTTCTCTAATATACTACTTTAAAAAATGTTCACATTTTATTTAAAAAAAAAAAAAAACCTTGTTTGAAAATCCCACCACTAGGGATCCCCATACCTCCTGGGATACTGATGAGTCCCTCAGCAGCATGAGCCTGTCCAAGGGCCATGGGCATTGAGATGGCTGATTGACAAGGCTGCAGGAGGAACACAGCCTGCAGCAACACTGCTGTAACACAGAGTTTTACCAAACATGTGACTCCAGATTCCAAGCATGCCTGGACAGTTAAAGGGGTACTCCGGTGAAAACCTTTTTTCTTTTAAATCAACTTTGATTTAAAATGTAGAAAACAAAGACAGGCGGGGAAGGCAAAAACATATAACTTTAAAAAGGCAAACTTCCCTGGGCTGAGGGCTGCACTACAGGACATAGCCTGGGGGAGGTGTTCTCAAATACTGATACAGAAGGTAAATGGGACATCTTTAAATCAACTCTAAATAACTATACAGCTAAATATATACCAAAGGGGAACAAATATAAACGATTAAAACTAAATCCTACATGGCTGACAAATGATGTTAAAAGAGCAATAAACAACAAAAAAATGGCTTTTAAAAAATACAAATCTGATGGGTCAGATATAACATTTAAACAGTACAAAGAACTTAATAAAAATCTGTAAAAATGCAATAAAAATGGCAAAAATTCAAAATGAGAGACGGGTGGCCAAAGAAAGCAAAACTAATCCTAAATATTTTTTTTAGATATGTAAATGCAAAAAAAACAAGGACAGAGCATGTAGAACCCCTTAATAATGATAATGGGGAGGTTGTCACAGGCGATAAAGAGAAAGCGGAGCTACTGAATGGGTTCTTTAGTTCTGTATATACTATGGAAAAAGGAGCTGACATTGGCCAGGTCAGTGCTGGTAACACATCATGTAATGTACTGAACTGGCTTAATGTAGAGATGGTACAAGGTAAGTTAAGTAAAGTAAATGTAAGCAAATCTCCAGGACCGGATGGACTACACCCAAGAGTTCTTAGAGAGGTAAGTTCAGTAATATCTGCACCCCTGTTCATGATATTTAGAGATTCTCTGGTGTCTGGTATTGTGCCAAGGGACTGGTGCAAGGCGAATGTGGTGCCAATCTTCAAAAAGGGCTCTAGGTCTTCCCCAAGAAACTATAGACCGGTAAGTTTAACGTGCATTGTGGGTAAATTGTTTGAAGGACTTATAAGGGATTACATACAGGAATACATAGGGGATAATTGTATTATAAGTGATAACCAGCTGGGTTTACTAAGGATAGAAGTTGTCAAACCAATCTAATTTGCTTCTATGAAGATGTGAGTAGAAGCCTTGACAGAGGAATGGCTGTGGATATAGTGTTTCTGGATTTTGCTAAAGCATTTGATACTGTCCCTCATAGACGTCTGACAGGTAAGTTAAGGTCTTTGGGCTTGGAAACTTTAGTTTGTAACTGGATTGAACACTGGCTCATGGATCGTACCCAGAGAGTGGTGGTCAATGATTCGCACTCTGATTGGTCCCCGGTAATTAGTGGTGTACCCCAAGGTTCAGTACTGGGCCTGCTGTTGTTTAATTTATTTATCAATGATATAGAGGATGGTATTAACAGCTCTGTTTCTATCTTTGCAGATGACACCAAGCTTTGTAGCACGGTACAGTCTATAGAGGATGTGCATAAGTTACAAGATGACTTGGATAGACTAAGTGTCTGGGCATCCACTTGGCAAATGAGGTTTAATGTGGATAGATGTAAAGTTATGCATCTGGGTACAAATAACATGCATGCGTCATATGTCTTAGGGGGGATAAGACTGGCAGAGTCACTGGTAGAGAAGGATCTGGGTGTACTTGTAGATCACAGACTACAGAATAGCATGCAATGTCAGGCTGCTGCTTCCAAAGCCAGCAGGATATTGTCATGTATCAAAAGAGGCATGGACTCAAGGGACAGGGACATAATACTCCCCCTTTATAAAGCATTGGTACGGCCTCACCTGGAATATGCTGTTCAGTTTTGGTCGCCAGTCCATAAAAGGGACACTGCGGAGCTGGAAAGGGTGCAGAGACGTGCGACTAAACTAATATGGGGCATGGAACATTTTAGCTACGAGGAACGATTAAAGGAGTTACAATTGTTTAGTCTTGAGAAGAGACCTTTAAGGGGGGATATGAAAAACGTATATAAGTATATAAATGGCCCATACAAAAAATATGGAGAAAAACTGTTCCAGGTTAAACCCCCCCAAAGGATGAGGGGGCACTCCCTCCGTCTGGAGAAGAAAAGGTTTAGTCTAAAGGGATGACACGCCTTCTTTATCATAAGAACTGTGAATTTATGGAACAGTCTACCTCAGGAACTGGTCACAGCAGGAACAATTAATAGCTTTAAAACAGGGTTAGGCTGGGTTCACACTACGTTTTGTCCCATACGGGAGCGCATACGGCAGGGGGGAGCTAAAAGCTCGCGCTCCCGTATGTGACCGTATGCGCTCCCGTATGCCATTCACTTCAATGAGCCGACCGGAGTGAAACGTTCGGTCCGGTCGGCTCATTTTTGCGCCGTATGCGCTTTTACAACCGGACCTAAAACCGTGGTCAACCACGGTTTTAGGTCCGGTTGTAAAAGCGCATACGGCGCAAAAATGAGCCGACCGGACCGAACGTTTCACTCCGGTCGGCTCATTGAAGTGAATGGCATACGGGAGCGCATACGGTTACATACGGGAGCGCGAGCTTTTAGCTCCCTCCTGCCGTATGCGCTCCCGTATGGGACAAAACGTAGTGTGAACCCACCCTTAGATACATTCCTGGAACAAAATAACATTAATGCTTATGCAGAATTATAAAACAACATCCCTTCCCCTTATCCCCTTACACCCTTCCCTTCAATTCCCTGGTTGAACTTGATGGACCTATGTCTTTTTTCAACCATACTAACTATGTAACTATGTAACTGGTGGCAGAAAGTTAAACATATTTGTAAATTACTTCTATTAAAAAATCTTAATCCTTCCAGTACTTATTAGCTGCTGAATGCTACAGAGGAAATTCCTTTCTTTTTGGAACACTGATGACATCCCGAGCACAGTGCTCTCTGCTGACATCTCGGTCCATTTTAGCAACCATGCATAGCAGATGTATGCTAAGGGCAGCATGGTGGCTCAGTGGTTAGCACTACTGCCTTGCAGTGCTGGGGACTTGGGTTCAAATCCCACTAAGGACAACAATAAATAAAGCATTATTATTATAACGTCAGCAGAGAGAACTGTGCTCGTGATGTCATCAGAGAGCATTCCAAAAAGAAAATAATTTCCTCTGTAGTATTCCGCAGCTAATAAGTACAGGAAGGACTAAGATTTTTTAATAGAAGTAATTTACAAATATGTTTAACTTTCTGCCACCAGTTGATTTAAAAGAAAAAAGGTTTTCACCGGAGTACCCCTTTAAAGGATGCCTGGGCATACTGGGAGTTGTAGTTTTGTAAAAGCTGTAGGCACACAGCTGAAGGCACCACTGCTGCAAAAAAAGAGCTATCCAAACAGTGTACCTCCAACTATTCCAAGACTACTAGTCCCAGCATGCCACAATGATGACACACATGAATGACATAGGAAGATGTAGTTATACACACACCATATTGTCTTTGTTGGTAGAGTACAGGCAATCTCTAATAATCATTATGTGTGTGTGTGTACGGCATAAATCCAGAGAGGAAAGGGTTACAGACTCCCGAGAGCAGTAAGTCAGCAGAGTGAGGGAGGGGAGGAGTCATCACAGTGCATCACAGTCTTTTGACAAGATGGAAAAGACATTGAGCAGCTGTAATATGCAATTATTTTGTGAAATATGCATGATCGAGACATAAAAATTATATGTACATGATCAGGATGATTTTGTGGGATCTATCAGGTAAGTTGTAGAGGAAATGTGTAATCAGAAAATAACCCATTGTTTAACTTAAGATTTTTATTTTAACCATATTTTTTTAGTATTTTTGGTGTGTGTTCTAGTTTTTTCTTTTTTTTACTATCGGTACTTTATAATAATCCTGAAATTTGCACTTTCCATTTTGGCCACTAGGTCTAAAAATAATCTGATACTTCCTGTTCTGTAGAGATTATTTCACAGTAATTTGTTTCTTCTTGGCACAAATAGGAGTACTGTTACAGATAACACTAATGTATAGATAATACTGAATCCACCACCATACCCATCACTATGACACTGTAGTATACTATTATTAAATCAGAAACCATGCGCCCCTTAACATGTTGCTCCCCAGTATCATCAGAAGGATATGCAGTACAAGCAAGTAATTGCCTTCTGATGCCCACCCCCAGCCTTATTAGCAACACAAGTAAATTATATTAATATTTTGAAATATTAATTAGGTAAGGCTGCATTCACACCACAATTCTTCAATATGGGGACCGGATCCGGCTGGGAGATGTGAAAACCGGGCGCTCCTGTATCCCTGCCCGACCTGTCCCGCATCTCAATCATTTGAATGAGCCGAACAGAGTCGGATAGTGTCTCCGGTAGGCTCATTTTTGCCCCATATCCGGTTTTGTGACCGGACTGAAAACCATGGTATACTACGGTTTTCAGTCCGGTCACAAAACCAGATATGGGGTCACTATCTGATTCTGTCCGGCTCCTTCAAATGAATGAGATGGGGCCAGGCCCGACTGGGATACGGGAGTACCTGGTTTTCACATCTCCCAGCCGGATCCGGTCCCTGTATTGAAGAATCGTGGTGTGAATGCACCCGAATATTATGAGATTATGTTTTGGGAGCTGTGGACTAGAGCCCTGTATTGGGATTGGGCACCTGCAGGAATCAATCCAAAAGTGCTGCAGGTCAGAAACTATTCCTGCAGGTCCTGCAAATCCTGCACAGTCTCACAACACTGCATGCTTTATAAGCTAATTTCTTAAGAGTCCTGAGTCCCATTCTCAGCTGAGCTCACCATGCATCAAACACTATCAGCAGACAGTGGGCGGGCTGAGTTTTTTCTGTTTACTGTCCCTGCTGCTGTGTCTCACCATTTTCTTGTGCATGCATAGTAAGCTTGAACAGTGGAAGTTTGGAAGCTGGTGTTGTGCTGGGCACTTACAAGTGTAAGTACCTATACTTCTTACAGTACATCAGACAGCTTGTCCGTTTTTTCTGCAGATCACCCAGTGGTAGTCACTGAGACTGTAAAGAGATTGAGGCGTCCCGATGTGAGAGGGAGCCAGGGCCTGACCGGCCTGGCGGGATACTGGGAAAAATCCTGGTGGGCCACTCACCCTGGGGCCGGCAATATATAAAAACTGGTCAGTCTGATGGTGCCTGAGCAATTCAGGTACCATCAGACTGATCCGTTTTTATATTTTCAGCGCAGCTGCGGTGCAGTGCCACCCATGCACACTACACTATACAAGAATACAAGGGCCTGATACTAGTATCAGGCCCTTGTATGCAAAGCAGCAGCGGCCGCATAGTGAAGGAGCTATAAGCTCCGGCTAGCATGGTGGAGCGGGAGCTGTCAGCTGTCCTGCTCCACCACTCCGTCACCTTTCTCACACACTGCGGGCTGAGGCTGCTCCGTTCCTGAAGTGTCAGTGACAGCAGCAGGGACGCCATCCACGGCAGGCCGGCGCGATGACATCACATCCCAAATCACGTCCCCGCGGCTGTTACTGACACTTCAAGAACGGAGCAGCCACAGCCCGCAGCGTGTGAGAAAGGTGACGGGTGTGAGAAGGGGGGAAGCAAATGATAAGTGAGGGGCACATGTCAGGGGGGCATTATATATGAGGGGCATGGCAGGGGGACATTATATGTGGGGGCAAATGACAGGACCCCCCCTGTCATGTGCCCATATAATGCCCCCCTGTCATGTGCCCCTTATATATAATGCCCCTCTGACATGTGCCCCTTATATACAATACCCCATGTCCTGTGCTCCTCACAATATAATGCCCCCCTGACATGTGCCCCAATTATATGGGTGGGCAAATGACAGGACCCCCCCCCCCCCTGTCATGTGCCCATATAATGCCCCCCTGTCATGTGCCCCTTATATATAATGCCCCCCTGACATGTGCCCCTTATATACAATACCTCATGTCCTGTGCTCCTCACAATATAATGCCCCCCTGACATGTGCCCCTCACTTATAATGCCCCCTTCATGTGCGCCCACATATAATGCCCCCTGACATGTGCCCCTAATATCTAATACCCCCTTGTCATGTGCCCCTCACATATAATGCCCCCTGTCCTGCCCCCTCAGGGTGCATTATATGTGAGGGGCACAGGACAGGGTGCATTATATGTGAGGGGTACAGGACAGAGGGCATTATATGTGAGGGGCACAGGACAGGGTGCATTATATGTGAGGGGCACAGGACAGGGTGCATTATATGTGAGGGGCACAGGACAGGGAGCATTATATGTGAGGGGCACAGGACAGGGTGCATTATATGTGAGGGGCACAGAGTGTTTTGCATTTCAGAGGTATAGGCCGGCATTTATCATTGTAGGTGTAAGTGAAGTATTTTTCTGTGTAGCAGCACCAAATTTATTAAAAGTTAGCAGACCATTTGATAAATTTTGTGCAGGTCACATTCTCTGAAATTTCTCTCTTCACATACACTTAACCTCTTCAGGACGCCGAGCATCCCGAGTCCTTAAAGACGTGGGGCGTATGCATACACCCGTGGGAATTCCGGTCCCGCCGCTAGCCGGTCGGGGACCGGACCGGGATGCCTGCTGAAATCATTCTGCAGGCATTCCGCCACATCGCCGAGGGGGGTCCTGACCCCCCCCCCCCCTTTGTCGGCGATCACAGAAAATCGCATGTCAATTCAGACATGCGATTGTCTGCTATTCCGGGCATGGCAACCCCCTGTTCTGCCCACTCCTGGATGTCAGGCAGAACGGGGGGAGAAGATGGAGGCCGGTACCTGAGAAGAAGATGGCCTGGGGACCGCAGATCGTCGCTGGAGACAGGCGCAGGTAGGGAAACGACGGTGGGGGGGGGGGGGGGGGGGGTGGGGGGATTTGCCAGTAAGCGATATTTACTGCTGCCCTTCCTAGTGGGTGCCAAACTGCAACTCCCAGGCATGCTAGGAGTTGTAGTTCTGTAACATCTGTCCCTTCAGATATAGCAATTTTCATGAAATTTTTGAAAATTGCTGCTCTAATTTGAAGCCCTCTAATTTTTTCAAAAAGTAAAAATATGTCCATTTTATGATGCCAACATGAAGTAGACATGTTGTATTTGTGAATAAAAATAAAATGTATTTGGAATATCCATTTTCCTTACAAGCAGAGAGCTTCAAAGTTAGAAAAATGCTAAATTTTCAAACTTTTCATGAAATTTGGGGATTTTTCACCAAAAAAGGATGCAAGTAACAACGAAAATTTACCACCAAAATAAAGTAGAATATGTCACGAAAAAACAATCTCAAAATTAGAAAATTCGGTAAAAGCGTTTTCGAGTTATTAATGCGTAAAGCGACGGTGGTCAGAATTGCGAAAAAGGGCTCAGTCCTTAAGGTGAAAAAGTGCTGCGTCCTTAAGGGGTTAAAAGCTAAGTCTGGGCTGGTGTAGTTTTAGAGACTTTTCAGTGGCTTTGCGCCTTTTTTGCGCCTTTTCACAAAAAGGGGCAGTTCATAAAACTGTCCATATCATGTGTATTGCCAAAATCAGTGGATTGCAACTGAAGCAGAAAAAAGGTGCAAATAAACTCTGATTGGCCTTTTTTGCACCATTTTTTGACACAAAAAACAGTCTAAAGACAATTATACATGTTGGCCATAGTGTATATTATAAGGAATTTTTGGGGTAGTATGGTTTTTATGGGCCACAATAAATTACGGTATTGTATTCAGAGGGTGCATGGCAAGGTTATATTCAGAGAGCACAGTATGTGGTAGTATTATATTCGGAGGGTTCAGTGTGTTGTAGTAATATATTCAGAGGTTACGGTGTGTGGCGGTTTTATATACAGAGGGTACCGTGTGTAGTGGATTTATATTCAGAGGTTACGGTGCGTGGCGGTTTTATATACAGAGGGTACGGTGTGTGGCGGTTTTATATACAGAGGGTATGGTGTATGGTGGTTTTATATACAGAGGGTACGGTGTGTGGCGGTTTTATATACAGAGGGTACGGTGTGTGGCGGTATTATATTCAGAGGGTACAGTGTGTAGTAGTATCATATTCAGAGGGTATGGTGTGTGCCAGTATTATATTCAAAGGATACAGTGTTTGGCAGTATTATAATAATTATTGTTTTCATATAGAGGATCAGAATGTGCTGACATAGTGAGGAGCCATCTGGGCGTCAAGTTCTGCTGAGTGAACATTTAGCTGGAACAAGTCCTGGCGGTATGTACCATCTGAATTAAATTAGGAAAGACTATACAGAAGACGTCACCTATAGTCACTGATATTATTGTGTATTATCCTCACTATGTCCTATCAGAGTTGAAATCACTTGTAAGTTCTACAGTTATGATGAGTGAAACTACAACTCCCAGCATAACCTTACCACTGCTTAAAGGGGTACTCTGCTGGAAAACATTTTGTTTTAATCAACTGGTGCCAGAAAGTTAAACAGATTTGTAAATTACTTCTATTTAAAAATCTTAATCCTTCCAGTACTTATCAGCTGCTGTATACTACAGAGGAAATTCTTTTCTTTTTGAATTTCCCTTCTGTCTGACCACAGTGCTCTCTGCTGACACCTCTGACAATGTCAGGAACTGTCCAGAGCAGGAGAGGCTTGCTATGGGGATTTGCTCCTACTCTGGACAGTTCCTGACATTGACAGAGGTGTCAGCAGAGAGCACTGTGGTCAGACAGAAGAGAAATTCAAAAAGAAAAGAATTTCCTCTGTAGTATACAGCAGCTGATAAGTACTGTAAGGATTAAGATTTTTAAATAGAAGTAATTTACAAATCTGTTTAACTTTCTGGTACCAGTTGATTAAAACAAAATGTTTTTCTGCTGGCTCACCCAGACATTGGGGGAGATTTATCAAAATCTGCCCTGAGAAAAAGTTGCCTTGTTACCCACAGCAGCCAATCAGATCACTTCTTTTATTTTTAAAAGGGCCTTTGCAAAATAAAAGAAGCGATCTGATTGGCTGCTGTGGGCAACTGGGCAACTTTTCCTCAAGACAGATTTTGATAAATCTCCCCCAATGTCTGGGTGAGCAGCAGAAACGTTGCCTGTAACTCTACACATGTTGGAATAAAACCCACTTTTTATTTTTTCTTCATAAAATTCGCTGTGGATTTAACCAGGATTCCTACATTTGCTTGCACTCTTCAATGCATTCAGGTGCTGTTTTCTTGAAAAAATGTAAAGCTGAGGGGTACACAGTGTGCAATGCTCTGCACATAACCCCATGTATAAAGGAGTGTACAATGTTAGCAGGAGCATGCAGGATTGGACACACATATTGCGGGAGTGGAAGAAACACCCTGCAGGAATGGGCGATAGTAGTCAGAAATGTAATGGGAGCTGGATTTAACCCCTTAACAACAACAAACATAAATGTACATCCTGATGCGGTGGTACTTAACGCACCAGGGCGTACATTTACGTTATGTACATGCCGGACTTTTTTTCCTAAAGTGGTGCAATAATAAAAAAAAATACCTCTGGGTTACATGCTTTTCTATCGCATTGACCCACAGAATAATGAAAACATGTACTTTTTACTATAAAGTGTACTGTTTGAAAACAAAACCTTCCAAAAATTGGCTAAATTGCAGTTTTCTTTTCAATTGCTCATATAAATAATGATTTTTAGAAGGCAAGGAGGAAAAAATGAAAAAGCAAAAATAAAATTGGCCTGGTTCTTAAAGGGGTATTCCAGGAAAAAACTTTTTTTTATATATCAACTGGCTCTGGAAAGTTAAACAGATTTGTAAATTACTTCTATTAAAAAATCTTAATCCTTCCAATAGTTATTAGCTTCTAAAGTTGAGTTGCTGTTTTCTGTCTAGCTGCTTTCTGATGACTCACGTCCCGGGAGCTGTCCAGCTCCTATGGGGATATTCTCCCATCATGCACAGCTGTCGGGACGTGCATGACGGGAGAAGCTAATAACTATTGGAAGGATTAAGATTTTTTAATAGAAGTAATTTACAAATCTGTTTAACTTTCCGGAGCCAGTTGATATATAAAAAAAGTTTTTGCCTGGAATACCCCTTTAAGGCCAACATGAGCTTGGTTCTTGAAGGGGTACTGTGGTGAAAACCTTTTTTCTTTTAAATCAATTAGTGGCAGAAAGTTAAACATATTTGTAAATTACTTCTATTAAAAAATCTTAATCCTTCCTGTACTTATTAGCTGCTGAATACTACAGAGGAAATTCTTTTCTTTTTGGAATGCTCTCTAATGACATCACGAGCACAGTTCTCTCTGCTGACGTTATTATAATAATGCTTTATTTATTGTTGTCCTTAGTGGGATTTGAACCCAAGTCCCCAGCACTGCAAGGCAGCAGTGCTAACCACTAAGCCACGATGCTTCCCTTAGCATATATCTGCTATGCATGGGTGCTAAAATGGACAGAGATGTCAGCAGAGAGCACTGTGCTCGTGATGTCATCAGTGTTCCAAAAAGAAAGGAATTTCCTCTGTAGCATTCAGCAGCTAATAAGTACTGGAAGGATTAATATTTTTTAATAGAAGTAATTTACAAATATGTTTAACTTTCTGCCACCAGTTGATTTAAAAGAAAAAAGGTTTTCACTGGAGTACCCCTTTAAAGGGGTTAAAAAACAGTCCTGCGCAGAGCTCTACTGTGGACCCATCCTCTGTCTCCTATCCCTGTTAATGTAAAGGAAAGTGTGCAATCTGATGCTATAGCCCAGAATTTCCCGACCAATGTGCAAAACTACAACTCCCGACATATCTGGACAGCCTTGGTCTTTTAAAAAACTAGAGGCGCACTGGTTGGAAAAAACTGCTATAGACAGACTATAGGCAATTTTTCTCTAGGTGTTTTAGAAAGGAGGGTGAGCCATCTACCCCGAACAAAGCCTTCTGGACATGGAAGTGATCTGGGATAATTTTGGATTATTGGAATGTTGAATGAGATTCCACAATAATAATGTTGACCAATATTTTCAACATTTTGATGTCAATATCAATTTTCAATTTCATACGAAAAGGTATAGAATAAAAAAGTGGAACAATCTCTGGTACATGTGACTTACAGACACATGGGCCTAGATGTACTAAAATTGTCTAATTCAGTGTAAACTTAGACAGTTTAACACATTTTGGCCTTGAGGACACAGACCTTTTTGCCTTTTTTCTCCTCGCCTTTTAAAAGCCATAACTCTTATTTTTCTTATCCACAGACCCATATGAGGACTTGTTTTCTCGACAACCAATTTTATTTTGTAATTGCACTTTTGTATAACAAAAATATGTATGAGAAACCAAAAATGTTTTGGTGAGGCCAGGGTGGTATGTCTCAGGCTCTGTTCATATTGTATATTTTGTATAATGTGAACAGACCCTTCTGGCAGTGTCTTCCCATTTTTTTCTAACAGCCTTTTTTGACCTTTGTTTTAATAAAATCTCATATTTATTGGTATGCATTAAAATATATATCTCTATGACAAAATGTAAATAATTATAGTGACACAAATAATATCCCCTATTGTCTGGGCTTAGGTGTACCAAGGTGATTATTCAGTTTTCTGATTTCAACAATCATCCACATTATAGTCTCATTTTAATGCAAAATGTTATGGTGCCATATCCTATTATACTCATGTACCTGGTAAAATGCCCAGGTACCAGCACGTATATTAACCCCTTAACGACCACGGACGTATATTTACGTCCGTGACCGGCTCCCGCGATATAACGCGGGGTCACGCGGTGACCGCATGTCATATCGGGTCGGTCCCAGCATGTAACTGAAGCCAGGACCTGGGGCTAATAGTGCGCGGCAGCGATCAACCCTTTAGACGCTGCGTTCAAAGTTGAATGCCGAGTCTAAAACGAAAGTAAAAGTTTACTGGCTGTTCAGTGGGGCTGATCGGGACCACCGCAGGGAAAATGCGGTGTTCCGATCAGCTAGGATGCGAGCAGAGGGTCACTTACCTTCCTCCGGAGTGTCTGATCGGTGATTGCTCTAAGCCTGAGATCCACTGACAACACTGATCATTGCAATGCTATGGCTTTGCAGTGAACAGTGCTGGCAATCAGTGTTTGCAATGTTATAGCCCCCTATGGAGGCTATTACATTGCAAAAAAAAAAGTGTAAAAAAAAAGTTAATAAATGTGATTTAACCCTTTCCCTAATAAAAGTCCAAATCACCCCCTTTTTCCCATTTAACCCCTTAAAGGAGAACTACGGGATTGAAAAATGTATCCCCTATCCTAAGAATAGGGGATAAGTTTAAGAACGCGGGGGGTCCGACCGCTGGGGCCCCCCGCGATCTCCCGTACGGGGCCCCGGCTCTCTGGTTAGAGAGGGCGTGTTGACCACCGCACGAAGCAGCGGCCGACACGCCCCCTCCATACACTGCTATGGGAGAGCCGGAAATTGCCGAAGGCAGCACTTCGACTCTCCCATAGCAGTAAATGGAGGGCGCGTGTCAGCCGCCGCCTCATGCGGTGGTCGACACGCGCTCTCTATGCAGAGAGCCGGGGCCCCGTACGGGAGATCGTGGGGGCCCCAGCGGTCGGACCCCCCCGCAATCTGAAACTTATCCCCTATCCTTAGGATAGGGGATAAAATTTTCAATCCCGTAGTTCTCCTTTAACCCCTTAAGGACCAGGCCATTTTACACCTTAGGACCAGAGCGTTTTTTGCACATCTGACCACTGTCACTTTAACCATTAATAACTCTGGGATGCTTTTACCTATCATTCTGATTGTTTTTTCGTGACATATTCTACTTTATGTTATTGTTAAAATTTTGTCGATACTTGCAACGTTTCTTAGTGAAAAATTCCAAAATTTTATGAAAAAATTGAAAATTTTGCATTTTTCTAACTTTGAAGCTCTCTGCCTGTAAGGAAAATGGATATTCCAAATAAGTTTTTTTTTATTCACATATACAATATGTCCACTTTATGTTTGCATCATAAAATTGATGAGTTTTTACTTTTGGAAGACACCAGAGGGCTTCAAAGTTCAGCAGCAATTTTCCAATTTTTCTCAAAATTTCCAAAATCACAATTTTTCAGGGACCAGTTCAGGTTTGAAGTGGATTTGAAGGGTCTTCAAATTAGAAATACCCCACAAATGACCCCATTATAAAAACTGCACCCCTCAAAGGATTCAAAATTACATTCAGTCAGTGTTTTAACCCTTTAGGTGTTTCACAGGAATAGCAGCAAAGTGAAGGAGAAAATTCACAATCTTCATTTTTTACACTCGCATGTTCTTGTAGACCCAATTTTTGAATTTTTACAAGGGGTAAAAGGAGAAAATGTATACTTATATTTGTAGGCCAATTTCTCTCGAGTAAGTACATACCTCATATGTCTATGTAAAGTGTTCGGCGGGCGCAGTAGAGGGCTCAGAAGCGAAGGAGCGACAAGGGGATTTTGGAGAGTACGTTTTTCTGAAATGGTTTTTGGGGGGCATGTTGCATTTAGGAAGCCCCTATGGTGCCAAAACAGGAAAAAAAAACACATGGCATACCATTTTGGAAACTAGACCCCTTGAGGAACGTAACAAGGAATAAAGTGAGCCTTAATACCCCACAGGTGTTTCACGACTTTTGCATACATAAAAAAAAAAAATGTTCACTAAAATGTGTGTTTCCCCCCCAAATTTCACATTTTTTCAAGGGTTAATAGCAGAAAATACCCCCCCAGAATTTGTAACCCCATCTCTTCTGAGTATGGAGGTACCCCATAAGTTGACCTGAAGCGCACTACGGGCGAACTACAATGCTCAGAAGAGAAGGAGTCATATTTGGCTTTTTGAGAGCAAATTTTGCTCAGGGGGCATGTCGCATTTAGGAAGCCCCTATGGTGCTAGGACAGCAAAATAACCCCCATACGGCATACCATTTTGGAAACTAGACCCCTTGAGGAACGTAACAAGGGGTACAGTGAGCATTTACCCCCCACTGGTGTCTGTCAGACCTTTGGAACAGTGGGCTGTCCAAAATTTTTAATTTGCACAGCCCACTGTTCCAAAGATCTGTCAGACACCAGTGGGGTGTAAATTCTCACTGCAACCCTCATTACCTTCCGTGAAGGGTTTAGTTTCCGAAATGGGGTCACATGTGGGTTTTTTTTTTTTTTGCGTTTGTCAAAACCGCTGTAACAATCAGCGACCCCTGTGCAAATCACCTCAAATGTACATGGTGCACTCTCCCTTCTGGGCCTTGTTGTGCGCCCCCAGAGCACTTTGCGCCCACATATGGGGTATCTCCATAGTCGGGAGAAATTGCATTGCAAAATTTGGGGGGCTTTTTTCCCTTTTACCTCTTGTCAAAATGAAAAGTATAGGGCAACACCAGCATGTTAGTGTAAAAAATTTATTTTTTTACACTAACATGCTGGTGTAGACCCCAACTTCACCTTTTCATAAGGGGTGAAAGGAGAAAAAGCCCCCCAAAATTTGTTAGGCAATTTCTCCTGAGTACGGCGATACCCCATATGTGACCCTAAACTGTTGCCTTGAAATACGACAGGGCTCTGAACTGAGAGAGCGCCATGTGCATTTGAGGCCTGAATTAGGGATTTGCATAGGGGTGGACATAGGGGTATTCTACGCCAGTGATTCCCAAACAGGGTGCCTCCAGCTGTTGCAAAACTCCCAGCATGCCTGGACAGTCAACGGCTGTCCGGCAATACTGGGAGTTGTTGTTTTGCAACAGCTGGAGGCTCCATTTTTAAAAAAACATGGGCGTACCAGACGTTTTTCATTTTTATTGGGGAGGGGAGCTGTGTAGGGGTATATGTATATGTAGTGTTTTTTACTTTTTATTTTGTGTTATTGTAGTGCAGTGTTTTTAGGGTACAGTCACACGGGCGGGGGATTACAGCGAGTTTCCCGCTGCGAGTTTCAGCTGCCGCACAAAATTTGCTGCATCGCAAACTTGCAGCCTGATACTCACTGTACACAATGTTTCCCAACCAGTGTGCCTCCAGTTGTTGCAAAACCACAACTCCCAAACATTCTCAGGCATGCTGGGAGTAGTAGTTCGGCAACATCTTTAGAGCCAGATGTTGCCGAACTACAACTCCCAGCATGCTTGGAGTTGTAGTTTTGCAACATCTGGAGGACTACAGTTTGCAGACCACTAATACAGTGGTTCCCAATCTGTGCCCTTCCAGATGTTGCAAAACTACAACTCCCAGCATGCCAAAACTGTCCAGGCATGCTGGGAGTTGTAGTTCTGCAACATCTGAAGGGACAGATGTAACAGAACTACAACTCCCAGCATGCCTGGACAGTAAGGGCATGCTGTGGATGTGTAGTTTTGCAACATCTGGAAGGGCATAGTGGTCCCAAAACTGCGGACCTCCAGATGTTGCAAAACTGCAACTCCCAGCATGACCAGACGCCAAGGGCTGTCTGGGCATGCTGGGAGTTGTAGTATACAGGGTCCCAATACAGCAATGCATGTCGCTTTATGGCAGGAAGTAACCGCCCCCCCCCCCCCCTGCGATTGGTCGGTTAGCTAACCGACGGATCGCAGGGGATAGGAGGAGGTGGCAGGCTTGCCACCTCGCTCCTATACTTTAGCATGGTCCTGGCTGTCTGTGACAACCGGGATCATGCAAAATTACCGGGCGGTCGGGTCCCAGAGACCCGATCAGCCCGGTATCACCGCAGATCGTACTGGCAATTTCCCTTGCAATTTGTGGCGATCGCCAACATGGGGGACCTACATGGCCCCCCTCGGTGTTTGCCCTGGATGCCTGCTGAAGCATTTCAGCAGGCATCCGCTTCCGATCTCTGCCCGGCGCGCGGCAGGGACCGGAAAACGCCATGACGTCCTGGGACGTCATTGGTCCTTAAGGCCCAGGGTGCCATGACGTCCCAGGACGTCATTGGTCCTTAAGTGGTTAAGGACCAAGGACGTACCGGTACGTCCTGAGTCCTTTCCCTTTCTATAACACGGGCCACGACGTGGCCCCGCGTCATAGCGGGTCGGGCCCGGCCTCTAACAATGGCCAGGACCCGTGGCTAATAGTGCTCGGCAGTGATCGCGGTGCCGCACGCTATTAACCCTTTAGATGCGGCGTCCAAAGATTAACGCTGCATCTAAAGTGAAAGTGAAACCATGCCCGTTAGCTCAGGGAGCTGTTCGGGATCGCCGCGGCGAAATCGCGGCATCCCGAACAGCTGTTAGACATGAGGAGGGTCTCCTACCTTGCCTCCTGGTGTCTGATCGCCGAATGACTGCTCAGTGCCTGAGATCCAGGCATGAGCAGTCAAGCTGCAGAATCATCGATCACTGGTTTCCTATGAGAAACCAATGATCAATGTAAAAGATCAGTGTGTGCAGTCTTATAGGTCCCTATGGGAGCTATAACATTGCAAAAAAAAAGTGAGTAAAGATCATTTAACACCTCCCATATTAAAAGTTTGAATCACCCCCCTTTTCCCATTTACAAAAAAAAAAAACTGTGTAAATAAAAATAAACATATATAGTATCGCCGCGTGCGGAAATGTCCAAATTATAAAAATATATCATTAATTAAACCGCATGGTCAATGGCGTACGCGCAAAAAAATTCCAAAGTCCAAAATACTGTATTTTTGATCACTTTTTATATAATGAAAAAATGAATAAAAAGTGAACAACAAGTCCGATCAATACAAACATGGTACCGCTAAAAACTTCAGATCACGGTGCAAAAAATTAGCCCTCATACCGACCCATACGCAGTAAAATAAAAAGTTATAGGGATCAGAAGATAAGTACAACAGCAAACAAAGTTTTGTATCAATATATCAAGATAGTACTTATTACAATCAACCTATTGTGTACTCCTACACAAATATCGCAACAGAAAACGAGAATGGAGACACTTATAATATAAAAAATTACATAATTTTATTGAGTATGCATTAAAAAGTTAATTTAAAATCACATATGGGGAGAAGCATCCACAAAGTGGAAAGACAAAGGCGTTGCTCACAGACAGATCCACATTAATAAGTTACATAAGTCACACATGTATGCATTAACAGCACATATATAGGCACAACAATGCTCTAACTATCATACAGTACAATGGACACAGTGAGGACAATAAGCATACCAAACTGTAACATCCAGTTCCTAACAGGGTCTGCTGGAGCAATGCCACCCCAACGCACGTTTCGGCGAGTCCTTTGTCCTGGGGGTGGCGTTAACTCAACAGGCAATCCTATTTAAGGTGATGTCCACCAATCAGAATTTGCCATAAAATT
The DNA here is from genome assembly GCF_029499605.1 of Hyla sarda. Taxonomy (NCBI): domain Eukaryota; kingdom Metazoa; phylum Chordata; class Amphibia; order Anura; family Hylidae; genus Hyla; species Hyla sarda. The sequence goes on along the minus strand of NC_079189.1, from coordinate 337,494,474 downwards.
ACCTTTAGAGGAATCACCTGTCTGTCTGCCATAATCGGCGCATGAAGTGCAGCCTCGGCCGGGCGCCACCACTTCCGGAATCCGCGTCACACGCCGAATCACATGACGCGGTCACATGACCGCATCACATGATCGGCCCTACAGACACAGATCCGGAAGAGCGCCGTCCCCCGGACCGCACTCATGCGCACAGCAGACATAGAGGTACTGGGTCTATTGATCAGCATTAACCCCGACGGCCCCGAACCCAATGTTGGGCGGAGCCGTCGTGTCCAGGCAGACCAAGAGACCCAGTACTTAATGGACTTAAACTTCATATGTACTAACAATGGGGACTGTCATTGGAGGTATATAACATTCATCAGAAAATAGGAGGGTTATCATTAAGTGCTGTCATCATGATTAATAAATACATAAATAAACATTGTAAAAAATTAATTTATATATATATATATATATATATATATATATATATTCATTCTAAATAAAAAAATAAAAAAATAATAATAATAATAATAAAGTATAACTGTGCATGATGACAATTTTAAACGTATAAATTTTCCTGCATGTGGTTATGATTTTTTTCAGAAGTACGACAAAATCAAACCTATATAAGTAGGGTATCATTTTAATTGTATGGACCTACAGAATAAAGAGAATCTGTCATTTTTACCGAAAAATTTACTGCGTAGAAACAGAAGCCCCCAAAAGTTACAAAATGGCGGTTTTTTTTTTTCAATTTTGTCTCACAATGATTTTTTTCCCGTTTTTCCGTAGATTTTTGGGTAAAATGACTGATGTCATTACAAAGTAGAATTGATGGCGCAAAAAATAAGCCATCATATGGAATTTTAGGTGCAAAATTGAAAGGGTTATGATTTTTTAAATGTAAGGAAGAAAAAACGAAAGTGCAAAAACGGAAAAACCCCTTGTCCTTAAAAAAAAACATGTAAATAAAAATAAATATAAACATATGTGGTATCGCCGCATGCATAAATGTCTGAACTATAAAAAAATATATAATTAATTAAACCACAGGGTCAATGGCGTACGTGCAAAAAAATTCAAATGCCAAAATAGCGTATTTTTGGTCACTTTTTATATCATGAAAAAAATGAATAAAAAGCGATCAAAAAGTCCAATCAATACAAAATTGTACCGATAAAGTCTTCAGATCACGGCGCAAAAAATTAGCCCTCAAAAAGCCCCATAGGCAGAAAAATAAAAAAAGTTATAGGGGTCAGAATATGACAATTTTAAGCGTATAAAATTTCCTTCATGTAGTTATGATTTTTTCCAGAAGTACAACAAAATCAAACCTATATAAGTAGGGTATCATTTTAATCATATGGACCTACAGAATAAAGATAAGGTATGACACCTTATCTTTATTCTGTAGGTTGATATGATTAAATGGGCGCTGTCATGAAATGTTTTTTTTTTTACATGTTGTAGTACTTAAGTACTACAACATATCTCTAATATACTATTAAAAAAAATGCTTTTAAAACATTTTAAAAGCAATTTGAAATTCGGCCACTAGGGGTCGCTTTACTAGTGGCCGAATGCAGTGCGGAGTGACGTCACTGCAAAATTCTGACTGATTCATTAGTCTTAATTTTGCGCAGGCTCAGGAACATCCAGGGCTGCGCATCGGCTCCCCGCACTCGCCGATGGCCCTGCTGCAAGGTATATGGGGGGGAGGCTAGGGGGGTTGGGTGGTACTCACCGAGCGGCAGGAAGAGGCTTCCCCGCACCCGTCCCTCCCGCATCGGCTCCCGGCTCACTCCTTCCACCCTTAAGGCTCCTGTCCTGGGCGGCGGCAGCCAGCAGAGCCTCGGGCAGGGGGGTGGGCCTGGTGCAGGGAGGAGCACAGCTGGAAGGGGCGCCGCACGTCCTTCTTCAGCAGCCGCCTGAGGGGAGTCCGGGGCTCCAGGGACCACAGGGGCCCCTCTGGCTCCACTCCGGTGTAGCTGCCGCCTTCCATGGCCGGGCTCCGGCTCAGCTCCAGCTCCCCGCCGCTGTCCGCCCGATACAGAGCCACGGAGGTTGCCTTCCAATACAGGGTGCCTCCAGTTGTTTTACCACTACAACTCCCAGCATTACCCTGACAGCCAATAGATGTCAGGGCATGCTGGGCGCTGTAGTGATGAAACAGCGGGAGGCACCCTGTTAGGAGAACTAAGTGCGGAAGTTGGCCCCCCCAGCAGGCATCAGTGACGTGGTGCCTGCTGGGGAAGTCTGCCTGGTAGTAAGCACACTACCAGGCAGACTAAATGTCATTTTTAAAATAGTAAAAAAAAATAAAAAATAAAGGCAGGGAGGGTGTTAGGGATAGAAGGGCAATAGGCAGGGATAGAAAAAAAAAAACATGATGGTGGGAGCTACCCTTTAACCCCTTAAGGACACATGACGTTCTCCTACGTCTCCATTTCCAAGTCCTTAAGGACACATGACGTATGAGAACGTCATGTGTTTAACCGGCCCCCCACAGCCATCTGGAGCGGAGCCGGTGCCCGATGCCTGCTGAAATCGTTCAGCAGGCATCGGGGCATATCGCCTAGGGGGGTGATGATTACCCCCCATGTCGGCAATGGCCGCAGATCGCTGGACAATTCAGTCCCGCGATCTGCGGCGGATTCCGGGTCAATCGGGTCTCCAGTGACCCGGTGACCTGGTATTATTGGCTGATCGAGGCCGTCAGAGACAGCCATAACCAGCAGGGGTGTCACTCCCGTAACCCGCTGCGGGTGTCACTCCCGCAACCCGCTCCGCCCCTCTTCCGGAGGACGTGAGCGGGTGCGGGAAGAAGACCCCAGGTGCTGGGGACCCCGATCCCCGGCGTCCCTGTTGGGATCGGGGCCCCAGGAGCGACGGCGGCGGCGAGGGACTGACCTGTGCAGCGTGGATCAGCAGCAGCAGTATGAGGTGAGTGACAGCCTCCTGCTGTTGCTTAGTAACAGCTCCCAGCATGCAAAAAGGGCATGCTGGGAGCTGTAGTTATGCAACAGCAGGAGGCAGGCCACCACAACTCCCAGCATTCCCTTATGGGCATGCTGGGACTTATAGTTTTGCAAAAGCTGGAGGCACATTTTTTCTAAGGAAAAGTGTACCTTCAGCTGTGGTATAACTACAACTCCCAGCTTGCACAATCAGCTAAAGTGCATGCTGGGAGTTGTAGTTGTGCATCTGCTGGTTGCATAACTACAACTCCCAGCATGCCCGTTGGCTGTCGGTGACTGCTGAGAGTTGTAGTTTTGCAACAGCTGAAGGCACACTGAGTTAAGTAGCAAACCAGTGTGTCTCCAGCTGTTGCATAACTACAATCCCCAGCATCCTCAGCCAAAGTAGTATGCCTCCAGCTGTTGCATAACTACAAGACCCAGCATGCCCTTCTGCTGTCCGTACATGCTGGGGGTTGTAGCTTTTGCAACAGCTGAAGGCACACTGGTTGCAAAACACTGAGTTTGTTACCAAACTCAGTATTTCACAACCAGTGTGCCTCCCGGTGTTGCAAAACTACAACTCCCAGCATGCACTGATAGACCGTACATGCTGGGAGTTGTAGTTTTGCAACAGCTGGAACCGCTGGATGTTTCTCCCCCCCCCCCCCCCCCCCAATGTGATTGTACAGGGTAAACTCACATGGGCGGAGGATTACAGTAAGTTTCCGGCTGCAAGTTTGAGCTGCGGCAAATTTTCTGCCGCAGCTCAAACTGCCAGCGAGAAACTACTGTGAACCCCCGCCCGTGCGACTGTACCCTAAAAACACTACACTACACTAACAGAAAATAAAAAGTAAAAAACACTACATATACACATATCCCTACACAGCCCCCCTCCCCAGTAAAAATGAAAAACGTCTGGTACGCCACTGTTTCCAAAACGGAGCCTCCAGCTGTTGCAAAACAACTACTCCCAGTATTGCCAGATAGCCACTGACTGTCCAGGCATGCTGGGAGTTTTGCAACAGCTGGAGGCACCCTGTTTGGGAATCACTGGCATAGAATACCCCTATGTCCACCCCTATGCAAGTCCCTAATTTAGGCCTCAAATGCGCATGGCGCTCTTACTTTGGAGCCCTGTCGTATTTCAAGGCAACAGTTTAGGGTCACATATGGGGTATTGCCGTACTCGGGAGAAATTGTGTTACAATATTTGGGGGGTATTTTCTGCTATTACCCTTTATAAAAATGTAAAATTTTGGGGAAAAGAAGCATTTTAGGTAAAAAAATATATATTTTTTTTACATATACAAAAGTTGTGAAACCCCTGTAAGGGTATTAAGGTTCACGTTACCCCTTGTTACGTTCACCGAGGGGTCTAGTTTCCAAAATGGTATGCCATGTGTTTTTTTTGCTGTTCTGGCACCATAGGGGCTTCCTAAATGCGGCATGCCCCCAGAGCAAAATTTTCTTTCAAAAAGCCAAATGTGACTCCTTCTCTTCTGAGACCTGTAGTGCGCCAGCAGAGTAATTTTCACCTCCATATGGGGTGTTTTCTGTATCGGGAGAAATTGGGCTTCAAATTTTGGGGGGTATTTTCTGCTATTACCCTTTTTTAAAATGTTAAATTTTTGGGAAACCAAGCATTTTATGTAATTTTTTTTTTTTTTTACATATGCAAAAGTCGTGAATCACCTGTGGGGTATTAAGGTTCACTTTCCCCCTTGTTACGTTCCCTGAGGGGTCTAGTTTACAAAATGGTATGCCATGTTTTTTTTTTTTGCTGTCTTGGCACCATAGGGGCTTCCTAAAGGTGACATGCCCCCCAAAAATCATTTGTCGCTCCTTCCCTTCTGAGCCCTCTACTGTGCCCGCCGAACACTTTACATAGACATATGAGGTATGTGCTTACTCGAGAGAAATTGGGTTTCAAATACAAGTAAAAATTTTCTCGTTTTACCCCTTGCAAAAATTCAAAAATTGGGTCTACAAGAACATGCGAGTGTAAAAAATGAACATTTTGAATTTTCTCCTTCACTTTGCTGCTATTCCTGTGAAACACCTAAAGGGTTAATACACTTACTGAATGTCATTTTGAATACTTTGGGGGGTGTAGTTTTTATAATGGGGTCTTTTATGGGGTATTTCTAATATGAAGACCCTTCAAATCCACTTCAAAACTGAACTGGTCCCTGAAAAATAGTGAGTTTTAAAATTTTGTGAAAAATTTCAAAATTGCTGCTGAACTTTTAAGCCCTCTGGTGTCTTCCAAAAGTAAAAACTCATACATTTTATGATGCAAACATAAAGTAGACATATTGTATATGTGAACCCAAAAAAAATATATTTTAAATATCCATTTTCCTTACAAGCATGGAGCTTCAAAGTTAGAAAAATGCTACATTTTCATTTTTTTCATCAAATTTGGGGATTTTTCACCAAGAAAGGATGCAAGTTACCATAAAATTTTACCACTATGTTAAATTAGAATATGTCACGAAAAAACAATCTCGGAATCAGAATGATAACTAAAAGCATTCCAGAGTTATTAATGTTTAAAGTGACAGTGGTCAGATTTGCAAAAAACGCTCTGGTCCTTAAGGTGTAAAATGGCCTGGTCCTTAAGGGGTTAAAATGATTAAAATTTTACCAAAAAATTTACTGCTTAGAAATGGAAGCCCCCAAAAGTTCCAAAATGCAGTTTTTTCTTCAATTTCGTCGCACAATGATTTTGTTTTCCGTTTCGCCATAGATTTTTGGGTAAAATGACCGATGTCCCTGCAAAGTAGAATTGGTGGCGCAAAAAATAAGCCATCATATGGATTTTTAGGTGCAAAATTGAAAGGGTTATGATTTTTAAAGGTGAGGAGGAAAAAACTAAATTGCAAAAACTGAAAAACCTGTGGTCCTTAAGGAGTTAATAGAAGATGTTCACCTATGGATATAACACAGTGGGATATGTGTGGATGCTTTCACTCACCAAAAGGCATCAGACTAGGATAACAATGAACACATGTGAGTAATGTGAAAAATAAAAACATTACAGTTTCCTCTGTGCCGTTGCGTTTCCCCATGATGTCCGGGTTTCTTAAGGAACTTAGAAGCAGTTAGTACCCTTGATATGAGATAAGGTTGGTAATTAAGTCTGACTTAGATACAGCACATGCCTATGCAAAAACATACATGCCAATTACTATACAACGAGCCCAAACAGTAATGTGACAAAAGTGAACAGCTGGCAATATCAGTATAAGCTACCTACAATATATTATGAACTACACTAACTTTACAGCCCCTGTAAAGTCAAATAAATAAAAAAATCCTGGAATACCCCTTTAACTTCCGGGGCCGACCCAATCACTATGTTTATGGCCAGAGATCCTTATCCACGCCCCTGATGACGTTATTCATGTAATGTCAATTTACGACATGACCCTAACAAGCCAGCTAACACCTAGTCACGTGAGCACCACAGAGTCACGTGATCCTGTTATGCAATGTGTTCTCAATATAGCACTGTGTGTAAGGCCACATTACTTAACCCCTTAAGGACCGAGCCCTTTTTCACCTTAAGGACCAGAGCATTTTTTGCAATTCTGACCACTGTCATTTTAAACATTAATAACTCTGGAATGCTTTTAGTTATCATTCTGATTCCGAGATTGTTTTTTCGTGACATATTCTACTTTAACTTAGTGGTAAAATTTTGTGGTATCTTGCATCCTTTCTTGGTGAAAAATCCCCAAATTTGATGAAAAAAATGAAAATTTTGCATTTTTCTAACTTTGAAGCTCTCTGCTTGTAAGGAAAATGGATATTCAAAATATTTTTTTGGGGTTCACATATACAATATGTCTACTTTATGTTTGCATCATAAAATTTATGAGTTTTTACTTTTGGAAGACACCAGAGGGCTTCAAAGTTCAGCAGCAATTTTACAATTTTTCACAAAATTTTCAAACTCGCTATTTTTCATGGACCAGTTCAGGTTTGAAGTGGATTTGAAGGGTCTTCATATTAGAAATACCCCATAAAAGACCCCATTATAAAAACTACACCCCCCAAAGTATTCAAAATGATATTCAGTAAGTGTATTAACCCTTTAGGTGTTTCACATGAATAGCAGCAAAGTGAAGGAGAAAATTCAAAATCTTCATTTTTTACATTCGCATGTTCTTGTAGACCCAATTTTTGAATTTTTGCAAGGGATAAAAAGGAGAAAATTTTTACTTATATTTGAAACCCAATTTCTCTCGAGTAAGCACATACCTCATATGTCTATGTTAATTGTTCAGTGGGCGCAGTAGAGGGCTCAGAAGGGAAGGAGCGACAAATGGTTTTTGGGGGGCATGTCACCTTTAGGAAGCCCTTATGGTGCCAGGACAGCAAAAAAAAAAAACATGGCATACCATTTTGGAAACTAGACCCCTCAGGGAACGTAACAAGGGGTAAAGTGAACCTTAATACCCTACAGGTGTTTCACGACTTTTGCATATTTTTAAAAAAATTTTACCTAAAATGCTTGGTTTCCCAAAAATTTTACATTTTTAAAAAGGGTAATAGCAGAAAATACCCCCCAAAATTTGAAACCCAATTTCTCCCGATTCAGAAAACACCCCATGTGGGGGTGAAAATTGCTCTGCTGGCGCACTACAGGTCTCAGAAGAGAAGGAGTCACATTTGGCTTTTTGAAAGCAAATTTTGCTCTGGGGGCATGCCGCATTTAGGAAGCCCCTATGGTGCCAGAACAGCAAAAAAAAACAACACATGGCATACCATTTTGGAAACTAGACCCCTCGGGGAACGTAACAAGGGGTAATGTGAACCTTAATACCCTACAGGTGTTTCACGACTTTTGCATATGTGAATTTTTTTTTTTTTTTACCTAAAATGCTTGGTTTTCCAAAATTTTTACATTTTTAAAAAGGGTAATAGCAGAAAACACCCCCCAAAATTTGAAGCCCAATTTCTCCCGATTCAGAAAACACCCCATATGGGGGTGAAAAGTGCTCTGCTGGCGCACTACAGGTCTCAGAAGAGAAGGAGTCACATTTGGCTTTTTGAAAGCAAATTTTGCTCTGGGGGCATGCCGCATTTAGGAAGCCCCTATGGTGCCAGAACAGCAAAAAAAATACACATGGCATACCATTTTGGAAACTAGACCCCTCGGGGAACGTAACAAGGGGTAATGTGAACCTTAATACCCTACAGGTGTTTCACGACTTTTGCATATGTGAAATTTTTTTTTTTTTTTTACCTAAAATGCTTGGTTTCCCAAAATTTTTACATTTTTAAAAAGGGTAATAGCAGAAGACACCCCCCAAAATTTGAAGCCCAATTTCTCCCGATTCAGAAAACACCCCATATGGGGGTGAAAAGTGCTCTGCTGGCGCACTACAGGTCTCAGAAGAGAAGGAGTCACATTTGGCTTTTTGAAAGCAAATTTTGCTCTGGGGGCATGCCGCATTTCGGAAGCCCCTATGGTGCCAGGACAGCAAAAAAAAAAAACACATGGCATACCATTTTGGAAACTAGACCCCTCGGGAACGTAACAAGGGGTTAAGTGAACCTTTATACCCCACAGGTGTTTCATGACTTTTGTATATGTAAAAAAATAAAAAAAAATTTACCTAAAATGCTTGTTTTCCCAAAAATTTTACATTTTACGACAGGGCTCCAAAGTGAGAGCGCCATGTGCATTTGAGGCCTAAATTAGGGACTTGCATAGGGGTGGACATAGGGGTATTCTACGCCAGTGATTCCCAAACAGGGTGCCTCCAGCTGTTGTAAAACTCCCAGCATGCCTAGACAGTCAGTGGCTATCTGGCAATACTGGGAGTAGTTGTTTTGCAACAGCTGGAGGCTCCGTTCTGGAAACAGTGGCGTACCAGATGTTTTTCATTTTTATTGGGGAGGGGGGCTGTGTAGGGGTATGTGTATATGTAGTGTTTTTTACTTTTTATTTTGTGTTAGTGTAGTGTTTTTAGGGTACAGTCGCACGGGCGGGGGTTCACAGTAGTTTCTCGCTGGCAGCTTGAGCTGCAGCAGAAAATTTGCCGCAGCTCAAACTTGCAGCCGGATACTTACTGTAATCCTCCGCCCATGTGAGTGTACCCTGTACATTCACATGGGGGGGAATATCCAGCTGTTGCAAAACTACAACTCCCAGCATGTACGGTCTATCAGTGGATGCTGGGAGTTGTAGTTTTGCAACCGCTGGAGGCTCCGTTTTGGAAACAGTGGCGTACCAGACGTTTTTCATTTTCATTGGGGAGGGGGGCTGTGTAGGGGTATGTGTATATGTAGTGTTTTTTACTTTTTATTTTATTTTGTGTTAGTATAGTGTAGTGTTTTTAGGGTACAGTCGCACGGGCGGAGGGTTCACAGTAGTTTCTCGCTGGCAGTTTGAGCAGCGGCAGAAAATTTGCCGCAACTCAAACTTGCAGCCGGATACTTACTGTAATCCTCCGCCCATGTGAGTGTACCCTGTACGTTCACATGGGGGGGGGGGAAATACCTCCAGCTGTTGCAAAACTACAATTCCCAGCATGTACGGTCTATCGGTGCATGCTGGGAGTTGTAGTTTTGCAACAGCTGGAGACACACAGGTTGTGAAACACCGAGTTTGGTAACAAACTCAGTGTTTTGCAACCAGTGTGCCTTCAGCTGTTGCAAAAGCTACAACCCCCAGCATGTACAGACAGCGGAAGGGCATGCTGGGTCTTGTAGTTATGCAACAGCCGGAGGCATACTACATTGACTGGGGATGCTGGGGATTGTAGTTATGCAACAGCTGGAGACACACTGGTTTGCTACTTAACTCAGTGTGCCTTCAGCTGTTGCAAAACTACAACTCTCAGCAGTCACCGACAGCCAACGGGCATACTGGGAGTTGTAGTTATGCACCCACCAGATGCACCACTTCAACTCCCAGCATGCACTTTAGCTGATTGTGCAAGCTGGGAGTTGTAGTTATACAACAGCTGAAGGTACACTTTTCCATAGAAAGAATGTGCCTCCAGCTGTTGCAAAACTACAAGTCCCAGCATGCCCATAAGGGCATGCTGGGAGTTGTGGTGGTCTGCCTCCTGCTGTTGCATAACTACAGCTCCCAGCATGCCCTTTTTGCATGCTGGGAGCTGTTGCTAAGCAACAGCAGGAGGCTGTCACTCACCTCCTGCTGCTGCTCCACGATGCCGCCGCACAGGTCAGTCCCTCGCGCCACCGTCGCTCCTGGGGCCCCGATCCCAACAGGGACGTCGGGGATCGGGGTCCCCAGCACCGGGGGTCGTCTTTCCGCACCCACTCATGTCCTCCGGAAGAGGGGCGGAGCGGGTTGCGGGAGTGACACCCGCAGCAGGCGCCCTGATTGGTCGGCCGGGAATCCGGCCGACGAATCAGGGCGATCGTGAGGTTGCACCAGTGCCACCTCACCCCTGCTGGCTCTGGCTGTTCGGGCCCGTCTCTGACGGCCCCGATCAGCCAGTAATTCCGGGTCATCGGGTCACTGGAGACCCGATTGACCCGGAATCCGCCGCAGATCGCTGGACTGAATTGTCCAGCGATCTGCGGCAATCGCCGACATGGGGGGACATAATGACCCCCCTGGGCGATATGCCGGGATGCCTGCTGAACGATTTCAGCAGGCATCCGGCTCCGGCTCCCCTCCGGCTAGCGGCGGGGGCTGGAAATGCTCAGGGCTTATCCATACGCCCTCGGTCCTTAAGGACTTGGAAACGGGGGCGTATGGATACGCCCTATGTCCTTAAGGGGTTAAAGGGGTATTCCAGGAAAAAACTTTTTTATATATATATATATATATATATATATCAACTGGCTCCAGAAAGTTAAACAGATTTGTAAATTACTTCTATTAAAAAATCTTAATCCTTTCAGTACTTATGAGCTTCTGAAGTTAAGGTTGTTCTTTTCTGTCTAAGTAATCTCTGATGACACGTGTCTCGGGAACCGCCCAGTTTAGAAGCAAATTCCCATAGAAAACCTCTTCTAAACTGGGCGGTTCCCGAGACATGTGTCATCAGAGATTACTTAGAAAAAAAAGAACAACCTAAACTTCAGAAGCTCATAAGTACTGAAAGGATTAAGATTTTTTAATAGAAGTAATTTACAAATCTGTTTAACTTTCTGGAGTCAGTTGATATTTAAAAAAAAAAAGGATATTCCTGGATAACCCATTTAACCCATTCCTGTTGATAAGGGCCTATAAAGCGTTATTATGGCAACCATCTGTAGAAATTTTACACGACAATAAAAGGACAGTTAATTAAAAGTATTATAGAAATTATTAGTAACGTAACTCTCCACTCTATTTCTTCCATTTGTCCACTATATTGTCATTATTAAGGGGGATATTGATACTTATACTAGGCCATAATTCAGGTTTTCATTGAGACCATTCGGTCTCTTTTTTTAGGACCTTTTTGTCCACATCTCCTCTTCTCGTACCCGGCCTGACCACCTCGATCACCTGAAATTTTAGCACACTGGGGTCCCCATTATGTCTTTCCCAGACATGTCTTGCCAAGGGTGTATCCCATTGGTGGGATTACAGTTAGCGGAGTCCCTGATGGTAAATTTCTCACCAGTGGGGTCCCTTACAAAACATTTGGATTTATTTATATAGGGACATACAGTCACCACCACATCTAAACATTCCTGTAGGTTTCCTTTTCAGCCATGATTCAGATAGGGTCATAGGCTGAAAATTACTGTGTACCACCTGATCCCTAATTGATCTTCCTTTCTTAAGTGTCACTGATAGGTGTTCTGACTATACCTCCCTGAGATGGGGTCTGATGTTAAAATTCCCCAATACCGGTCTAAGATGTCCTTAACCTATTCAGATCTTTCATCAAAAGTGCCTGTCATGCGGATCTGTTTTTTATCATCTCCAACTGACTTTATCTTTGGTCCTAGCAAGTCTGACCTATTGCTTCTCAGAGCATATTTCTAAGTGCTTTTTTTTTTAACAATGTTTTATTAACATTTCAAGAAAGAGAAACACAACATCATACAGAGTTGCTGCTCCTCCCCGGAGCGCTCGCGGCGTTCACCTCCGTGCAGCGCCCCGGTCAGATCCGCTGACCGGGAGCGCTGCACTACTGTCTCCGGGGGGGATGCGACCCGCGAAGTGGGACGCGCCCGCCCACGGCTCGCATCCCAGTCTCCTCACCTGCCCCGTCCTCCGTCCGCTCAGTCCCGACGCGCGCAACCCCGCTCCCTAGGGCGAGCGCGCGCTGGCTCTCTGAGATTTAGAGGGCCAGTGCGCCATTGATTGGCGCCTGACCCAATCAGTACCTGCACCTGTGTCCTCATTATAAAAACCCACTTCCCCTTCTAGTATCGCCAGATCTTGTTGCCTCAGTGCCAGTGAAAGCGTTCCTGTGTATGTTCCAAGCCAGTGTTCCAGACCCTCTGCCGTTGCCCCTGACTACGATCCTTGCTGCCTGCCCTGACCTTCTGCTACATCCGACCTTGCTCTTGCCTTATCCCTTGTACCGCGCCTGTCTCAGCAGTCAGTGAGGTTGAGCCGCTACCGGTGGACACGACCTGGTTACTACCGCCGCAGCAAGACCATCCCGCTTTGTGGCGGGCTCTGGTGAATACCAGTAGCAACTTAGAACCGGTCAACCGGTACGGTCCACGCCAATCCCTCAATGACACAGAGGATCCACCACCAGCCTGCCGAATCCTGACAGTAGATCTGGCCATGGATCCTGCTGAGGTGCCGCTGCCAAGTCTCGCTGACCTATCCACGGTGGTCGCCAAGCAATCCCAACAGATTGCCCAACAAGGACAGCAGCTGTCGCAGTTGACTGCCATGCTACAGCAGCTTCTGCCTCTACAGCAGCAACCATCTCCTCCGCCAGCTCCTGCTTCTCCTCCGCAGCAAGTTGCCACTTCCAGACTCCGCTTGTCCCTACCTGACAAATTCGATGGGAACTCTAAGTTGTGCCGTGGCTTCTTGTCCCAGTGTTCCTTGCACTTGTAGATGATGTCGGACCTATTCCCCACTGATCAGGTCTACGGTGGCTTTCGTGGTCAGTCTCCTGTCTGGAAAGGCCTTGTCATGGGCCACACCGCTCTGGGACCGCAACGATCCTGCCACTGCTACAATCCAGTCCTTCTTCGCTGAAGTTCGTAGTGTCTTCGAAGAGCCAGCCCTGGCCTCCTCAGTCGAGACTGCTTTGCTGAACCTCGTCCAAGGGAGTTCTTCCGTAGGCGAATACGCCATCCAGTTTCGTACCCTCGCCTCAAAGCTATCCTGGAACAATGAGGCCCTCTGCGCGACCTTCAAGAAAGGCTTCTCCAGCAACATCAAAGATGTACTGGCCGCACGAGAAATTCCTGCTAACCTGTCTGAACTTATCCATTTGGCCACCCGCATCGACATGCGTTTTTCTGAAAGACACCAGGAGCTCTTCCAGGAAAAGGACCTTCATTTCTGGGCACCTCTCTCCGAGAATCCTTTGCAATCTACCCCTGTGCCTCCCGCCGAGGAGGCTATGCAAGTGGATCGGTCTCGCCTGACCCATGAAGAGAGGTCTCGTCGCAGAAATGAAAATTTATGCCTGTACTGCGCTAGTACCGAACATTTCCTAGTGGACTGCCCTATTTACCCCCCACGTCTGGGAAACGCACGCACACACCCTGTTCACGTGGGAGTGGTGTCTCTTGGTGTGAATTCTGCTTCTCCACGTCTCACTGTGCCTGTGCGGATTTCTCCTTCCGCCAATTCCTCTTTTTCAGCTGTGGCCTTCTTGGACTTTGGTTCTACAGGAAATTATATTTTGGCCTCTTTTGTTAATAGGTTCAGTATCCCAGTAACCCGTCTGATCAAACCGCTCTCTATCTCTTCTGTTAACGGAGAAAAATTGGACTGCACTGTGCGCTACCGCACTGAACCCCTGCCCATGAGCATTGGACTTCACCATGAAAAAAATGAATTTTTCGTTCTGCCTAACTGCACCTTTGAAGTTCTTCTCAGCCTGCCGTGGCTCCAACGTCATGCTTCCACCCTCGACTGGACCACCGGGGAGATCATAAATTGGGATCCTTCTTGTCACAAATGATGCCTCACATGTGCTCCCACTTGTCTAACCCCTGAGGTTCCACCTTTACCGGGCCCTCCCAAGGCTTACCAGGGCTTTTCTGATCTTTTCTGCAAAAAGCAAGCAGAGATCTTACCTCCTCATAGCCTCCTTCCTGGTACCACTCTGCCCCGTGGCAAGCTTCACCCTCTGCCCCCCCCTCCCCATTCCCACTTCTTCTGGAGTTTCTGCCATAGATGAAGTAACTCAGGACTTCTCCGTTATCTGGAAGGAGACTCAAGAGTCGCTCCCACTGGCCTCGTCTCGTATGAAGAGACAAGCAGATAAAAAGAGGGGGAGACCTAAGGAGGGGTACTGTTATGGCGCACTGGCCCTTTAAAGCTCAGAGAGCCGGCGCGCGCGCGCCCTAGGGAGCGGGGCCGCGTGCCGGGGCTGAGTGGACGGAGGACGGGGCAGGTGAGGAGACTGGGATGCGAGCCGCGGGCGGGCGGGCCCCGCTACGCGGGTCGCATCCCCGCCGGAGACAGTAGTGCAGCGCTCCCGGTCAGCGGATCTGACCGGGGCGCTGCACGGAGGTGAACACCGCGAGCGCTCCGGTGAGGAGCAGGGACCCCTGCACTACTGTATCCGGCGGGGATGCGACCTGCGTAGCGGGACGCGCCCGCCCGCGGCTCGCATCCCAGTCTCCTCACCTGCCCCGTCCTCCATCCGCTCAGTCCCGGCGCGCGCAACCCCGCTCCCTAGGGCGAGCGCGCACCGGCTCTCTGAGATTTAAAGGGCCAGTGCGCCATTGATTGGCGCCTGGCCCAATCAGTACCTGCACCTGTGTCCTCATTATAAAAACCCACTTCCCCTTCCTGGTATCGCCGGATCTTGTCGCCTCAGTGCCAGTGAAAGCGTTCCTGTGTATGTTCCAAGCCAGTGTTCCAGACCCTCTGCCGTTGCCCCTGACTACGATCCTTGCTGCCTTCCCTGACCTTCTGCTACGTCCGACCTTGCTCTTGCCTTATCCCTTGTACCACGCCTGTCTCAGCAGTCAGTGAAGTTGAGCCGCTACCGGTGGACACGACCTGGTTGCTACCGCCGCAGCAAGACCATCCCGCTTTGCGGCGGGCTCTGGTGAATACCAGTAGCAACTTAGAACCGGTCCACCGGTACGGTCCACGCCAATCCCTCACTGACACAGAGGATCCACCACCAGCCTGCCAAATCCTGACAGTTGCACAATTAGACAGTGGATGGAATACATAGCTGTCACGAAAATCTAATAAAATCATGACCACAGAGGCTAGTAAGTCCCCACAATAACAGTGTCAAACATTTCATGTACGAGCAGTGAAGGGAAGAAATAGTGCAAGTAGCTAGCGCCTCCATGTCGCTCATAAAGAGAACAATGTCCATGCTGTAGCCGTCCTCTCTAAGAGAGGAAGGCATCGGTATACTGACCCATATCTAACACACCTCCCACCATACAACAGTGTACTGAAATCATAAAACAAAAAAAATAACAAAACAAAAAAAGAAAAACACTACCCACATCAAACAAAGAACCTCACATAGAAACAACTGAAAGAAAATAAAATAAAGTATCCCTTAGCCACAATAGAGGACAGTCCCCATCAGAACTCAGAAGGTAAGCCCGCAATAAGCAGAGGGGCAAAGGACCCCGAATATGGGATATTGAAAGGAAATAGGAGCTGACATAGAGAATAGAAAAAAGCAAGGAAAAAAGAAAAAAAGAAGTAGAGACAAGAAAAGTGAGAAGAAAAGTCAGCTGCACCACCCCAAACCACCGCTACTGAGAAGTTATCTGATCCTACACCTCCACCTGTAACCACCCCAATGTACCCTCCAGGGATACGCTACAATACCAGGAAGAATGGCAAAAATCAGACATGAGTTTAGTAATTTCTTGAGGCGGGTAGGCAAATTCCAGAAATCTCCTCCAGTCCCTAAAAAAACTTCCCAGCCCTAAGTTCTGTTTTACGCAAGGTCTCTAGCCTATCAATAAATAGAAGGCCTTTCATAGTGTCTACAACTTCTGCCAGAGTGGGGACCTCCTCCTGCATGCAACCAGAAACGCAATAAACATTTAACTGTGGATAACAACATAACATGAACCCTTTTTACAGTGTGGTAGCTTGGGGGTGTAGCTGTGTGATAATTAAAGGGTGTCTGATTAACCCTTTCTATTCATGATGCCAGGGTGAGGGCTCCTCTGCAATGCTTGTCCTACCGCCACCCTTCCCAAGAGCGATAGGGAGGTATGCAATAATTGAATGTCCATAATCGGCGAGTTTGCTGAAAACAGTCGGAATTTTTACTGAAGATTTTATGCATGCTTCATAACCAGAACAGTCTCTGTACAGGCAAAGTCTCTTATACATTGACAGTGGTTGGGACCTTAAGCGTTTTAGAGACCGTAGACTGATATGCGCTGTTCCGCTGGATTTAGGGGATTTAGTTGAGGTCCAGCAGTCACGCTAGCTTTAGTGGGGATTTAGTTTAGGACTCACGGTTTAGTTTTGGCTGAGGCCGGCAGGTTTCAGGCCTAGCTTGTCTTTGAAAGTTGCGCAGATCTGTCCTGCTAGTCCAGCATCCACGAGAACAGCAACCCAAGAGAGTGATAATTGGCTACAGCTCCCTTATATGGGCAGGGGCTGGACTAAAGCTGATTGGTCCAATACTTCTGTCAATCATCCTTACATAGAGTTATGGGTAAACATGTGGACCTCCAAAGGTCCTCCAACATACCATAGAGGAATCAACATGGTCACATGACCGAATGTCCTGCGACGCCAACAAGGTAAGTACACTACTATACATTATATAAATATATACATTATTAAATATATACATATAAACATTAGAGAATTAGAGAAAGAGGAGGCGACTAGGGGCTGTCCCACCTGGGGGACCCTACCTGAACGTAGTATCTCTGACTTTGGGGACCACCATACAAGGTACGGTATGCAATACGGTACTGGGACGCCACAACAGCAACTAAACTGTCTGCTGGGTATTGTGATCCCCTGGGTATGTAATGAAAGATCATACCCAACGGGGTCAGAGGGACCCCCACCTGCCACACTTGCATAATAAACTCCCCCACTTCTTTCCACAAGGCCAATAGAGCTGGACACTCCCAGAGCGTGTGTCAGATACCCACCTTTTCTAAGTAACATTTAGGGCACCTTCTCAGGTAGTGTGACGGAGCATCCCCATTATAGAGATTGTAAGCATAGGTAGCTTTGTGTAAAATACGGAAATGAGTCTCCCTCCAGGTTTCACTAGTGGCCGCCTTCCTGACCTGTAAGAGACCCAGGAGCAATTTAGAGTGAATATCTCGAACCTCAAAGTCTTTCTCCGAAGATTGGAATACGGTGTCCCTTAATGAGTATGGAGCCACTTGCTTTAAGTGAGCGTACATGTCCGACAAAGACTGACGGCTCTCCGCCTCTCTCAGAAAAGTGTAAAACATCTTGTCAGTAGCATAGAAATTCTGGCAGCTCGGTAAGGAGCGCATATAGGATTTTAACTGAAAGTACTGGAAGGCCTGCTGAGGCCAGAGACCATATTGGTCCACTAAATCCTCCCAGGAAAGCAGAGAGCCACCAGCATCCGAGATGACATGCCTTAACTGTGTGATGCCTGCATGAGCCCAGAGAGTAAAAAGTTTGTTTTCTCTTCCCTAAGTGGAAAGAAGGTGAGTTCCAGAGGGGCAGATCTGAGGACATAATATATGGAAGCCCAAAGACCTTCCAGGCAGCAATTGTGTCTTTCAAGAGGAAACTCATTTTAACAGTAGCAGGTAAGGCACCATACGGAGTGTGTAGGAGAGCACCCAAATCCCACAGTGACGCCAGCGCCATTTCCACGCACAAATTTGAGAACCAGGATGTATTCAGCATCCAATCCCTTACATGTCTATGTAAAGCTGCCAAGTTATACAGTCGGATGTCCGGCATCTGTAGAATCCCCCCCCCCCTTCAGCCTTGGGAAGACATAGGTTTCGAAAAGCGATCCAAGGGCGCTTACCCTTAGGGCTGCCTGCAGATGAGAGACATCCGAAGGATGCAGTAATAAAGGAATCATCTGTAGAGGAGTCTTTCAAAACTAACCATTTTCACTAAGGGCTCTACCAAAGAGAAATATAGGCAGAGTCTGCCATCTTGTGAGATCTCTTAAGACACGTTGAAAAGGGGGAGTATAGTTAAGCTTGTAAAAGGAATTAGGGTGTTGTCCGATCTTAATTCCCAGGTACACGATATGGTTTGTAGCAACCTCAACACTAAGAGCAGAAGATGCTCTGTGATTCCCTTCGCCCAGGTAGAGAAGTTGACATTTCGATACATTCACCTTGTAACCAGAGTAAGTACTGCAGGATGACATAGGACGCTATCACCATCTCGCTACCTCGGGACCCGTGAATTCTATGCTATGCTATCCGAAAATATGACCCTCTCCTACCTCACCTAACTACTGCTGCTGAACCGCCTGCATCATTGTGGTTGTGTTGGTGTACTGTTGAGTCACAATACCTTGGCAAAGCCAAGCGACGGGGGCCTTTGGACCTGGGGTCCTTCTTTAACACCTGACTGTCCAGACTGTGTGCCATGATACTTGGCTGGCCACGGGATTTTGCTACGGATTCTGATGTCCCAGCACGGCCGCCGTAACTGCGAGCGCACTATCGCGGCTTCCATAGCTGCGTGTGTAGGTCACGTGAGAGCTTGAGGTCACGTGTGTTTGGGGCTGAAATGGGTATTCAGCTAAAGACTCTCTAATATGGCCGCAGCAGCAGCTAAAAGAAGGGCCAAAGCTTTGCAATGCCCTTGCAATACAGCAGGGGGGGGGGGTGGCAGAATCATCATTTGTGGGGTTTGAGGACCAACTTGAGACATCCCCAAATGAAAGCTTGGAGGTCTCTGGCCAAGCAAGTGGGTACCAGGCCATCTAGTGCATTTACGGTGGAGAATCTATCCATAAAGCCAAGTATTGCCAGAGGATAATCCTCCACAAGCTACACATACCACTCTTGTACCAAGTCATACACCCAGAATTTCTACCGGACAGGCCATGCAGGATAAAGAGCTTACACTAAGAGATATCATGTCTGCTATTACTGGTTTGTCTGCTCAAGTGGGACACTTACAGCAGGACATCTCAATCCTAAGGAACAATTTTCAAAAAATCTCAGAAAGAGTAACTCAGAAAGAGTAACTGTGAGGGAAAACCTTGGTAATAGCGACCACAATATAGTTACTTTTGACTTAAAATGTAGAAAACAAAGACAGGTGGGGAAGGCAAAAACATATAACTTTAAAAAGGCAAACTTCCCTGGGCTGAGGGCTGCACTACAGGACATAGACTGGGGGAGGTGTTCTCAAATACTGATACAGAAGGTAAATGGGACATCTTTAAATCAACTCTAAATAACTATACAGCTAAATAGACAAAGAATAGACAAAGGTGGGACGGTCTAAGCTATTTGACCGCCGGCGGAGACAAATTTGCAAGCTAAGTGCCTCACTATTTCATAGTTTCACATTTGCATCTATTACACCATAGCTGTATAGCTCTCCATGTTTTAACTGCATATTCACGTTTCACCTATATCCTTGTGCTGGCAGTGTGCTGCTGCATTCTTCTGTTGCTATACAGCTAAATATATACCAAAGGGGAACAAATATAAACGATTAAAACTAAATCCTACATGGCTGACAAATGATGTTAAAAGAGCAATAAACAACAAAAAATAGCCTTCAAAAAATACAAATCTGATGGGTCAGCTATAACATTTAAACAGTACAAAGAGCTTAATAAAATCTGTAAAAATTTAATAAAAACAGCAAAAATTCAAAATGAGAGACAGGTGGCCAAAGAAAGCAAAACTAATCCTAAATATTTTTTTAGATATATAAATGCAAAAAAACCAAGGACAGAGCATGCAGAACCCCTTAATAATGATAATGGGGAGGTTGTCACAGGCGATAAAGAGAAAGCGGAGCTACTGAATGGGTTCTTTAGTTCTGTATATACTAGGGAAGAAGGAGGAGCTGACATTGGACAGGTCAGTGCTGGTAACACATCATGTAATGTACCGAACTGGCTTAATGCAGAGATGGTACAAGGTAAGTTAAGTAATATAAATTTAAGCAAATCTCCAGGGCCAGATGGATTGCACCCAAGAGTTCTTAGAGAGGTAAGTTCAATAATATCTGTACCCCTGTTCATGATATTTAGAGATTCACTGGTGTCTGGTATTGTGCCAAGGGACTGGCGCAAGGCGAATGTGGTGCCAATCTTCAAAAAGGGCTCTAGGTCCTCCCCAGGAAACTATAGACCGGTAAGTTTAACGTGCATTGTGGGTAAATTGTTTGAAGGACTTATAAGGGATTACATACAGGAATACATAGGGGATAATTGTATTATAAGTGATAACCAGCATGGGTTTACTAAGGATAGAAGTTGTCAAACCAATCTAATTTGCTTTTATGAAGATGTGAGTAGAAGCCTTGACAGAGGAATGGCTGTGGATATAGTGTTTCTGGATTTTGCAAAAGCATTTGATACTGTCCCTCATAGACGTCTGACAGGTAAGTTAAGGTCTTTGGGTTTGGAAATTTTAGTTTGTAACTGGATTGAACACTGGCTCATGGATCGTACCCAGAGAGTGGTGGTCAATGATTCGTGCTCTGATTGGTCCCCTGTAATTAGTGGTGTACCCCAAGGTTCTGTACTGGGACCGCTGTTGTTTAATTTATTTGTCAATGATATAGAGGATGGTATTAACAGCTCTGTTTCTATCTTTGCAGATGACACCAAGCTTTGTAGCACGGTACAGTCTATAGAGGAGGTGTATAGGTTACAAGATGACTTGGATAGACTAAGTGTCTGAGCATCCACTTGGCAAATGAGGCAAATGTGGATAAATGTAAAGTTATGCATCTGGGTACTAATAAACTGCATGCGTCGTATGTCTTAGGTGGGATTAAACTAGGAGAGTCACTGGTAGAGAAGGATCTGGGTGTACTTGTAGATCACAGACTACAGAATAGCATGCAATGTCAGGCTGCTGCTTCCAAAGCCAGCAGGATATTGTCATGTATCAAAAGAGGCATGGACTCAAGGGACAGGGTCATAATACTCCCCCTTTATAAAGCATTGGTACGGCCTCACCTGGAATATGCTGTTCAGTTTTGGTCACCTGTCCATAAAAGGGACATTGTGGAGCTGGAAAGGGTGCAGAGTCGCGCGACTAAACTAACATGGGGCATGGAACATCTTAGCTATGAGGAGCGATTAAAGGAGTTACAATTGTTTAGTCTTGAGAAGAGACGTTCAAGGGGGATATTATAAACGTATATAAGTATATTAATGGCCCATACAAAAAATATGAAGAAAAACTGTTCCAGGTTAAACCCCCAAAGGACGAGGGGGCACTCCCTCCGTCTGGAGAAGAAAAAGTTTAGTCTCAAGGGGCGACACGCCTTCTTTACCATGAGAACTGTGAACTAACAGAATAGTCTACCTCAGGAACTGGTCACAGCAGGAAACATTAACAGCTTTAAAACAGAATTAGATACATTCCTGGAACAAAATAACATTAATGCTTATGAAGAAATATAAAATCCCATCCCTTCCCCAATATCACGCCACACCCCTACCCTTCAATTCCCTCGTTGACCTTGATGGACAGATGTCTTTTTTCGACCGTACTAACTATGTAACTATGTAACTCAGAACATAGGTTGTGTAAGGTGGAAGAAAAAATTGCTGTGTCTAGTCAACAATTAATGAAGAATGCAACAGGTGCAAGAAAACAGATTGGTCGGCACCGCTACCTCAAAAGAGCCTCTCAAATGGGTAACTCCTATAGCTGGCATGCATGGAGTTAAATTATAAAGCAGTCTTAGGCAACAATGAATACTGCAATCCTCTGGGTTCCCAGTCCCTCGGAGCAAGACTTTCAATCATTAATGACAAAGAAATAACAGGGATGTCACTCACCGGGATGCAGTACAACTTTTTTATTTCAACAGTGCAGACATGCGGGCAGCACGGACATCCAGAGCCACCTGGATGTCCGTGCTGCCCGCATGTCTGCACTGTCAAAATAAAGAAGTTTGTACTGCATCCCGGTGAGTGACGTCCCCGTTATTTCTTTTTCATTGATATTTAATGAAGAATACTGCTGAGATTGTTGCATTGTCGGATAAAATCGATGACATTGAAAATAGATCTAGGCGAAACAATATTCGCTTTCTGGGGTTCCCAGAAAAAGCGGAATGGGCTAATATGATCGATTTCTTGGAAAAATGGATTATTGAAAACTTTGTCCGGGACTCTCTTTCTACTATCTTTGTGATTGAACGGGCACACAGGGTGCCATCTAGGACAATGACCCCCGGGCAGCTCCCTCATCCAATTATAGCCAGACTACTTCATTATAAGGATAAGGAAGTTATTATTTGCCTGGCAAGATCTGCCCGGGACCTCCAGTATAATGGAGTGCTGATATCATTGTTTTCAGACTATTCCATAGAAGTACAGAAGAAGAGAGCAAAGTTTAAGGATGTAAAAAAGAGATTGCAGCAGTTATCAGTTTCATATGCTATGCTTTACCCCGCTCGGCTTAGAATTGTGGCTCTTGATACGACACATTTTTTTGATAATGCAGAGGATGCCTGTAATTGGCTAGATCTAAAGGAAGGACGTATCAGACAAGTTAGGTCTTAGGAGAAGTATTGTGAGACTGTTGAGAAAAGGCATGCTGGGGGTGGTTATTTTTGGCCTTAAAGCGTATATCGGGTCATTTATGCTTGGTCATTATATTGGGCTTTGTATAAAGTGTATACCGGGTCATTTATGCTTGGTTAATATATTGGGGGTTCCCGAAAAGGTGGGGAGAGGGTTTTGTGGGGTGATACTCCTACAGGTTTTGTGTTGGGGCTGGGTAACAGATTTGGTACCTCCCACTCTCAGGTTGGTACCTCCCACTCTCACTCTCAGGTTATGTTTAGTTGTAGGAGTAGGGTGTTTTCTAATAAAAAATTCTGCAAAAATAATAAATGTTCCGGCTCCGGGATGTGTGTGTGTGTGTGTGTGTGCGTGTGGTGTTCTTTTTTTTTTTTCTCCCTCTCTTTGTTTTATGTTACTGTTCCTACTACTCCTTCTTTTTTTATATATGATTGTATTCAGAGATAGTTATGTCTGTGTCAGTATTTAGCTGGGATGTAAGAGGACTACTAGATAATAATAAGAGGGAAGCAATCTTCCAGGCTATACTAAAATCAAAGGCGTTAATCTTTTGTTTGCAGGAGACACATCTTACCCCGGAGCGTCTGCATATTGTAAAGAAACCATGGATAAGAATGGCATATCATTCTACTTATACCAACCTCTCACGGGGAGTGAGTAAACTAATACACTGTAAATTGATGCTTAGTGTAATTAAAGAATATGTAGACACCTGGGGTAGATTTGTGGCTATTGTGTGTGAAACTATTATGCAAAAGTTTTTACTTATAAACATATATATACCGCCACCATATTCATCTAATATTTTACAGAAGATACTCTCTATTTTCTTTTTACATTTAGATATCCCTGTGTTTGTGTTGCTGGTTGGTGATTATAATAACGTTATTAACAATGTACTGGATAGGTGCCCCTCTCCAGATAATCTAGGGGAAGGCAAAATCACTCCCTTTGGCACACTGCTCAGAGAGGCAGGGTTGTCGGATTTATGGCGGCTCAGATACCCTGTGAGTAGACAATATTCGTGCTGTTCATCTACTTACTCGTCCTTGTCGAGAATAGACCTGGCACTGGGGAATGCTCTGATTATACCATACGTAAAGGATGTGATATATGCAACACGCACTTTGTCGGATCATTCCCCAGTGCGGATCACTATTGAATGGACGAAGAATTGTGGAGGAAAATATTTGTGGAAGTTAAATCCATATTGGCTGGGTATTATAGATGCTACCCAGAGTATAAAGGGATTAATAGAGTATTTTACTATCAATGTTAATACTTCATCTACACAAATAATGTGGGATGCCATGAAGGCATTTCTTAGAGGGATTTTTATAAAAGCTATCATAAATGAGAAACGTAGAACCGCTAGAAAGACAGATGCTCTATACGATGCTGTACGAGCTGCGGAGCAGGGATTTAGTGCAGACCCGGGAACTTTAAGAGGGGAGATTCTGATGAAAGCTTATATGGAGTGGAGATTAAACCTCCTGGAAGCTGCAAACAATAGCAGAATGTTGAAATAGCAAACTGATTATGCTGAAGGGGAGGGGGCGGGTCATATATTGGCCAATATTGTGAAGGCTCAGGATCCCCCTTCACATATATCTGTTATTCAGGATAGAAATAGTTCCCAGGTTACAGATAGTGCCGAAATACTAAAGATCTTTGTGGATTTCTATTCCACACTGTATCAGTCGACTAATAAAAGTCCATGTAAAAGTCAGTTGTTGGGTTCGGAGTATGATCTATTGGAGGGAGAATTAACCCTGGGAGAATTAGAGCAAGCAGTTAATGCTTCTGCAAATAATAAATCACCTGGTAGTGACGGACTACCAGTCGAGATATATAAATAGTATGGGGATGTTCTCCTACCAAAACTCTTGGATGTCTTCAGTCACTGAGAGATGGTTTTTTACCATCCTCAATGAATGAAGCTATAATTGTGGTCATATTAAAAAAAGATAAAAACCCGCTTAATCCTGCTTCTTATAGGCCCATATCGTTGCTGACTAGTGATGTAAAGCTTTTGGCAAAAGTCCTGGCCCTACGTCTAAATAAAGTTATAGCAAAACTGATCCATCCAGATCAAACCGGATTAATTCCAACCAGATCAGCATCTATGAATATTAGGAGGGTGTTTTTGAGTCTTCAGGTTCCTCCGGACTCCCCCAAAGACAGGGCCATTTTTTCATTAGATGCGCAGAAAGCCTTTGATTCGGTGGAGTGGCCCTGTCTTTGGGCGACTCTAGAGGCCATGAGGTTTGGGCCAAAAAATTTTTCATGGATCAGGATGCTGTACAAGAACCCGATAGCACGTATTAGAAAAATGGCTGTATGTCTGAAAGCTTTCCATTATATTGGGGGACAAGACAAGGATGCCCACTGTCTCCCTTGTTGTTTGCTATTATAATGGAGCCATTGGCGGAATACATTTGTACTGCATCGGAGATAGCGGGTTTCCAGTATGGGGATTATTTTAACAATATCTCATTATATGCTGATGATACTTTACTTTTCCTGAATGACATGGGTTCTTCACTCCGGGCTACTGTCAAGGCGTTTAGACGCTTTGACAGTTTTTCAGGAATTACTATAAACTGGGAGAAATCATACCTACTTCCATTAGACAAATTACAAATATACAGATTAATAAGGATCTCACAATTGAATGCGCCAAACAGATAAAATATTTAGGTATAGAACTCTCCCCTTCGATACAAGAATATGAAAAACTAAATCTCCTTCCTTTACTTAATCGTATCAAAAAGAAAAAGACAGCCTGGAGTAAAATACATCTCTCTCCAATTGGTAGAGTAAATCTAATTAAAATGATTGTTATGCCGCAACTCCTGTATTTCCTGCATAATTCCCCAATCTGGCTGCCTTTCTCCCTGTTTCATAGGATAAACGATCAATTACGTGATATGATTTGGAACGGGAGAAAGCCAAAAATGAAATTAGAGTATCTTCAAAGGGAGAAGACAGACGGAGGATTGGCATTGTCGAATCAATGGATATATTTCCTAGGATCACAATGCCAATATATCAGGGGTTGGGATCTTGAGGAATCTCCCACCAATAATATGCGTATAATGATGAGTGCCCTTGCAAAAAATAATTTAATAACGGCATTAGAGATAGGGGAATTTAAAACCAAAAAACATTCATATCTCCCAACATTTAACTTAATTCATAAATCCTGGAGTAAATTCAAACAAATTAGAGGGCTGGGTAAGTGTAACGAATATACCCCAATATGGGGGAACCATACCTTACCTGAGTTAATAAAACTACAAGGGTTTGGTAACTGGAGAAAACTCGGCATAGTCCGGTTAAAGGATATTTTATTAAATGACTCTTTCCGTACATTTGCAGAGCTCCAGAATGATTTTCACCTACCCCGAGAGGCATTTTTTCAGTACCTCCAGTTATCACATGCTATTATGTCCCAGCAGAGATGTTTATTCACTTACTATATCCAAGGATACAGCTTTGGACTTAATATTAAAACAAAAAAAGCAAAAAGGGTTTATCTCTCAGTTATATCGTCTTTTAGCTATTAAGGGATGGACGAGCCAAGTAATACCAGCCTTTGATAAATGGCAACGGGAGGGAGGGACCTCTGGGGAACAGTGGAAGACTATTCATGGAAACGTACCGTCGCAAGCTTTAGGAGAGGGAGCAAGATTAACCCAATTATATATACTGTATAGGTCAATTATATATACTGTAGAACGTCCTCCTTCTTGCATAAAATTGGATATCGTACTGATGATAAGTGCCCGCGATGTTTAAAGGAGGGGGCGGACTTAATTCATATGTTCTGGACGTGTTTGCAGGTTCAGGAATACTGGGAAGGTATTCTAGAATATATAGGGAAGATCTGGAAGGTGGTGCTCCCCATGGAAATTAAAACTTCAATTTCTCCTAACGTTGATCTGTTTGTACAATTGGTCTCGAACGATCTCGAAACACTGGTCTTTCGGGGTTGCTTCAATAACTGTTCCAAGTCAGAACATCAAGCTATTGAACAGTTGAAAAGTTTAGAAGGTGTGGTTATAAAGCCCTCGGACAAGGGGGGCAACATTGTTATTTGGCCGACCACATTATATGAAAAAGAAGCATTCAGACAACTTAGAGACCTGAACTGTTATCAACGTCTAACCTTTAATCCACTTCTGAAATTTAAGGGGGAACTCCTGTCTTTACTCCTACAGGCAGTATCTGATGACATCATTTCCTCGAAACAGAAAAATTGTCTCATGATAGAGAACCCCACGATTGCGACCTTCTATTTACTTCCGAAAGTTCACAAATTGGCATCAACACCTCCAGGTAGGCCAATTGTGTCAGGGCGGAACAGTCTGTGTGAACCTATTTGCAAATTTTTGGATTTTAATTTGAAACCAATTGTTGAGACACTGCCATCTTTTTTAAAGGACACAACAGACGCCCTTCGCAGAATGGAATGTTTGCACCTTGAACCTGACATGTGGATTGTCACCTGCGACGTTGAATCTTTATACACATCCATCCGGCATGATGACGGCCTTAGAGCAGTACAGGCATTTCTGATGATGACAGGGGTCGAAGATAAGAGAGGTGAGTTTCTTTTGAGATTTGCCCTCACCCATAACTTCTTTCTATTCAAAGAGAAATACTACCTGCAAAAGCAAGGTACCGCAATGAGCGCGGCATGTGCGCCCGCCTATGCTAATCTATTCTTAGGAGCCTGGGAAAGAGAGATTTTTCTCACAGACCCTCCCCCTCTCATCAACAGGGATGAAATGTGGGCCCACTACATCGACGACGTGGTCTTCATCTGGAAAGGGTCATTGGAGGAACTGAAAATATTTATGGGTCAACTGAATTCCAACACTTTGAACATCAAGCTTACTCATAAGGTGGGTCGCCAGAATATGGACTTTTTAGATGTGTCGTTTTCGGTTGACGATGCTGGCTTTATACAGTCAGATCTATTTAGAAAACCCACTGCCACCAATTCCTTACTTCATGCCCAATCATCTCACCCACGTAGTCCTCTTAAAGGAATTCCTATGGGTCAATTTCTTAGAATAAGGCGAATTTGCTCCACAGACATGAATTTTGAGCTGAGAGCCATGGAACTTTGGGAGCGCTTTCGGGAACGGGGCTACAGGGAAACCTGGATTAGGAGGGCCTATTTACGGGCGAAGCATGCTAAACGCAAAGTGCTGTTACAGTCCAAATTCAGAAAAGACACAGACGACTAGGTGAGATTAATTTCCACATATCATGGCCAAGTAGCTCAAGTACAGGACATTCTCTCCAGATACTGGAAGGTCCTAACAATGGATCCGGTATTAAAATTGTACATATCTGAAAATCCTCTGACTTTTCGGAGATCCCCAAATTTGAAGGATCTCCTGGTCAGGAGTCATTATAAACAAAAAAAACAAACCATTATTTGATGCCAAGAAATCAAAATGGGGGTGTTCCCCGTGTGGGAATTGCGTAGCATGCCCTAACATCTGCAGGGACACCGAATTCAAAAATTCAGATGGTACAAGAAATTTCAAAATCACCCACAACATCTCATGTGGCACGACAGGGATCATTTACCATGCTACCTGTCCCTGTGGATTTATTTATGTAGGGATGACCACAAGGGAATTGAAGAGAAGAACAAGAGAACACGTCCTCGGTATTGTAGCAGCTAAAGATGAACCAGATGCATCTAAACTCACCACGGTACCACAACATTTCAAGCTTCATCATGATTGCGACCCCAAAGGCCTCATGGTAAGAGGCATCGATCGTATATTTGTGGGATCAAGAGGGGGTGATCTAAAAACTAGATTAGCCCAACTTGAGACCAGGTGGATACACCGCCTCCAAACATTACATCCCCACGGTCTCAATGACCATATCAGTTATGCTCCATTTCTATAAAGTTCCGTGTGTGTCTAAAAACTTGGTCTTAGTGTCTCTTTATCCCCTGTGTTAGGGGATACTTAGGTTGTACTACTATACCTTTTTATCAGTTTTAATTAGGTTTTAATTTTCCACTCTCTTCTCTTCTTTTCCTTCTCCTTCTCTTGTTTATTCCAGATACCTATCCGATCCTGATGACGCCTGTCCAAGATGAAATGTAGTTCATATCCCCTCCTTTTTCCAGTCATGCACTTTATTGTTGAACATTCTCCTGTGTATGGTTGTAAGCAATACATAGTCTGGAGATTTTGCCATTACATTGCACTCATCACTTTATATTATTGTTGCTATAGTCGTTTTAAATACTATTCACTCGTATTTATATATTTAGTCTGTATTATGAAGTATTTTTTTAATACACTTTTTAGTCAATTTTTGTACACCTGATATGATCATAGGATCATTCTTTACAGACATCACTATTTTTCATATAATTGTGTTTTGCTAGTTCACTACCGCACTTGCACTTCACCATTGTCACCTCATCAGTATTATCAAGATTATATTATATTTTATCCTATTTTTAGTTCAATACTAATTACACATACAATTATTCACAATTTTTTTATTTATTTTTTTATTTTATTTTTTTCACTCAATTCCTCAGTTTCCGGATATACATATACATGCACTATATTTCTCTCACATTCACATTTTTATATACCCCTATATATTTATAAGTATTATGCTATTAATAATAAACATTCGTATATTAGGTCATTCTCTTTTCCAGTTTAAAGTTGTCAATGCATTGAATAATTTTGCTTTTGCTTTAACTAGGTTCTAATTCACTCTTTTGGTGATGGTGGCACATTCACACTTCTTGGCTGGTAAGTTGCTTCTCCAATCACTCTGCACTCTTTCTCACCATGGTGTTTTCTTTCTTTTCGCATGTCTCTATGTATTGTGTACACAGCGCTTAGCAACTGTTGCCTTGACGTCGCATCACGTGATCAGTATCACGTGAGACGCCGTAGCCGCACGCCCATTCTCCCATTCAGTTCCTGACTTGCGCGCAAGTCGCGCGATACTAAGAGCGCTTTGTGCCATGTGACGCCGCCGAGTCACGTGACGATCTACGTCACTCAGATGCCGACGATGTTCCGGCATCCGCCTCCCTGGTGTGTGCTACACCAGATAGTCTCTTCCGGAGCGCAGGGTTATGACTACACTAACTTAGCAGGTGTGTTACTTTAGTTATTAGACACGGCGTCTTATGATAGGTAGGTTCTGGCTATCTATACTCCATCCTTTCTAACCTGAGACACGCCCCCAGACGAAGCAAATAGCAAAAACGCGTTCGGGGTAGGTGAGATGTTCCTCCATAGGGTGCATGACTGGTACTGTTGATTATATTTGCTTTGCTTTCATTTTCAGTCTCCCCTTTTCTATTATTCATCCTGATTACATCATCTGATATACTATTACCTCCATCCATTTACATTTTTACTAACTGTCTTTAGTTAGCTATTTCATTGCATGTTGGAGGATACTATTGTATATACAGATAGTATTATTATTGCCTATCTATTTGTATTTATTCCTAAGTTGAATATTTGGAACAGTCTCACTCTGCTTTTCAGTGTGTGTTTTTCTGACCACCATATCATGCCTCTCGTGATTTTAATGTGTATGTACTTTTAACCTACTGTGAAATAAAGATTATAATTTTTTGTTAAAATTCACCTAGATTGCCTCCTTTTCTGTGAGGGAAATTAAAACTTGTATACTTGGCTATGTGGATAATCTATATCTGTCTGCTACAGGTAAATTGGCCTTGGGTAGATTATTGTATAATGCTAGAAAATTGATAGCCCAGCTATGGAAAGACTCAAGGGCTCCTACAATGGAGCAATTTATCAGGAAAATGGAGAGGATAGTGTCCTGGGAAAAATCGATCTACTGCAAAAGGGGACAGGAAGATAAGTTTAACCTCATATGGCAGGTGTGGCTGGATAGATTATAATTTAAGATTTGATACAGGAGAAGTTTTTTTTTTTTTTGTCTTGTTCGGTGTTGTTTTGTTTTTGTCAGTAGGTTTGTTTTTACTCTGTGTGGCTAGCCCGGGATGTGTACAGCTAGACACCCTATCACTAATAGTTACTTATTATATCCTGGTACTTAAGGACGAAGGGCGTATCCATACGCCCGTGGGAATTTTGGTCCCGGGGTGACTGCTGATATCAATCAGCAGGCACCCCCCGCGCAAATGCCTAGGGTGGTCATCAGACCCCCCCATGTCGGCAATCGGCGCAAATCGCAAGTGAATTCACACTTACGATTTGCGCCGATTCTGGGTCATTACGGGTCTATGGTGACCCGGTGCCCCGGTATATAAGGGGGATCGCCGTTGTCTAAGACACCCACGATCCCCCTGAAGGGATAGGAGTGAGGTGGCAGGAGTGCCACCCCTCCTATCCCTGCTATTGGTGGTCTAGACGCGACCACCAATAGCAGATCGGGGGCGGGGGGTTAACTTTCGTTTTCCCCATCCTGCCTACTCACAAAAGGCGGGGCAGAACGGGGAAAACTAAGAGGACCGGGCACTGACGTCCACTTACCCGTCCGGAGGCAGTGGAGCGATGGTGATCGGCGGGTGGCGACGGTGATCGGTGGGCGGCGACGTTGTGCGGCAGAAGAGGACGGCTCACTGGATCCGACGGAAGCCGGTAAGTTGCCTAGCAACATCTGGAGGGCTACAGTGGTCTCTAACCTGTAGCCCTCCAGATGTTACAAAACTACAACTCCCAGCATGCCCAGACAGTTCTTTGCTGTCTGGGCATGCTAGGATTTGTAGTTTTGCAATATCTGGAGGGTCACAGTTTGGAGATCACTGGGAAGTGGTCTATAAACTGTAGCCCTCCAGATGTTGCAAAACTGCAAATCCCAGCATGCCCAAACAGCTGTCTCGGCATGCTGGGAGTTGCAGTCGCGTACCTCCAGCTATTGCATAACTACATCTCCCAGCATGCCCTTCGGCGATCAGTACATGCTGGGAGTTGTAGTTTTGCAACAGCTGGAGGCACACTGGTTGGAAAATACTGAGTTAGGTAACAGAACCTAACTGAAGGTTTTCCAACCAGTGTGCCTCCAGCTGTAGCAAAAGTACAACTCAGTCAGTACATGATGGGAGTTGTAGTTTTGAAACAGCTGGAGGTTTGCCCCCCCCCCCCATGTCAACGTACAGGGTACATTCACATGGGCAGGTTTACAGTAAGTTTCCTGCTTCAAGTTTGGGCTGCGGTAAATTTTTCGCCGCAGCACAAACTCCTAGCAGGAAACTCACCGTAACCAGTGCGAATGTACCCTAAAAACACTACACTAACACATAATAAAAGGTAAAACACTACATATACACCCCCTTACACTGCCCCCCCCCCCCCCCAATAAAAATTAAAAACGTATCGTGCGGCAGTGTTTCCAAAACTGAGCCTCCAGCTGTTGCAAAACAACAACTCCCAGCATTTCTGGACAGCCACTGACTGTCCAGGCATGCTGGGAATTTAGCAACAGCTGGAGGCACCCTGTTTGGAAATCACTGGCGTAGAATACCCCTATGTCCACCCCAATGCAATCCCTAATTTAGTCCTCAAATGCACATGGCGCTCTCTCACTTCAGAGCCCTGTCGTATTTCAAGGAAACAGTTTAGGGCCACATATGGGGTATTTCCGTACTCGGGAGAAATTGCACTACAAATTTTGGGGGCTTTTTCTCCTTTTACCCCTTATGAAAGGAAAAGTTGGGGGCTACACCAGCCTGTCTCTGGCTGGCTCCAGAAAGTTAAACAGACATAGCGCACATCTACAATCTTGTATAATGATCTGATTGCTTCTCAGCATAATATCAAAAACTAACAGGTTGCTAGTATACATTTTTGATCAAAAAGTACAAGCCCACTCGCCACGTCAAGGCCACCTATTCAGAGTGGGTCCCTAACGTCCCTAGCATAAAATGGCGTAGCACCGGGCGGCGACCACCACCGCCGCGACACAGATGCCCACAGGGGGGGGGGGGGGGAGGGACCCACTGGCAGAGCGGCCCCAATGCCACTCCAACCAGTCATGGGCCGAACCCGCCCGCAGACACAGCGCCACGGCAGCAACGGACGCTGCCCCGCACCACACCAGTGTGAACAAGGTGTAATGGCTCACTTACCTTGCTCTCCCAGTCAGACTGGGAGGCTGCTAGGAGTGAAATGGCCCTAGTGTGGCTAATTACCACCTATATAGGTTTGGGCTGAGGGGGTGGGGAAGAGTGCAGCACATGTTCAAAAAATTTCACACTGTGATTTCTATCCTTCCTTTTTTTTTTTTTTAACATGTGCTGCACTCTTCCCCACCCCCTCAGCCCAACCCTATATAGGTGGTAATTAGCCACACTAGGGCCATTTCACTCCCAGCAGCCTCCCAGTCTGACTGGGAGAGCATGGTAAGTGAGCCATTACACCTTGTTCACACTGGTGTGGTGCAGGGCGGCGTCCGTTGCTGCCGTGGCGCTGTGTCTGCGGGCGGGTGCGGCCCATGACTGGTTGGAGTGGCATTGGAGCCGCTCTGCCAGTGGGTCGCTCCCCCCCGTGGGCACTGGTGTCGCGGCGGTGGGGGTCGCCGCCCGGTGCTACGCCATTTTATGCTAGGGATGTTAGGGACCCACTCTCAATAGGTGGCCTTGACGTGGCGAGTGGGCTTGTACTTTTTGATCAAAAATGTATACTAACAACCCGTTAGTTTTTGATATTATGCTGAGAAGCAGTCAGATCATTATACAAGATTGTAGATGTGCGCCATGTCTGTATTCTACCCGAATTCAGATTTGTAAATTACTTCTATTAAAAAATCTTAATCCTTTCAATAATTATCAGCTGCTGAAGTTGAGATGTTGTTTTCTGTCTGGCAACAGTGCTTTCTGCTGACATCTCTGCTTGTCTCGGGGACTACACAGAGTAGAAGAGGTTTGCTATAGGGATTTGCTTCTAAACTGGGCGGTTCCCGAGACTCGTGTCATCAGAGAGCACTTAGACAGAAAAGAACAACTCAACTTCAGAAGCTCATAAGTACTGAAAGGATGAAGATTTTTTAATAGAAGTAATTTACAAATCTGTTTAACTTTCTGGAGCCAGTTGATATATAAAAGAAAGTTTTTTCCTGGATAACCCCTTTAAAGCATCATCCCAGGCACCACAGAATTTAGACTTATTATTAAATAATGGCAACGGGCGTAACCTGAGTGTTACGCCGAGCGCTCCGGGTCCCTGCTCCTCCCCGAAGCGCTTGCGGCGTTTCTCTCCCTGCAGCGCCCCGGTCAGACCCGCTGACCGGGAGCGCTGCACTGACATTGCCGGCGGGGATGCGAGTCGCATAGCGGGACGCGCCCGCTCGCGAATCGCATCCCAAGTCACTTACCTGTCCCGGTCCCCGGCTGTCATGCTCTGGCGCGCGCGGCTCCATTCTCTAGGGCGCGCGCACGCCAGCTCTCTGAGATTTAAAGGGCCAGTGCACCAATGATGGTGCCTGGCCCAATCTCCCTGATTAGTTTCCACCTGTGCACTCCCTACTTATACCTCACTTCCCCTGCACTTCCTTGCCGGATCTTGTTGCCTTGTGCCTAGAGAAAGCTACTCTGTGTTTACCACTACTGTGTTCCTGACCTTCTGCTATTACCATTGACTACGAACCTTGCCGCCTGCCCCGACCTTCTGACCTTGCTCTTGTCTACTCCCTTGTACCGCGCTTATCTCAGCAGTCAGAGAGGTTGAGCCGTTGCCAGTGGATATGACCTGGTTGCTACCGCCGCTGCAAGACCATCCCGCTTTGCGGCGGGCTCTGGTGAATACCAGTAGCAACTTAGAACCGGTCCACCGACACGGTCCACGCCAATCCCTCTCTGGCACAGAGGATCAACCTCCAGCCTGCCGAATCGTGACACTGAGGCCACATGGGATGATTTGTTCAGTGAGGTATACCTATGATGTTGTGTCTCTTCTGAGGGACAAGCGTAATACTATTGTTGACAATGTATCCTGCCAGATTGATGCTTGTATTACATCTCTATCTGCATACGAACACTTACCTGAATACAACATGTGTTACTCTAACTTTAAGCGAAAAATACACAAATTGGAACAGGACATCTTACATAAGAAATTAGGTAAACTTAATAGGGAAATGGAGGACTAAAGGTCAGATAATTTCAGATATTGGCTAAAAAAAAATCATTCTCAGAATATCCAGGATGCTGAGAAAACATTAACAGCATTAATTAGCATTTGGAGACTGTGTTTTTTTTTTTTTCTATGAAATCTTGGTGCTTCTCATGAATAGTAGTTTATTGGAGACAAAAAAAAACACCATTAAAAACCTAATGTAGGTTTTGAATTGGTGTTTTTACATTTTTTATATACTTAACCCCTTAAGGACCCAGCCATTTTACACCTTAGGACTCGGCCATTTTTTGCACATCTGACCACTGTCACTTTAAACATTAATAACTCTGGGATGCTTTTACTTATCATTCTGATTCCGAGATTGTTTTTTCGTGACATATTCTACTTTAACATAGTGGTAACATTTTGTGGTATCTTGCATCCTTTCTTGGTGAAAAATCCCCAAATTTGATGAAAAATTCGAAAATTTTGCATTTTTCTAACTTTGAAGCTCTCTGCTTGTAAGGAAAATGGATATTCCAAATAATTTTTATTTTTATTCACATTTCCAATATGTCTACTTTATGTTTGCATCATAAAATTGATGAGTTTTTACTTTTGGAAGACACCAGAGGGCTTCAAAGTTCAGCAGCAATTTTCCAATTTTTCACAAAATTTCCAAACTCACTATTTTTCAGGGACCAGTTCAGGTTTGAAGTGGATTTGAAGGGTCTTCATATTAGAAATACCCCACAAATGACCCCATTATAAAAACTACACCCCCCAAAGTATTCAAAATGACATTCAGTCAGCGTTTTAACCCTTTAGGTGTTTCACAGGAATAACAGCAAAGTGAAGGAGAAAATTCACAATCTCCATTTTTTACACTCGCATGTTCTTGTAGACCCAATTTTTGAATTTTTACAAGGGGTAAAAGGAGAAAATGTATACTTATATTTGTAGCCCAATTTCTCTCGAGTAAGCACATACCTCATATGTCTATGTAAAGGGTTCGGCGGGCGCAGTAGAGGGCTCAGAAGCGAAGGAGCGACAAGGGGATTTTGGAGAGTACGTTTTTTTGAAATGGTTTTTGGGGGGCATGTTGCATTTAGGAAGCCCCTATGGTGCCAGAACAGCAAAAATCCCACACATGGCATACCATTTTGGAAACTAGACCCCTTGAGGTACGTAACAAGGAATAAAGTGAGCCTTAATACCCCACAGGGGTTTCACGACTTTTGCATATGTAAAAAAATAAAAAGAAAATTTCACTAAAATGTGTTTCCCCCCAAATTTCACATTTTTGCAAGGGTTAATAGCAGAAAATACCCCCCAATCATTGTAACCCCATCTCTTCTGAGCATGGGGGTACCCCATAAGTTGACCTGAAGTGTACTATGGGTGAACTACAATGCTCAGAAGAGAAGGAGTCATATTTGGCTTTTTGAGAGCAAATTTTGCTCGGGGGTATGTCGCATTTAGGAAGCCCCTATGGTGCCAGGACAGCAAAAAAAAAAAAAACACATGGCATACCATTTTGGAAACTAGTCCCCTTGAGGAACGTAACAAGAAATAAAGTGAGCCTTAATACCCCGCAGGGGTTTCATGACTTTTGCATACATAAAAAAATTTTAAAAAAATTTACTAAAAGGTGTGTTTCCCCCCCAAATTTCACATTTTTGCAAGGGTGAATAGCAGAAAATACCCCCCAAAATTTGTAACCACATCTCTTCTGAGTATGGAGGTACCCCATAAGTTGACCTGAAGTGCACTACGGGCGAACTTCAATGCTCAGAAGAGAAGGAGTCATATTTGGCTTTTTGAGAGCAAATTTTGCTCGGGGGGCATGTCGCATTTAGGAAGCACATATGGTGCCAGGACAGCAAAATAACCCCCACATGGCATACCATTTTGAAAACTAGACCCCTTGAGGAACGTAACAAGGGGTACAGTGAGCTTTTACCCCCCCACTGGTGTCTGTCAGATCTTTGGAACAGTGGGCTGTACAAAATTTTTAATTTGCACAGCCCACTGTTCCAAAGATCTGTCAGACACCGTTGGGGTGTAAATTCTCACTGCACCCCTCATTACATTCCGTGAGGGGTGTAGTTTCCGAAATGGGGTCACATGTGGGGTTTTGTTTTTTTTGCGTTTGTCAAAACCGCTGTAACAATCAGCCACCCCTGTGCAAATCACCTCAAATGTACATGGCGCACTCTCCCTTCTGGGCCTTGTTGTGCGCCCCCAGAGCACTTTGCGCCCACATATGGGGTATCTCCGTAGTCGGGAGAAATTGCGTTACAAATTTTGGGGGGATTTTTTCCCCTTTACCTCTTTTCAAAATGAAAAGTATAGGGCAACACCAGCATGTTAGTGTAAAAAGTTTATTTTTTTACACTAACATGCTGGTGTAGACCCCAACTTCACCTTTGCATAAGGGGTGAAAGGAGAAAAAGACCCCCAAGATGTGTTAGGCAATTTCTCCCGAGTACAGAGATACCCCATATGTGACCCTAAACTGTTGCCTTGAAATACGACAGGGCTCCAAATTGAGAGCGCCATGTGCATTTGAGGCCTGAATTAGGGATTTGCATAGGGGTGGACATAGGGGTATTCTACGCCAGTGATTCCCAAACAGGGTGCCTCCAGCTGTTGCAAAACTCCCAGCATGCCTGGACAGTCAACGGCTGTCCGGCAATACTGGGAGTTGTTGTTTTGCAACAGCTGGAGGCTCCATTTTGGAAAGAGTGGCGTACCAGACGTTTTTCATTTTTATTGGGGAGGGGGGCTGTGTAGGGGTATGTGTATATGTAGTTTTTTTTACTTTTTATTTTATTTTGTGTTAGTGTAGTGTATTGTTTTTAGGGTACAGTCACATGGGCCGGGGATTACAGCAAGTTTCCCGCTGCGAGTTTGAGCTGCCGCGCAAAATTTGCTGCATTGCAAACTTGCAGCCTGATACTCACTGTAAGCCCCTGCCAATGTGAATGTACCCTGTACATTCACAGGGGGGGGGCCTCCAGCTGTGGCAAAACTACAACTCCCAGCATGCACAGTCTCAGTGCATGCTGGTAGTTATAGTTTTGCAACAGCTGGAGGCACACGGGTTGGGAAACACTGAGTTAGGAAACAGACAATGTTTCCCAACTAGTGTGCCTCCAGCTGTTGCAAAACCACAACTCCCAAACATTCTCAGGCATGCTGGGAGTAGTAGTTCGGCAACATTTTTAGAGCCAGAGGTTTTTAGAGCATGCTTGGAGTTGTAGTTTTGCAACATCTGGAGGACTACAGTTTGCAGACCACTAATACAGTGGTTCCCAATCTGTGCCCTTCCAGATGTTGCAAAACTACAACTCCCAGTATGCCAAAACTGTCCAGCCATGCTGGGAGTTGTAGTTATGCAACATCTGAAGGGCCAGATGTTACAGAACTACAACTCCCAGCATGCCTGGACAGTAAGGGCATGCTGAGGATGTGTAGTTTGGCAACATCTGGAAGGGCACAGTGGTCTCCAAACTGTGGACCTCCAGATGTTGCAAAACTACAACTTCCAGCATGCCTAGACGCCAAGGGCTGTCTGGGCATGCTGGTAGTTGTAGTTTACAGGGTCCCATTACAGCAATGCATGTCGCTTTACGGCGACGTGCATTGCTGTAAAAGGGCCCTCACCTGTCGCCACCGCCGCCATCTTCCTCGCCGGGATCCGGGTCTTTAGGGACGAGGTAAGTACCGGGGCCGGTCCCCAGCACTCCCCCGTCCCCCGCCGCGTCCTCCGGTCTTCCTCCCGTCCTCTCCGGACTTCAAGGGGCCGGGCAGGACGGGAGGAAGTAACCGCCCCCCTCCTGCGATTGGTCGGTTAACTAACCGACAGATCGCAGGGTATAGGAGGAGGTGGCAGGCTTGCCACCTCGCTCCTATACGTTAGCATGGTCCTGGCTGTCTGTGACAGCCGGGATCATGCGAAATTACCGGGCGGTCGGGTCCCAGAGACCCGATCAGCCCGGTATCGCCGCAGATCGCAAGGGCGATTTCCCTTGCGATTTGCGGCGATCGCCGACATGGGGGGCCTACATAGCCCCCCTCGGCATTTGCCCTGGATGCCTGCTGAAGGATTTCAGCAGGCATCCAGTTCCGATCTCTGCCCGGCGCGCGGCAGGGACCGGAAAACGCCAGGACGTACGGGGACGTCCTGGGTCCTTAATGCCCAGGGTGCGGGGACGTCCCCGTACGTCCTGGGTCCTTAAGAGGTTGTGGACATAAAAACAGAAAAGACTGCCAAAGTAAAAAAAAAAAAAAAAAAGTGTCCACACAAAGGCAAAAACGCCAGAAAAACCACACAGTGCAAGAAAACAGTGGGAGTTTGTCTGGACAAGAAAAACACTGGCAAAGAGCAAACGGAAACCTTGCCTTAAAGGGGTATTCCAGGATTTTTTTTATTTATATTTGATTATGCTACAGGGGCTGTAAAGTTAGTGTAGTTCATAATATAGGGTCTGTACCTGTCTGTGACAGTTTTCTCACAATTCTTCTGTGATTTTGACCCCAATATTTATTTTTAACAGCATAAAAATGACTGCTGTCTGAGATTTTCCCAGCTTGCAATGCGGCCGAGACCTGACTCGCCAGTCAGCTGATGACAGGAAACCTGTCTGCTTTAATGGGTGGAGGGATCGCTTGGTGGGAGAGAGATCAATCTGCAACTAATGCAACAGCTGTAGGCACCCTGATTGAAAACCACAGGTCTTTTGAATGGATGCAGCTCATTTATGTTTGAATGGGTGGGGTGGCTGATGTGTGGGAGGAAGATGGAATTGCGGGATTTGTAGTAAAAAAAAAAGAAAAGTCAAACAGGAAATACCAGTTCACAAACAGCTAACCACAGTGTTATGGTAATCTCACAACATAGCCATTTAGACAAGACAAGCGCAGATCCTTCCTAAGCATGTCCATTACTGTCTGCCAGGTACGTACTAAAATCACCTTATGGTGGATAACCCCTTTAACCCCTTTAATAAAGATACTTTTGATCAAATAATAAGCTAACCTTTGGGTCTGTGCGCTTTTGTATGTATGACTGATTCTGCGTTTGCACTGCCCTCAAGATTGTCTTTGTCCCAGGTGTGGTACTCTCTCCCACCTGTTGGACTGTCCTGCGGTACATTAAGTTGACCTGGGGGGTCCGACAGGTGACACATTTTTCGCCATGGAAGTAGATGACGAGGTGTGCTGGGAGTGTTAGTCCCACAGGATATTTTGGGCTTATGTGCAGGGATGACTGTTGCCTTACTGTGTCTGCATCTAAAGCGCTGACCCTTCTGCTTTATATATATCCTGTATTTCTTTACTTTAAACTCCCCACTTGTTTATTTTTCAGTATTTTTATTTTGCCCTTTCTTTTGCCCATTTACAAGATGGCGCCTACTTACCTATGACGCTTAGGTTCCATTTTCCCTGCTGTGCGCAGGCGCATCCGTGTATATCACGTGAGCATCTCTCTAGTCACATGACCTTATGGGGCGTCATCTCTTTTGATCATGTGGTCTTACGTGGCGCTACTCCATTGGCTGCCATCCTATTCCCGGAAATACAGTGGCAAACGCGCGCTGTCTTCGTGCCGCGATGCCGCTGTATGTACATTATACCACGCCACTCTTGATGTGCGTGCGGTGATGCCTATATGAAATCTATACGTACTTCGTTTTGATTGGGTGAGTGCATTGAGATTCCGCCTACTCTCCTTCCTGCAATTGTTTGATTAATTATTTTTAAACGGCACACTATTTAACTTATTATGCACTTTATATGTATATTTTAATAAATATTGCCATGCACTTTATGGGTACATATATTGTGTACCCATTGAATTATAATATTATATGTATTGCATTCTTTGTACACTTGTCATGTATGTTTTTGTACACTTGTCACATTTAATTATGTAATTGATATTTTATTGAACACTGCATATAACTTGCCCTATGGTCACTGTTCACTTGTGCTTGAAAAAGGCCGCATGTGCGGCTGAAACGTAGCAATTGGAATGAAATAAACCACTTGTCACTATCTTGTGTGCTGCAGCAAATCTGTTCTTCTATATATATATATATATATATATATATATATATATATATATATATAACCGAAAGTCCAAAGAACAGTACATCCGCCCAGTAAATTAAAGTAGTATGGTTCACGCCATCATAGGGTTCCTGGTCGGGGAATCCAACATCAATCCATTGGAAACGATCGCATAACACAACAAAGTATTCCAAAAAAGGTGTAGAGTTTATTCAATCCTCAAAAAACAAACAAGTGCGACGTTTCTGCAGCCTCTCGCTGCCTTTTTCAAGCATAACAAGTGAGTGCAACATGGGTACTTAAATAGTACCTATTTACAATACATAATTAATTAATCAATAAAGTGCATATCATAATATTTCATATCATACCATACAAAGTTTATTACAAAAAACATTCAGTGCATGTTAATAGAGATAAAGTGCATGTACATGAAGAGGATCTCCTCAGATCCATAAAAAGTGCAGTGCAAATTAAAAACATATGTTAATTAATGCTAGAATAATTAATATAGTAGGGCGGACACTCACCCCTGAATTCGGCACGCACTTTTATAATCTATATACTACGCTAGCCTGGCTGAAACAACACTACGCAGGCGCTAGGCATAAAGCCCGTGTCCGCGTCAGGAGGAAGTCGGATTGCGTCAACCAATCAAACAAAAGCATCATAGTTGTCATGGCAATGACTGACACACTGTAGGTGCCCCTGCGTACTTGTAACAAGCACTCAAAATGCTTCATTTCTGAAGTGGGCAAAGGCAAGCAAATAGGAAATCTACAGTACTATGATGTTTTTGTTTGATTTGTTGATGCAATCCGACTTCCTCCTGACGCGGACACGGGCTTTATGCCTAGCGCCTGCATAGTGTTGTTTCAGCCATGCTAATGTGGTATATAGATTATACAGGTGCAATGCGAATACAGTGGTGAGTGTCCGCCCTACTATATTAATTATTCTAGCATTAACTAACATATGTTTTTAATTTGCACTGCACTTTTTAAAGCACTCAGGAGATCCTCTTCATGTACATGCACTTTATCTCCATTAACATGCACTGAACGGTTTTTTGCAATACACTTTGTATGGTATGATATGAAATATTATGATATGCACTTTATTGATTAATTAATTATGTATTGTAAATAGGTACTATTAAGTACCCATGTTGCACTCACTTGTTATGCTTGAAAAAGGCAGCGAGAGGCTGCAGAAACGTCGCACTTGTTTGTTTTTGAGGATGGAATAAACTCTACACCTTTTTTGGAATACGTGCGGTGATGCCTATATGAAATCTATACGTACTTCGTTTTGATTGGGTGAGTGCATTGAGATTCCGCCTACTCTCCTTCCTGCAATTGTTCGATTAATTATTTTTCACCTGGCACACTATTTAACTTATTATGCACTTTATATGTATATTTGAATAAATATTGCCATGCACTTTATGGGTACATATATTGTGTACCCATTGAATTATAATATTATATGTATTGCATTCTTTGTACACTTGTCATGTATGTTTTTGTACACTTGTCACATTTAATTATGTAATTGATATTTTATTGAACACTGCATATAACTTGCCCTATGGTCACTGTTAACTTGTGCTTGAAAAAGGCCGCATGTGCGGCTGAAACGTAGCAAATGGAATGAAATTAACCACTTGTCACTATCTTGTGTGCTGCAGCAAATCTGTTCTTCTAGCATTACGGACCCGGGACCTGGGACCAGCCACTGTGTGCACCCACCTCTTCATATTTCTGAGGTGCAGCCCACCCTGTATTTCATATATATATATATATATATATATATATATATATATATATATATATATATTGCGATGACTCGCTCTTGAAAATAGGTGCAGTTTGCAGTATAGAGGCAAGGAAGCAGTATTTTCAAATCAAAATTCAGTGTTTTATTCCCAATTGTCACGCAGCAATCAGTCTTTTAAATGCAGAACCAAGGAAAACAAAACAAAATTCCACCTGTATTCCCAACTGAGTTCACGCCATGCGGCATCAAGCAAGTCTTTTCCAATCCTCCAGCTAGGCTGTAGCGACAGAAACCACCTGGTGACGATGGCATTTTTGTCCTTAGCTTGGCACATCCGCTAAAGGGCGGAATGATCCATCACGAGACGAAACTTCCTCCCCAACAAATAATAGCGAAGAGACTCGAGTGCCCACTTAACCTCTTAAGGACCAATGATGTACCGGTACGTCATGAGTCCGCTCCCATTCTATAACGTGGGTTGGGCCTGGCCTCTAACAATGGCCGGGACCCGTGGCTAATAGCACGCGGCACTGATCGCAGTGCTGCGCACTATTAACCCTTTAGATCCTTCGCCACCTCTAAAGTGAAACTAAACTAATGCCGGCTAGCTCAGGGAGCTGTTCTGGATCGGCGTGGTGAAATCGCGGCATCCCGAACAGCTGAAGGACAGCAGGAGGATCCCTTACCTTTCCTCCTGTTGTCCGATCACCGAATGACTGCTCAGTGCCTGAGATCCAGGCATGAGCAGTCAAGCGGCAGAATCATTGATCAATGGTGTCCTATGAAAAACCATTGATCAATGTAAAAGATCAGTGTGTGCAGTGTTATAGCCCCCTACGGGAGCTATAACATTGCAAAAAAAAAGTGGAAAAAAAAGTTAAAGATCATTTAAGTTTGATTCAAACCCCTTTTCCCATTTAAAAAAAACTGTGTAAATAAAAATTTAATTAAACATATGGGGTATCGTCGCGTGCGGAAATGTCCGAATTATAAACATATATAATTAATTGAACCACATGGTGAATGGCGTATGCGCAAAAAAATTCCAAAGTCCAAAATAGTGTATTTTTGGTCACTCTTTATATCATGAAAAAATGAATAAAAAGTCCAATCAATACAAAAATGGTACCGCTAAAAACATCAGATCACGGAACAAAAAATAAGCCCTCATACCGACCCATATGTGGAAAAATTAAAAAGTTATAGGGGTCAGAATATTACAATCTTAAACGTATAAATTTTCCTGCATGTAGT
Organism: Hyla sarda; assembly: GCF_029499605.1. Taxonomy (NCBI): domain Eukaryota; kingdom Metazoa; phylum Chordata; class Amphibia; order Anura; family Hylidae; genus Hyla; species Hyla sarda. The sequence continues at coordinate 337,450,464 of NC_079189.1, read as the reverse complement.
TATGATTTTTTTCAGAAGTAGGAAAAAAATCAAACCTACATAAGTAGGGTATCATTTTAATCATATGGACCTACAGAATAAAGATAAGGTGTCATTTTTACCGAAAAATGTACTGTGTAGAAACGGAAGCCCCCAAAGTTACAAAATGGCGTTTTTTCTTAAATTTTTTCGCACAATGATTTTTTTTACCGTTTCGCTCTAGATTTTTAGGTAAAATGACTGATGTCATTACAAAGTAGATTAGTAGATTAGGTGGCGCAAAAAATAAGCCATCATATGAACTTTTAGGTGCAAAATTGAAAGGGTTATGAATTTTTAAAGTTAAGGAGGAAAAAATGAAAGTGCAAAAACTGAAAAACCCTGGGTCCTTAACTCCTTAAGGACCAGGCCATTTTACACCTTAAGGATCAGAGCGTTTTTTGCAAATCTGACCACTGTCACTTTAAACATTAATAACTCTGGAATGCTTTTAGTTATCATTCTGATTCCGAGATTGTTTTTTCGTGACATATTCTACTTTAACTTAGTGGTAAAATTTTATGGTAACTTGCATCCTTTCTTGGTGAAAAATCCCCAAATTTGATGAAAAAAATTAAAATTTTGCATTTTTCTAACTTTGAAGCTCTCTGCTTGTAAGGAAAATGGATATTCAAAATAAAAAATTTTTGGGTTCACATATACAATATGTCTACTTTATGTTTGCATCATAAAATTTATGAGTTTTTACTTTTGGAAGACACCAGAGGGCTTCAAAGTTCAGCAGCAATTTTGAAATTTTTCACAAAATTTTCAAACTCACTATTTTTCAGGGACCAGTTCAGTTTTGAAGTGGATTTGAAGGGTCTTCATATTAGAAATACCCCATAAAAGACCCCATTATAAAAACTACACCCCCCAAAGTATTCAAAATGACATTCAGTAAGTGTATTAACCCTTTAGGTGTTTCACAGGAATAGCAGCAAAGTGAAGGAGAAAATTCAAAATCTTCATTTCTTACACTCGCATGTTCTTGTAGACACAATTTTTGAATTTTTGCAAGGGGTAAAAAGGAGAAAATTTTTACTTGTATTTGAAACCCAATTTCTCTCGAGTAAGCACATACCTCATATGTCTATGTTAATTGTTCAGTGGGCGCAGTAGAGGGCTCAGAAGGGAAGGAGCGACAAATGGTTTTTGGGAGGCATGTCACCTTTAGGAAGCCCCAATGGTGCCAGGACAGCAAAAAAAACCACATGGCATACCATTTTGGAAACTAAACCCCTCAGGGAACGTAACAAGGGGGAAAGTGAACCTTAATACCCCACAGGTGATTCACGACTTTTGCATATGTAAAAAAAAAAAAAAAATTTACCTAAAATGCTTGGTTTCCCAAAATGTTTACATTTTTAAAAAGGGTAATAGCAGAAAATACCCCCCAAAATTTGAAGCCCAATTTCTCCCGATTCAGAAAACACCCCATATGGGGGTGAAAAGTGCTCTGCTGGTGCACTAAAGGTCTCAGAAGAGAAGGAGTCACATTTGGCTTTTTGAAAGCAAATTTTGCTCTGGGGGCATGCCGCATTTAGGAAGCCCCTATGGTGCCAGAACAGCAAAAAAAAAAACAAAAAACGCATGGCATACCATTTTGGAAACTAGACCCCTCGGGGAAAGTAACAAGGGGTAATGTGAACCTTAATACCCTACAGGTGTTTCTCGACTTTTGCATATGTGAAATTTTTTTTTTTTTTACCTAAAATGCTTGGTTTCCCAAAATTTTTACATTTTTAAAAAGGGTAATAGCAGAAAATACCCCCCAAAATTTGAAGCCCAATTTCTCCCGATTCAGAAAACACCCCATATGGGGGTGAAAAGTGCTCTGCTGGCGCAATACAGGTCTCAGAAGAGAAGGAGTCACATTTGGCTTTTTGAAAGCAAATTTTTCTCTGGGGGCATGCCGCATTTAGGAAGCCCTTATGGTGCCAGGACAGCAAAAAAAAAAAAACACATGGCATACCATTTTGGAAACTAGACCCCTCGGGGAACGTAACAAGGGGTTAAGTGAACCTTTATACCCCACAGGTGTTTCATGACTTTTGTATACGTAAAAAAAATTATTTTTTTTTTACCTAAAATGCTTGTTTTCCCAAAAATTTTACATTTTTAAAAAGGGTAATAGCAGGAAATACCCCCCAAAATTTGTAACACAATTTCTCCCGAGTACGGCGATACCCCATATGTGGCCCTAATTTGTTGCCTTGAAATACGACAGGGCTCCAAACTGAGAGCGCCATGCGCATTTGAGGCCTAAATTAGGGACTTGCATAGGGGTGGACATAGGGGTATTCTACACCAGTGATTCCCAAACAGGGTGCCTCCAGCTGTTGTAAAACTCCCAGCATGCCTAGACAGTCAGTGGCTATCTGGCAATACTGGGAGTAGTTGTTTTGCAACAGCTGGAGGCTCCGTTCTGGAAACAGTGGCGTACCAGACGTTTTTCATTTTTTGGGGGGAGGGGGGCTGTGTAGGGGTATGTGTATATGTAGTGTTTTTTACTTTTTATTTTATTTTGTGTTAGTGTAGTGTAGTGTTTTTAGGGTACAGTCGCACGGGCGGGGGTTCACAATAGTATCTCGCTGGCAGCTTGAGCTGCGGCAGAAAATTTGCCGCAGCTCAAACTTGCAGCCGGATACTTACTGTAAACCTTCGCCCATGTGAGTGTACCCTGTACGTTCACATTGGGTTGGGGAAAAACATCCAGCTGTTGCAAAACTACAACTCCCAGCATGTACGGTCTATCAGTGCATGCTGGGTGTTGTAGTTTTGCAACCGCTGGAGGCTCCGTTTTGAAAACAGTGATGTACCAGACGTTTTTCATTTTTATTGGGGAGGGGGGCTGTGTAGGGGTATGTGCATATGTAGTGTTTTTTTACTTTTTATTTTATTTTGTGTTAGTGTAGTGTTTTTAGGGTACAGTCGCACGGGCGGGGGTTCACAGTAGTTTCTCGCTTGCAGTTTGAGCTGCGGCAGAAAATTTGCCGCAGCTCAAACTTGCAGCCGGATACTTACTGTAATCCTCCGCCCATGTGAGTGTACCCTGTACGTTCACATTGGGTTGGGGAAAAACATCCAGCTGTTGCAAAACTACAACTTCCAGCATGTACGGTCTATCAGTGCTTGCAGGGAGTTGTAGTTTTGCAACAGCTGGGGGCACACAGGTTGTGAAACACCGAGTTTGGTAACAAACTCAGTGTTTTGCAACCAGTGTGCCTTCAGCTGTTGCAAAAGCTACAACCCCCAGCATGTACGGACAGCGGAAGGGCATGCTGGGTCTTGTAGTTATGCAACAGCCGGAGGCATACTACTTTGGCTGGGGATGCTGGGGATTGTAGTTATGCAACAGCTGGAGACACACTGGTTTGCTACTTAACTCAGTGTGCCTTCAGCTGTTGCAAAACTACAACTCTCAGCAGTCACCGACAGCCAATGGGCATGCTGGGAGTTGTAGTTATGCAACCACCAGATGCACCACTACAACTACTAGCATGCACTTTAGCTGATTGTGCAAGCTGGGAGTTGTAGTTATACAACAGCTGAAGGTACACTTTTCCATAGAAAAATGTGCCTCCAGCTGTTGCAAAACTACAAGTCCCAGCATGCCCATAAGGGCATGCTGGGAGTTGTGGTGGTCTGCCTCCTGCTGTTGCATAACTACAGCTCCCAGCATGCCCTTTTTGCATGCTGGGAGCTGTTGCTAAGCAACAGCAAGAGGCTGTCACTCACCTCCTACTGCTGCTGATCCACGATGCCGCCGCACGTCAGTCCCTCGTCGTCGCTGCCGCCGTCGCTCCTGGGGCCCCGATCCCAACAGGAACGCCGGGGATCGGGGTCCCCAGCACCCGGGGTCTTCTGCCCGCACCCGCTCACGTCCTCCGGAAGAAGGGCGGAGCGGGTTGCGGGAGTGTCACCCGCAGCAGGCGCCATGATTGGTCGGCAGGGAAACCGGCCGACGAATCAGGGCGATCGTGAGGTGACACCAGTGCCACCTCACCCCTGCTGGCAATGGCTGTTCGGGGCCGTCTCTGACGGCCCCGATCAGCCAGTAATTCCGGGTCATCGGGTCACTGGAGACCCGATTGACCCGGAATCCGCCACAGATCGCTGGACTGAATTGTCCAGCGATCTGCGGCAATCGCCGACATGGGGCGACCTAATGACCCCCCTGGGCGATATGCCGGGATGCCTGCTGAACGATTTCAGCAGGCATCCGGCACCGGCTCCGCTCCAGCTAGCGGCTGGGGCCGGAAATGCGCAGGGCGTATCCATACGCCTTCGGTCCTTAAGGACTTGGAAACGGGGGCATATGGATACGCCCTGTGTCCTTAAGGGGTTAAAGGAGTACTCCGGTGGTTAATTTTTTGGACTATATGGCATCTTCTTTGTAAGTTTTGTTTTTTTGCAATATACATGTGTTATATGTTTTGGCAGCATGTGTGTGTTTTTCTTACCTGTTTGTTGGGCAGGAAGTTCTGTAGTTCAGAGGGTTTTCTTTTACTGTTGTCCACAGTTCTGAGTCTGTTGTGGACAAGATGTCATAGCTTTTTTTCTATTTTCCCCTCTGTCTGCATAAGAAAAATAAGCCACGCCCCCTCATCTCATCCAGCTGAGTACACACCTCCTCACCTCCCCTCCCCCCTGCTCTGTATTCTAAGGACACAGGTCTGCACAGGAGAAGGACCTCACAGAGAAGATAAGTGTTATCTGAAGGGGAGGATGAGAAGGTGCACGGGCTGGGGATGTATAGACTGCAGGGGAATAAATCTCATACTGGGAATGATCTCTATGGGGAAGATTTATCAAAACCTGTGCAGAGGAAAACTTGCCAAGTTGCCCATAGCAACCAATCAGATTACTTCTTTCATTTTTCACAGGCCTTCATAAAAATGAAAGAAGCAAGCTGATTGGTTGCTATGGGCAACTGGGCAAGTTTTCCTCTGCACAGATTTTGATAAATCTCCCCCTGTATGTGAAGGGGGAGGGGGGACTCCTGAATGACACATGCTGGGAGTTGTAGTCCCTGTTGTGTGTGTGTGCTAGTGTTTACAAACCAATGTGCCTCTGTGTGACAGCCTTTGGGCATGCTGGGAGTTGTAGATTTGCAACAGCTGGAGGCACACTGGTTGGGAAACACTGTTCTAGCCTATTCAGCATACACATCATGTTACACCAGTGTTTCCCAACCAGTGTGCCTCCAGCTGTTGCATAACTACAACTCCTAGCATTCCCAAAGGCTGTCAGGGCATGCTGGGAGTTGTAGTTTTGCAACAGCTGGAGGCACCCTGGTTGGGAAACACTGGTGTATGCCCTACAGAGGTGTGGTGAACTACAACCCCCAGGAGACTGCAGAGGCAGCATGCTGGTGTTATACCACAGACTGAAGACTCCTGAATGACACATGCTGGGAGTTGTAGTCCCTTTTGTGTGTGTATGCCAGTGTATCCCAACCAAGGCTGATTATATTAGTGTGCTGTGTATAAGGGGGCTGACCCTGGAAAATAGTAGGGTGGGTAAAGGGCGGAACAAAAAAAAAAAAAAGGAGCCACCCCAAACCAGCAAAGCATGTGGCATGCTGGGATTTGTAGTTTTCAGCACAGCAAGAAACAGGAAATAGAAGCAAATATAGGAAAACAAAGTGGGGGATAAAAAGACAAGAAAGAACGGAAATAGAGTAGGCTAAACAACAAGAATAGAAATGAAACAAAACAAATAGGGTAAGTCAAAAATGGAAAAACACGTTGACCACCGGAATACCCCTTTAAGGGATTAATGGCCAAGCACTCTCTCTCCACTATACTATACCTGGTCTCTGCCGGGGTCAGTTTACGGCTAAAAAAGACAACGGGATGCTCTTCCCCATTGACTTCCTGAGAGAGGACAGCTCCGAGACCTACCTCAGAGGCATCAGACTGTACCACAAATTCCCTTTTGAAATAGGGGCAACTTCAAAGCGGAAAATGCCTGTTCTACCTGTTCATTCCAACGTACCATGACGGACTTGCGTCCCTTCAGGAGGTCTGTTAAGGGTGCAGCCACCGTAGCAAAATGGGGGATGAATCTCATACCGGGTAGTGACAGGTCGGGGCCAATATCGGATGGCCTCTATTTTGTTTACCTGGGTTTTGACAACTCCCCGCCCAATGTCGTACCCTAGGTATTTGGTCTCTTCCAATCCTATGGCACATTTTTTGGGGTTAGCAGTTAACCTAGCCTTTCTTAGGGAGTCTACCACTGCCTGTACTTTTGGAAGGTGACTTTCCCAGTCTGTACTGTGGATGATGATATCGTCCAGATAAGCTTAGGCATACCGACGATGTGGCCGAAGTACAATGTCCATTAGCCTTTGAAACGTAGCGGAAGCACCATGTAAACCAAAGGGTAACAGCTTGTACTGAAACAAACCTTTTGGTGTGACAAAGGCTGTTTTCTCTTTGGCAGCCTCTGTCAAGGACACCTGCCAGTAACCTTTGGTGAGGTCCAAAACAGAAAAATACAGAGCCTTTCAATAAGCTCATCAACTCGGGGCATGGGATATGCATCAAACTTGGACACCTCATTAAGTTTGCGGAAATCGTTACCCAACCGCAACGTCCCGTCTGGCTTGGGTATAAAAACTATCGGATTAGCCCACTCACTTTTCGATTCTTCGATGACATCTAACTTTAACATTTGTTGCACTTCTTCCGAAATGGCTTGTTGCCGCGACTCAGGTACTCGGTACGGTTTCAACCGTATTTTTACCTGGGGTTCAGTGACAATGTCATGGCAGATGACAGAAGTACATCCAGGAAGGTCTGAGAACACATCGCTGTTCCTACTGACGAACTCCCTGGCCTCCTTAGTCTGTGCAGAGGACAGGCTGTCAGCAATTTTCACTGTGGCAACCTCTTCTCGCACCAGACTGAGAGACGGGAAACTCCACCCCTAACAAACCTGGCTGGGTGCTGTCAACCACACTAGTCTCCCTATCTTTCCAAGGTTTCAACAAGTTCACATGGTACACTTGCTCTGGCTTTCTCCACCTGGGCTGGTGTACCCTGTACGTCACCTCCCCTACCTTTTCGATCACTTTGTAGAGACCCTGCCACTTGGCCAGAAATTTACTGTCGACCGTTGGTACCAGAACCATAACCCAATCTCCCGGGTTAAAATTCCAAACTGGAGCCTGGCAATTATAAACTCTGCTCATAGCTCGCAGAGCTGCCTCCATACGTTCCTTCACCAAGGGCAACACTGTTTCCATCCATTCCTGCAACTGAGGGACATATTCAATTACACTTTTATGCGATGTGGGCTGCTGTTCCCATGCCTCTTTAGCTATGTCTAACAGACCACGTGGATGTCTGCCGTATAGCATTTCAAAGGGCGAGAATCCAGTAGAAGCCTGGGGCACTTCTCGCACTGCAAACATGAGATAGGGCAGTAAAAGGTCCCAATTTTTCCCATCTCTAGCCACCACCCACTTTAACATATTTTTTAATGTTTGGTTAAATCTTTCTTCCAGGCCATCCGCTTGCGAGTGATACACAGAGGTCCGTAGCTGTTTTACCTGCAGTAACTTCTTTCATTATTTTTTACATAAACGGGGTGCCCTGGTCAGCCAACACCTCTTTAGGTAAGCCCACTCGGGAAAACATCTCCATTAGCTCCCTAGCTATGAGTTTGGCCGAGGAAGCACCTCAGGATACTGAGTTGCGTAGTCCAGGACTACCAGGATGTGTTGGTGCCCCCTAGCGGATTTCGGCAACGGACCTACCAGATCCATAGCAATCCGTTCAAACGGAACCTCCATAATTGGGATCGGGACCAGCAGACTATGGTAAGCAGACCAGGTTGGGCAAGATTCACAGTACCTCTCGACCTCTTTATACACACCGGGCCAGTAGAAGCGCTGCAAAATTCGGTCCTGAGTCTTCTGCTGGCCCAGGTGCCCCCCTAGAACATGTTGATGGGCTAACTCTAACACCAATCTCCAATATGCTTTAGGCACCACCAACTGTTCCACGTTCTCACCCCGCACCTGATTTACCTGATACAGCATCCCCTTGTGGACCACAAAGCGGGGGTACACAGTCTTGGCCCCCAGTTGTTGTGGTGCACCTTCCACAACTAAGACATTTTCCCTGGCCCGAGATAACATCAGGTCTTGGTGCTGTGCTGTACCGAAATTTTCTCCGGAGACATTGAGGTCTGCCAACTCGGGACCTGACGGCAGCTCCTCCACATCTCCCACCAATACTCGCAGTAGTGACGATTCCGTCTCTTCCAATGTAGGAGTGGTCACCCCAACTGTGGTTGCTTCTGTCTCAGGATCTCAGGGTTCCGGGGTCACCCCTGAGTAGGGCCAGTCTATTGGGGACACCATCTCATGAGTCCATCCGCTGTTTGGGGTTGTCACCAGGGCGGTGGGGTAGTCTTTTAAGTCCCTGTGGATACACAAAACCCCCGCCTGTCGTCCCATGCAGTCCACGTGCGGCACTAGATTGGACCTCACCAGGGTCACCATACTCCCGAGTCCAACAAGGCCTCAATGACAAAATAATTGAAATCAGTCACTTCCTATAACCATCAATAAGGCTCTTACACCTCTCAGCCGGAATGTTGGACCACTCTTCCTTTGCAAACTGCTCCAGGTCTCTCTTATTGGAAGGGTGCCTTTTCCCAACAGCAATTTTAAGATCTCTCTACAGGTGTTCAATGGGAATTAGATCTGGACTCATTGCTGGCCACTTCAGAACTCTCCAGTGCTATGTTGCCATCCATTTCTGGGTGCTTTTTGACGTATGTTTGTGGTCATTGTCCTGCTGGAAGACCCAAGATCTCGGATGCAAACCCAGCATTCTGATACTGGGCTTTACGGTGCGACACAAAATCCGGTAATCCTCAGATTTCATAATGCCTAGCACACATTCAAGGCACCCAGTGCCAGAGGCAGAAAAACAACCCCAAAACATAATTGAACCTCAACCATATTTCACCTTAGGTACTGTGTTCTTTTCTTTTTAGGCCTCATTCCATTTTCGGTAAACAGTAGAATGATGTGCTTTACCAAAAAGCTCTATCTGTCCACAAGATGTTTTCCCAGAAGGATTTTGGCTTACTGAAGTTCATTTTGGCAAAATGTAATCTTGCTTTTTATGTCTCTGTGTCAGCAGTGGGGTCCGACTGGGTCTCCTTCCATAGCGTTTCATTTCATTAAAATGTCGACGAATAGTTTGCGCTGACACTGATGCTCCCTGAGCCTGCAGAACAGCTTGAATATATTTGGAACTTGTTTGGGGCTGCTTATCCACCATCCGGACTATCCTACATTGACACCTTTCTTCATTTCTTCCCTTCCCTCCATGCCCAGGGAGATTTGCTACAGTGCCATAGGTTGCAACTTCTTTGTTAGGATTCGGCAGGCTGGAGGTGGATCCTCTGTGTCAGAGAGGGATTGGCGTGGACCTTACCGGTTGACCGGTTCTAAGTTGCTACTGGTATTCACCAGAGCCCGCCGCAAAGCGGGATGGTCTTGCTGCGGCGGTAGCAACCAGGTCGTATCCACCGGTAACGGCTCAACCTCTCTGACTGCTGAGACAGGCGCGGTACAGAAGGACAAGGCAAGAGCAAGGTCGGACATAGCAGAAGGTCAGGGCAGGCAGCAAGGGTCGTAGTCAGGGGCAACAGCAGAAGGTCTGGAATACGGGCTTGGGACATACACAAAACGCTTTCACTGGCACAAGGCAACAAGATCCGGCAATGCAGGGAAGGGGAAGTGAGGTAATAAAGGCGTGGAGCAGGTGGGAGTTAATTACACTGATTGGGCCAGGCACCAATTAGTGGTGCACTGGCCCTTTAAATGTTAGAGAGCTGGCGCGCATGCGCCCTAGAGAGCAGAGCCGTGCGCTAGGACGTGACAGCCAGGGACCGGGACAGGTGAGCAGATTGGGATGCGATCCGCGAGCGGGCGCGTCCCGCTATGCGAATCGCACCCCCGTCGGCAGTGTCAGTGCAGCGCTCCCGGTCAGCGGGTCTGAGCGGGGCGCTGCAGAGAGGAGAACGCCGCGAGCGCTCCGGGGAGGAGCAGGGACCCGGAGCACTCGGCGTAACAGTACCCCCCCCTTAGGTCTCCCCCTCTTTTTGTCTGCTTGTCCCTTCATAGGAGACGAGACCATTGGGAGCGACTCTTGAGTTTCCTTCCGGAAGAAAGAGAAGTCCTGGGTAACTTCATCAACGGCAGGCAATCCAGAAGAAGTGGGAATAGGGAGGGGAGGCAGAGGGTGAAGCTTGCCACGGAGCAGAGTGTTACCAGGAAGGGGGCTATGAGGAGGCAAAATCTCAGCTTGCTTTTTGCCGAAAATATCCTGGTAAGCCTTGGGAGGGGCCAGTATGGGTGGAACCTCAGGAGTTAGACAAGTGGGAGCAGATGTGAGGCATCGTTTGTGACAAGAGGGGCCCCAATTTTTGATCTCCCCGGTGGTCCAGTCAAGGGTGGTAGAATGACGTTGGAGCCATGGCAGACCAAGGAGGACTTCAGAGGTGCAGTTGGGCAGAACAAAAAATTTAATTTTTTCGTGATTCAGTCCAATGCTCATAAGCAGGGGTTCTGTGCGGTAACGCACAGTGCAGTCCAATTTTTCTCCGTTGACAGAAGAAATGTAGAGCGGCTTGACGAGACGGGTTACTAGGATGCTGAACCTATTAACAAAAGAGGCCAAAATAAAATTTCCTGCAGAACCAGAGTCCAAGAAGGCCACAGCTGAGAAGGAGGAGTTGGCAGAAGAAGAAATCCGCACAGGCACAGTGAGACGTGGAGAAGCAGAATTCACACCAAGGGACGCCACTCCCATATGAACAGGGTGAGTGCGTGCGTTTCCCAGACGCGGAGGACGAATAGGGCAGTCCACTAGGAAATGTTCGGTACTAGCGCAGTACAGGCATAAGTTTTTATCTCTGCGACGAGACCTCTCTTCATGGGTCAGGCGAGACCGATCCACTTGCATAGCCTCCTCGGCGGGAGGCACAGGGGTAGATTGCAAAGGATACTGGGAGAGAGGTGCCCAGAGATCAAGGTCCTTTTCCTGGCGGAGCTCCTGGTGTCTTTCAGAAAAACGCTTGTCGATGCGGGTGGCCAAAAGGATAAGTTCAGACAGGTTAGCTGGAATTTCTCGTGCGGCCAGGACATCTTTGATGTTGCTGGATAAGCCTTTCTTGAAGGTCGCGCAGAGGGCCTCATTGTTCCAGGCTAGCTCTGATGCGAGGGTATGAAACTGGAATGCGTATTCGCCTACGGAAGAAGTTCCTTGGACTAGGTTCAGCAAAGCAGTCTCGGCAGAGGAGGCCCGGGCTGGCTCCTCGAAGACACTACGGACTTCAGCGAAGAAGGACTGGACAGTGGCTGTGGCAGGATCATTGCGGTCCCAGAGCGGTGTGGCCTAAGACAAGGCCTTTCCAGACAGAAGACTGACTACGAAAGCCACCTTAGACCGTTCTGTAGGAAATTGGTCCGACAACATCTCCAAATGTAGGGAACATTGAGACAGGAAACCACGGCAGAGTTGAGAGTCCCCATCAAATTTGTCCGGCAGGGACAAGCGGAGGCTAGGAGCGGGCACTCGCTGCGGAGGAGGTGCAGGAGCTGGCGGAGGAGATGGTTGCTGTAGCTGTGGCAGAAGTTGCTGTAGCATGGCGGTCAACTGCGACAGCTGCTGTCCTTGTTGGGCGATCTGTTGGGATTGCTGGGTGACCACTGTGGATAGGTCAGCAAGACTTGGCAGCGGCACCTCAGCGGGATCCATGGCCGGATCTACTGTTAGGATTCGGCAGGCTGGAGGTGGATCCTCTGTGTCAGAGAGGGATTGGCGTGGACCTTACCGGTTGACCGGTTCTAAGTTGCTACTGGTATTCACCAGAGCCCGCCACAAAGCGGGATGGTCTTGCTGCGGCGGTAGCAACCAGGTCGTATCCACCGGTAACGGCTCAACCTCTCTGACTGCTGAGACAGGCGCGGTACAGAAGGACAAGGCAAGAGCAAGGTCGGATGTAGCAGAAGGTCAGGGCAGGCAGCAAGGGTCGTAGTCAGGGGCAACAGCAGAAGGTCTGGAACACAGGCTTGGGACATACACAAAACGCTTTCACTGGCACAAGGCAACAAGATCCGGCAATGCAGGGAAGGGGAAGTGAGGTTATAAAGGCGTGGAGCAGGTGGGAGTTAATTACACTGATTGGGCCAGGCACCAATTAGTGGTGCACTGGCCCTTTAAATCTTAGAGAGCTGGCGCGCACGCCCCCTAGAGAGCGGAGCCGCGCACGCCAGGACGTGACAGCCGGGGACTGGGACAGGTGAGCAGATTGGGATGCAACCCGCGAGTGGGCGCGTCCCGCTATGCGAATCGCATCCCCGCCGGCAGTGTCAGTGCAGCGCTCCCGGTCAGCGGGTCTGACCGGGGCGCTGCAGAGAGGAGAACGCCGCGAGCGCTCCGGGGAGGAGCAGGGACCCGGAGCGCTCGGCGTAACATTCTTGATAATGTTGCGCACTGTGGACAAAGGCCACCAATACACACAAAGGAAATAAACATGTGTATAGCAAAACATGTGTTACTGCAATCCTTTTCTGTGAGAAATACTTCATTTTCTTGATAAATTTCAGGGGTGGCAACATTTACGGCCATGGCTGTATTTATTATATATCACAGGGGCTCATCTTTGCGGGGACCCTTCATTGGCTGCCATTCATACAAGCACTCAAGCATTGCCGCAACTACTGCACCACTGTGAAGCAGGCCGAATTCATCTGATCAGCTGACTGCCAGACACGTGACCATCCACCCGCTACGTCAGACGCCGGGAGCTCGCTGCGGCAGTTGCACTTGCCGTTGCTCCAGTCGTTCTTAGCTAGAGCAGGACGACCATTGGTACCGGGTCCATAGAGGAGTGGGTGAGTGGCACACGAGTGCCGATGTCTTTTCCTTAATAGGAATTTCATTGGCACAGCAGGTTTCTTCAGCCGGGCTTCCAGATTTGCTATCCCACAACAGGTGCTCATTATTCCCCGCACAGAACTTTCAGATACATTTCTGGACAGTATATGCATCGTCTATTCATTTTTTTCTTTCAGGACGGACGCTGATACCCTCAAAGGGCATTACTTCCCACCTTTTTTCTTTACAGGTTCACAATTGTTACAGTTGTCAAAACCTCTTTAAACATATTGCCAAATTTTTTGCCATATTTACACAATGTTACATATAATTTTTACATACTGTTTTTACGACTGATCGTGGTGAAATCATTATAATTATTATATGCACTAATACTCTCCGAAGTTCATATTGGTGGTAGAATTCATACAATAATTCTTGCCTATTTTATTGCATTATTGTGCAGCCGTAGGGCTCTGCGGCTGTAACTTTTTTAAATTTATGACTTTATTTTAATTCATCATTAATATTGTTTATTATTTATTTTTTGGTATACATTTTTTTTAAATTATTATATTGGTCTGGAAGTCTATTATTCTTTTCAATATTTTACCATACATCCACCATACAGTCTTTTTGAGTGGTTGTGCTGAGGACTGAGTAATCTATAGTTTTTTTTTTTTGTACACTTTGCCAATTTATCCAGAATTTTCTTAATTTCCTGAAAATTCTCCGAGGTGGGATTTTGCGAGAATTTCTCTTCTTGTCCCAGGGAAGGGAAAGGTAGCTATAGTTACAAATAGTACTATCTACAACTCTGATTTTATCTAAGGAGGAGTTCAATGTAGTGTTAAAATCACCCATAATTATTAAAGGTATATGTTTTTTCCCTTTTGTAAAATTAACCAACCTAATAAGTGGCTGTGAGGAGAACAGGGGAGGGATATAGAGTGCCGCCACAATCATCTCATTACCATTTATTTGTGCATGTAAAAAGTTTTATCTACCTCTATCACTAATTTATTTTGCATGAATTTTGACAGAAATTCTTTTATGTATCAGAATTGAGACACCAGAGGAATACGAAAAATAACAAGAATGAAATTCGCAACCTGTCCAACGTCTTGCTAGCCTTTTAGTAGTTTTGTTTATGGTATGTGTCTCTAATAGGCAGACTATTGCCGGAAGGTAATTCTGAACTCTGTCGAATATAGCGGCCCTCTTCCCCCTATCACCCGTTTCCCTCACAGACAGTCAGGACCCATTTAAGAAAGAAGAAAAAAAAAAAAGAAAGCAGAAAAACCCAGTGCCAAGCAGGAAACAACCCACCCCACCCCACTCCCTTCCCCCCCACCTGATCCACTGTAGAATACAACAGGTCTCTTCACTGTACTTTCTTGTCCCTCTCCCCCCTCAAGATATACAATTTCTAGAAAAGTAAAGACCTTACAGTCCCACAGAATCAAGCCACTCAGTGACTTGCAGAGCCCTCAAAAAAAATAAAAAAATAAAGAACTGAGTCCTTATATATTTATTTATTTTATTTATTTATATACCGCCTACAGATTCCGCAGCACTTACAATTATGGGGTACAAACAAAGACAAGTATCAGACATAATATTACACAATAACTATTCAAACAAGAGGTGTGGGGATATGTTGATGATATGTTGAGGCCAATTAACCCCTTAAGGACCCAGCCCAAATATACCTTAAGGACCCGGCCATTTTTTGAACATCTGACCACTGTCACGTTAACTCTGGGATACTTTTACCTTTCATTCTGATTCCGAGATAGTTTTTTCGTGACATATTCTAGTTTATGTTAGTGGTAAAATTTTGTCGATACTTGCATCATTTGTTGGTGAAAAATTACAAAATTTGAGGAAAAATTGAAAATTTAGCATTTTTTAAACTTTGAAGCTCTCTGCTTATAAGGAAAATGGATACTCCAAATAAATGTTATGTTGATTCACATATACAATGGGGGAGATTTATCAAAGGATTTAGACTGGTTTTTCCTGTCTACATTTGTCACACAGAAAGTCGCAGTCTAAATATGTGCGACTTTTCTGCGACTTTTGCTCTAGAGGATTTTTAGAACGTGATGCATTCTAAGTCTATTATAGACGGAAATGCATTGGAAAATGCATTGGTGCTGAATTTATCAAAAGCGACTTTTCAGCGACAAGTCGCATCGGCTGAAAGTACGCCGAAATGTCAGACCATGTTGGAGCAGGTTTAAATATAGTCTAAAGCATAGATCACAAAGTCTGTACACAGAATTTATCAAGAGCTGTGCGCCTTTTGATAAATTAGGTGCACAATAGACTAGACTAACCCTCTGTAGTTTGGTCTATATTGATGCAGGACATAGACAGCTTTGATAAATCTCCCCCAATATGTCTACTTTATATTTGCATCATAAAGTTGACATGTTTTTACTTTTGGAAGACACCAGAGGGCTTCAAAGTATAGCAGCAATTTTCCAATTTTTCACAAAATTTTCAACATCTGAATTTTTCAGGGACCACTTCAGTTTTGAAGTGGATTTGAAGGGCTTTCTTATCAAAAATACCCCATTAATGACCCCATTATAAAAACTGCACCCTTCAAAATGACATTCGGAAACTTTAACCCTTTAGGTGTTTCACAGGAATAGCAGCAAAGTGATGGAGAAAATTCAAAATCTTCATTTTTTACACTTGCATGTTCTTGTAGACCCAGTTTTTGAATTTTTACAAGGGGTAATAGAGGAAAAATCCCCCCAAAATTTGTAACCCAATTTCTCTCAAGTAAGGAAATACCTCATATGTGTATGTCAAGTGTTCGGCAGGTGCACTAGAGGGCTCAGAAGGGAAGGAGCGACAATGGGATTTTGGAGAGTGAATTTTGCTGAAATGGTTTTTGGGGGCATGTCACATTTAGGAAGCCCCTATGGTGCCATAACAGCAGAAAACCCCCACATGGCATAACATTTTGGAAACTACACCCCTCAAGGCAAGTAACAAGGGGTCCAGTGAGCCTTAACACCCCACAGGTGTTTGACGACTTTTTCGTTAAAGTCGGATGTGTAAATGAAAAAAAAAGGTTTTTCCCCAAATTTATCATTTTTACAAAGGGTAATGGGAGAAAATGCCCCCCAAAATTTGTAACCCCATCTCTTCTGAGTATATAAATACCCCATGTTAGGACGTAAAATGCTCTGCGAGCGAACTACAATGCTCAGAAGAGAAGGAGTCACATTTAGCTTTTGGAAAGCAAATTTTGCTGAAATGGTGTTTGGGGGGCATGTCTCATTTAGGAAGCACCTAGGGTGCCAGAACAGCAAAAATAAAACACATGGCATACTATTTTGGAAACTACACCCCTCAAGGAACGTAACAAGGGGTACAGTGAGCCTTAACACCTCACAGGTATTTCACGACTTTTTGTGAAAGTTGGATGTGTAAATAAAAAAAATATTTTTTTCACAAAAATGCTGTGTTTTCCCCAAATTTAAATTTTTTACAAGAGGTAATAGGAGAAAATGACCACCAAAATTTGTAACCCCATTTCTTCTGAGTATGGAAATACCCCATGTGTGAACGTCAAGGGCTCTGCTGGCGCACTACAATGCTCAGAAGAGAAGGAGCGTCATTGAGCTTTTTGAAAGAGAATTTGTTTGGAATGGAAGTTGGGGGCCATGTGCGTTTACAAAGCCCCTCGTGGTGCCAGAACAGTTGACCCCCCCCCCCCACATGTGACCCCATTTTGGAAACTACACCCCTCACAGAATTTAATAAGTCGTGCAGTGAGTATTTACACCCCATTGGCGTTTGACAGATCTTTGGAACAGTGGGCTGTGCAAATGAAAAATGTAATTTTTAATTTTCACGTATCACTGTTCCAAAAATCTGTCAGACACCTGTGGGGCTTAAATGCTCACTGTACCCCTTATTACATTACGTGAGGGGTGTAGTTTCCAAAATGGGGTCACATGTGGGGGGTCCATTGTTCTGGCACTATGGGGGCTTTGTAAACACACGTGGCCTTCAATTCCGGACAAATTTTCTCTTCAAAATCCCAATGGCGCTCCTTCTCTTCTGAGCATTGTAGTGCACCCGCAGAGCACTTTACATCCACATATGTGGTATGTTCTTACTCAGAAGAAATGGGGTTACAAATTTTGGGGGGCTTTTTTCCTATTTTCCCTTGTGAAAATGAAAAATTTAGGGTAACACCAGCATTTTAGCAAAAATTTTTTTCTCATTTTCCCATCCAACTATTTTGTCAAACACCTGTGGGGTGTTAAGGCGCACTATACCCCTTGTTACGTTTCATGAGGGGTGTTGTTTCCAAAATGGGGTCACATGTGGGTATTTATTTTTTTGTGTTTATGGCAGGACCACTGTAAAATCAGCCACCCCTGTGCAAATCACCAATTTAGGCCTCAAATGTACATAGTGCGCTCTCACTCCTGAGCTTTGTTGTGCTTCCGCAGAGCATTTTCCGTACACATATGGGGTATTTTCATACTCAGGAGAAAATTGCGTTACAAATTTTGGGGGTCTTTTTTTGCTTTTACCGCTTGTGAAAATAAAAAGTATGGGGCAACACCAGCATGTTAGTTTAAAAAAAAAAAAAAAAAAAATTACACTAACAGGCTGGTGTAGACCCCAACTTTTCCTTTTCATAAGGGGTAAAAGGAAAAAAAGCCCCCCAAATTTGTAGTGCAATTTCTCCCGAGTACGGAAATACCCCATATGTTACCCTAAACTGTTTCCTTGAAATACGACAGGGCTCTGAAGTGTGAGAGCTCCATGCGCATTTGAGGACTTCATAGGGATTGCATAGGGGTGGACATAGGGGTATTCTATGCCAGTGATTCCCAAACAGGGTGCCTCCAGCTGTTGCTAAACTCCCAGCATGCCTGGACAGTCAGTGGCTGTCCAGAAATGTAGGGAGTTGGTGATTTGCAACAGCTGGAGGCTCCGTTTTGGAAACACTGCCGTACGATACGTTTTTCATTTTTATTTGGGGGGGGGGGGAGACACTGTGAGGGGGTGTATATGTAGTGTTTTACTCTTTATTTTGTGTTAGTGTAGTGTTAGGGTACGTTCACACTGGCGGGCGTTTACAGTGAGTTTACCGCTAGGAGTTTGTGCTGCCGCGACAAATTTGCCACAGCCCAAACTTGAAGCAGAAAACTAACTGTAAACCTGCCTGTGTGAATGTACCCTGTACATTCACATGGGGGGGGACAAACCTGCAGCTGTTTCAAAACTACAACTCCCAGCATGTACTGACAGACAGTGCATGCTGGGAGTTGTACTTTTGCAACTGCTGGAGGCACACTGGTTGGAAAACCTTCAGTTACCTAACTCAGTATTTTCCAACCAGTGTGCCTCCAGCTTTTGCAAAACTACAACTCCCAGCATGTACTGATCGCCGAAGGGCATGCTGGGAGATGTAGTTATGCAACAGCTGGAGGTACACAACTACATCTCCCAGCATGCGGAGACAGCTGTTTGCTGTTTTGGCATGCTGGGATTTGCAGTTTTGCAACATCTGGAGAGCTATAGTTTAGAGACCACTGCACAGTGGTCTCCAAACTGTGGACCTCCACATTTTGCAAAACTACAAATCCCAGCATGCTCCGACAGCAAACTGCTATGTGGGCATGCTGGGAGTTGTAGTTTTGCAAGATCTGCAGAGCGACAGTATAGAGATCATTGTGCAGTGGTCTCAAACTGTAGCTTTCCAGCTGTTGCAAAACTACAAATCCCAGCATGCCCAAATAGCTCTCTGGGAATGCTGGGAGTTGTAGTTTTGCAACATTTGGAGGGCTACAGTTTAGAGACCACTCTATAGTGGTCTCAGACTGTAGCCCTCCAGATGTTGCTAAGCAACTCACCTGCTTCCGTAGGATCCACGGAGCTGGGTCGCCGTCCTCTTCTTCCGTCGATCGTCGCCCGCTGCCGCCGTCGATCCTTGCCCGCTGCCATCGCCGATGGGTGAGTGGACTTCGGCGCCGGTCCTGTGTCGTTTCCCCGTTCTGCCCCGCCTATTGTGGGTGGGCAGGACAGGGAAACCGAAAGTAAAGCCCCCCGCCCCTGATCTGCTATTGGTCATCGCGTCTTGATGACCAATAGCAGGGATAGGAGGGGTGGCACCCCTGCCACCTCCCTCCTATCGCTTCAGGGGGATCGTGGGTGTCTTGGACACCCGCGATCCACCTTCTATTCCGGGTCATCGGGTCACCATACACCCGAATCGGAGCAAATCGCAAGTGTGAATTCACTTGCGATTTGCGCCGATCTCCAACATGGGGGGGTCTGATGACCCCCCTGGGCATTTGCGCGAGGTGCCTGCTGATCGATATCAGCAGGCACCCCGGTCCGCTCCCCGCCCGGCGCGCGTCGGGGACAGAAATTCCCACGGGCGTATGGATACGTCCTAGGTCCTTAAGTACCAGAAAGCCTGTTAAAGGGTTAAAGAATGTTATAGGCCTGTCTGAAGAGATGTGTTTTTATGGATGTTGTTGAAACTATGGATGTTGTTGTTGAGTGTGAGGGATTGAGGGATAGCATTCCAGAGAACCGGTGCAGCACGAGTGAAGTCTTGGAGACGGGTGTGAGAAGTTCGGATTATAGAAGATGTTAGTGTGAGATCATTAGCAGATCGGAGAGAACATGTAAGATGGTAGACAGAGATGAGAGAGGAGATGTAGGGACGTGCAGCATTGTGAAGAGCTTTGTGTGTGAGACTGAGGATTTTGTATTGTATTCTGGACTGAATTGGTAATCAGTGTAGTGACTGGCACAGGGAGGAGGCGTCAATGTAGCGGCTGGAGAGGAAGTTGAGTCTGGCTGCGGCATTAAGGATGGGCTGGAGAGGAGAGAGTTTGGAGAGCATCTTAGCAGGGAACAATATAGAAAAAGATAGATTTGCAGTTGTCAGCCTCTTCTTGACCTCTCTATACAAAACTAATTTTAACTGTGTAGATCTAGAGAAAAAGCATTATATTTTACCACCATTATAAATCAATGACCCCTTCTCCCTAGCCCTCTGAAGTAGATGGTCTCGATCACTGGAGGATGGTTTGGGGGCCACGAGTTTTAACTCCTGTTTGGGTGGTTTTTAAAAATGTATCCATTTTTCCCACAGATGTAACATTTTTTGGAGAGACCACTCATCCTGATTTTCTCTGATTGCTTTTTGGAGGCATACTTCCTTGCTGATTTCATAGATTTATGTATGTATTTGCCTACAGCAGGGTTTGCCTATGGACCAAATATGTGAAATGAAATGATATTACAGTCCTGTGCAGCTTATTTGTAGAGCTTGATGGATAGGAAAGGGTGCTCATTTTCACTCACTATTGCAGATAGCGACAGAGAGGAGATAGTACTGGCACAGTTCTTACAGTGCAGCTAATTACTGGACTTTAACCTGCATAGTAAATATATACACCCATTAGCAGCTCACAAATGCAGTGTGCACATTCTTCCATTGATAACCATTTTATGCCAAGAATCCTTTTTAAGTGCATACCTGTCAGCAACAAATCAGAGTGGTTAAACTCTCAGCCCAGACAGGGCTTCAGACAAGAGATATATAGTCCAGGAATTTCAGCTTACAGCTTGGCGTTTGTCCTGTGTAACCTGGACAATGAATTTTAATGCCGTTAAAAACCATAATAAAGCAGGTATAATTCTCTAGGTGTCCCTCACTAGCATTATACCCCCATTAACTAAACCACCCACTCTCACAGAGCTTGCCATGTGCTATGGGGCATTGCAAGATATGAGGCAGTGAGGCATTGTGAGATGATATTCACAGACATTCCTAGCTGCACGTGCATGGCTGCTCCTTCCTCTCCTCACATTCCGCCGATATTTCCACAATTAATGTCCTCTTCCAAAAAACTGTGCTTACAATATCCCAGAACATACTGCAGCTATCCAAGAGGAGAGAGCCTGCTGGCATAGTCTCTTACCAGCCCCTTAGAGTCCCCAGTCCAGTCACTCCTTCCACCTGACCGCTGACGCAGCCATGGAGACGCCAAGTCCCCATGTGCATGGCCGGGCAGATACTTCCACTGGGCGAAAACATGTAGTCCATAGGTGCGGGAAGGGGGAGTTGAGTAGGTGAGCATGCTGCATCTCTGCTCTTCCCTCAGCAACCTTGCCTCCCAGATATCAGTTCCTTCTCCTACACTAAATCTCCAACCTCTCAGAACATTTCTCCTGCCATCAACTCCCTCAGGCTCCGTCAATTCATCAGTCTTTCCCTTATGTTCTGGCGTCCACAAGTCAGCTTACTCCCCCATACAATAGTGCAAGGTCCCAGCTGCCAGCACTCACGGCTTCCATCCTCCCCAGCAAGGAGGGGGGAGAGTGGGACAGGAGGGGAGAAAGAGAACTCATGTGAGTGTCCTCACGCCATGATGATTTCCCCATGGAGGCACTGTTGTTCATTTTAACCCCTTCCCGACTCATGACATACATGTACGTCATGACAGGGAAGGTTTTCCCAACCTATGACGGACCTAGGGGGGGGGTTTGTCCCCGTCCCCTCACAGTGATCACTCCTATCAGCTAGTCAAATCTGACTAGCTGATGGCAGAGTTTCGCACATAAAAATCCTGAGCAGCGTGGTGTGGTGTTTCCCAATCACGGAGATCAGGACACACACAATGCGCTGCTTGCAGTCTCCAGTGTCCCTTACCTGTCCCCCTTCCCCCAGTGTTCCTTACCCTTACTGAGTTGCCGACACTATGCCCAACTGCATGCTTCATTTCCAGGTGAAGAAAGTAATATTTTTTTGTTGTTGTAAAGGAGCTGTTTAGTTGTACAACAGCTCCCCCTAGTGTCCTAAACCTGTTACTGCATCTTTTGTGCACTAGACACTAGGGGGAGCTGTTGCACAGAAGTAAAAAGAAAAATAAATAAAAAATGATATATATTATACACACACACGTATATATTAAAAATGTTAATTGTTCCCAAAGAAAAATGTGATTTTGAACTTTTGTAGAAAATTAAAAAAAAAATGCTCATAATATAAGCCTTCTAATGACGTAAAAAAGTAAAGAACGTTTAACAAATGATGCCAGCATAAAGTAGACATATTGTGGATGTGAATAACTACATTTGGCATGACTATTTCTCTTACAAGTAGAGAATTTCAAACAGAGAAATTAAATTTTTTCTAATTTTTCACAATATTTCAGAGTTCTTCACAAAAGTCTATTCATGTATCAACAAAAAATTTACCACTAATAAAGTACAATGTTTTTCGAAAAAACACTCTGAATCACTTTGCTAGGTAAAAGCAGTCCAAAGTTATTACCACTTAAAGAGAAATGTCTGATTTGAAAAAAAATGGACTGGGCCATGAAGGCCAAAACTAGCTGGGTCATGAAGGGGTTAAACTTCACTCCCGTGGTTGGGGCCGGAGAGCGAGGCATCAGGGGCTGTAAATTTTACATTTCAGTTGTGGTCAGGGCCCTGAGCAAGGCCCCCCACTAGCGCAAGGCCTTAGGTGGCGACCTTAATGGTTTAATCCTAGAGCCACCTCTGTCCACCTTTATAATGATCAGCCTGATGTTTGCTGGAGGAGGCAGATAGTCTAGCAATGTGGCTTGCGGCACCCTTTAGCCTTTCCCAGAGCAGCTTATTATCCATTATCAGTCATTTGTTCTCTAACTGGGTACATGCAGACATAGCAGCAGCCTTTTTAGCAAAGTTTAAATCACCTTATTTATAAAATGTATATGCCATTTCAAATGTTCCTTCTGCCCCTTTATACATCCATATAACATAACTAAATATTCAACATTGTTGTACAAAATTTCAGCTCCATTGCTAATAGCCAGCTTTGCACGATGGAGGCGGGGCGCGGCCTGCCCAGTCCCACCTCCACTGTGCAAAGCCGACTATTGGCAAAAGGAGGCCAACACAATGGATATCTCCGTAACCAGCCCATGGATCTAGGTACGTAAAACCATGTTGTAATGCGGTTAACCCCCACTATAGACCTGTATAATGTGTTTAGTGTCTGTGAACTGGCTGTCAGTTTCCCTTTAATACACTGTACCCCATATATTAATGAATTAATACATGATACCTCCACAAGAACATACTGAGCTTTGATTTAAGAATAAATGATTTCACTATATGAATTAATATAACATGCACTTACTATGAATTCTTACACTCAGCTCCATATATAAATTAATAAAGCAAAAAAAAATAAAAAAATAAAAAATAAAAAAAACACTGGAGTCACTTGTGCAAAATAAAATATATAACTTTATGAAATAATTTTAAAAGAAGATAGGAATCCCCCTTTGGGGAAATGACAACACTCCATCCATCCACATGTTACACAATATCACCAATAAGCAGTATTTTATCATCTCAGCCCCATGACAGAGAGATGTGGAGTATGAGAGTGGCCCAACCATACTCCACATCTCAGTAATAAAAGTAAATGACTGCCTTTAGCCTATACACATTCTCTTGTATCTGAGCTAGTGCTGAGGGAAAAGTTTCTGAACAACCTCATCAACTTTCGGAAATAGAGTCACATTGTATCGCAAAATGATGTTATCCTTGATCAAGTTCTTCTCTGGAATATTCTTGTTCCGTTTTGCTTTACAGTGAAATAGAATACTATCTTTTCGTGAAACCGCTGTAATATGTCCTTCAGCCTTTAAAACTGTATGGATTGATGTTTGAATGACTTTTCGTGGATTAATAATCATTTTTCGTGGCTTGATGGACTCGTTATCACTAGGTTCTCTATAAGGATGTTGAAGAATATTAATCCCTGGTACATGATACCAATAGTTGAATCCAGATGCATTAACCACTGATGGAAAGACATGATTTTCAAAACGAAAGACACTTGTTTCCGGATATCGTTTTAGAAGATTACTCATTAAAGATGACCAGTTCCAATACTTTACTGGAAGAATAATCTCATCAATGTCATTTAGGAGAACAAATTCACTTTTGAACATATTTCTATACATGCAGTCATTTAAAGCCGCAACTTGTCCATAGTAGCCAATATCACTGTCATCTCCTTTAACATATTTCCATTTTGTCGTAGTTTTTAGATACTTGTCTACTGGCCAGGGTATAACTTCTACAACACCTTCTTGAATGTAATATCTCAGTACTTTATCCACATTTTCATGGCAGCTGTTGTTGTAGATGGTGACTCTAGAAGCTCCTAGTAATTTATACATTTCAATGGCCTGAATCACCTGCATTACATTATGATATCGTCCATATAATGCAGAGATGCAAACAGTAAAACTAGCAGAAAATGATTTTAGAGGCTCTTTTGGAATCTTTAACACTGGAATTTGTTTTCTGTCTTCTGAGCTGTTTATATGGATGGACATATAGACATAATCCCATTCAGATGGGATTTTACATAGTAGGTTGGCTGTCTCATAAGGGAATCCAAACCAGTCTTTAACAATGTCAATTTCTGCCTTAACAGGTAAAACACCATTGTGTTTACAATAGAACAAGCAGTAAAGGTCTTTCACTGTTTTATGGACTACAGCAATTGTTCTTATCAAATTAGTTTCTCTGGGATCATAATAAGGAGAAATTATGAAAGTCTTATTATCCTCAAGAGCGATGAAGGGGCCGGTGACAATGTTGGGACTGAAGTTAATATTGCGATCCTCAGGTTGATGTAGAAAGAATAGGAAGATGAAAATGAACCCACAAGCATTCATTGCAATGAACAGGTATTTTAATGGACAAGACATCTCTTCTTCACAAGGACAGACTGTAAAAAGAAAAAAACATTGTAAGTATTAAAAATAAAAGACATTTAAACATATTTAACCATAAGTGTGACATATATGCGATCATATTTAAAAAACAACAAAAATTGTGCAATAGATAATCTGATTCCCAAATGATGCAATTTGAGCAAATTTAAAAGACAATGGCGTGGTTTCTGGCGCCATTTGGAAAACAAAGGGGGGCATACAGCCTAGCACCACATTTATTATTTGTTTTTGTTTTATTTCAAGATTTGTAATGAGAAATATTTACGTGAGACAAAATGTGACAGTTTTAGATATCTTTTAGACTTTTTTTTACACATTGCTCAACAAAGGGACATTGTATAATTACAACATTGTTTGCCAAAAATTGTGCCAAAGTTTTGGTGTAAAGGCAGTCTAAACATACATAATAAAAAGGATTATCGACAATATTAACCTGTTAAGGACCAAAGTGCGTACCTGTACGCCCTGAGTCCGCTCCCGTTCTCTAACAACGGCCGGAACAACGTCGGGAACCCGTGGCCAATAGCACATGGCACTGATTGCGGTGCTGCTCGTTATTAACCCTTTAGACGCAGCGTTCAAAGTTGAACGCTGCATCTAAAGTGAAAGTAAGCCATTTCCGGTTAGCTCAGGGGGCTGTTCGGGATATCTGTGGCGAAATTGCGGCATCCCGAACAGCTGTGACACAGCAGGAGGGTCCCTTAGCTTGCCTCCTGGTGTCCGATCGCCAAATGACTGCTCAGTGCCTGAGATTCAGGCATGAGCAGTCAAGCGGCAGAATCATTGATCAATGGATTCCTATGAGAAACCATTGATCAATGTAAAAGATCAGTGTGTGTAGCATTATAGCCCCCTATGCAAGCTATAACACTGCAAAAAAATTGAATAAAGATCATTTAACCCCTTTCCTAATAAAAGTTTGAATCACCCCCTTTTCCCATAAAAAAAAAAAAAAAAAAAAGTGTAAATAAAAATAAAAACATACATATGTGTTATCCCCGCGTGCGGAAATGTCCAAATAAAAATATATCATTAATTAAGCCGCGCGATCAATGGCGTATGAGCAAAAACCAATTCCAAAGTCCAAAATAGCGTATTTTCGGTCACTTTTTATATCATGAAAAAATGAATAAAAAGCGATCAAAAAGTCTGATCAATACAAAAATGGTATTGCTACAAACTTCAGATCATGGCACAAAAAATGAGCCCTCATAACCCCCCCCTCCCCCCCATACACGGAAAAATAAAAAAGTTATAGGGGTCAGAAGATGACAATTTTAAACGTATAAATTGAACGTAGTTATGATTTTTTTCAGAAGAAGTACGACAAAGTCAAACCTATAAAAGTAGGGTATCATTTTAATTGTATGGACCTACAGAATAAAGATAAAGTGTCATTTTTACTGAAAAATGTACGGTGTAGAAACAGAAGCCCCCAAAATTAACAAAATGGCGTTTTTTTTTTTCCAATTTTGTCTCAATTATTTTTTTTCTGTCTTGCCGTAGATCTTTGGGTAAAATGACTTATGTCATTACAAAGTAGAATTGGTGGCTCAAAAAATAAGCCATCATATGGATTTTTTTTGGTGTAAAATTGAAAGAGTTATGATTTTTTAAAGGTAAGGAGGAAAAAAATTAAAGTGCAAAAACTGAAAAACCCCTGGTCCTTAAGGAGTTAACCCCCATTGTGTTCAGTGGCTGGCATCAGAGATCAGTTTGTTACGGGTCATTTAACTTGTCTAGATGCCGCAACCAATAGTGATCACAGCATTAAGTTATTTGATCTTTTTGGGTTTCAACCTGCAAACTCCTGATGCAGTCATGTAGTGCCTATAGGTTGTCATGGCTTCTCAAAGGCTTCTAAAGACGTCTGTGGCTGCTATATAAGATTAACTAGTCTGTACCAAGAGATCATTAATTTAAAGGGTACCTCTCACTTGAGCAAGGCTTCAGGATCAACTAACTCAAGTCCCAAAGGCCTGTTTGACAAGTGTACTGCCCAACAAGTCTATTGGACATCCAGCAAATCTATATACCACAAACTTTAGCAGCAAAGAACAGAGCTGCAAGGATTTTGCACTGAAATACTGCCACCTTGCTCAAGTGACAGGTATCTCAGTGGAAGAAAGTACTATTGCCTTGACATGTGTAAGAAACCTATCAGCAGCCGGGACCTGATCAGGGTGATGTCCGGCATTAACCATTTAGAGGTTGGGATAGAAGTTTACTGTCTAAAGCCATGTCTACATGGCCAAAATTGTACGTAATGTCCGCTGGAAAATATAGGCGGACATTCTACACATTTACTTATGGCACTAGGACTGCTCGGAATGGAATCAGAGCGGACGCCAGAAACATCTGCCATGGAAATTGCACAGTACAACAGAATTTCATTGAAAATCCACCATGTGAACCTGGTCTTAACCCCTTAAAGGACGCAGGGTTTTTCCATTTTTGCCTTTTTATTTTTTCCCTCATCACCTTCTAAAAATCATGATGCTTTCAATTTTGCACATAAAATTCCATATGATCGCTTATTTTTTGCGCCACCAATTCTAATTTGCAGTGACAGTCATTTTACCCAAAAAATCCAGGGCAAAACGGAAAAAAAATTAATCGTTTGACAAATTTGAAGAAAAAATGTCATTTTATCATTTTTGGGGTCTTCCGTTTCTACGCAGTACATTTTTCGGTAAAAATAACACCTTATCTTAATTCTGTAGTTCCATACTGTTAAAATGATACCCTACTTATAAAGGTTGGATATTGTACTTCGGAAAAAAATCATAACTACATGCAGGAAAATTTATATGCTAAAAATTCAACATCTCCTAACCCCTATAACTTTTATTTTGCCACGTACGGGCCGGTATAAGGGCTCAATTTTAGTGCTGTTTTATGAAGTTTTTATCGGTATCATTTTTGTATTGATCGGACATTTTGATCACTTTTTATTCATTTTTTCATGATCTAAAAAGTGATCAAAAATACGCTATTTTGGACTTTGGAATTGTTTTTTGCGCGTACGCCATTGACCGTGCAGTTTAATTAACAATATTTTTTTAGTTTTTAGTTTACGCATGGGGCGATACCACATATATGTTTGTTTATTTTTATTTACACAGTTTCTTTTATGGGAAAAGGGGGGTGATTCAAATTTTTATTAGGGAAGGGGTTAAATGACTTTTTTTCACTTTTTCTTTTGCAGTGCTATAGCTCCCATAGGGGGCTATAGCACTTCACACATTGAACTTTTACCCTGATCCCATTACAATTTCTAACTAACTTTCTAACTGCTTGTAAGGAAAATGGATATTCCAAATATTTTTATTTGTGAATAAAAATAAAATGTATGTCCACTTTATGTTGGCATCATAAAATGGACATATTTTTACAGCCATTTTCAAAAATGTAATGAAAATTGCAAAATCTGAAGGGACAGATGCTACAGAACTACAACTCCCAGCATGCCTGGGCAGTCTAGGCATGCTGAGAGTTGTAGTGTGGCAACATCTGGAGGGTTACCGTTTGGGCACCACTGTAACAGTGGTCTTCAAACTGTGACCCTCCAGATGTTGCAAAACTACAACTCCCAGCATGCCCAGACAGCCTTTGGCTGTCTGGGCATGCTGGGAGTTGCAGTTTGGCACCCACTAGGAAGGGCAGCAGTAAATATACACCCTCGCTTCCCTACCTGCGCCATGATCTCCGCTGATGTCTCTGATGATCGCCGGGCCCCATCGCATCTTGTCCTCAGGTAAAGGCCTCCATCTTCTCCCCCCGTTCTGCCTGACATCCAGGGGTGGGCAGAACAGGGGTTGCCATGGCAACCCACTGTCCTGCGCTGCCATTGGTCAGAATTCAGTTCTGCCCAATGGCAGGGGATAGGAGGAGATTGCAGCACTGAGACCTCGCTCCTATCTCTCAGGATGATCGGGGCTGTCACTGACAGCTCCGATCATCCCTATTTTCCGGGTGATCGGGTCACCAGAGACCCGATCAGCCCGGAATAGCAGAATATCGCATTTCTGAATTGACATGCGATTTTCTGTGATCGCCGACATGGAGCACCATCGGCGATGTGCCAGGATGCCTGCTGAATGATTCCAGCAGGCATCCTGGTCCGGTCCCCAACCGGCTAGCGGCGGGGACCGGAATTCCCACGGGCGTATGCATACGCCCTACGTCTTTAAGGACTCGGGATGCAGAGCGTATGCATACGCTCCAAGTCCTGAAGAGGTTAAAGGGATACTCCAGTGGAAGACAATTTTTTTTAAATCAACTGGTGCCACAAAGTTAACCCCTTGCCGCAAAACACATTTTATAAAACGGCACTGCGGCATGCGGCATGGCAGGGTTATGAAGAGAGCTCAGGGGCTGAGCTTGCATCATACCGCACAGGCAGGCCGATATCCAGCATTAACTCTTTAGACGCCACAATCAAAGTTGATCACGGCATCTAAAAGAGCCGAAATCTATTCCCAGCAGTGGTAAAATGAGCGATATCATTAAAAAGTACAGTTGGTGGTGCAAAAAACAAGCCATTATATGGGTCTGTAAGTGGAAAATTGAAAGCGTTATGGCTTTTAGAAGACTAAGAAAAAAAAGAAAGAAAAAAAATCCTTAAAGGGGTTTAACGGATTTGTACATTATTTCTATTTAAAAATATTAATCCTTCCAGTAGTTATCAGCTGCTGTATACTACAGAGGAAGTATTTCTTTCTCCAGTTCTTTTCAGTCTCACCACAGTGCTCTCTGCTGACACCTCTGTTCGTATCAAGAACTGTCCAGAGCAGGATAGGTTTGCTATGGGGATTTCCTCCTACTCTGGACAGTTCCTGACACAGACATAGGTGTCAGCAGAGAGCATTGTGGCCAGACAGACAAGAACTCCAGAAAGAAATACAACTTCCTTTGAAGTATACAGCAGGTGATAAGTACTGGAAGGATTAACATTTTTAAAAAGAAGTCATTTTACAAATCTGTTTAACTTTTTAGAACCAGATTTAAAAAATGTTGTTTTCCACCGAGGTATCCCTTTAAAGCGCTAGAAATTCAGTTGCCGGTAGCTCAGTAGAGTCTGGATCAGTTGAGAAGATGAGCAGAGGTCCCTTACTTAGCTCTGTCCAATCCAATCAGTGCTTCAAATGTTTAGGCAGCCTCAGCAGCCTGTAAAAGTGGAGTGCTAATAATAATTAACTAACAATTAATGCTATGCTATTTTCCCAATAAAATAATGTAAACAAAATATATATATATGCTGGTATTACACATAAATGTCTGAACTAAAAATAAAATGTAAATGAAACAGCACAGTGAATTGCTTACACAGTGCTGATTAATCACTGATATTAAAGATAAAGTTAGGTCTCCCAATAATACAAAAAACTGAAAAAACTAGAAGGGAACCTCTAAAACATAGCTTTTAATGTGCACATCTAAAAATGTACAGAAATAACCAGTATCAAAAAGTACTTTTTGATACTTGTTATTTCTGTACATTTTTAGATGTGCACATTAAAAGCTATGTTTTAGAGGTTCCCTTCTAGTTTTTTCAGTTTTTTTTACACAGTGCTGAACTTAAACTTAAAAAAAAAAAAAATGCCAAAGTCCAGAATTCCTAATTTTTGGTCACCTCATACCAAAATAAATAAATAAAGATACATTTATAAAAAGCTATCAAAAAGTCCCATCAAAACAAAATAGTACTGATAAAACTACGGATCACCAAAAAATGAGCCCTCATGCAGCCCCGTATACGGGAAAATTAAAGTGTTATAGGTTTGTTATATACATTAGGTATCATTCTAATCGTGTGCACGGACAGAATAAAGATGAGGTGTAATTTTTACTGAAAATTGCACTGTGTAGAAATGGGTTGCAACATGACGGGGTTTTTTAAATTTAATTTTGCCCCACAAATAATTTTCAGTTTCGCCGTAAATTTTGTGGTAAAACGAGTGATGTCATTACAAAGTACAGTTCGTAGAGGAAAAGCAATCCCTCCTATTGGTCTATAGGTGGAAAATCTAAAGAGTTATGGCTATTAGAAGACAAGAAGGGAAAAAAAAATTTAAAGCGCATATGAAAAGGGTTAAAGAAAAAGGTTACATAAACCATAATAAAAACTAAGTAAATTGGGTATTGTGGTACTGACTCTCCAGATAAAGATAACAAGTCAGTTGTAAGACTATGTTACTCAGCCCAATGCAAGCACTTATCTCCTAGATCAGTGTTCTTATAATATGCCTATTACATAACTCTGTATCAGACAGGCAAGGACACAAAATATCGTGGGATCACTCATGGGCCCTTTACAATCAGCCATAAGTTTATTTCACAAATAAAATAAAAAATTGTTGTGCAGTTTATGGTCAAATGAATGGTATCATTAGGATAGGTTTGCACACAGGTATTTTTTTGGTGTTTATGAAAACTGAATGCAGTTTTTGTGCCAAAACCAGAAGTGCATTGAAAAGAAATGGGAAATATAAGGAAAGGACTTAGACTTCTCCTTAACCCCTTGGGGACGGAGCCCATTATGACCCTAAGGACGGGAGCATTTTTTGCAAATCTGACCACTGTCACTTTAAGCATTAAATCTCGGAATCAAATTTATAAGTAAAAGCATTCCAGAGTTATTTTTTTTCGTGACATATCCTACTTTATGTTAGTGGTAAATTTTTGGCGATACTTGCATCCTTACTTGGTGAAAAATTCAAAAATTTCATGAAAAATTTGAAAATTTTGCATTTTTCTAACTTTGAAGCTCTCTGCTTATAAGGAATATGGATATTCCAAATAAATGATATATTGATTCACATATGCAATATGTCTACTTTATGTTTGCATCATAAAATTTATGAGTTTTTACTTTTGGAAGACACCAGAGGGCTTCAAAGTTCAGCAACAATTTTCCAAATTTGGAATTTTTCAGGGACCAGTTCAGGTTTGAAGTGGATTTGAAGGGTCTTCTGGTTAGAAATACCCGATAAATGACCCCATTATAAAAACTTCACCCCTCAAAGTATTCAAAATGACATTCAGTCAGCGTTTTAACCTTTTAGGTGTTTCACAGGAATAGCAGCAAAGTGAAGGAGAAAATTCAAAATCTTCATTTTTTACACTGGCATGTTCTTGTAGGCCCAGTTTTTGAATTTTTTACAAGGGGTAAAAGGAAAAAAAAATACTCTTAAAATTTGTAACCCAATTTCTCTCGAGTAAGAAAATACCTCATATGTGTATGTCAAGTGTTCGGCGGGTGCACTAGAGGGCTCAGAAGCGAAGGAGCAACAATGGGATTTAGGAGAGTGAGTTTTTCTGAAATGGTTTTTGGGGGGCATTTCCCATTTAGGAAGCCCCTATGGTGCCAGGACAGCAAAAAAACCCACATTGCACACTATTATGGAAACGACACCCCTCATGGAACGTAACAAGGGGTACGGTGAGCCTTAATACCCCACAGGTGTCTGACAACTTTTTGTTAAAGTCGGATGTGTAAATGAAAAAAATATATTTTTCCACTAAAATGCTGGTTTTTCCCCAAATTTTACTTTTTTTACAAAGGGTAATAGGAGAAAATGCCCCCCAAAATTTGTAACCCCATTTCTTCTGAGTATGGAAATACCCCATGTTTGGATGTCAAGTGCACTGCGAGCGAACTACAACGCTCAGATGAGAAGGAGCGCCATTGAGCTTTTAGAGAGATAATTTGTTTGGAATGGAAGTCGGGGGCCATGTGCATTTACAAAGCCCCCCGTGGTGCCATAACAGTGGACCCCCCACATGTGACCCCATTTTGGAAACTACACCCCTCACGGAATGTAATAAGGGGTACAGTGAGCATTTACACCCCACTGGCGTTTGACAGATCTTTGGAACAGTGGGCTGTGCAAACAAAAAAATTAAATTTTTCATTTTCACGTACCACTATTCCAAAAATCTGTCAGACCCCTGTGGGGCGTAAATGCTCACTGTACCCCTTATTACATTCCGTGAGGGGTGTAGTTTCCAAAATGGGGTCACATGTGGGTATTTATTTTTTTGCATTTATGTCAGAACCACTGTAAAATCAGCCACCCTTGTGCAAATCACCAATTTAGGCCTCAAATGTACATAGTGCGCTCTCTCTCCTGAGCCTTGTTGTGCGCCCGCAGAGCATTTTACTCCCATATATGGGGTATTTCCGTATTCAGGAGAAATTGTGTTACAAATTTTGGGGGTCTTTTTTTCCTTTAACCTCTTGTGAAAATAAAAAGTAAAGGGCAACACCAGCATGTTAGTGTAAAAAAAAAAAAAATTTTACACTAACAGGCTGGTGTAGACCCCAACTTTTCCTTTTCATAAGGGGTAAAAGGAGAAAAAGCCCCCCAAAATTTGTAGTGCAATTTCTCCCGAGTACGGAAATACCCCATATGTGGCACTAAACTGTTTCCTTGAAATACGACAGGGCTCCAAAGTGAGAGAGCACCATGCGCATTTGAGGACTAAATTAGGCATTGCATAGGGGTGGACATGGGGGTATTCTACGCCAGTGATTCCCAAACAGGGTGCCTCCAGCTGTTGCTAAACTCCCAGCATGCCTGGACAGTCAGTGGCTGTCCGGAAATGCTGGGAGTTGTTGTTTTGCAACAGCTGGAGGCTCCGTTTTGGAAACACTGCTGTACAATATGTTTTTTATTTTTATTGGGGGGGACAGTGTAAGGGGGTGTTTATGTAGTGTTTTACTCTTTATTAGGCGTTAGTATAGTGTAGTGTTTTTAGGGTACATTCACACTGGCGGGTTACGGTGAGTTTCCCGGTAGGAATTTGCGCTGCGGCAAAAAATTTGCCGCAGCTCATACTTGAAGCAGGATACTTGCTGTAAACCCGCCCGTGTGAATGTACCCTGTACGTTCACATGGGGGGTGGGGAGGGCAAACCTCCAGCTGTTTCAAAACTACAACTCCCAGCATGCACGGTCTGTCAGTACCTGCTGGGAATTGTAGTTTTGAAACAGCTGGAGGCACACTGGTTGGAAAACCTTCAGTTAGGTTCTGTTACCCAACTCCGTATTTTCCAACCAGTGAGCCTCCAGCTGTTGCAAAACTACAATTCCCAGCATGCACGGTCTGTCAGTACATGCTGGGAGTTGTAGTTTTGAAACAGCTGGAGGCACACTGATTGGAAAATACTGAGTTGGGTTCTGTTACCTAACTCAGTATTTTCCAACCAGTGTGCCTCCAGCTGTTGCAAAACTACAATTCCCAGCATGTCTGATCACAGAAGGGCATTCTGGGAGATGTAGTTATGCAACAGCTGGAGGTACGCAACTACAACTCCCAGCATGCCGAGACAGCTGTTTTCTGTGTGGGCATGCTGGAATTTGTAGCTTTGCAACATCTGGAGTGCTACAATTTAGAGACCACTGAACAGTGATCTCCAAACTGTGGACCTCCAAATGTTGCAAAACTACAACTCCCAGCATGCCCAGAATGCAAACAGCCTGTGCGGGCATGCTAAGAGTTGTAGTTTTGCAAGATCTAGAGGGCAGTATAGAGATCACTGTGCAGTGGTCTCTAAACTGCAGACCTCCAGCTGTTGCAAAACTACAAATTCCAGCATGCCCACACAGCAAACAGCTGTCTGGGCATGCTGGGAGTTGTAGTTTTGCAACATCTGGAGGGCTACAGTCTAGAGACCACTATAGTGGTCTCAGACTGTAGCCCTCTAGATGTTGCTAGGCAACTACTCACCGGCTTCCGTCGCATCCGGGAGCCGTCCTCTTCTGCCGCACGCCGCCGCAGATCTCAGTCGCCGCCGCAGATCTCCGTCGCCGCCCGCCGATCCCCGTCGCTCCGCTGCCTCCGGAGGGGTAAGTGGACTCCGGCACCGCTCCTCTTCCTTTTCCTTTTCCCCGTTCTGCCCCGCCTATTGTGGGTGGGCAGGACGGGGAAAACGAAAGTAAACCCCTCCGCCCCAGATCTGCCATTGGTGGTCGCGTCTAGACCAACAATAGCAGAGATAGGAGGGGTGGCAACTCTGCCACCTCACTCTTATCGCTTTAGGGGGATCGTGGGTGTCTTAGACACTCGCGATCCCCCTTCTATTCTGGGTCACCATAGACCCGTAATGACCCGGAATCGGCGCAAATCGCAAGTGTGAATTCACTTGCGATTTGCGCCGATCGCCGACATGCGGGGGGGGTCTAATGACCCCCCTGGGCATTTGCACGGGGTGCCTGCTGATAGATATCAGCAGTCACCCCGGCCCGGTCCCCGCCCGGCGCGCGGCGGGGGCCAAAATTCCCACGGGCGTATGCCCTTCATCTCCAACAGGTTAATGATGGATCCACTTCTGACTTTGGCTCAAAAACATCAGTATAAAAAACCTGTGTGGAAACCAAACCTTACAGTATAAATGGTTCTGCAAAAAAGTCATCATTTACCTATTTAGACCGGAAACTAAAAAATAAGAAACATGACTTAAGTGGAGGAGGAGGGAAAAAATGTAATATGAAAAATTACAATGTCATAAAGGGGCCAATATTCTATAATAATCATATAAAGCAGAACATAACCTAGAAACACAACCCAACAGAAAAATATGGCAATAATGACAGTAAATACTAACAAGAAGCCCAAGAAAGAAAGAAAAAAAAAAAAAAAGTGATAAGAAATCTCCTGAAAGACATCGATACTGAACACAGACAGTATGAACCCAAGCAGCAAAAAAAATAAAAATATATATATAAATAAATTCACTAATAAAGGAACCTTTAGTATAGCTACCTTGTCTGATATGGTTCCTCCTGGCCTGACTCAGTTTTCCTTTATGGACACCTTTAGCTCTCTGTTCCTCAGAAAAGTCCTCACCAGAAATCCACCTTATTGGCCCAAGCCTGTTTATGTTAATCTGATTTTTGGGATCCCTGCTGTGTACTTTGTCTCCACCCAAGACACTGTCTCCTTTTCAATTAAACAAAGTCTTAATCAGTCTGTGCCCTTCCCCTGATAATGCGCAAGGACAATGAGGATGCTTTAACTTCACCTAACAGTGTAAACAATGAGGGGCAATGTAAATCAAATGTGAACTCTCTTTTTGTTCACTTTAGACCAAAAAAGTTATGGAAAATGTGGCTGTCGTGCACCAAATTTATGAAATGGCGCATAGACATTGATGAATGCCCACTGAACTGCTCTGGTTAAATGTCGCAGAGCAGTGGCGGGTTGTGCAACAATAGCATTAAGAATTTTTGGTAGTTTTTCTGGGGCAAAAATTTATTGGGAAAAATCATCACTAATGATAATACAGGAGGACTCTAGACCAAGGATTAGTGGGGTTACCATTGTTTGAAAGGGAAACACAGTAAAATATCTTTGTATAGAAATAGGGAGGGAGACAAATTATATTCTGAAAAACAATCTTAATCCCCTTTTAAGGAAAATAGTAGATTAAATAAAGGTTTGGAGTTCCCTTCCTCAAGAAGATAGAGTTGCGCTGTTGAAAATTGTCGTTACCACAAATTTTATATGTAATAAGAATTTCTCCATATTTGGATCACAGATAAGTGGTTTAAGGGATTGCTGTCCTCTTTGAACAAGTTGGTATGGGGTCGTGGAAGGGTGATGTTCGGGCTTACCTAACTTCAAATATTTTTTAGAGGCAAAAGTTCAAGCTATTAAAAAGGGGAAAAATAAAAGACATTTGGGATTTTATTTAGCACACGTATAAAGAGACACACTTAGAGGTAATAGAGATACTTTGAAAAATTGCTGCTGAACTTTGAAGCCCTCTGATGTCTTCCAAAAGTAAAAACATGTCAACTTTATGATGCAATCATAAAAGTAGACATGTTGTATATATGAATCAATATATAATAATTTTTATGTCCATTTTCCTTATAAGCAGAGAGCTTCAAAAGTAAAAAATAAAATAGCCAAATTTTTTCATAACATTTTTGAACTTTTCACCAAGAAATCATGCAAGTATCAATGAAGTTTTACCTCTAACGAAGTAGAATATAGGTGTATGGAAGTAAGTCCAGCTCTCTACCTCAAGCACCGTGCGCACGGACTGGCGTGGGCAGCGCCAAATGGATATGCAAAAGAAAGTGGAATGTCCAGCGCAGTGTAGGTCCAACGAATTCACTTTATTGATTAAAACCCAGGATACATGGATACAGTAAATTCGTTGGACCTACACTGTGCTGGACATTCCACTTTCTTTTGAATGAAGTAGAATATGTCCTGCCGCTGGGGACCCCCGGGATCTCGGCTGGGGCACCCTGTTATCAATACTGCACCGAGCAAACTCGCTCTGTGTGCAATGACAGACGATACAGGGGCCTGAGCATCACGACCCGCACCCTTAATGCAAATCTATGGGAGTGGGTATCACGTGGAGTGGCCACCACGCCCCCTTCCATAGACCTGTATTGAGGGGGTGGGTCATGACATAATGAGGGGGTGGATCTATGATGTCACGATGCTCCGGCCCCTGTATCGTCGGTCATTACGCACAGAGCGAGTTTGCTCTGTGCAGTAATGATAACTGGGTGCTGCAGCTGAGATCCCAGGGTTCCCCAGTGTCGGGACCCCCGCGATCTGACATCTTATCCCCTATCCTTTGGTTAGGGGATAAGATGCTAGGGGCGGAGAACCCGGCTAAGGGGTTAAAGCAGTACTCCGGTGGAAACTTTTTTTTAAATCAACTTATGCCAGGAAGTTAAAACAGATTTGTAAATTACTTCTATTAAAAAATCTTAATCCTTCCAGTGCTTATTTGCAGCAGTAAACTACAGAGGAAGTTCTTTTCTTTTTGGATTTCTTTTGTGTCTGACTACAGTGCTCTCTGCTAACACCTCTGTCCATTTTAGGAAATGTCCAGAGCATCATATGTTTGCTATGGGGATTTTCTCCTGCTCTGGACAGAGGTGTCAGCAGAGATCACTGTGGTCGTGACAGAAAAGAACTTCCTCTGTTGTATACAGCCGATAATAAGTTCTGGTAGGATTAAGATTTTTTAACAGAAGTAATTTACAAATCTGTTTAACTTCCTGGCATCAGTTGATTTAAGAAAAAAAAAAAAATTCCACCGGAGTATCGCTTTAACCTGTTCCGGACCCAGGACGTAAGTTTACGCCCGTGGGAATTTCGGTCCCCGCCGCGATTCCCATATTGAACCCCCAGATTGTTCCCCCACTCTGGGTGTTAGCGGGAAAATAGTTTGGGACCTTGTGCACCCATTGCTGGATAAGGGTTACCATGTGTACGTGGACAACTTTTATACCAGCATCCCTCTATTCCCATTCCTTGCAGCCAGATCCACGTCCGCTTGTGGGACTGTGCGGAAGAACCAGAGAGGCCCCCCTCTAAATTTGATCCAGACACCTAATCCCAAGGGCGAGTCCTGTCCCCTTGCTCATGAAAACTTGTTGCTGGTCAGGTATAAGGATAAGAGGGATGTCCTTATGCTGACCACTATTCATGGTAACTGCAGCTCACCTGTCCCTGTGCGAGGTACTACAACACTGGTCCTCAAGCCCGATTGTTTTCTGGACTAAAATCGGTATATGGGGGGAGTTGATCTTTCTGATCAAATCCTCAAGCCATACATGGCCAAAACACTGGCATGGTACAAAAAAGTTGCAGTCTACATGGTACAGGTTGCCATGTACAACTCTTTTGTACTGTCCCAGTACACTGGCAACACAGGGACATACCTTCAGTTCCAAGAAGAAGTCCTAAAAGGTCCTGATTAGAGATGTCGCAAATTGTTCGCCGGCGAACAGTTCCCGGCGAATTTAGCATGTTCGCATCGCCAGGCGAACATATGTGAAGTTCGATCCGCCCCCTATACTTTAACATTGCAGTAAACTGTGACCCTGTGAGTTAGAGTCAGCAGACACATTACAGCCAATCAGCCGCAGTCCCTCCCTTCCAGGCCCTCCTACCTCTTGCCCGGATGCCATTTTAGCCTCATTCAGCATGCTGCAGGCTTAGTAAGTGGAGGGTCAGAGAAGCTGCTCCTGCTGTATAGGGAAAGCGATAGCTAGGTTGCTGCTAGGTGGTGTATTCAGGGTCCAGTTTACTTCTAAAGCACTAGTGTAACATCTGCTTTAAGGACAGCACCCAAAAAAGCCCTTTTTAGGGCCGAAAGATATCCATCCTGGTTGGGAGGGAACCGCTGGTTAAAAGGGGTACTCCAGAATCAAACTTAAGTTCCTGCAAGCAACTAACTACTTCAGTATTCAAAGGGCTGAAAGATATCAGTCCATGTGTCTTGCAACAGCTGGAGGCACCCTGGTTGGGGACCACCGTTTAAAAGGGGAACTCCACTGGCAAGCTTTTTTGCTCATTGTCACACTAGTGCAAATCACATTAGGTGTGACAGTTGTGCAAATAAAAATAAAAAAAAATACCTTTTTTGGCTGTTAAATAAAATCAGTCGTCACTGTCAGTTCACGTCACAGTTGCCATTTTTTTTGCCTGCAGGGCAAATTGTGTCACCCTAGTGCAAATCACATTAGGTGTGATAGTTGTGCAAAAAAAAAAAAAAAAAAAAAAAAAAAAAAAAAAAAATGACAGGCAGAGGAAGGCCACCCTGCAGGGGCCGTCGTGGTGCTGGGATTCCCTTTGGCCCTAGAATGGCCAGTGTTCAGAGGCCACGTACCCTAAACCCCCAAAGTTCTGAGGACTTAGTTGACTGGCTATCACAAGACACCCAATCTACTACAGCTTCCGCTCGGAACCTTGATGCACCGTCCTTCTCCTCCTCTAGCTTAGCTTCAGGCACCTCTCATGCTACCACTTGCCCGCCTGCCGCCATCACCATCACTAGCACCGTAGCAGCTTTACTTGATCCGTCAGAGGAGTTATTTACACATCAGTTTGAAGACATGAGTGAAGCGCAACCATTATTGCCAGAAGATGTAGTTAACAGGGATATGTTTCAGTCAGGCAGCATTACACACATGGACGTACGGTGTGATGATGATGATGTACCCGCTGCTGCTTCCTTTCTTGAGGTGTCAGATAGCGGTGAAGGTGTTGATGATGACGATGTGTCCGTGGATGCCACGTGGGTGTCCTCTAGAAGAGAAGAAGAGGGGGAAAGTTCAGATGGGGAGACAGAGACGAGTTGGAAGCAGGGAGAGGTAGTCGCAAGGAGCTAGTGGCACAGTCAGACAGCATGCATCGGCACCCGGGGTCAGCCAAACGGGACGCCAATCAATGCATGCTGTTGCCACCACCAGAATGCCGTCATCGCAGAGCTCAACGGTCTGGCATTTTTTTTTGTGTGTCTGCCTCTGACAACAGCGAAGCCATTTGCTACCTGTGCCAGAAGAAACTGAGTCGTGGGAAGTCCAACACCCACCTAGGCACAACTGCTTTGCGAAGGCACATGATGTCACATCACAAACGCCTATGGGATCAACATGTCAGTACAAGCAGCACACAAAGTCAAAGCAGCCATCCTCCTCCTGGTCTAGCATCTTCAGCCAGGTCAACCACTGCTGCCCTCCTTGCCCCCTCTCAACCATCTGCCTCTCCGTCTCTCGCCTTGAGCAGTTCCTGCTCATCTGCCCACAGTCAGGTGTCTGTCAGGGAGATGTTTGAGTGCAAGAAGACAATGTCTCAAAGTCACCCCCTAGCCCAGCGTCTGACAGCTGACTTGTCGGAACTGCTAGCCCTCCAGCTTTTACCATACAAGCTGGTGGAGTCTGAGGCCTTTAAAAAATTTGTAGCCATTGGGACACCGCAGCGGAAGGTACCCGGCCGAAATTTTTTGGCACAAAAGGCAATCCCCAACCTTTACTCCATTGTGCAAAAGGAAATTATGGCATGTCTGGCACACAGTGTAGGGGCAAGGGTCCATCTGACCACTGATACCTGGTCTGCAAAGCATGGTCAGGGCAGGTATATCACCTACACTGCGCATTGGGTAAACCTGGTAAAGGTTGGAAAGCATGGAAGAGGAGTTTGTGCAGAGGAGTT
The DNA here is from genome assembly GCF_029499605.1 of Hyla sarda. NCBI lineage: Eukaryota > Metazoa > Chordata > Amphibia > Anura > Hylidae > Hyla > Hyla sarda. The sequence goes on along the minus strand of NC_079189.1, from coordinate 337,409,745 downwards.
GGTGACACCGCCACTACTTGCAGGCAGGCCTGCTGCCACCCCCTCTACTCCATCCTCTTCCATAACATCCTCAGCCGAGTCCTCTTCCACTGCTGCGTCTTGCTCCACATCACCGGCACCCCCCCAGCTCCCCAGGTGCTATTCCACATCCCGGATACGGCAGTGTCACGCCATCTTGTGGTTGACTTGCCTCAAAGCGGAGAGTCACACTGCACCAGCTCTCCTGTCGGCCCTGAAGGCACAGGTGGACCAGTGGCTGACTCCGCACCAACTGGAGATCGGCAAGGTGGTTTGTGACAATGGAACAAATTTGTTGGCGGCATTGAGGTTGGGCAAGTTGACACATGTGCCGTGCATGGCACACGTGTGTAATCTGATTCTACAATGCTTTGTGCTCAAGTACCCAGGCTTAGAGGATGTCCTGAAGCTGTCCAGGAAGGTGTGTGGCCATTTCAGGTGTTCCTACACAGCCATGGCGCACTTGTCAGATATCCAGCAGCGAAACAACATGCCAGTGAGGCGCTTGATTTGCGACAGCCCAACATGTTGGAATTCAACACTCCTAATGGTCAACCGCCTGCTCCAACAAGAAAAAGCCGTCAACGAATATTTGTATGCGGAGCTGGGATTTTTTTTGCCACTTTACTGGAGGCTCATGCGCAATGCCTGTAGGCTCATGCGTCCTTTTGAGGAGGTGACAAACCTGGTCAGTCGCACCTAAGGAACCATCAGCGACATCATACCGTTTGTTTTCTTCCTGGAGCGTACCCTGCGAAGAGTGCTGGATCAGGCAGTAGATGAGCATGAAGAGGAAGAGTTGTGGACATCATCACAACCAGAAACAGCCTTATCAGCATCGCTTGCTGGACCTGCGGCAACGCTGGAAGAGGATTGTGAGGAAGAGGAGTCAGAAGGAATGTGGCTTTGAAGAGGAAGACCAACCACAGCAGGTATCCCAGAGTGCTCCTTGTCACCTATCTGGTTCCCGTGGTGTTGTATGTGGGTGGGGGGGGGGGGGGGGGAAAGAAGATTATACCTTCCCTGACATCACTGAGGACGAGGAACGGGACATGAGTAGCTCGGCATCCGTCCTTGTGCAAATGGGGTCTTTCATGCTATCGTGCCTGTTGAGTGACCCTCGTATAAAAAGGATGAAGGAGAACGACCTGTACTGGGTGTCCACGCTACTAGACCCCCGGTATAAACATAAAGTGCCTGACTTGTTACCGCATTACAGCAAGGCAGAAAGGATTCAGCAGGTCCAAAATAAATTAAGACGTATGCTGTACACAGCGTATAAGGGTCATGTCACAGCACAAGAGGGATCTAACAGGGGAAGAGGTGAAAGTAATCCTCCACCTACCACGAACACGCCGGCAAGGACAGGATGCTGTACAGACATGCTGTTGATGGAGGACATGCAGAGCTTTTTAAGTCCTATGCATCGCCACAGCCCTTCGGGGTCCACCATTAGAGAATGACTTGTGCTGCCTAATGGGGGCTAAAGCACATTATTCCAAACCATTTAGGAATGTTAGGCGATTTATGCCCTTTATGGATTAAAACCAGACTCTGCATCAACTATGTAATTTTCCATGGGAGTTTCCCATGGATCCTCTGGCACGCCACAGTCCAGTCCCCTTGAAACAACTTTTAAATCACTATTGTGGCCAGAAAGAGTCCCTGTGGGTTTTAAAATTCGCCTGCTCATTGAAGTCAATGGCTGTTCGCCCGGTTCGCGAACCGAAAAGGTTATGTTCGCGACATCACTTGTAGTTACCTGTACTAATTGAAAGATCGCCGGGGTTCGTTGCAATCCTGTATAATGTATAGGTGAAGCGGCCTCTCCTCTATGGTCCCCTGCACTGCCGTATATATATACACACACATTCATATTTCCCACAGAGAGCTGCGATTGGTCAGATGGTTCCAGCCAATCACAACTCTGTGGGAAATAGGAATGTGTGTATATATATATATATATATATAAGTCAGTGCAGGGGACCATAGGAGAGCGGCCGCCGCATCTATTCATTATACAAGAGGATCACAACGGGTGTCAGGAGGAGTGACACCCGCTGCAATCTGTCTATTAATACAGGTACTACAGCTCCCAGCAGAGTATGCTCTATGTTGGGAGCAGTAGTACCTGCCATAAGTGACAGATCACAGAGGATGTCACTCCTCCTGGCACCTGCTGCGATCTTCGTGAAGTGACTGTCGGGATCAGCTGTTTTCAAGGCTACAGAGCCGGGAGAACAGCTGATCCTGAGCAGGATATATACATCGTATACATACTGCCCAGCAAGAACTTACAGTGAGCCTGCAATGTGTATACAATATACACATTGCTGGCACATTTAACCCCTTGCTGAGCTGTGCGCTAAGCCAGCCCGGCAAGGAAAGAGTTAACTTACACTGCTGGACAGTGTAGGTTAACCCTTTGGGCGGTATACACTATACAGCTATCTATAGATAGCTGTATATAGTGTATACAGAAGATGGACAAGTCCTGCAGGTCTGTGTAGCTCCGCTCCCTAGTGATGATGTAATTAGGGGCGGAGCTACAGACGCGATCCAAGCTGGCAAGGGTATAAGGCTCTGCTAACATTGTCCTAATTGGATAATGTGAACAGACCCTTCTGCCAGTGTCTACCCAGACAGGGAGACTCCAGCTGTCGCTAAACTACAACTCCCAGCATGCCCAGACAGGCTGTCTGGGCATGCTGGGAGTTGTAGTTTTGCACCAATTGGAGGCTCACTGTTTAGGTAGACATTGCATTATGCGTGCTCTCCCCTGCAGAGAGCGCAAAAAATGTCCTAACCCATTTTTTTGTGTTTTTTTCTTTTTTCTTTCTTCTCGTTTCAGATCAGGGGTGCCGGGAAGAGCCGGTACCAACAGGCCCGGAGCATCAAAAATGGCGCTCCTGGGCCTAGGCTGTAACAGGCTGGCATTATTTAGGCTAAGGAGGGCCAGTAACAATGGTCCTCACCCACCCTGGTATCTGGCTGATACTGAAAATAGGGGGAACCCTATGCGGTTTTTTTTTTTTTGTTTTTGTTTTTTTTTATGGAAAAAAAAAAAAACGCATAGGGTTCCCTGTATATTCAGTATCAGCCAGATACCAACGAAGCAACAGCCTGACGTTACCAGGGTGGCCGAGGACCATTAATACTGGCCCTCCCCAGCCTAAATAACGCCAGCCTGTTACCGCCGAGGAGCGCCATTTTTGACGCTCCTGGCCTGTTGGTACCGGCTCTTCCAGGCACCCCTGTGCGGTGGGTACCGGAGTAATAATTGGGGGTTAGCGCCAGCTGTTTTTGGGGCTAACGCTAAGCCCCGGCTTAGTAATGGATTCCATCTATTAGACAGCATCCATTACTAAGCCTGAGTGGTCGGATCCCCCACGATCAGACATTTATCAAAATTTCTTAGCACTTGACATCTTCTTTAAGGACTCGGTTTTTCCGTCCTCACCTTCTAAAAATAACAACTCTTTCAGTTTTCCACATCCATCATTTCATCACAAAATCTACGGCAAAACCCAAAAATTATTATGTGGGGCAAAATTTTAAAAAGTTCCAAACTATAGTGAGACCAGTGTAGGGAGTAGTGTTGCTCACGAATATTCGCAATTCGAATATTATTCGCGAATATCGCATATTCGCGAATTTCGCGAATATAGCGCTATATATTCATAATTACGAATATTCGTTTATTTATTTATTTATTTATTTTTTTCACAGTAAACATCACAGTGATCATCCCTCTCTGCTTCCAGCTTGTGTGGTGTAAAGAATACTACTGTGTGAGACTGGCGTGCGCAAATTCGCATATGCTATTTTTCGCATATGCGCATTTTCGCGTATGCTAATTTTGTATATGCTAATATTCACATATGTTAATTTTCGCATACGCGAATTTACGCATATGCGAAAATAAAACGAGAATATAACGAATATGCGAATATATGACGAATATTCGTCTATATATTCGCGAATTCGAATATGGCCTATGCCGCTCAACACTAGTAGGGAGGGTTAACTTCAGATTAATATTCCTATAGATCACTAACAGGTGATCCAAAAAAAATACCCTTTCCTCCCATGCACCTAGAAATTGTGATGATTAAAAGTGTAATCTTTATTCATTCCACACACTATAAATGTTAACATATTCATGTGCCATATATCCCTACATTCTGTTTGCAATTCTGACCAGCCGGTCTATAAAGTGCACAGCATTATGGAGATTTATCAAAACCTGTGTAGGGGAAGAGTGGTGTAGTTGCCCATGACAACCAAATTGCTTTCATTTTTAAAGAGACCTGTGAAAAATGAAAGTAATCTGATTGGTTGCCATGGGTAACAGCACCACTATTCCCCTACACAGGTTTTGATAAATCTCCTCCATAATGTTGTTCACTTTATAGACCGGTTGGTCAGAATTGCAAACAGAATGTAGGGATATATGGCACATGAATATGTTAACATTTATAGTATGTGGAATGAATAAAGATTACACTTTTAATCATCACAATTTCTAGGTGTATGGTAAGAAAGGGTATTTTTTGGATCACCTTTTGGTGATCTATTGGAATATTAAAAATGGAACACCATTTTGTAACTTTTGCGGGCTTCAGCTTCTACGCACTGCACTTCTTAGTAAAAATGGCATATCCTTTTTATTCTGTAGGTCCATAAGGTTACACCGATACCCAAATTATATAGGTTTTATTTTATTTTACTTGTTTAAAAAAAATAAAAAGATTATCTGTAACCCAATCAGCACCATTGAGCAGCCAGGATTTATTTTATTTTAGTTGCTGCAATCAACTTTGGTCGTGGTGTTTAAGGGGTTCATTCCGGTGTCTGGCATTAGCGCTGATAGCTGCCCAGACCATCCCGCTATGATGCTCGCATCATAAAAGGGGATCAGACACAGGACATATATGTACGCCTTGCGTTCTTCATGACCACGGACGTAAATGTACGTCCTGGTTTGGCGGGACTTCGCGCACCAGGATGTACATTTACGTCCTGTGTATGACCACGAGCATCAGAACGGTGCTCGCGTCATACACGGCAGGTTCTGGCTGCTGTGAGCAGCCGGGGACCCGCTGGTAATGGCCGACATCCGCGACCGCGCAGATGTCCACCATTAACCCCTCAGTTGCCGTGATCAATTCAGATCACGGCATCTGGGGCAGTGCGGTACTTTGAATGGATGATCGGATCGCCCGCAGTGCTGGCTCACCTGGCTCTGGCCGTCTCCCGGGGTCTTCTGCTCTGGTCTGCGATCGAGCATACCAGAGCATCAGATCACCGATAATACCGATCAGTGCTATGTCCTATACATAGCACTGAACAGTATTAGCATTCAAAGGATTGCTATAGATAGTCCCTTATGGGGACATCAAAAGTGTAAAAAATAATAATAATTTGAAAAATGTAAAAAAGGAAAAGGAAAAGAAAAATCCCCTCCCAATAAAAATTAAAATTGTCAGTTTTTTTTTTTTTTATAAACATATTTGGTATCGCTGCATGCGTAAATGTCCGAACTATCAAAATATATTGTTAATTATCCCGTATGGTGAATGGCGTAAACGTTAAAAAAAAAAAAACAAAGTCCAAAAATGCTGCTATTCACATTTTATTTAAAAAAAAATTATAAAAAATTATCTAAAAGTTCTATATATGCGCATGTGGTATCGATAAAAAGTACAGATGACGGCGCAAAAGTGGACCCTCATACCGCCCTATATATGGAAATATGAAAAAAAGTTATAGGTGGTCAAAATAGGGCAATTTTAGATTACTGATTTTGTACAAAAAGTTTGATTTTTTTTAAGCAGTACAAAAAAATAAAAGTATCTAGCCATGGATATCATTTTAATCGTATTGACCCACAGAAGAACACATGTCATTTTTACCGTAAAGTGTACACAGTGAAAACAAAACCCTCCAAAATGTGCAAAATTGTGGTTTTTCCTCCCTAAAAAACCACAAGCACTTATAGGAGTCTGGAGATGGAAATATAAAAAGGAGTTATGGATTTTAGGAGGCGAGGTGGAAAAAACGAAAATGCAAAAATAAAATTGGCCTGGTCCTAAAGGGGGTGCTCCAGTGGATTTTTTTTTTTTTTTAAATCGACTGGGGCCAGAAAGTTAAACAGATTTGTAAATTACTTCTATTAAAACATCTTGACCCTTCCAGTACTTATTAGCAGCTGAATGCTATAGAGGAAATTCTTTTCTTTTTGAATTTCTCTTTTGGCTTGTCCACAGTGCGCTCTGCTGACACCTGATGCCTTATCAGGGACGGTCCAGAGCAGGAGAAAATCCCCATAGCAAACCTATGCTGCTCTGGCAGTTCCGAACACTGACAGAGGTGTCAACAGAGAGCACTGTGGACAAACCAAAAAAGAAATTCTAAAGATAAGAATTTCCTCTGTAGCTAATAAGTCCTGGAAGGGTAAAGATTTTTTAATAGAATTAAGTTCCAAATCTGTAACTATCTGGTGCCAGTTGATTTAACAAACACCACACACAACAAAAAGTTGCAGTAAACAAAGTGGTGTTCTAAAAAAAATAATTTTGCAAAAAAAATGTGTGCTCGCACCATACTTATCACATGCCCAGCACCATTTAATACATTTGGTGCATGTACACTTTAACCACACCATCAAAATCTGTGTATAACATCAGCGCACCTACACTGACTTTTATAAATGTCCCCCATAGGATTTGGCTCTTTTGACACACACACACACACACACACACACACACACACACACACACACACACACACTACTACTGACTTAAAAAGTACATGTCACCAAAACTAGAATTTAAATTTATTGTTCCTTATGTAATTATAAGACACTTTATCTACTTTCTTTTAAAATTCTCAATACATAAATTTAGGTGCACTACTGTGATAGATGTAGACAGTAACATATGACTAACCCTCAAACTGATGTTAAAATTGAGACATTAGCCAGTATATCCTTATATGAAGGACATCCAAGGGTTCTCAAGTAGCACGGGACCTAACACTAAACCTACCTGTGCCGTATGGGCAATACCAGGGATCAGTGGGCAATTACAGCAGCATTAGGTCCAACTCCCAGCCTGTTCCCAGTTCACTCCAGTGTGGCTAAACACACATACTACGGAAGAAAGGAAGAAGGCTATGAGCCCCACCCAAGTAGGCTGATATGTTGCCGGCCTCACAGGTGCACGTTAATACTTCGTATAATAGTGATTAAGGTGCATTACATTTGGGAGTTTATACACCTCCAAGTATAAGATTTGAACAACAAGAAAAAAAATGGCAGGAAATGCTTAACCACAAATGCATTTATGCTGGGAGAGCAGATCCTGTGCTTGTGGTCCGTTGCTAAGGGCAATCCCAGCATAACATGCATACAATGGGGGATGCCTGCAGCAGACTACAAGTGCCACAATGGCATCCTACACCCGAGGAAAAGTGTGGATGTGTAACATATAGAATAATACATAAATTTAGGTGCACTACAGTGGTAGATGTAGACAGGAACATATGACTAACCCTCAAATTATGTTAAAATTTAGACATTAGCCAGTATATGCTTATATGAAGGACATACCTGAGGCCACACACCAATGCCAAGTGTTAAAATTCTCAACCTTTATGTGTTTTTTAATGGGATTCTGTTCTGTTCCCTGCCACAAGTCAAACAGCCTGGCAGGAGACCAAATTCAGGAAATACGTGCGGGGCATGGCTAAGCACAGCTCTCCCAGGCTTCGGTGATGTTACGCCTGCTGGGGAACACCCACTTTTTCCTGGCTGGAACTCACACAATGTGAGCAAGGGGAAAAGTATGATACAGAGCTTTTTAACAACATGTACGTTCTGATGCCCTGGTACTTAACGCACCAGGACATACATTTATGTCCTATACATGACGCGAGCACTGTACCAGTGCTCTCATCATGCACGCCAGGTATCAGCAGCCGGGACCTGCTGGTAATGGCGTACATCAGCAATCACGCTGATGTCCACAATTAACCCCCTGCCGCAAATGGACGTTTATTAACGTCCATTTGCGGCTCTTGAAGTATGACGCACGCTCAGCAGGTGAGCGCGCATCATACACGGTGGGTCCCGGTTGCTATAAGCAACCGGGACCCGTGGCTAATGCTGGACATCGTCGATCGGGCTGATGCCCAGCATTAACCCTTTAGACGTAGCGATCGCCGCGTCTAGAACGAAAGTAAATAATGCCGGTTAGCTCAACGGTGCTGTTCGGGACAGTTGCGGTGAAATCGCGGCATCCCAAACAGCTTGCAGGACGCGAGGTGGATCCCTACCTGCCTCCTCGCTGTCCGATTGCCAAATGACTGCTCCATGCCTGGAGATCCAGGCAGGAGCAGTCAAGCGGTGATAACACTGATCAGTGTTATGCTATTGCATAACAGTGATCAGTGTATTCAATCAGTGTGTGCAATGTTATAGCCCCTTATGGGAGCTATAACATTGCAAAAAAATTATGTGTAAAAAAAAGTTAATAAAGATCATTTAATAAACCTACTAAAAGTTTGAATCACCGCCCTTTTCTCATAAAAAAAAAAAACTGTGTAAATAAAAATAAACATATGGGGTATCACCACTACAAAAATATATTGTTACCATAATTAAACCGCACGGTCAACGGCGTACACTTAAAAAAATTCCAAAGTCCAAAATATCTTACTTTTCGTCACTTTTTATACCGTAAAAAAAATTAATAAAAAGTGATCAAAAAGTCTGATCAAAACATAAATGGTACCAATAGAAACTTCAGATCACGGCACAAAAAATGAGCTCTCATACTGGCCTGTATACAGAAAAATAAAAAAGTTATAGGGGTCAGAAGAGGACATTTTTCAACATATAAATTTTGGTGCATGTAGTTATAATTTTTTTTTTTTGTGGTAAACTAAAATCAAACCTATATAAATTGGGTATCTTTGCAACCGTATGGACCTACAGAATAAATATTAGGTGCAATTTTTACCAAAAAACTGCACTGCATAGAAACGTAAGCCGCAAAAAATTACAAAATGTTTTAGTTTTTTTTTTCAATTTTGTCCCACAAATATTTTTTTACTGGTTTCGCAGTAGATTTTGTAATGAAATTATTAATGGTATTACAAAGTAAAATTGTTGGCACAAAGAACAAGCCCTCATATGGATTTTTAGGTGTAAAATTGAAAGTGTTATGATTTTTAGAAGGTGAGAAGGAAAAAACAAAAGTGCCAAAATAAAAAACGCCAAAGAGGGAAAGGGTTAACCCCTGAAATGCCGTGATCAATACAGATAACGGCATCTGTGGGAATACGGTCATTAAAATGGATGAATCCCGTGGGAGATCCGATCTCTGACATGGCGGCCGGAGGTCCCCTTACCTGCTCCAGCTTTCATTCTGGAGAGCAGACCAGAGAAGAAGATCACCAATAATACTGATCAGTGATATGCCTATACATAGCACTGCTCAGGATATACAATCTAAAGACTGCTATAAATAGTTACCTATGGGGACAGAAAAAGTGTAAAAAAAAAAAAAAGTGAAAAAAAGTGAAAAAGCCCCTCCCCAATAAAAACTTTATTGGCCCCTTTTTCCCATTTTATCCCAAAAAGCGTTAAAAAAAATGTATAAACATATTTGGTATCGTCGAGTACGTAAATGTCCGAACTATCAAAATATGATGATATGATGATCAAAATAATCCCGTACGGTGAACGGTGTAAATGTAAAAACAAGTCTAAAATTACTGCGTTTCCAATAAAAAGTACAGATCACGGCACAAAAAATAAGCCCTCATACAGCCTTGCTGAAAAAGTTTGATATTTTTATAAAGCTACAAAATAATAGAAAAGCATATAACATGAGTATCCTTTTAATTGTATTGACCCACGGAATAAAGAAAACATGTCATGTTTACCGTAAAAGGTACAGCGTGAAAATGAAACCTCCCAAAATTAGCAAACTTGTGTTTTTCTTTTCAATTTCCCCAGATAAATTGTATTTTTTGCTTGCACAATACATTTTATGGTAAAATCATTGATGTAATAATGAAGGACTATTGGTCGCGCAAAAATAAGCCCTCATATGGGTCTGTGGATGAAAACATAAAAGAGTTATGATTTTTAGAAGGCGAGAAGGAGGGGGCGTGGCTTGGCGCCGACGGTGATGGCCACACTAGGTAAAAACTCTGGTGACCCTGCATACATTAGATGGGGAAGACCTCCAAATGCTTCAGGAAGCCCCCCTCCACTACCCAGATGGCAAATTTCCAGCATGGAGGCATCCGCCAGTATTTTGAGACGCCTCTGGCCTCTGCATCGCCCTGACTGCCCACCATTACGGGTCCCACTCTCGGCCTATGCTCCAGATCACGGGGGCTCACCTCTCCAAGCCACTGACCCTCAATCGCTTCAGTCCCCGACTCCAGACCGCCAGGGGCCGCCTGCTCGATGACTGCCGCCAACTCCAGGTGGCCTACTTGGGCTCCCCGGGGCTCTCCAGTCTCCTGTGTACGGCGCTGCAGCACAGACCTCGCAGCTTCCGGTCCCGGGTGCCGCTCCTGCGGTGGTGCCTGCACCATCTGATGAGAAGCCGGCCGTGGCGGTGAGTGACAGCCCTAGCTTGCCAGTCGGACATCTCTGTTCCCCGAGTGAGGCATGGCCACCCTTGCCCCTGAATTCTCCTGCTTCCCTCCTCCTGTCCCACCGCAGGTCTGCCATCTTGGGCCTCTTTAGTGAAGGGCCTGCCTCCATCCCCCTCTGGCCCAGGGGTACAGCAAATCAGCCCTTCTCCACAGGCACCCCCCTCATCAGCTATTGCTGCAGAGAGACTAGAGCATCCCCAAACTGTGTTGCCCACCTTCCAGGAGACAGCATCTGGGCCTCCAACACCTGGGCCTCCAGTACCCTTTCTTCACTCGCTTCTGGACCCCAACTCAGCCTGCAGTGTACCCCCTGTACCTCCCAAGCCGCAGAGGACCCGGTCCTCCAACAAATGGCCGCCAACACCCCTCACCTGTCCTCCCAGGGGGGCACCCCACTTGCGCTGGGATCACCGCCCCCCCCTCCGGGGACTTTGTCCTTATCTTGGGATGCCTCGCCTGCACCTGACCTCACCTGCTCAGGCCTCCCTACACTCTCACCCTCTCTGCCTGATTTAAGTTTGCTCCTCTCCTCTCCTCCTGGCTGACGCTCAAGAAGCTACGGGTGCTCCAACCCCTGCTTGTAGTTCTTCATTCTCACCAGGTGCTTTATAGGGGGAACTTTCAGTTTGATCTTCCTGCCCCCCCCCCCCCCTCTGCCTCCTGTATGGCAGCCTGTCAGGTCCCGAAGGTCCGAGACCCAAAGGAAGTCTCAGAGGAAGTCTGCTCTCCGGGAACCTGGTGGGCCCCTGTGTGTTCCCCCTTGAGATGTTGTCTGCGGCCTTGTGTCTTCTCCATGCTGCTCCTGGTCGGGACTATGTTAGATTTCTGGTCTCCCCGTAACTGTGCTCTGAGTGGCAAATTCACGTTGAAGCTGTCATATTTTTGCTTTTTTCTACTGCTATAGTGATTATGCATTTTTTTGGTCACCTATAGTTTAATTACATCTAGTTTACTGTCTTGTTTAAACTCTTTTGCTATGGCCTCAGAGTGGCGTGCTTATCTTTTTGGTGGTCACTATTGATTGGTGTTCTCCCATATCCCCTCTAGAGGCTATAGCAATGGACTGCCCATGCCTTGGTTTCTTGTCCACCCTGGGTCAATGGTTCACTTTCTTGCTTTGTACTGTTTTTTTTTGTCTTGTGTGGTCTTGTCTGTTTGATGTTGGTCTGTCAGTCCTTTTGTGTTCCCCAGTTTTCTTCTTCTTTTTGTCTTTCTCCCCCCCAGGCTCTGTCTTCCCCTCTTGTCTCTTACAGGGTTCGGGATTCGCAGGCTCTTCCCATTGGTATCCTCTGGTCTGTCACGATGCCGGCTGGCAGGTAGTGGACCCTCTGTGCCAGAGAGGGATTGGCGTGGACCGTGCTAGTGGACCGGTTCTAAGCCACTACTGGTTTTCACCAGAGCCCGCCGCAAAGCGGGATGGTCTTGCTGCGGCGGTAGTGACCAGGTCGTATCCACTAGCAACGGCTCACCTCTCTGGCTGCTGAAGATAGGCGCGGTACAAGGGAGTAGGCAGAAGCAAGGTCGGACGTAGCAGAAGGTCGGGGCAGGCAGCAAGGATCGTAGTCAGGGGCAACGGCAGAAGGTCTGGAAACACAGGCAAGGAACACACAAGGAACGCTTTCACTGGCACTAAGGCAACAAGATCCGGCAAGGGAGTGCAAGGGAAGTGAGGTAATATAGGGAAGTGCACAGGTGATTACCCTAATTGGAACCACTGCGCCAATCAGCGGCGCAGTGGCCCTTTAAATCGCAGAGACCCGGCGCGCGCGCGCCCTAGGGAGCGGGGCCGCGCGCGCCGGGACAGAACAGACGGGGAGCGAGTCAGGTAGGGGAGCCGGGGTGCGCATCGCGAGCGGGCGCTACCCGCATCGCGAATCGCATCCCGGCTGGCAGCGGGATCGCAGCGCCCCGGGTCAGAGGACGTGACCGGAGCGCTGCAGCGGAGGGAGTGAAGCGAGCGCTCCGGGGAGGAGTGGGGACCCGGAGCGCTCGGCGTAACAGTACCCCCCCCCTTGGGTCTCCCCCTCTTCTTGGAGCCTGAGAACCTGAGGAGCAGACTTTTGTCAAGGATGTTGTCCTCAGGTTCCCAGGATCTCTCTTCAGGACCACAACCCTCCCAGTCTACTAAAAAAAAATTTTTCCCTCTGACCTTTTTGGCAGCCAAAATTTCCTTGACCGAGAAGACGTCCGAGGAGCCGGAAACAGGAGTGGGAGGAACAGATTTGGGAGAAAAACGGTTGAGGATGAGTGGTTTGAGAAGAGAGACGTGAAAGGCATTAGGGATACGAAGAGAAGGAGGAAGAAGAAGTTTATAAGAGACAGGATTAATTTGACACAAAATTTTGAAAGGACCAAGATAGCGTGGTCCCAACTTGTAGCTAGGGACACGGAAGCGGACATATTTAGCGGAGAGCCATACCTTGTCTCCAGGGGAAAAAACGGGGGGAGCTCTTCTTTTCTTATCCGCGAACCTCTTCATGCGTGAAGAAGCCTGTAAGAGAGAATTTTGGGTCTCTCTCCATATAATGGAAAGGTCACGAGAAATTTCATCCACAGCGGGCAGACCAGAGGGCAAGGGGGTAGGGAGGGGGGGAAGAGGGTGACGGCCGTACACCACGAAAAATGGGGATTTAGAGGAAGATTCAGAGACCCTGAAGTTATACGAGAATTCGGCCCATGGAAGGAGATCTGCCCAGTCATCCTGGCGGGAGGAAACAAAATGTCGCAAATAATCACCCAAGATCTGGTTAATTCTTTCTACTTGTCCATTGGACTGGGGATGATATGCAGAGGAAAAATTTAATTTAATCTTGAGTTGTTTACAGAGAGCCCTCCAGAATTTAGACACGAATTGGACACCTCTATCCGAGACAATCTGCGTAGGCAACCCGTGAAGACGAAAAATGTGTACAAAAAATTGTTTAGCCAACTGAGGCGCAGAAGGAAGACCAGGAAGAGGGATGAAATGTGCCATTTTGGAGAATCGATCAACGACCACCCAAATAACAGTGTTGCCACGGGAAGGGGGTAAATCAGTAATAAAATCCATACCAATCAGAGACCAAGGCTGTTCGGGGACAGGCAGAGGATGAAGAAAACCAGCGGGCTTCTGGCGAGGAGTCTTATTCCGGGCACAGATAGTGCAGGCTCGCACAAAGTCCCCAACATCCGTCTCCAGAGTCGGCCACCAATAGAAGCGAGAGATGAGTTGCACAGATTTCTTGATGCCCGCATGACCTGCGAGATGGGAGGAGTGACCCCATTTGAGGATTCCGAGGCGTTGGCGTGGAGAAACAAAGGTCTTTCCTGGAGGAGTCTGCCTGATGGAGGCAGGAGAAGTGGAGATCAGGCAGTCAGGTGGAATGATGTGTTGCGGAGGGAGATCAACTTCTGAGGCATCCGAGGAACGAGAGAGAGCATCGGCCCTAATGTTCTTATCGGCAGGACGAAAGTGAATCTCAAAATTAAATCGGGCAAAGAACAGAGACCACCGGGCCTGGCGAGGATTCAGCCGTTGGGCAGACTGGAGGTAGGAGAGGTTCTTGTGGTCGGTGTAGATAATAACAGGAAATCTTGATCCCTCCAGCAGATGCCTCCATTCCTCAAGTGCTAATTTAATGGCTAGAAGCTCTCGATCCCCGATGGAGTAGTTCCTCTCCGCTGGAGAGAAGGTCCTAGAGAAAAAACCACAAGTGACAGCATGCCCGGAAGAATTTTTTTGTAGAAGAACAGCTCCAGCTCCCACTGAGGAGGCATCAACCTCCAATAGGAAGGGTTTGGAAGGGTCAGGTCTGGAGAGCACGGGAGCCGAAGAAAAGGCAGACTTGAGTCGTTTAAAGGCGTCTTCTGCTTGAGGAGGCCAGGACTTGGGATCAGCATTTTTTTTGGTTAAAGCCACGATAGGAGCCACAATGGTAGAAAAATGTGGAATAAATTGCCTGTAATAATTGGCGAACCCCAAAAAGCGTTGGATAGCACGGAGTCCGGAGGGGCGTGGCCAATCTAAGACTGCAGAGAGTTTGTCTGGATCCATCTGTAGTCCCTGGCCAGAGACCAAATATCCTAGAAAAGGAAGAGATTGGCATTCAAACAGACATTTCTCAATTTTGGCATAGAGTTGGTTGTCACGAAGTCTCTGAAGAACCATACGGACATGCTGGCGGTGTTCTTCTAGATTGGCAGAAAAAATTAGGATATCGTCCAGATATACAACAACACAGGAGTATAACAGATCACGAAAAATTTCATTGACAAAGTCTTGGAAGACGGCAGGGGCATTGCACAGTCCAAAGGGCATGACCAGATACTCAAAGTGTCCATCTCTGGTGTTAAATGCCGTTTTCCACTCGTCCCCCTCTCTGATGCGGATGAGGTTATAGGCGCCTCTTAAGTCCAATTTAGTGAAGATGTGGGCACCTTGGAGGCGATCAAAGAGTTCAGAGATGAGGGGTAAGGGGTAGCGGTTCTTAACCGTGATTTTATTAAGACCGCGGTAGTCAATGCAAGGACGTAGGGAGCCATCTTTTTTGGACACAAAGAAAAATCCGGCTCCGGCAGGAGAGGAGGATTTACGGATAAAGCCCTTTTTTAGATTCTCCTGGACGTATTCGGACATGGCAAGAGTCTCTGGGGCAGAGAGAGGATAAATTCTGCCCCGGGGTGGAGTAGTGCCCGGGAGGAGGTCGATAGGGCAATCATAAGGCCTGTGAGGAGGTAGAGTCTCAGCTTGTTTTTTGCAGAAAACATCCGCGAAGTCCATATAGGCCTTAGGGAGACCGGTTACTGGAGGAACCACAGAGTTACGGCAAGGGTTACTGGGAACCGGTTTTAGACAGTTCTTGGAACAAGAGGACCCCCAACTCTTGATCTCCCCAGTGGACCAATCCAGGGTTGGGGAATGAAGTTGAAGCCAGGGAAGTCCAAGGAGAATTTCTGAGGTGCAATTGGGGAGGACCAAAAGTTCAATCCTCTCATGATGA
Source organism: Hyla sarda (assembly GCF_029499605.1). Classification (NCBI taxonomy): domain Eukaryota; kingdom Metazoa; phylum Chordata; class Amphibia; order Anura; family Hylidae; genus Hyla; species Hyla sarda. The sequence goes on along the minus strand of NC_079189.1, from coordinate 337,394,071 downwards.
GCTCCGATGCTCATAAGAAGGGGCTCCGTGCGGAAACGTATGGTACAGTCCAATCTTTCATTATTTACACAATTGATGTAGAGGGGTCTGGCGAGACTGGTCACCGGGATGTTGAACCTGTAGACGAGAGAGGCCAAAATAAAATTTCCTGCAGATCCAGAGTCCAAGAAGGCCACCGTAGAGAAGGAGAAGGCAGAGGCAGACATCCGCACAGGCACAGTAAGACGTGGAGAAGCAGAGAAGACATCAAGGACTGTCTCACCCTTGTGCGGAGTCAGCGTACGTCTTTCCAGGCGGGGAGGACGGATAGGACAATCCCTCAGGAAGTGTTCGGTACTAGCACAGTACAGGCAGAGGTTCTCCATACGGCGTCGTGTCCTCTCTTGAGGTGTCAGGCGAGACCGGTCGACCTGCATAGCCTCCACGGCGGGAGGCACAGGAACAGATTGCAGGGGACCAGAGGAGAGAGGAGCCGAGGAGACGAAACGCCTCGTGCGAACAGAGTCCATATCTTGGCGGAGTTCCTGACGCCTTTCAGAAAAACGCATGTCAATGCGAGTGGCTAGGTGAATAAGTTCATGTAGATTAGCAGGAATTTCTCGTGCGGCCAGAACATCTTTAATGTTGCTGGATAGGCCTTTTTTGAAGGTCGCGCAGAGGGCCTCATTATTCCAGGACAATTCTGAAGCAAGTGTACGGAACTGTACGGCATACTCGCCAACGGAAGAATTACCCTGGACCAGGTTCAACAGGGCAGTCTCAGCAGAAGAGGCTCGGGCAGGTTCCTCAAAGACACTTCGGATTTCCGAGAAGAAGGAGTGTACAGAGGCAGTGACGGGGTCATTGCGGTCCCAGAGCGGTGTGGCCCATGACAGGGCTTTTCCGGACAGAAGACTGACTACGAAAGCCACCTTAGACCTTTCAGTGGGAAACAGGTCCGACATCATCTCCAGATGCAGGGAACATTGGGAAAGAAAGCCACGGCAAAACTTAGAGTCCCCATCAAATTTATCCGGCAAGGATAAGCGTATCCCAGGAGCGGCCACTCGCTGCGGAGGAGGTGCAGGAGCTGGCGGAGGAGATGACTGCTGAAGCTGTGGTAGTAACTGTTGTAGCATAACGGTCAGTTGAGACAGCTGTTGGCCTTGTTGCGCTATCTGTTGTGACTGCTGGGCGACCACCGTGGTGAGGTCAGCGACAACTGGCAGAGGAACTTCAGCGGGATCCATGGCCGGATCTACTGTCACGATGCCGGCTGGCAGGTAGTGGACCCTCTGTGCCAGAGAGGGATTGGCGTGGACCGTGCTAGTGGACCGGTTCTAAGCCACTACTGGTTTTCACCAGAGCCCGCCGCAAAGCGGGATGGTCTTGCTGCGGCGGTAGTGACCAGGTCGTATCCACTAGCAACGGCTCACCTCTCTGGCTGCTGAAGATAGGCGCGGTACAAGGGAGTAGGCAGAAGCAAGGTCGGACGTAGCAGAAGGTCGGGGCAGGCAGCAAGGATCGTAGTCAGGGGCAACGGCAGAAGGTCTGGAAACACAGGCAAGGAACACACAAGGAACGCTTTCACTGGCACTAAGGCAACAAGATCCGGCAAGGGAGTGCAAGGGAAGTGAGGTAATATAGGGAAGTGCACAGGTGATTACCCTAATTGGAACCACTGCGCCAATCAGCGGCGCAGTGGCCCTTTAAATCGCAGAGACCCGGCGCGCGCGCGCCCTAGGGAGCGGGGCCGCGCGCGCCGGGACAGAACAGACGGGGAGCGAGTCAGGTAGGGGAGCCGGGGTGCGCATCGCGAGCGGGCGCTACCCGCATCGCGAATCGCATCCCGGCTGGCAGCGGGATCGCAGCGCCCCGGGTCAGAGGACGTGACCGGAGCGCTGCAGCGGAGGGAGTGAAGCGAGCGCTCCGGGGAGGAGCGGGGACCCGGAGCGCTCGGCGTAACATGGTCCATCCACTGGATCCATTAAGTATGCACCTTCATTGGCTCCGTCACCATCTCCACATCCATCATGGTCAAGTGTTTCTCCCTGAATATTAGGACCCTTAACTCCCCATCTAAGAGGTGTTTATTGCAAAGGGAGTTGGTCTCGCTGCGGGTTAATGTTGTCTTTCTTCAGGAGACACACTATAACCGTACTGGATCTTTCCAATTTCTCTATCCCCAGGCCTACTCTGCTGTTACTGTTAGGAAAGTAGCTGGGGTTGCTATTCTCATCTCTTGATCCTGCTGCTTCAAGTCTCCGCTACCTTTCTCGACCCACAGGGGCATTACGTGGTGCTGGAGGGGGTCCTAGGTGGGGTCCCACTGCTGCTTTGTAATATCTACCCCCCTAACACATCGCAAATACCGTTTTTGTGAAGAGTCCTTGCTAAACTCCATAGGTACCCCTCCTCTGCATGGTTACTAGGGGAGATTTTAATCTTGTTTTCTCTCCTTCCCTGGACCGTCATTCGGTCATGGCAGCTCCTCCCACTCCTGCCCAATTGCGCTTTGCTTCTATTTATCGGCGGTTAATACGGGCTTCCTCATTGTACGATTTGTGGAGGATCAACCATCTGACGGAGCGCTCTTTTAGCTTCTACTCTCCCCCATAAACTGCACATACGCATAGATTACTTCTTTGGTAACCTTCCTATGGTGCACGCATGCTTTCTGATGCTTCTCTTGAGCCTTTCTCCTGGTCTGATCACTGTCCCGTTCTCCTTTCTTTCTCTTCCTCCCCTTCTTCTCTCCGGAGCTGTCATTGGCATCCTAGTTATTCTCTTCTTGAATCACTGCCTTCCTGGGATTTGATTCAGAAGTGCCTGACTGACTATTTTGCTAACAATGAGGGTTCAGTCTCTTCACAGGCTGTTCTCTGGGAAGCTCACAAGTCGGTTGAACGTGGGCATTGTATTGGTCTAGGTGCACGACTGAAGCGTGAGCTCTGGCTCGCTCCCAGGAACTCTGAACGCAGATTGCACCCCTATAGACTCTTTTATTGTTCACTCCCTCAGTGCCGATCCTGCAGCTATTGGTGGCATGCTGGTGCTCAGTTGGGTGACCTGGCTCTCCATAGGGTTGAGAGACAGCTTCTGTATACCAGGCAATGTTTTAATGAAAAGGGTAATAAAGCCCATACTATGTTAGCCAGGCGCCTACGGGACTGAGCAGTTGCCCAGTCTCCCTAGGCCCTCAAAGATTCCTCAGGTATTCTACACTATCACCCTGCTGATGTTTCTCGACTTTTTGTTGACTGCTACTCTGGTCTCTACTCCCTTCCTTCCCAGCTTCCATCCGACCCGGGGGAGCGTGATGCTGCTCTTCTCACTCTTGATGCGGCTTGCCTACTTTGCTGGAGGACGAATGTGAGGTTCTTAATGCTCCTATAACAGAGGAAGAACTCTTAGAAGTCCTCAAATCCCTTACTGCTGGTCACTCCCCAGGCCTGGACAGATTCACGTATTTATACTACAAAACTTTCTCTCCTACACTTATCCCTAAACTTGTCCCTCTTTTTAATTCCTTTAGGAGGGGGAGGGGGAGGGGATCCGGCAATCTTTTTTGCACTCCTTAATTACCCTAATCCCTAAGCCTGTCAAGGACCCTCATGATTGCTCTAGTTATAGACCCATCGGCCTCTTTAACTCAGACTTGAAGCTATTCTCCAAGGTTCTGTCGGCCCGCCTATGCTCATTTCTCCGCTCTCTGATCCATAAAGATCAGGTTGGGTTTATCCCTTGCCGCCAGGGCGGGGTCAACACCAGGAGGGTGGTGGATCTTGTTGACTTAATCAATCGGAGATCTGAGCAGGCGTTAATTCTCAGTTTGGATGCCCAAAAGGCCTTTGATAGGTGTCACGATGCCGGCTGGCAGGTAGTGGACCCTCTGTGCCAGAGAGGGATTGGCGTGGACCGTGCTAGTGGACCGGTTCTAAGCCACTACTGGTTTTCACCAGAGCCCGCCGCAAAGCGGGATGGTCTTGCTGCGGCGGTAGTGACCAGGTCGTATCCACTAGCAACGGCTCACCTCTCTGGCTGCTGAAGATAGGCGCGGTACAAGGGAGTAGGCAGAAGCAAGGTCGGACGTAGCAGAAGGTCGGGGCAGGCAGCAAGGATCGTAGTCAGGGGCAACGGCAGAAGGTCTGGAAACACAGGCAAGGAACACACAAGGAACGCTTTCACTGGCACTAAGGCAACAAGATCCGGCAAGGGAGTGCAAGGGAAGTGAGGTAATATAGGGAAGTGCACAGGTGATTACCCTAATTGGAACCACTGCGCCAATCAGCGGCGCAGTGGCCCTTTAAATCGCAGAGACCCGGCGCGCGCGCGCCCTAGGGAGCGGGGCCGCGCGCGCCGGGACAGAACAGACGGGGAGCGAGTCAGGTAGGGGAGCCGGGGTGCGCATCGCGAGCGGGCGCTACCCGCATCGCGAATCGCATCCCGGCTGGCAGCGGGATCGCAGCGCCCCGGGTCAGAGGACGTGACCGGAGCGCTGCAGCGGAGGGAGTGAAGCGAGCGCTCCGGGGGGGAGCGGGGACCCGGAGCGCTCGGCGTAACAGTACCCCCCCCCCTTGGGTCTCCCCCTCTTCTTGGAGCCTGAGAACCTGAGGAGCAGACTTTTGTCAAGGATGTTGTCCTCAGGTTCCCAGGATCTCTCTTCAGGACCACAACCCTCCCAGTCTACTAAAAAAAAATTTTTCCCTCTGACCTTTTTGGCAGCCAAAATTTCCTTGACCGAGAAGACGTCCGAGGAGCCGGAAACAGGAGTGGGAGGAACAGATTTGGGAGAAAAACGGTTGAGGATGAGTGGTTTGAGAAGAGAGACGTGAAAGGCATTAGGTATACGAAGAGAAGGAGGAAGAAGAAGTTTATAAGAGACAGGATTAATTTGACACAAAATTTTGAAAGGACCAAGATAGCGTGGTCCCAACTTGTAGCTAGGGACACGGAAGCGGACATATTTAGCGGAGAGCCATACCTTGTCTCCAGGGGAAAAAACGGGGGGAGCTCTTCTTTTCTTATCCGCGAACCTCTTCATGCGTGAAGAAGCCTGTAAGAGAGAATTTTGGGTCTCTCTCCATATAATGGAAAGGTCACGAGAAATTTCATCCACAGCGGGCAGACCAGAGGGCAAGGGGGTAGGGAGGGGGGGAAGAGGGTGACGGCCGTACACCACGAAAAATGGGGATTTGGAGGAAGATTCAGAGACCCTGAAGTTATACGAGAATTCGGCCCATGGAAGGAGATCTGCCCAGTCATCCTGGCGGGAGGAAACAAAATGTCGCAAATAATCACCCAAGATCTGGTTAATTCTTTCTACTTGTCCATTGGACTGGGGATGATATGCAGAGGAAAAATTTAATTTAATCTTGAGTTGTTTACAGAGAGCCCTCCAGAATTTAGACACGAATTGGACACCTCTATCCGAGACAATCTGCGTAGGCAACCCGTGAAGACGAAAAATGTGTACAAAAAATTGTTTAGCCAACTGAGGCGCAGAAGGAAGACCAGGAAGAGGGATGAAATGTGCCACTTTGGAGAATCGATCAACGACCACCCAAATAACAGTGTTGCCACGGGAAGGGGGTAAATCAGTAATAAAATCCATACCAATCAGAGACCAAGGCTGTTCGGGGACAGGCAGAGGATGAAGAAAACCAGCGGGCTTCTGGCGAGGAGTCTTATCCCGGGCACAGATAGTGCAGGCTCGCACAAAGTCCCCAACATCCGTCTCCAGAGTCGGCCACCAATAGAAGCGAGAGATGAGTTGCACAGATTTCTTGATGCCCGCATGACCTGCGAGATGGGAGGAGTGACCCCATTTGAGGATTCCGAGGCGTTGGCGTGGAGAAACAAAGGTCTTTCCTGGAGGAGTCTGCCTGATGGAGGCAGGAGAAGTGGAGATCAGGCAGTCAGGTGGAATGATGTGTTGCGGAGGGAGATCAACTTCTGAGGCATCCGAGGAACGAGAGAGAGCATCGGCCCTAATGTTCTTATCGGCAGGACGAAAGTGAATCTCAAAATTAAATCGGGCAAAGAACAGAGACCACCGGGCCTGGCGAGGATTCAGCCGTTGGGCAGACTGGAGGTAGGAGAGGTTCTTGTGGTCGGTGTAGATAATAACAGGAAATCTTGATCCCTCCAGCAGATGCCTCCATTCCTCAAGTGCTAATTTAATGGCTAGAAGCTCTCGATCCCCGATGGAGTAGTTCCTCTCCGCTGGAGAGAAGGTCCTAGAGAAAAAACCACAAGTGACAGCATGCCCGGAAGAATTTTTTTGTAGAAGAACAGCTCCAGCTCCCACTGAGGAGGCATCAACCTCCAATAGGAAGGGTTTGGAAGGGTCAGGTCTGGAGAGCACGGGAGCCGAAGAAAAGGCAGACTTGAGTCGTTTAAAGGCGTCTTCTGCTTGAGGAGGCCAGGACTTGGGATCAGCATTTTTTTTGGTTAAAGCCACGATAGGAGCCACAATGGTAGAAAAATGTGGAATAAATTGCCTGTAATAATTGGCGAACCCCAAAAAGCGTTGGATAGCACGGAGTCCGGAGGGGCGTGGCCAATCTAAGACTGCAGAGAGTTTGTCTGGATCCATCTGTAGTCCCTGGCCAGAGACCAAATATCCTAGAAAAGGAAGAGATTGGCATTCAAACAGACATTTCTCAATTTTGGCATAGAGTTGGTTGTCACGAAGTCTCTGAAGAACCATACGGACATGCTGGCGGTGTTCTTCTAGATTGGCAGAAAAAATTAGGATATCGTCCAGATATACAACAACACAGGAGTATAACAGATCACGAAAAATTTCATTGACAAAGTCTTGGAAGACGGCAGGGGCATTGCACAGTCCAAAGGGCATGACCAGATACTCAAAGTGTCCATCTCTGGTGTTAAATGCCGTTTTCCACTCGTCCCCCTCTCTGATGCGGATGAGGTTATAGGCGCCTCTTAAGTCCAATTTAGTGAAGATGTGGGCACCTTGGAGGCGATCAAAGAGTTCAGAGATGAGGGGTAAGGGGTAGCGGTTCTTAACCGTGATTTTATTAAGACCGCGGTAGTCAATGCAAGGACGTAGGGAGCCATCTTTTTTGGACACAAAGAAAAATCCGGCTCCGGCAGGAGAGGAGGATTTACGGATAAAGCCCTTTTTTAGATTCTCCTGGACGTATTCGGACATGGCAAGAGTCTCTGGGGCAGAGAGAGGATAAATTCTGCCCCGGGGTGGAGTAGTGCCCGGGAGGAGGTCGATAGGGCAATCATAAGGCCTGTGAGGAGGTAGAGTCTCAGCTTGTTTTTTGCAGAAAACATCCGCGAAGTCCATATAGGCCTTAGGGAGACCGGTTACTGGAGGAACCACAGAGTTACGGCAAGGGTTACTGGGAACCGGTTTAGACAGTTCTTGGAACAAGAGGACCCCCAACTCTTGATCTCCCCAGTGGACCAATCCAGGGTTGGGGAATGAAGTTGAAGCCAGGGAAGTCCAAGGAGAATTTCTGAGGTGCAATTGGGGAGGACCAAAAGTTCAATCCTCTCATGATGAGCTCCGATGCTCATAAGAAGGGGCTCCGTGCGGAAACGTATGGTACAGTCCAATCTTTCATTATTTACACAATTGATGTAGAGGGGTCTGGCGAGACTGGTCACCGGGATGTTGAACCTGTAGACGAGAGAGGCCAAAATAAAATTTCCTGCAGATCCAGAGTCCAAGAAGGCCACCGTAGAGAAGGAGAAGGCAGAGGCAGACATCCGCACAGGCACAGTAAGACGTGGAGAAGCAGAGAAGACATCAAGGACTGTCTCACCTTTGTGCGGAGTCAGCGTACGTCTTTCCAGGCGGGGAGGACGGATAGGACAATCCCTCAGGAAGTGTTCGGTACTAGCACAGTACAGGCAGAGGTTCTCCATACGGCGTCGTGTCCTCTCTTGAGGTGTCAGGCGAGACCGGTCGACCTGCATAGCCTCCACGGCGGGAGGCACAGGAACAGATTGCAGGGGACCAGAGGAGAGAGGAGCCGAGGAGACGAAACGCCTCGTGCGAACAGAGTCCATATCTTGGCGGAGTTCCTGACGCCTTTCAGAAAAACGCATGTCAATGCGAGTGGCTAGGTGAATAAGTTCATGTAGATTAGCAGGAATTTCTCGTGCGGCCAGAACATCTTTAATGTTGCTGGATAGGCCTTTTTTGAAGGTCGCGCAGAGGGCCTCATTATTCCAGGACAATTCTGAAGCAAGTGTACGGAACTGTACGGCATACTCGCCAACGGAAGAATTACCCTGGACCAGGTTCAACAGGGCAGTCTCAGCAGAAGAGGCTCGGGCAGGTTCCTCAAAGACACTTCGGATTTCCGAGAAGAAGGAGTGTACAGAGGCAGTGACGGGGTCATTGCGGTCCCAGAGCGGTGTGGCCCATGACAGGGCTTTTCCGGACAGAAGACTGACTACGAAAGCCACCTTAGACCTTTCAGTGGGAAACAGGTCCGACATCATCTCCAGATGCAGGGAACATTGGGAAAGAAAGCCACGGCAAAACTTAGAGTCCCCATCAAATTTATCCGGCAAGGATAAGCGTATCCCAGGAGCGGCCACTCGCTGCGGAGGAGGTGCAGGAGCTGGCGGAGGAGATGACTGCTGAAGCTGTGGTAGTAACTGTTGTAGCATAACGGTCAGTTGAGACAGCTGTTGGCCTTGTTGCGCTATCTGTTGTGACTGCTGGGCGACCACCGTGGTGAGGTCAGCGACAACTGGCAGAGGAACTTCAGCGGGATCCATGGCCGGATCTACTGTCACGATGCCGGCTGGCAGGTAGTGGACCCTCTGTGCCAGAGAGGGATTGGCGTGGACCGTGCTAGTGGACCGGTTCTAAGCCACTACTGGTTTTCACCAGAGCCCGCCGCAAAGCGGGATGGTCTTGCTGCGGCGGTAGTGACCAGGTCGTATCCACTAGCAACGGCTCACCTCTCTGGCTGCTGAAGATAGGCGCGGTACAAGGGAGTAGGCAGAAGCAAGGTCGGACGTAGCAGAAGGTCGGGGCAGGCAGCAAGGATCGTAGTCAGGGGCAACGGCAGAAGGTCTGGAAACACAGGCAAGGAACACACAAGGAACGCTTTCACTGGCACTAAGGCAACAAGATCCGGCAAGGGAGTGCAAGGGAAGTGAGGTAATATAGGGAAGTGCACAGGTGATTACCCTAATTGGAACCACTGCGCCAATCAGCGGCGCAGTGGCCCTTTAAATCGCAGAGACCCGGCGCGCCCTAGGGAGCGGGGCCGCGCGCGCCGGGACAGAACAGACGGGGAGCGAGTCAGGTAGGGGAGCCGGGGTGCGCATCGCGAGCGGGCGCTACCCGCATCGCGAATCGCATCCCGGCTGGCAGCGGGATCGCAGCGCCCCGGGTCAGAGGACGTGACCGGAGCGCTGCAGCGGAGGGAGTGAAGCGAGCGCTCCGGGGGGGAGCGGGGACCCGGAGCGCTCGGCGTAACAATAGGCTAGGGTGGCCATTCCTTTTTGCTACCTTCCAGAAATTTGGAATCACTGGTAACTTTCTCACTGCTCTGCGGGGTCTCTATTCCTCTCCTACTGCTTCTCATAAACTCCCTCACGCTTCCTCTCCTGCATTTCCACTGTCTTATGGTACCTGTCAGGGCTGTCCGCTTTCCCCCCTGGTCTTCGCTTTATGCATTGAACCTTTGGCAGCTATGATTAGGGGGGACCCGGATATCACTGGCATTTCCCTGCATGATAGGGAATTTAAGATTTGATTATTTGCTGACAATGTGCTTCTAACACTCTCTTGTCCTTTGCTTTCCCTTCCTAATCTTTACAAAGCTCTTCATGCCCATGGTGTGGTCTCTGGCTATAAAGTTAACCACTCTAAAATTGAAGCGCTGCCTCTAAACCTACCCCTGTCCTTGTCTACCCTTCTTCGCTTTAACTACTCTTTTAAATCGTCCTCTTCTACTATAAAATATTTAGGGTTCCATATCACTTCTCGCTATTTCTCTCTCTACTCTGCTAACTACCTCCCTCTTTTAAGGGAACTTTGAGCTCTCTTGGAGAAAAGGCGGTCGCAATATATCTCCTTTTTCGGCCGAATAGCAGCGGTTAAAAATGATGATCCTGCTCTATTTTTTCGAAATGTTGCCTTCCCGGGTACCATTGTTGGCCCTTCACTCTTTTCAGTCGGCTATTTTTTGTTTATTTTGGGACGGGAAACGACACCATTTACCGATGTCAGTCATGATGGCTGGCAGGGCCATGGGGGGCCTAGCAGTTCCTGATGTGAGGAAATATTACTGTGCTGCTCACCTGCGCCACCTTGGATGGAGCTGGAAAAGCTGTGGCTGGCCCCTGTGCACCCTAATTCACTCCTATGGTACCCTCCAGCGTCGGCTATTTTTCTCTCCCCATGTGTTTCTCTAGGTATGTGTGGGGGTATTGCTCCCGGAAGTTTAAGCTATTTTCTCCTTTCTCCCCTCTGCGGTCTTTCCTCTATCATCCGGTTTCTCCCTCCAATATGTCCTCTGCGGGAGTGGGGTTTCCGGGGCCTCTTCTGTTGAGGTGATATAGTCGACCCTATTTCTCGTTCCCGCTGCCCTTTGAGCAACAGGCATCTCGTTGGGATCTCCCCTCATCTGAGTGTTTTCACTATTTACAATTAAGGCACTTTATGTCCTCCGCTAATGGCTCTACAACGGTCTCTCAGCCCACTGGCTTTGAGCAGTTATGCCATGGTGGACCTCAGACGAGGGGCCTTCTTTCCGATATCTACTCACTACCCCCCCCTGGTGGTGATCCCCTATCCGATCTATGGCCTGTTGGGAAGAGGTCTTAAACCCTGCCATTACATTGCCTCAGTGGCAGGTAATTTGGGAGAGGGCATCCAAGGCCTCTATTTGCACCACTTACAAGGAAACCCAGTACAAGCTGCTTATGGGCTGGTATCACACCTCAGAACTCCTGAATAGACTTAACACTACTATCCCTCCTCTGGTCCGGTCCCCTCCTAGTAGATTAATGGAAAATGGTGCAGTGCCTCATTTCTGAGTCTCTGGGCGTTTCAGTCCCCCTAGACCCCTTGATTTATCTTCTCCACCTCTCTCATTCCACTTTGTCTTAAGAAGCCTTTTAGGCTCTTTATGCACATTGTCCTGGCTGCTAAGACCCTTATCACCAAGTGCTGGAAGAGAACTCTTCCTCCCTCTGAGATCGATTTGCTAGCTTGTATTCGCAAGATTCGTTCCCTGGAATTTCTTACAGCTTCCATAAATAACTCTATCCCCTCTTTCCTCTCTGTCTGGGAACAGTGGGATCGATTTTCGGATCAGCAACCACATTGACTTCCCTTTCTACTTTATCCTTCTTCTTTTCTTTTCTTTTTCTTTCCCTTCTTCTCCTCCCCGTCTGTCCTGTGTTTTATCTGTGTAACCGTCATCCGCCCCCCCCCCCCCCCTCCCGTCTCATCTCTATTGTCCCCCTTCCCTTCCCAATTGGCTGTGTCCTTAGGGCCAAAATGGGCTGTGTTCTTAAAGGGTTAAAGTTCAATAAAAACATTTTGGGCAGGAGGGGTGTTAGGAGTAGTTAGGGAGCATAATCTGAGTTAGTTTAGAAGACATGGTTTGATAACAGGTACTCTTTAAGATGTTCATACATCTTAGAAAAAAAGTTGTCTGAACCCACTGAATTCAGTAGTGTATGTTTGGCCGTGCCACAGAGCAGAAAGAGGACTATTAAAATGTATGTCGACCTTTAGAACGGTCAGCATGATGTTTGCCGCAGGAGGCAGATAGTCTAGCAATGTGGCTTGCTGCTGCCTTTATTCTCCATTTTCAGCCTTTTGTTCTCCTCAACTAGCTGGGTGCTTACAGACATAGCAGCAGCCTTTTTAACAGACATTTTTAAAGTTGAAATCTCCTTATTTATAAAATGTATATGCCATTCCAAACGTTCTTTCTGCTCCTTTATACCTCCATATAACATAACTAAATATTCAACATTGTTGTGTAAAATTTCATTTTGCTCCTTTAGCTTTGAAAACTATTCTGCTATCCAGCAGGCGGCAAAGACTAGAGCACATTTTCCTTCATGTTTACAAATCTCTTAACCTCAATTGCCTTAGTGACCACATTTTTGGCTTGCAACAATGCATCTGTAAACCCCTCCCTTATGATAACAAGCACCTTAGAATTCTTGACCCTTACAATTTTTCTCAAGAAGTGCTCCAAAATAAAGAAGTTAAAGGGGTACTCCGGCCCTAAGACATTTTGTCCTCTATCCAAAGGATAGGGGATAAGATGTCTGATCGCGGGGGTCCCGCTGCTGGGGACCCCGCAATCTAGCATGCAGCACCCACCTATGACCACTGCAGGAAGCGCTGGAGGCTCCAAGTCTTAGGCCTCCCGGCCACGTGGATGGAGTATCTTGACATCACGACTCGACCTCGTGGGACATCATGCCCTGCCACCTCAATGCAAGTCTATGGGAGGGGGCGTGATGGCCCCCTCCCATAGGGGATAGGGGATAAGATGTCTTAGGGCCGGAGTACCTCTTTAACCCCTTAAGGACCAGGACCATTTTCACCTTAAGGACCAGAGTGTTTTTTGCACATCTGACCATTGTCAGCATTAATAACTCTGGGATGCTTTTACCTTTCAGTCTGATTCCGTGGTTTTTTTCCCCTGAAATATACTACTTTATGTTAGTGGTAAAATGTCATTGATACTTGCATCATTTCTTGGTGAAAAATTCCAAAATTTTATGAAAAAAATTGAAAATTTAGCATTTTTTTACTTTGAAGCTCTCTGCTTATAAGGAAAATGGACATTCCAAATTAATTATATGGTAAGAAGAGGATTGTCCAGCGCAACAAAGGCTCAAATGCAGGTTATCTTTATTCTGACACGACAGTACAGGTAAAATGAACAGCAGTGACGCGTTTCGACCACCTAGGCGATCTTAGTGATACTGGCATACGGTTCAAAACTGTTGGATATCCTATATATAGGGGAGGTGCTCAAACACACAGGTGTTAATCATCTTATCTTAGTGAAGAGCACCTACCCCTGCACAGGAAGTTCCATTGCAACTAAAAATAAAAATAATAATATTCCATTTACATATATCAAATTAAACATGGAAAAACTCAAAGAAAAAAAGAACACCATGTGTAAATCAGATAAAATCTTTGTAATGTGCAATAAAGAAAAGAGAAAAACAAAGCAGTGAGGGAATTGGTTTGACGCACTATGTAATGCCTATGTAGATATATTGTAGTATTATATTCATTCAGGCACTATATATCATACGCAATTACACAGTGCGAAAAACACCCAGCTACTGTCATGACTCAAATGATAATAATACATATGAAGAAGAAAAACCTTTTTTCCGAATGGGGGAGAACATGGGTATTACAGGGTATCGGTCTGTGTGGATATATTCAATAATGTAGTATTACATCTTGTCTTTTATTTAACCCCTTCGGGTATCTACTATCCAGACACATAATCCAATAGACTTCTCTGTCGAGAAGCTTTTGCCTATGGTTCCCACCTCTCGTTGGTATAGCTACTCTCTCTATGCCTTGGAGAATAAGTGTATCAGTGTTGCCATTATGTTTATCGGCACAATGTTGGCTGATCATGGACACATGTCGGGAGTTAAAGGGCTTAATATCAGAAAGATGTTTCCGAATCCTTATCTACAGAGGGCAGGTATTGCACCCCACATACTGTACATTGCACTCCCGACATGTGACCAGATAGACAAAGTAGCTCGTGTTGCAATTTATGTATTGTCTAATGGCATGAACCTCATTCCTGCTAGTAGAGCAAAATTCTTTAGATGGACACATAATATTGCAGCACAAACATCTCTGGTGACCACATTTGTAGGAGCCAGTATAGGTTAGCCACGTAGGTGGTCTCATAGTCCCAGATTTGAAGAGACTAGGGGACACAAGTTGTCCTATTGTTGGTGCTCTCATCGGTACGCATCTGTATCCCTTTTGCAGTGCGGATCTATAGGTTGGATCACCCATAATAATTGGCATATATTTGTTTATGATTTTTTTGATAGACCCATAGTCCGCACTGTATTGGGTAACAAATGTAACCGGTTGTTGACCCGCATCTTGTTTTTTCAGTTGTGTTTTTTTCCCAAATTAATTATATATTGATTCCCATATACAACCTGTCTACTTAAAGTTGACGTGTTTTTGTATTTGAAGACATCAGAGGGCTTCAAAATATAGCAGCAATTTTCCAATTTTTCAAAAAATATTAAAAATTGGAATTTTGCAGGGACCAGTTCAGATTTGAATTGGATTTGAAGGGCCTTCATATTAGAAATACCCTACAAATGACCCCATTATAAAAACTGCACCCCTCAAAGTATTCAAAATGACATTCAGTAAGTGTGTTAACCCTTTAGGTGTTTCACAGGAATAGCAGCAAAGTGAAGGAGAAATTCAAAATAATTTTTTACACTCGCATGTTCTTGTAAACCCAGTTTTTTTTATTTTTACAAGGGGTAAAAGGAGAGAAATCTTCCTAAAATTTGTAACCCAATTTCTCTCGAGTAAGGAAATACCCCATATGTGTATGTCAAGTGTTCAGCGGGCGCAGTAGAGGGCTCAGAAGGGAAGGAGCGACAATGGGATTTTGGAGAGTGAGTTTTTCTAAAATGGTTTTTGGGGGGCATGTCACATTTAGGAAGCCCCTATGGTGCAAGGACAGCAAAAAAAAAAAAAAACACATGGCATACTATTTTGGAAACTACACCCCTGAAGGAATGTAACAAGAGATACAGTGATCCTTAACACCAAACAGGTGTATGACGACTTTTCGTTAAAGTTGGATGTGTAAATGAATTTCTTTTTTCACTAAAATGCTGCTTTTCCCCAAAATGTTACATTTTTACAAGGGGTAATAGGAGAAAATGCCCCCCACAATTTGTAACTCCCTCTCTTCTGAGTATAGAAATACCCCATGTGTGGACATCAAGTGCACTGGGGGCGCACTACAATGCTCAGAAGAGAAGGAGTCACATTTGGCTTTTGGAAAGCAAATTTTGCTGAAAAGGTTTTTGGGGGGCATGTCCCATTTAGAAAGCCCCTATGGAGCCAGGACAGCAAAGTAAACCCTCATATGGCATACTATTTTGGAAACTACACCCCTCAAGGAACGTAACAAGGGGTACAGTGAGCCTTAATACCCCACAGGTGTTTGATGACTTTTCGTTAAAGTTGGATGTGTAAATGAATTTTTTTTCACTAAAATGCAGTATTTCCCCCACATTTTACATTTTTACAAGGGTAATAGGAGAAAATTACCCCCAAATTTTTTAACCCCATTTCTTCTGAATATGGAAATACCCCATGTGTGGACGTCAAGTGCTCTGCTGGCGCACTATAATGCTCAGAAAAGGAGAAGTGCCATTGAGCTTTTGGAGAGTGATTTAGTTTGGAATGGAAGTGAGGGGCCATGTGCGTTTACAAAGCCCCCTGTGGTGCCAGAACAGTGGACCCCCCCCCCCACATGTGACCCCATTTTGGAAACTACACCCCTCACAGAATTTAAGAAGGGGTGCAGTGTGTAGTTACACCCCACTGGCGTTTGACAGATCTTTGGAACAGTGGGCTGTGCAAATGAAAAATTAAATTTTTCATTTTCACGGACCACTGCTCCTAAAATCTGTCAGACACCTGTGGGGCGTAAATGCTCACTGCACCCCTTATTACATTACGTGAGGGGTGTAGTTTCCAAAATGGGGTCACATGTGTGGGGGGGGGGTTCATTGTTCTGGCACCATGGGGGCTTTGTAAACACACATGGCCTTCAATTTCGGGCACATTCTCTCTCCAAAATCCCAATGGCGCTCCTTCTCTTCTGAGCATTTTGTAGAGCACCTGCAGAGCACTTTACATCCACATATGGGGTATGTTCTTACTCAGAAGAAATGGGCTTACACATTTTGGGGGGCTTTTTTCCTATTTTCCCTTGTGAAAATGAAAAATTTAGGGTAACACCAGCATTTTAGTGAAAAAATTTTTTTTTTCATTTTCCCATCCAACTTTAATGAAAATTCTTCAAACACCTGTGGGGTGTTAAGGCTCACTATACCCCTTGTTACATTCCAAGAGGGGTGTAGTTTCCAAAATGGGGTCACATTGTGGGTATTTTTTTTTTTTGCGTTTATGTCAGAACTGCTGTGAAATAAGCCACCCCTGTGCAAATCACCAAATTAGGCCTCAAATGTACATAGTGCGCTCTCACTCCTGAGCCTTGTTGTGTGCCCGCAGAGCATTTTACACCCACATATGGGGTATTTCCGTACTCAGGAAAAATTGTGTTACAAATTTTGGTGTCTTTTTTTGCTTTTACCGCTTGTGAAAATAAAAAGGATGGGGCAACACCAGCATGTTAGTGTAAAAATGAAAAAATTTTTACACTAACAGGCTGGTGTAGACCCCAACTTTTCCTTTTCATAAGGGGTAAAGGGAGAAAAAGCCCCCCAAAATTTGTAGTGCAATTTCTCCCGAGTACGGAAATACCCCATATGTGGCCCTTAACTGTTTCCTTGAAATATGACAGGGCTCTGAATTGAGAGAGTGCCATGCGCATTTGAGGACTAATATAGGGATTGCATAGGGGTGGACATAGGGCTATTCTACGCCAGTGATTCCCAAACAGGGTGCCTCCAGCTGTTGCTAAACTCCCAGCATGCCTGGACAGTCAGTGGCTGTCCAGAAATGCTGGGAGTTGGTGATTTGCAACAGCTGGAGGCTCTGTTTTGGAAACACTGCCGTACAATATGTTTTTCATTTTTATTGGGGGGGACAGTGTAAGGGGTGTATATGTAGTGTTTTACCCTTTATTATGTGTTAGTGTAGTGTTGTGTAGTGTTTTTAGGGTACATTCGTACTGGCAGGTTACGTTGAGTTTCCTGCTAGGAGTTTGCTCTGTGGCGAAAAATTTGTCGCAGCTCAAACTTGAAGCTGGAGACTTACTGTCACCTATAAGGCAATACAACAAAGAATATGTTGCCGAGGCCACCCACTGGGAAAATTCAACACCAACAACAAAAAGCGTCAGCAACAAGAATGTATGAAACATTACAAAAGTTTATTTATTGAGAATCATATAAAAAATGCATCATAGCAATTAAAAAGCACAGTGTACACAGCTGGAAGAAAAGGCAGAAACATACAGGCTCAAAGTGAGGGGTATTTGGATAAAAAGAACACTGACAAACATTGCATAAACAAGGAACTCGCATGAAGAGATGCAGACTATGCAGTGAAGCTCATTAAACTGAGTACAAATGCAACATCGGTCAGAAAGAATGACAAGTGTATATTAACACAACCGAGCCATGTAGTTACCTGCACCTACCCCAACGCATGTTTCACGCCAATGCGCTTCGTCAGGGGGCGTCGAGACTTACTGTAAACCTGCCCATGTGAATGTACCCTGTACATTCACATGGGGGGGGGGCAAACCTCCAGCTGTTTGAAAACTACAACTCCCTGCATGCAGGCCCGGACTGGGCTAGCGGGATACCGGAAATTATCCTGGTGGGCCGCTTTGGGGCCGCTTTGGGGCTGCTTTGGGGACGGATTAACGTAGGGGCTCCAGGCCCCTACATGAAAATAGGTCCAGCGGGCTGCACAGGCGGCCCACATAGCAGGCCCGGCTCCATAGCTAGGCGGGCCAAGCGCCCGCTTAGGGGCGGTCAGGTCCGCAGACCGGGGGGCGGAAAATTTGCTGCCCGCCCCGGTCTGTGTCTGCCAGCTCTGTCTGCCAGCCATCCCTCCCCCCCCGGCGGCGCGCACGGCAGCTGAGAGAAGGGCCGTGGCATACCTTGGTGGGTGCATCTGGTGGCAGCGGGATTGGCCGCAGCAGCACAGCAATCATCTTCATTGCTGCCTGCGGCTGTACTGCTTCTCCGTAGCCCTGGGAGCGCAGGGGAGTCACGTGCGACGTCATGTGCAGTGTCATTACCCCTGCGTCTTCACGCCGTAAAGCTGGGAGCCCAGCACTACTGGTGAGCGCGGGACGGATCTGCGTGTGATTAAGGTAAGCATGGGCTGCGGAGGGTAGGCTGAAGAGAACAAAAGAATAAAGTTGGCGTGCAGGGGGGAGGGGTTAGGAGACTGAGGAGAGGGGAGGGTGTTGTATAAGTATTATTGATGGGGGTGGCTGGGGGTGACGAACAAGGAGGAAGGGGTGTATAATTATGATTGATTGGGGGAGGCTGGGGGGTTAGGACCAAAGATGAGGAGGGGGGGTGTATATTTATGATTGATGGGGGAGGCTGGGGGGGTTAGGACCAAGGATGAGGAGGGGGGATGTATATTTATGATTGATGGGGGGGGAGGCTGGGGGGTTAGGACCAAGGATGAGGAGGGGGGGTGTATATTTATGATTGATGGGGGGGAGGCTGGGGGGGTAGGACCAAGGATGAGGGGGGGTGTATATTTATGATTGATGGGGAGGGGTTGGGGGGTTAGGACCAAGGATGAGGGGGGAGTGTATATTTATGATTGATGGGGGGGAGGCTGGGGGGTTAGGACCAAGGATGAGGGGGGTGTATATTTATTATTGATGGGGGAGGCTGGGGGGTTAGGACCAAGGATGAGGGGGGTGTATATTTATGATTAATGGGGAGGCTGGGGGGTTAGGACAAAGGATGAGGGGGTGATATTTATGATTGATGGGGGAGGCTGGGGGGTTAGGACCAAGGATGAGGGGGGGGGGGTATATTTATGATTGATGGGAGGCTGGGGGGTTAGGACCAAGGATGAGGGGGGGGGTATATTTATGATTGATGGGAGGCTGGGGGGTTAGGACCAAGGATGAAGGGGGGTGTATATTTATGATTGATGGGGGGGGAGGCTGGGGGGGTTAGGACCAAGGATGAGGGGGGTGTATATTTATGATTAATTGGGGGGAGGCTGGGGGGTTAGGACCAAGAATGAGGGGAGGGGTATATATTTATGATTGAAGGGGGGGAGGCTGGGGGGTGTTGGTGAGGATAACAAGGATGGGGGGGGGGTTTGGGGAGGTGTGAGGCTGAGGAAACCAAGGATAAGGGGGGAGGTGTATATGCATGATTGATAGATGTGGGGTCCAAAGAATATGGGATAAGTTATAGATTGTGGGGGGGGGGGTCCGAGCACTGGGACCCCCGCGATCTCCAGTACAGGCCTTGGCAGTCAACTGGAAAAGAGGTATGCCGACCCCGCACGAAGTGCCGGCCAACACACCCCTCCGTATACTCCATAGAGATACATGAAGGGAGCATGCCGACCACGGCTTCCTGTGGGGTCAGAAGTCGGCTTCTGGCATGCTGACTGGGCCCCCGTGCAGGGGATCATGGGGGGTCTCAATGCTTGGCCCCCCTGCAATCTATAACTTATCCCCTATCCAAAGGCTAATCCAAAGACTAATGGCAGTATTATGTTTAGGGCATAGTGCATGGCAATATTATATTCAGGGCACAGTGTATGGCAGTATTATATTCAGGGAGCAATGTATGGCATTATTATATTCAGGGCAAAGTGTATGGCAGTATTATATTCAGGGCGCAGTGTATGGCAGTATTATATTCAGGGCGCAGTGCATGGCATTATTATATTCAGGGTACAGTGCGTGGCAGTATTATATTCAGGGCGCAGTGTATGGCAGTATTATATTCAGGGCGCAGTGCATCTTCATTGCTGCCTGCGGCTGTACTGCTTCTCCGTAGCCCTGGGAGCGCAGGGGAGTCACGTGCGACGTCACGTGCAGTGTCATTACCCCTGCGTCTTCACGCCGTAAAGCTGGGAGCCCAGCACTACTGCTGAGCGCGGGACGGATCTGCGTGTGATTAAGGTAAGCATGGGCTGCGGAGGGTAGGCTGAGGAGGACAAAAGAATAAAGTTGGCGTGCAGGGGGGGGTTAGGAGACTGAGGAGAGGGGGGGTGTTGTATAAGTATTATTGATGGGGGTGGCTGGGGGTGACGAACAAGGAGGAAGGGGTGTATAATTATGATTGATTGGGGGAGGCTGGGGGGTTAGGACCAAGGATGAGGAGTGGGGGTGTATATTTATGATTGATGGGGGAGGCTGGGGTGGTTAGGACCAAGGATGAGGAGGGGGGGGGTGTATATTTATGATTGATGGGGGGGGGGAGGCTGGGGGGTTAGGACCAAGGATGAGGAGGGGGGGGGTGTATATTTATGATTGATGGGTGGGAGGCTGGGGGGTTAGGACCAAGGATGAGGGGGGGTGTATATTTATGATTGATGGGGAGGGGTTGGGGGGTTAGGACCAAGGATGAGGGGGGGGGGGGGAGTGTATATTTATGATTGATGGGGGGGAGGCTGGGGGGTTAGGACCAAGGATGAGGGGGGTGTATATTTATTATTGATGGGGGAGGCTGGGGGGTTAGGACCAAGGATGAGGAGGGTGTATATTTATGATTAATGGGGAGGCTGGGGGGTTAGGACAAAGGATGAGGGGGTGATATTTATGATTGATGGGGGAGGCTGGGGGGTTAGAACCAAGGATGAGGGGGGGGGTATATTTATGATTGATGGGAGGCTGGGGGGTTAGGACCAAGGATGAGGGGGGGGGGTGTATATTTATGATTGATGGAAGGCTGGGGGGTTAGGACCAAGGATGAAGGGGGGTGTATATTTATGATTGATGGGGGGGGAGGCTGGGGGGGTTAGGACCAAAAATGAGGGGGGTGTATATTTATGATTAATTGGGGGGAGGCTGGGGGGTTAGGACCAAGGATGAGGGGAGGGGTATATATTTATGATTGAAGGGGGGGAGGCTGGGGGGTGTTGGTGAGGATAACAAGGATGGGGGGGGGGTTTGGGGAGGTGTGAGGCTGAGGAAACCAAGGATAAGGGGGGAGGTATATATGCATGATTGATAGATGTGGGGTCCAAAGAATATGGGATAAGTTATAGATTGTGGGGGGGTCCGAGCACTGGGACCCCCGCGATCTCCAGTACAGGCCTTTGCAGTCAACTGGAAAAGAGGTATGCCGACCCCGCACAAAGTGCCGGCCAACACACCCCTCCGTATACTCCATAGAGATACATGGAGGGAGCATGCCGACCACGGCTTCCTGTGGGGTCAGACGTCGGCTTCTGGCATGCTGACTGGGC
This sequence comes from Hyla sarda, assembly GCF_029499605.1. Taxonomy (NCBI): domain Eukaryota; kingdom Metazoa; phylum Chordata; class Amphibia; order Anura; family Hylidae; genus Hyla; species Hyla sarda. Next base: position 337,372,929 of record NC_079189.1, on the reverse strand, counting down.
CCCCGTGCAGGGGATTGTGGGGGGTCTCAATGCTTGGCCCCCCTGCAATCTATAACTTATCCCCTATCCAAAGGCTAATCCAAAGACTAATGGCAGTATTATGTTTAGGGCACAGTGCATGGCAATATTATATTCAGGGCACAGTGTATGGCAGTATTATATTCAGGGAGCAATGTATGGCATTATTATATTCAGGGCAAAGTGTATGGCAGTATTATATTCAGGGCGCAGTGTATGGCAGTATTATATTCAGGGCGCAGTGCATGGCATTATTATATTCAGGATACAGTGCGTGGCAGTATTATATTCAGGGCGCAGTGTATGGCAGTATTATATTCAGGGCGCAGTGCATGGCATTATTATATTCAGGGCACAGTGTATGGCAGTATTATATTCAGGGCGCAGTGTATGGCAGTATTATATTCAGGGCGCAGTGTATGGCATTATTATATTCAGGGCGCAGTGTATGGCAGTATTATATTCAGGGCGCAGTGTATGGCAGTATTATATTCAGGGCAAAGTGTATGGCAGTATTATATTCAGGGCGCAGTGTATTGCAGTATTATATTCAGGGCGCAGTGCATGGCATTATTATATTCAGGGTGCAGTGCATGGCATTATTATATTCAGGGCGCAGTGTATGGCAGTATTATATTTAGGGCGCAGTGTATGGCAGTATTATATTCAGGGCGCAGTGTATGGCAGTATTATATTCAGGGCACAGTGCATGGCATTATTATATTCAGGGCACAGTGCATGGCAGTATTATATTCAGGGCACAGTGTATGGCAGTATTATATTCGGGGCGCAGTGTATGCCAGTATTATATTCAGGGCTCAGTGTATGCCAGTATTATATTTAGGGCACAGTGTATGCCAGCATTTTATTCAGGGCACAGTGGATGCCAGTATTATATTTGGGGCGCAGTGTATGCCAGTATTATATTCAGGGCTTAGTGTATGGCTGTATTATATTCAGTGGGTACAGTATATGGAGTATTACATTCAGTGGGTGCAGTGTGGCAGTATTTTATTTAGGGCACAGTATCTGGCAGTATTATAATGATTATTGTCGTCCTACAGAGTATGAGGATCTGCTGACATAGTGAGGAGACAATGAAGTTTGGGCCTCAGACTCTGCAGAGAAGATGGAGCTAGAAGAAGACCTGGCGTCTGGACCAGAGGAAAAGGAACAACAACAGAGAAGACATCACTCAGGTCAGTGATATCATTGTGTATTCTCCTGACTGTCCAATCACTGCTGTAATTTGTAAGTTCTGCAGTGATGATGGGGACACTGTACTCCAATCTGTGGCCTTCAGCTGTTACAAAACTGCATACCATAATGCCTGAGGCTCCAGACATAATGGGAGTTGTAGCTTTGCAACAGCTGGAGAGCAACTTGAAGCGAGGTGATTGGTGGAGGTCCCAGCATTCAGACCTCACCCAAAAAAAATGGACTGCTTATTCTTAAATGTCAGGGTGTATTTTTGGTCCCAGTCCAAACCCCCTTAAAAAAAAGTCGCAAATTTAAGCCAGGCCAGATCTGGCTTACAAAACGTGCTGTAGTATTTTAAAAAAGGTGCCCAAAAAGTCGCAAAATGCTACTTTTTGTACAACTTTTTGTGAAGCTCCGCTCCCCGGCCATCTGCCCGCATCTACCTTCCACTGGCTAGCTGGTAGTACTACAACTCCTAGCATGTCCTCACTGTAAGAGCATGCTGGGAGTTTAGTCTTCCAACAGCTAGCTGGCAGGTGGGAGATGCGGGCGGGGGGTGTGGCTTTATTTTTCTACTTAAGGATTGGGGGGGGGGTGCCAAAATGGAGCTTCGCTTGTGTAGCAAGAATTCCTTGCACCAGCCCTGCGCATAGGCCGCCTGGCGCCGACGATAAATATCTTAGCAGATATCCCAGACTGGCCCTACTTCTTACCAACGGCCCTGGGTGGTCGGCTGCCTGGGAGAGGCGCTTTGAACTCCGGCCTGGTGCGTTGCTGCGCTTAGACGTGAGGTCACGTCACCGTGGGGGTGACATGACCTCACGTCTAAGCGCAGCTGCGCAACGTTGGAGTTCACTGTGCCAGCGATCAGTGCGCCCGCCACCCTGGCTGCTCTTTCTCTCGTATAGAGCTCCGCTTGTCATCAGGTACAGAGCCCCGCATGACCTCAGGTACAGAGCCCCGCATGTCCTCAGGTACAGAGCCCCGCTTGTCCTCAGTGTACAGAGCCCTGCTTGTTCTTAGTGTACAGAGCCCTGCTTGTCCTCAGTGACTGCACCTAATGTGGGGAACTGTACTGCATCTAATGTGGAGGAACTATACTGCACCTAGCGTGGGGGGAACTGCACTGCACCTAATGTGGGGGAACTGCACTGCACCTAATGTGGGGGGAACTGCACTGCACCTAATGTGGGGGGAACTGTACTGCACCTAATGTGGGGGGAACTGTACTGCACCTCATGTGGGGAACTATACTGCAACTAATGTGGGGGGAACTATACTGTACCTAATGTGGGGGGAACTATACTGCACCCAATGTGGGGAAACTAATATGCTTTAAAATGCATGATTTTACCTTTTATGAACAAGAAAATGACGACATGCTGGTATAATGACGCAACACTATGGGGCTGGTATGTAATTTTTTCCAGGGCTGGTTTTCACACCCAGTCCGGTCCTGCCTGCATGCACGGACAGATCGTGCATGCTGGGAGTTGTACTTTTGCAACAGTTGGAGGCACACTGGTTGGAAAACCTTCAGTTAAGTTCTGTTACCTGACTCAGTATTTTCCAACCAGTGTGCCTCCAGCTGTTGCAAACCTTCAACTCCCAGCATATACTGATCGTTGAAGGGCATGCTGGAGCATGAGTAGACACTAGGGCTTCAAAATCCCTAAGATTCCCTAAGATTAAAAGATTGATTTTGAAATTTCAATTGAAGATTTATGGCAGTTAGTGCTACCAGAATTTTTTTTAGGCCCAGACCCAGCAGCATCAGTAAACCATATACTGGCTGAAGAACACAGCCTGGAGGTGGCTGAATCATGAGGAGACCATATAGTGGCTGAATTGCACAGCCTGGAGTTGACAGAAACATGAGAAGACCATTAAAATGTAAGATTTCAAATAGAAATTTAAGATTTTGAAATTGAAGTTTTAGCTAACGCTCCAAAGTTTTAGTGTCCCGGACCCCGGGGTGTGGGTACAAAGGACCAAATCTAACAAGGAGTCACATGTCACATGGCGGCAAAATGACAGAGCATGGAGGTGGTAGCGTTAGCATGAGGAGACCACAGAACAGCACAATGACAGAGCCTTGAGGTGGCAGCAGCAGCATGAGGGCCATGTCAACTGAAGGTTGAGTCTGAGGAACCCACCGACTGTTGACTGGGGGTGTCGGATGTCAATTGGGATAAAATGGATGACCGAGTGAACCGATCAATCACGGTTGCTGGTCAAGACACAACTGCTAGCTGACACCGGGAGCTCAGACCTCTCTCTGCAACTCCGGCTGCCACATGCCCTTACTCTGCTGCGACCTCTGCCTGCACCTGATGAATTTAGGCCTCTGCCACTCCACTGTGCACATCCTGGCACTACTCTGCCTGACATACTTATTGCATACAGTGGTCCCTCAACATACGATGGTAATCCGTTCCAAATGAACCATCATTTGTTGAAACCATCATATGTTGAGGGATCCGTGCAATGTAAAGTATAGGAAGTTGTACTCACCTGTCCCCGCCGCTCCAGACCGTCACTGCTCATCACAGCTGCCCTGGATGTTGCCCTCCATCGCTGTCGCCGCGTCCCTGTGGTGTCCCCGACGCTCAGGACGTCTCTGCTACCGGGTGATCCGGGTGATCGTTCCCGACGACAATGGAGAGCGCCGTCTATGCAGGGGACCCCGAAGAGGACACTCCGGAGCCCCGAGGACAGGTAGGAGACCATCACCGGAACACGAGGGGCACCGAAAACGGCTATCCGGCAGCAGCTGAAGCAGTCTGCACTGCCGGATAGCCGTTTATGCGATGGCCCAGACATACAAAAGCATTGTATGTTCATGCTGCCTTCAACATGCGATGGCCTCTGAGAGGCCATCACATATTGAAATTATCGTATGTCGGGGCCATCGTAGGTCGGGGGAGTCACTGTATGTGAGGGGAGTACAATTCACTTCACTATGCTTAAAACAGTATTTGACTAGAACAGCATCAGGTGTGTACTATTGGCTGTTCTTTTACAGTATATTGGCCCTTGACAGATTAACAGTTAAAAAAAATAGTACACCACTTATATGTAGGTATGTGGTATGCACTTATGAGGGCAGAAAAATGTGCTACAGTACGCTTAAAAATACATATTTTTACCATATTTTTCCTTTACAATCAGAAAATGTCAGAATCCCACCTGACATTCAAAATAAAAAAAATTATACATATGTTCTCTGAAGAAAAGGATGCTTCATTAGATGACAATATGAGTATTGTGTGTTATAGTGACATTAGCTCATAGGAGGAACAGGAAAACATGATCCAACTTAATTCTGCAACTGAAGAACCACAACAAAGAATGAACGACTTATAGACTACTGGAACTGAGGAACTTTAAACTGGTAAATCTACCACCTGGGATAGTCAGTCAATTCCAAAAGCCGGTGGTCAGTATGCACAGTTCCCTGTTTCTGCTAGTCCTTGGCAATATTCCTTTTATTACTGGTATCAACATGGCAATAATGCTGGGAGAGTAACTCAAGGATACCCACATGTTTCCTACAATACACAGTCAACCAATCCTTATAATCAGTCATCTGCATTTGCAGTGCCAAATTCCTATAATTCAAATCAGCCTTATTCTGATTTTAATGGACAAATTCAAGCACATATGTATTCAGTTTCTGGCCCCTTTGTGCCAATTTGCCATACAATTATGCAGATCCATCCTCTTCTTCAAATCAGAATCCAGTGCCTAATACATACTCTTATAGTTCTACTGGAAATATAGGCTTGCCATGGAGTTCTTGGCAATAATGAAGAAAACAGGATGAAATATGAAACAAGATTAAACAAGACGGATTCAATATCTGAATTTTTAATTGCAAAAACTTTGCAGTTGACTACTTGCAGTAGTACTATTTATGCCAATGACATTTGTAGTTTTTGCAACATTTCTTAACTGTGCTAACTTTTTTGTATATTTTTGCATTATATTATCTAAAGTTAAGATGTCTCGCCAGTATTTCTTTTTTATAAGCAAAATACTTATTTTTCTATATTTTTCCATTTTTTATACAAGAGTTTTCCCCAAGGCACTTGCTTAAAGTGTCTATAACTATTTTATGTATTTGTTTGTTAGGAGTCACAATATATGATTGTGTTGTTTTGTAATTGTTATTTATATTTGAAAGATTTTGTGATTTAGATAATTGTTGTGTGTTTGCTGTCTTGTATTAGAAAACTGAAATGACACTTTTCAGCTCTTATAGGGGTACTCCGGTGGTAAAAATTTTTTGACTATATGGCATCTTCTTTGTAAGTTTTGTTTTTTTTGCAATATACATGTTATATGTTTTGGCAGCATGTGTGTGTTTTTCTTACCTGTTTGTTGGGAAGGAAGTTCTGTAGTTCAGAGGGTTTTCTTTTACTGTTGTTCCACAGAGTCTGTTGTGAACAAGATGTCATAGCTCTTTTTTTTCTCTGTCTGCATGAGAGGAATAAGCCACGCCCCCTCATCTCCTCCAGCTAAGTACACAGCTCCTCACCTCCCCTCCCCCCTGCTCTGTATTCTGAGGACGCAGGTATGCACAGGAGAAGAAACACAGAGAAGATAAGTGTTATCTGAAGGGGAGGATGATAAGGTGCACGGGCTGGGGATGTATGGACTGCAGGGGAATAAATCTTATACTGGGAATGATATCTATATGTGAAGGGGGGGGGGGGGAAACGACTCCTGAATGACACATGCTGGGAGTTGTAGTCCCTGTCATGTGTGTATGCTAGTGTTTACAAACCAGTGTGCCTCCAGCTGTTGCAAAACTACAACTCCCAGCATGCCCTGACAGACTTTGTGCATGTTGGGAGTTGTAGATTTGAAACAGCTGGAGGCACACTGGTTGGAAAACACTGTTCTAGCCTATTCAGCATACACATCATGTTACACCAGTGTTTCCCAACCAGTGTGCCTCCGGCTGTTGAAAAACTACAACTCCTAGCATGCCCAAAGGCTGTCAGGGCATGCTGGGAGTTGTAGTTTTGCAACACGTGGAGGCACCCTGGTTGGGAAACACTGGTGTATGCCCTATAGAGGTGTGGTAAACTACAATCCCCAGGAGACTACAGAGGCAGCATGCTGGTGTTATACCACAGACTGAAGACTCCTTAATGACATATGCTGGGAGTTGTAGTCCCTTTTGTGTGTGTATGCCAGTGTATCCCAACCAGGGCTGATTATATTAGTGTGCTGTGTATAAGGGGGCCGACCCGGGAAAATAGTAGGATGGGTAAAGGGTGGAACAAACAAACAAGCAAAGAAAAAAAAAGGAGCTGCCCCAAACCAGCAAGGCATGTGGCATGCTGGGATTTGTAGTTTTCAGCACAGCAAGCAAACAGGAAATAGAAGCAAAGATAGGAAAACAAAGTGGGGGATAAAAAGACAACAAAGAATGGAAATAGAGTAGGCTAAACAACAAGAATAGAAATGAAACAAAACAAATAGGGTAAGTCAAAAACGGAAAAACACGTTGACCAACGGAGTAAACCTTTAAGGTGAAAAATGAAGCCAGCACACTTATCTTTTGAGCAGCAATTAAAAAGTTAAATAGTTAGTTTAAGAAAACATGCCCTTTGAAAAAGTTTGGGGGGATTTGGTGTTCCCCAACAAAGGGAGAAAAAAAAAACGTATTTTTGCACAACACCAGCAGTACAAAACAGTGCTGCAGCACAGTCGCTGTGTTATAGACCCAAAATTGCACTCTCTCACAAACTAATAGGAATGGACTGCTGGGTATGTATTATAACGTCTACAGACTAGTATAACCAGCAGACCATTTGTTGTGGAACAAAGAGGGCAGAAAAATGTGCTATAGTACACTTAAAAAATGTATTGGAGTAAAACACCAGCCGGTGATTACTTTTGCCTGGACTTTCACAGTATCTAGGCCCTTGACAGATTAACAGGTACAAAATAGTACACCACTTAGATGTTGGGATGTGGTATGCACTCATGAGGGCAGAAAAATGCGCTACTGTATGTTTCAAAAACGTATTTTTGCACAACACCAGCAGTACACAACAGTGCTGCAGCACACAGTTGCTGTGCACTAAACACAAAATTGCACTTTTTCACAGACTATTGGGAATGGACTGCTAGGTATTTATAATACCATCTACAGACTAGTATAACCAGCAGATCATTTGTGGTGGAGCAAACAAGGCAGAAAAATGCACTACAGCAGGCTTAAAAAGAACCTATTGGAGTAAAACACCAACCGGTGATTACTTTTGGCTGTCCCTTCCTAGTATGTAGGCCCTTGACAGATTAACAGGCACAAAATAATACACCACTTAGATGTAGGTATGTGGTATGCATGAGGGCAGAAAAATGCGCTACATTAAAATAAGAAAAAAAAGTGCCCAGAGCACCAGCTGCACACAAAAATGCTGGAGCACACACAGTCACTGTGTACTAAACCCAAAATTGCAAAAAGACTCTCTCTCAAATACTATTAGGAATGAACTGCTGGGTTTGGATTATACCGTCTACAGACTAGCATAACCAGCAGACCAGTTGTTGTGTAACAAAGACACAGATTTTCCCTAAAAAATTATTTCTCCTTCCTGTGAAAACGTTTCTGCAGCTGAGGCAACACACAGCTCTCTGCCCCTCTCTGTAATACAATGCTGTTCACAGTGACTGATGGGTTAATCGTTGCAGTAAGAATTAATTACTGTGCAAAAACGCTGTGCTCTGTGTCCTACAGAAGGCTGAGGTGACTAAGAGGTGAAACGTTGTCGCAACAAGCCTGTCTGTGTAATATACACACAGCGATGTCGGTCCTATCTCTATGCAGTGTAATGAATGATATGACAAGCCGCAAAATGGCAGCCTAATATATATAGGACTGTGACATTACAGGGGTGACTGGCTGCTGCTAGGCTGCATCCTGCATGTGATTCAGGGTCATCCCGCCTACTTCCCTTCCCAGCATTCCTTGCCCCATGTACTGACATGTGGATCCACCTTTTTATATGCCCTAGAGCCTGGACCGCAGTAAATGTAGTTTATTGAAGTGATTCGCGCAATAGAATTGGGGCGATATTCGCATTCGTTGCAAATCGAATATTTCATGAAATTCATAAGGTTTGTTCGTCAGCTTCAATTCGCTCATCTCTAGCCATAATCACCACAATTATGACAAATTACGGCTTACACTATCTTGATTTGCATGTAAGGAGCCTCTCATATAGATTAGTTTCACCTTTTAAGTTGCATTACTGAAATAAATGAACTTTTGCACATTTTTCGAATTCTTCAAGTTTCACCAGATCTGGCTTACAAAACTGGCTGTAGAGAGCATTTTAAAAAAGTTGGACAAATGATGCATGGGTGAAAAAGTTGCAGAGAAGGAAGTATACAAGTGGTGTTCCGAAGTTAAATTTTGCAAAAAATGTGTGCTAGCACCATATTTATCACATGCCCAGCACAATTTAATACATTTTGTGCAGGTACACTTGAACTCCTTCATCAAAATCTGTGTATAACATCTGACTTTTATAAATGTCCCCCATAGTTTTTGGTTCGTTTGACACACACATTACTGACTTAAAAAGTACCTGCCACCAATGTAAACTTTTAATATGTTGTTCCTTATGTAGTTATGACACCTTGCTGTTTACTTTCTGTAAACATTTTCAACCTTTATATGTATTTAACATGAATGAAAAAAGGGCCTCTAGGTGGCTGTTCCCTGCCACAAGTCAAACAGTTAGTTTGGTCTCCTTTCGGCCTGGCAGGTGACCAAACTCAGGAATAGTGTTGAGCGGCATAGGCCATATTCGAATTCGCGAATATTCGCGAATATATGGACAAATATTCGTCATATATTCGCGAATATTCGCATATTCGTTATATTCTCGTTTTATTTTCGCGTATGCGAAAATTAACACATGTGAAAATCCGCATATGCGAAAAATAGCATATGCTAATTTTCGCATATGCTAATTTTCGCATATGCGAATTTTCGCACGCCAGTCTCACACAGTAGTATTACAGCCTTCTTTACATCACGCAAGCTGGAAGCAGAGAGGGGTGATCACTGTGATGTGTACTGTGAAGAAAAAAACAAAAAACAAACGAATATTCGTAATTATGAATATATAGCGCTATATTCGCGAAATTCGCGAATTCGCGAATATGCGATATTCGCGAATAATATTCGAATTGCGAATATTCGCGAGCAACACTACTCAGGAACTGCGTGTGGAGCATGGTGAGGCACAGCTCTTGCAGGCTTCAATGACGTCGCTCCTGCTGGGGAATGCCCACTTTCTCCTGCTGGGAGCTCACACAATGGAAACAAGGAGAAAGGTGACTTTTTAACTTCTTAACGACATAGGACATAAAGGTATGTCATGATACCCTGGTACTTAACGTACCAGGACGTACATTTACATCCTATACCAGTGACCAGTGCTCACATCATGCACGCCAGGTCCCAGCTGCTATCAAGCCGGTCGTTAAAATGGTAGGGCCAAAAGCGATCCAATCACCGAACATGGCCTTACCTGCTCCAGCCATCATCCCGGGGTCTTATTCTCTGATCTGAAATCGAGCAGACCAGAGAAGAAGATCGCTGATTATACTTATCAGTACTATGCCTCTGCATAGCACAGTTCAGTATATACAATCTAATGATTGCAATAAATAGTACTCTATGGGGAGTGTAATTGCAAGTTAAAAAAGTTGATTAAATATGAAAAATCTCCCCCATATAAAAACTTAAATGGCCCCTATTTCCCAATTTATCACAGGAAAAGCATAAAAAAAATTTAAAACATTTTTGGTATCGCTGCATGCGTAAATTTCATTGGTCCTGTGTACCGGGTTTAAAAAGGACATCTGCAGCAAAAGACAACTTATCCCCTATCCAAAGGATAGGGAATAAGTGTCTGATCGTGGGGATCGTTGGTACCCCTCACTATCTCCCAAACAGGGGCCCCAAATTGCTGTTCTAAGTGAGCAGCTTATGTGCATAGTATCAACCTCTGAGGTAGACAGTACGCCCCCTCCCCATACAGTTCTATAGGAGAGGCAGGGAGGCACGAACGCTGCACCCCACCTCTCCCATAGAACTACATGAAGGAGGCATGTTGGCTGCGATGTCATGCTGCAGCCGGCATGCCTTCTCCATGGGAAACCCACGGCAGAGGCGTGGTCTCGTGCAGGAGATTGGACCAGCGGAGAATGGGTTAAACCTGGTGGATCCCGGTTGCTATGGCAGCAAGGACCCACAGTTAATGTCGGGCACGGCCGATGCCCGGCCTTAACCTTTTAGAAACGCTGCGATCAAAGTTGATCGTGGCGTCGAAAGTGAAAGAATCCTGGCAGCTCAGCGGGACTCTAGCGACAAAATCGCAATATCCTGATCAGCTTACCGGATGACGGGAGGGTGCTTACCTTACTCTCTGTCGTCCGATTGGCGATCTGCTGCTCCAAGCCTGTTCCCTATTAACCCATTCCCTATTAAGAGTTTAAATCGACCCACCTTTTCCCCATTTTTTAAAATAAAATTATGTAGTAAAGAATAAAAATAATCATATGTGGTACTGTCACATGCAGAAATGTCTGAACTATTAAAATATAATATTAGCTAAACCACACGATTGATGGCGTACATGTAAAAAAAAATACCAAAGTCCAAAATTGTGCATTTTTGGTCACTTGATATACCATTAAAATAATAAAAAAAAATTATAAAAAAAAAGATCAAAACAAAAATGGTACCAAAAAAAATATTTAAAAAATGATGATTGTGCAAAAAAAATTAAATTAGCCCTCATACTGCCATACACGCCGAAAAATAAAAGTTGTATGGGTCAGAAGATGCCTATTTTAAATATACTAATTTTGGTGCATGTAGTTTATAATTTATTTAAGTATTAAAATCAAAATTAAACCTACATAAATTGAGTATTCTTGTAACCGTATGGACCTACAGAATAAAGATATGGTGTCATTTTTACCGAAAAGTGCACTGCATTTCACCCCACAAATATTTTTTTTTTTGTTTCGCTGCAGGTTATATTATGAAATAAGTGATGTCATTACAAAGTACAAATGGTGATACAAAAAAAAAAAAAAACAAGCCCTTATATGGGTTTGTAGGTGCAAAATTGAAAGAGTTATGATATTTAGAAGGGAAGGAAGAAAAAAACGAAACGGCCTTAATACCCACGAGTGTAAACTTATGCTCGTGGCCGGCTCCCGTTATGTGAAGCACGCTCCAGAGCTGAGCGCGCTTCATACTTGGCAGGTCCCGGTTGCTCTCAGCAGCCAGGACCAGCGGCTATCACTGACCTGGCTGATGTCAGGCGCCGCAATCAAAGTTGACCGTGGCATCTAAAACTGGTGAAAATCATTGCCGGTTAGCTCAGTGTGCTGTTCGGGACCTCCGCGGGGAAATAACTGAGATGATAGCGGGAGGCTTACCTTTTCTCCCGCCGTCCGTTCATCACTCTGCTGCTCCGTGCCTGAGATCCAGGCTGAAGCAGCAGAGCACCGATAACACTGATTAATGCAATGCCATGGCTTTGCATTGATCAGTGTCTGCAATCAAAAAAGTGTAAAATAATAGTTAATAAATGTGATTTAACCCCCTTCCCTAACAGAAGTTTATTATACCACGTTTTCCCCATTTAAAAAAAAAAAATGTAAATAAAAAAAAACATGTAATACTGCGTGTGTAAATGTTCAAACTATGAAAATATAAAGTCCAAAATTGCGTATTTTTGGTCACTTTGTATACCCTAAAAAAATGTATTATGTATAAAAAGGCGATCAAAACAAAAATGGTACCGATAAAAACTTTAGGTCATGGCGCATCAAAATGAACCCTCATATATCCCGGTATGCGGAAATATAAAAAAGTTATAGGGGGTCAGAAGATGACCAAGTGTACTGCACAGAATCAGAAGCCCCCAAGTGTTACAAAATGGCGTTTTTCTTACAATTTTGCCCCACAAATATTTTCAGATGGAAAACTTTTTTTAAATCAACTGGTGCAAGAAAGTTAAAACAGATTTGTATATGACTTCTATTAAAAATTCTTTATACTTCCAGTACTTTTTAACAGCTGTATGCTACAGAGGAAATTCTTTTATTTTTGAAAAAAAAATTTGTCTTGTCCACAGTGCTCTCTGCTGACACCTCTGTCCGTGTTAGGAACTGTCCAGAGCAGCATAGGTTTGCAATGTGGATTTTCTCCTGATCTGGACAGTTCCTGATACAGGTGTCAGCAGAGAGCACTGTGGAAAAGACAAAAGAAATTCAAAAAGAAAATTTCCTCTGTAGCAAACAGCTGCTAAAAAGTACTGGAAGGGTAAAGATATATATATATATATATATTTTTTTTATAGAAGTCATTCACAAATCTGTTTAACTTTCTGGCACCAGTTGATTTAAAAAAAATAATAAAATACATTTCCAACTGGAGTACCCCTTTAAAAGGTGAAAATGGCCTGAGTCCCTAAGGGGTTAAACATACTAATTTTGTTTAAAAAGTTGAGATTCTTTTTAAAGCCCCACAATAATAGAAAAGTATGTAACAGGAGTATCATTTCAATCATAATGACCCACAGAATAAAGAAAACTTCATTTTTAGTGTGAAGTGTACAGCGTGAAAAACAAAACTTTCCAAAATTTGCTAAATTGCGTTTCTCTTAAGTTTCCTCACACAAATTATATTGTTTGGGTTGCGCCATACATTTTATGGTAAAATTATTGAGGTCATTACGAAAGACTATTGGTAGTGCAAAAATAAGCCCTACATGGGTCTGTGGATGAAAATAAAAAGTTATGAGTTTTAGAAGGTGAAGATGAAAAAAAATGAAAATGCAAAAATAAAATTGTCTGTGTCCTTAAGGTCAAAATGTTTTTCTTTCCTTAAAGGGGTTAAAGCTCGATAAAATTTTTATGGGCAGGAGGGGTGTTAGGTGTAGTTAGGGAATATAATCTGAGTTAGTTTAGAAGACATGGTTTGATAACAGGTACTCTTTAAGATGTTCATACATCTTAGAAAAAAAAGTCATCTGAACCCACTGAATTCAGTAGTGTATGTTTGGCCGTGCCAAAGAGCAGAAAGATGATTATTAAAATGTATGTCGACCTTTAGAACGTATGTTGACCTGCATGATGTTTGCTGCAGGAGGCAGATAGTCTAGCAATGTGGCTTGCTGTTGCCTTTATTCTCCATTTTCAGCCTTTTGTTCTCCTCAACTAGCTGGGTGCTTACAGACATAGCAGCAGCCTTTTTAACAGACATTTTTTAAGTTTAAATCTCCTTATTTATAAAATGTATATGCCATTCCAAACATTCTTTCTGCTCCTTTTGTACCTCCATATAACAACTAAATATTCAACATTGTTGTGTAAAATTTCATTTTGCTCCTTTAGCTTTGAAAACTATTCTGCTATCCAGCAGGCGGCAAAGACTAGAGCACATTTTCCTTCATGTTTACACATTTCTTAACTTCAATTGCCTTAGTTACAAAAATGTTGGCTTGTAACAATGCATCTGTAAACCCCTCCCTTATGATAACAAGCACCTTAGAATTCTTGACCTTTACAATTTTTCTCAAGAAGTGCTCCAAAATAAAGAAGTTAACCACTTTTCAGGTGTTAGAGAGGCTGAGTAGTGAAGCCTCTTACTGATATACATTCACTTGATTTCTGCTCCAGTGTGCCGAATAAAAAGCTAAGCTCTCTCGATCCCCTGTCCCCCTTGTTGGCTGGATGACTCTCCTGCCATTCTGTCCCCCTGCCAACAACATCAGATGGATTTTTCATAATAGAAAAGTGGCTCTGGCCACTTTGCCAAACTGTGTGGCTGTTCAGTTGAGCCCTGGGGTGGTCACGATGTAGCATAAAAAGCGCCGATACACCCCCTTTATGTATCTCTATGGACACCCGGAGGTAAAGCATTCGCATATCTCCAGATCTCCCATAGAGATATAAGGAGGGGGGTGTTCCTACTTCCTGCTGGGATCAACAGTTTCCTTGCACAGAGCGGAGATTGCTCCATACACGAAGAGAGCTGGGTGCCGGGCAGAAGATCACCAGGGTCTCAGCAATGAAACCCCCCCGCGATCAGACACTTACACTGCAGTACTTCTTTAACCCCTCAAGGACTTTTTCCGTTTTCACATATTCATTTTTTCCTCACCACATTCTAAAAAATCATAATGTTTTCAATTTTGCACATAAAATTCCATATGATGGCTTATTTTTTGCGCCACCAATTCTACTTTGCAGTGACAGTCATTTTACCAAAACATCCACGGCAAAATTATTGAAAAATTCATTGTGCGACAAAATTTAAGAAAAAATGGCATTTTGTAACTTTGGGGGGGGGGGGGGGGGGGCTTCCGTCTCTACGCAGTGCATTTTTCAGGAAAAATTAGACCTTATCTTTATTCTGTATGAAAAAATCATAACTACATGCAGGAAAATGTATACGTTTACAATTCTCATCTTCTGACCCCTATTACTTTATTTTTCCATGTACGGGCCGGTATGAGGACTCATTGTTTGTGCCGTGTTCTGAAGTTTTTATAGGTACAAATTTTTACATTGATCTGACTTTTTGATCGCTTTTTATAAAAAAAATTTATGATCTAGAAAGTTACCAAAAATATGCTATTTTGGACTTTGCAATCTTTTTGCGCATTGACCATGCCGTTTAATATATTTTTATAGTTCGGAAAATTACGCACGCGGTTATACCACATATGTTTATTTACACAGTTTTTTTTTATGGGAAAAGGGGGGGGTGATTCAAACTTTTATTAGGGAAGGGGTTAAATGACCTTTGTTAACTTTTCCCCTTCACTTTTTTTTGCAGTGTTATAGCTCCCATAGGGGGCTATAACACTGCACACACTGATCTTTTACCCTGATCCCTGCAAAGCCATAGCTTTCCATGGATCAGCGTAATAGGGGGTTGATTGCTCAAGCCTGTAGCTCAGGCTTGGAGCAATCAAACGCCGATCGGACGCGACGGCGCAAGGTAAGGGGGCCTCTGCTCGCGTCCTAGCTGATCGGGACATCGCGATTTTATCGCGATAGTCCCGATCAGCCCGACTGAGCTGCCTGGAAGCTTTTACTTTTATTTGACGCGGCGATAAACTTTGATCGCCACGTCTGAAGGGTCAATAGCGAGCGGCACAACGATCTGCCCACGGTACCGTTATTAGCCCAGGGTCCCGGCTATCAATAAAAGCCGGGACAGACCCGTTGTGATGCTGGTTCAAGGGGTGACCGCGTTTTATACACCGGGGCCAGGGCGTACAGGTACGCCCTGAGTCCTTAAGAGGTTAGTTACCAGAAACTGTGTCTCATTAATATATGCCATGATATATGAATAATATATTGTGCCCAATATACAAATTAATACACTGCCATTTATAAATAAATATGCTGTACCCCACACATTAATATACTGTGCCCCCATATATGAAATAATTCAATTTACCCAATATAGGAATTTATATATTGTGATATATATACACACACACACACACACACACACACACACAGCCAGCCAGTTCACCCGCATTAAGCCAAATTCACAGAATAATAGTGCATCTGAACTGCATCTGAGTACAATGTGGTATCCCTTATCTGGATCCATAGTCCAGTTCTGGAGATAACCATTGTATTATCCTCCATTGCTTATAGCCAGCTTTGCACAATGGAGGCGGGATTCAGCATTCTAGGTATGCCGGGTCCTGCCTCAACTGTGCAAAGCTGACTATTAGCAAAGGAGGCCAACACAACGGATATCTCCAGAACCAGCCCCACGGATCTAAAACCTTGTTGAAATCCGGTTAACCTCCACTATAAACCTGTATATTGTGTTTAGTGTCTGAACCGGCTGTCAGTTTCCCTTAATACATGATACCCCCACACTAGAATATACTGACATATACTTTATGAATATAAATGTGCACTATGAATTCTTACACTCAGCCCCATATATAAGTTAATAAAGCAAAAAAAAAAAAAAAAAAAACTGGAGTCATTTATGCAAAATAAAATATATACTTCATGAAAAATTTTTTAAATCACATAAAAAGAAGATAGGAATCCCCCTTTGGGGAAATTGCAACACTCCATCCATCCACATGTTACACAATATCACCAATAAGCAGTATTTTATCATCTCAGCCCCATGACCGAGAGATGTGGAGTATGAGAGTGGCCCAACCATACTCCACATCTCAGTAATAAAAGTAAATGAGTGCCTTTAGCCTATACACATTCTCTTGTATATGAGCTAGTGCTGAGGGAAAAGTTTCTGAACAACCTCATCAACTTTCGGAATTAGAGTCACATTGTATCGCAAAATGATGTTATCCTTGATCAAGTTCTTCTCTGGAATATTCTTGTTCCGTTTTGCTTTACAGTGAAATAGAATACCATCTTTTCGTGAAACCGCTGTAATATGTCCTTCAGCCTTTAAAACTGTATGGATTGATGTTTGAATGACTTTTCGTGGATTAATAATCATTTTTTGTGGATTGATGGACTGGTTAGCACTAGGTTCTCGATAAGGATGTTGAAGAATATTAATCCCTGGTACATGATACCAATAGTTGAATCCAGATGCATTAACCACTGATGGAAAGACATGATTTTCAAAACGAAAGACACTTGTTTCCGGATATCGTTTTAGAAGATTACTCATTAAAGATGACCAGTTCCAATACTTTACTGGAAGAATAATCTCATCAATGTCATTTAGGAGAACAAATTCACTTTTGAACATATTTCTATACATGCAGTCATTTAAAGCCGCAACTTGTCCATAGTAGCCAATATCACTGTCATCTCCTTTAACATATTTCCATTTTGTCGTAGTTTTTAGATACTTGTCTACTGGCCAGGGTATAACTTCTACCACACCTTCTTGAATGTAATATCTCAGTACTTTATCCACATTTTCATGGCAGCTGTTGTTGTAGATGGTGACTCTAGAAGCTCCTAGTAATTTATACATTTCAATGGCCTGAATCACCTGCATTACATTATTATATCGTCCATATAATGCAGAGATGCAAACAGTAAAACTAGCAGAAAATGATTTTAGAGGCTCTTTTGGAATCTTTAACACTGGAATTGGTTCTATGTCTTTTGAACTGTTTATATGGACAGACATATAGACATAATCCCATTCAGATGGGATTTTACATAGTAGGTTGGCTGTCTCATAAGGGAATCCAAACCAGTCTTTAACAATGTCAATTTCTGCCTTAACAGGTAAAACACCATTGTGTTTACAATAGAACAAGCAGTAAAGGTCTTTCACTGTTTTATGGACTACAGCAATTGTTCTTATCAAATTAGTTTCTCTGGGATCATAATAAGGAGAAATTATGAAAGTCTTATTATCCTCAAGAGCGATGAAGGGGCCGGTGACAATGTTGGGACTGAAGTTAATATTGCGATCCTCAGGTTGATGTAGAAAGAATAGGAAGATGAAAATGAACCCACAAGCATTCATTGCAATGAACAGGTATTTTAATGGACAAGACATCTCTTCTTCACAAGGACAGACTGTAAAAAGAAAAAAACATTGTAAGTATTAAAAATAAAAGACATTTAAACATATTTAACCATAAGTGTGACATATATGCGATCATATTTAAAAAACAACAAAAATTGTGCAATAGATAATCTGATTCCCAAATGATGCAATTTGAGCAAATTTAAAAGACAATGGCGTGGTTTCTGGTGCCATTTGGAAAACAAAGGGGGGCATACAGCCTAGCACCACATTTATTATTTGTTTTTGTTTTATTTCAAGATTTGTAATGAGAAATATTTACGTGAGACAAAATGTGACAGTTTTAGATATCTTTTAGACTTTTTTTTACACATTGCTCAACAAAGGGACATTGTATAATTACAACATTGTTTGCCAAAAATTGTGCCAAAGTTTTGGTGTAAAGGCGGTCTAAACATACATAATAAAAAGGATTATCGACAATATTAACCTGTTAAGGACCAAAGTGCGTACCTGTACGCCCTGAGTCCGCTCCCGTTCTCTAACAACGGCCGGAACAACGTCGGGAACCCGTGGCCAATAGCACATGGCACTGATTGCGGTGCTGCTCGTTATTAACCCTTTAGACGCAGCGTTCAAAGTTGAACGCTGCATCTAAAGTGAAAGTAAGCCATTTCCGGTTAGCTCAGGGGGCTGTTCGGGATATCTGTGGCGAAATTGCGGCATCCCGAACAGCTGTGACACAGCAGGAGGGTCCCTTAGCTTGCCTCCTGGTGTCCGATCGCCAAATGACTGCTCAGTGCCTGAGATTCAGGCATGAGCAGTCAAGCGGCAGAATCATTGATCAATGGATTCCTATGAGAAACCATTGATCAATGTAAAAGATTAGTGTGTGTAGCATTATAGCCCCCTATGCAAGCTATAACACTGCAAAAAAATTGAATAAAGATCATTTAACCCCTTTCCTAATAAAAGTTTGAATCACCCCCTTTTCCCATTAAAAAAAAAAAAAGTGTAAATAAAAATAAAAACATACATATGTGTTATCACCGCGTGCGGAAATGTCCAAATAAAAATATATCATTAATTAAGCCGCGCGATCAATGGCGTATGAGCAAAAACCAATTCCAAAGTCCAAAATAGCGTATTTTCGGTCACTTTTTATATCATGAAAAAATGAATAAAAAGCGATCAAAAAGTCTGATCAATACAAAAATGGTATTGCTACAAACTTCAGATCATGGCACAAAAAATGAGCCCTCATAACCCCCCCTCCCCCCCATACACGGAAAAATAAAAAATTTATAGGGGTCAGAAGATGACAATTTTAAACGTATAAATTGAACGTAGTTATGATTTTTTTCAGAAGAAGTACGACAAAGTCAAACCTATAAAAGTAGGGTATCATTTTAATTGTATGGACCTACAGAATAAAGATAAGGTGTCATTTTTACTGAAAAATGTACGGTGTAGAAACAGAAGCCCCCAAAATTAACAAAATGGCGTTTTTTTTTCCAATTTTGTTTCACAATTATTTTTATTCTGTTTTGCCGTAGATCTTTGGGTAAAATGACTTATGTCATTACAAAGTAGAATTGGTGGCTCAAAAAATAAGCCATCATATGGATTTTTTTTGGTGTAAAATTGAAAGAGTTATGATTTTTTAAAGGTAAGGAGGAAAAAAATTAAAGTGCAAAAACTGAAAAACCCCTGGTCCTTAAGGGGTTAACCCCCATTGTGTTCAGTGGCTGGCATCAGAGATCAGTTTGTTACGGGTCATTTAACTTGTCTAGATGCCGCAACCAATAGTGATCACAGCATTAAGTTATTTGATCTTTTTGGGTTTCAACCTGCAAACTCCTGATGCAGTCATGTAGTGCCTATAGGTTGTCATGGCTTCTCAAAGGCTTCTAAAGACGTCTGTGGCTGCTATATAAGATTAACTAGTCTGTACCAAGAGATCATTAATTTAAAGGGTACCTCTCACTTGAGCAAGGCTTCAGGATCAACTAACTCAAGTCCCAAAGGCCTGTTTGACAAGTGTACTGCCCAACAAGTCTATTGGACATCCAGCAAATCTATATACCACAAACTTTAGCAGCAAAGAACAGAGCTGCAAGGATTTTGCACTGAAATACTGCCACCTTGCTCAAGTGACAGGTATCTCAGTGGAAGAAAGTACTATTGCCTTGACATGTGTAAGAAACCTATCAGCAGCCGGGACCTGATCAGGGTGATGTCCGGCATTAACCATTTAGAGGTTGGGATAGAAGTTTACTGTCTAAAGCCATGTCTACATGGCCAAAATTGTACGTAATGTCCGCTGGAAAATATAGGCGGACATTCTACACATTTACTTATGGCACTAGGACTGCTCGGAATGGAATCAGAGCGGACGCCAGAAACATCTGCCATGGAAATTGCACAGTACAACAGAATTTCATTGAAAATCCACCATGTGAACCTGGTCTTAACCCCTTAAAGGATGCAGGGTTTTTCCATTTTTGCCTTTTTATTTTTTCCCTCATCACCTTCTAAAAATCATGATGCTTTCAATTTTGCACATAAAATTCCATATGATCGCTTATTTTTTGCGCCACCAATTCTAATTTGCAGTGACAGTCATTTTACCCAAAAAATCCAGGGCAAAACGGAAAAAAAATTAATCGTTTGACAAATTTGAAGAAAAAATGTCATTTTATCATTTTTGGGGTCTTCCGTTTCTACGCAGTACATTTTTCGGTAAAAATAACACCTTATCTTAATTCTGTAGTTCCATACTGTTAAAATGATACCCTACTTATAAAGGTTGGATATTGTACTTCGGAAAAAAATCATAACTACATGCAGGAAAATTTATATGCTAAAAATTCAACATCTCCTAACCCCTATAACTTTTATTTTGCCACGTACGGGCCGGTATAAGGGTTCAATTTTAGTGCTGTTTTATGAAGTTTTTATCGGTATCATTTTTGTATTGATCGGACATTTTGATCACTTTTTATTCATTTTTTCATGATCTAAAAAGTGATCAAAAATACGCTATTTTGGACTTTGGAATTGTTTTTTGCGCGTACGCCATTGACCGTGCAGTTTAATTAACAATATTTTTTTAGTTTTTAGTTTACGCATGGGGCGATACCACATATATGTTTGTTTATTTTTATTTACACAGTTTCTTTTATGGGAAAAGGGGGGTGATTCAAATTTTTATTAGGGAAGGGGTTAAATGACTTTTTTTCACTTTTTCTTTTGCAGTGCTATAGCTCCCATAGGGGGCTATAGCACTGCACACATTGAACTTTTACCCTGATCCCATTACAATTTCTAACTAACTTTCTAACTGCTTGTAAGGAAAATGGATATTCCAAATATTTTTATTTGTGAATAAAAATAAAATGTATGTCCACTTTATGTTGGCATCATAAAATGGACATATTTTTACAGCCATTTTCAAAAATGTAATGAAAATTGCAAAATCTGAAGGGACAGATGCTACAGAACTACAACTCCCAGCATGCCTGGGCAGTCTAGGCATGCTGAGAGTTGTAGTTTGGCAACATCTGGAGGGTTACCGTTTGGGCACCACTGTAACAGTGGTCTTCAAACTGTGACCCTCCAGATGTTGCAAAACTACAACTCCCAGCATGCCCAGACAGCCTTTGGCTGTCTGGGCATGCTGGGAGTTGCAGTTTGGCACCCACTAGGAAGGGCAGCAGTAAATATACACCCTCGCTTCCCTACCTGCGCCATGATCTCCGCTGATGTCTCTGATGATCGCCGGGCCCCATCGCATCTTGTCCTCAGGTAAAGGCCTCCATCTTCTCCCCCCCTTCTGCCTGACATCCAGGGGTGGGCAGAACAGGGGTTGCCATGGCAACCCACTGTCCTGCGCTGCCATTGGTCAGAATTCAGTTCTGACCAATGGCAGGGGATAGGAGGAGATTGCAGCACTGAGACCTCGCTCCTATCTCTCAGGATGATCGGGGCTGTCACTGACAGCTCCGATCATCCCTATTTTCCGGGTGATCGGGTCACCAGAGACCCGATCAGCCCGGAATAGCAGAATATCGCATTTCTGAATTGACATGCGATTTTCTGTGATCGCCGACATGGAGCACCATCGGCGATGTGCCAGGATGCCTGCTGAATGATTCCAGCAGGCATCCTGGTCCGGTCCCCAACCGGCTAGCGGCGGGGACCGGAATTCCCACGGGCGTATGCATACGCCCTACGTCTTTAAGGACTCGGGATGCAGAGCGTATGCATACGCTCCAAGTCCTGAAGAGGTTAAAGGGATACTCCAGTGGAAGACAATTTTTTTTAAATCAACTGGTGCCACAAAGTTAACCCCTTGCCGCAAAACACATTTTATAAAACGGCACTGCGGCATGCGGCATGGCAGGGTTATGAAGAGAGCTCAGGGGCTGAGCTTGCATCATACCGCACAGGCAGGCCGATATCCAGCATTAACTCTTTAGACGCCACAATCAAAGTTGATCACGGCATCTAAAAGAGCCGAAATCTATTCCCAGCAGTGGTAAAATGAGCGATATCATTAAAAAGTACAGTTGGTGGTGCAAAAAACAAGCCATTATATGGGTCTGTAAGTGGAAAATTGAAAGCGTTATGGCTTTTAGAAGACTAAGAAAAAAAAGAAAGAAAAAAAATCCTTAAAGGGGTTTAACGGATTTGTACATTATTTCTATTTAAAAATATTAATCCTTCCAGTAGTTATCAGCTGCTGTATACTACAGAGGAAGTATTTCTTTCTCCAGTTCTTTTCAGTCTCACCACAGTGCTCTCTGCTGACACCTCTGTTCGTATCAAGAACTGTCCAGAGCAGGATAGGTTTGCTATGGGGATTTCCTCCTACTCTGGACAGTTCCTGACACAGACATAGGTGTCAGCAGAGAGCATTGTGGCCAGACAGACAAGAACTCCAGAAAGAAATACAACTTCCTTTGAAGTATACAGCAGGTGATAAGTACTGGAAGGATTAACATTTTTAAAAAGAAGTCATTTTACAAATCTGTTTAACTTTTTAGAACCAGATTTAAAAAATGTTGTTTTCCACCGAGGTATCCCTTTAAAGCGCTAGAAATTCAGTTGCCGGTAGCTCAGTAGAGTCTGGATCAGTTGAGAAGATGAGCAGAGGTCCCTTACTTAGCTCTGTCCAATCCAATCAGTGCTTCAAATGTTTAGGCAGCCTCAGCAGCCTGTAAAAGTGGAGTGCTAATAATAATTAACTAACAATTAATGCTATGCTATTTTCCCAATAAAATAATGTAAACAAAATATATATATATGCTGGTATTACACATAAATGTCTGAACTAAAAATAAAATGTAAATGAAACAGCACAGTGAATTGCTTACACAGTGCTGATTAATCACTGATATTAAAGATAAAGTTAGGTCTCCCAATAATACAAAAAACTGAAAAAACTAGAAGGGAACCTCTAAAACATAGCTTTTAATGTGCACATCTAAAAATGTACAGAAATAACCAGTATCAAAAAGTACTTTTTGATACTTGTTATTTCTGTACATTTTTAGATGTGCACATTAAAAGCTATGTTTTAGAGGTTCCCTTCTAGTTTTTTCAGTTTTTTTTACACAGTGCTGAACTTAAACTTAAAAAAAAAAAAAATGCCAAAGTCCAGAATTCCTAATTTTTGGTCACCTCATACCAAAATAAATAAATAAAGATACATTTATAAAAAGCTATCAAAAAGTCCCATCAAAACAAAATAGTACTGATAAAACTATGGATCACCAAAAAATGAGCCCTCATGCAGCCCCGTATACGGGAAAATTAAAGTGTTATAGGTTTGTTATATACATTAGGTATCATTCTAATCGTGTGCACGGACAGAATAAAGATGAGGTGTAATTTTTACTGAAAATTGCACTGTGTAGAAATGGGTTGCAACATGACGGGGTTTTTTAAATTTAATTTTGCCCCACAAATAATTTTCAGTTTCGTCGTAAATTTTGTGGTAAAACGAGTGATGTCATTACAAAGTACAGTTCGTAGAGGAAAAGCAATCCCTCCTATTGGTCTATAGGTGGAAAATCTAAAGAGTTATGGCTATTAGAAGACAAGAAGGGAAAAAAAAATTTAAAGCGCATATGAAAAGGGTTAAAGAAAAAGGTTACATAAACCATAATAAAAACTAAGTAAATTGGGTATTGTGGTACTGACTCTCCAGATAAAGATAACAAGTCAGTTGTAAGACTATGTTACTCAGCCCAATGCAAGCACTTATCTCCTAGATCAGTGTTCTTATAATATGCCTATTACATAACTCTGTATCAGACAGGCAAGGACACAAAATATCGTGGGATCACTCATGGGCCCTTTACAATCAGCCATAAGTTTATTTCACAAATAAAATAAAAAATTGTTGTGCAGTTTATGGTCAAATGAATGGTATCATTAGGATAGGTTTGCACACAGGTATTTTTTTGGTGTTTATGAAAACTGAATGCAGTTTTTGTGCCAAAACCAGAAGTGCATTGAAAAGAAATGGGAAATATAAGGAAAGGACTTAGACTTCTCCTTAACCCCTTGGGGACGGAGCCCATTATGACCCTAAGGACGGGAGCATTTTTTGCAAATCTGACCACTGTCACTTTAAGCATTAAATCTCGGAATCAAATTTATAAGTAAAAGCATTCCAGAGTTATTTTTTTTCGTGACATATCCTACTTTATGTTAGTGGTAAATTTTTGGCGATACTTGCATCCTTACTTGGTGAAAAATTCAAAAATTTCATGAAAAATTTGAAAATTTAGCATTTTTCTAACTTTGAAGCTCTCTGCTTATAAGGAATATGGATATTCCAAATAAATGATATATTGATTCACATATGCAATATGTCTACTTTATGTTTGCATCATAAAATTTATGAGTTTTTACTTTTGGAAGACACCAGAGGGCTTCAAAGTTCAGCAACAATTTTCCAATTTTTCGCAAAATTTTCAAAATTGGAATTTTTCAGGGACCAGTTCAGGTTTGAAGTGGATTTGAAGGGTCTTCTGGTTAGAAATACCCGATAAATGACCCCATTATAAAAACTTCACCCCTCAAAGTATTCAAAATGACATTCAGTCAGCGTTTTAACCTTTTAGGTGTTTCACAGGAATAGCAGCAAAGTGAAGGAGAAAATTCAAAATCTTCATTTTTTACACTGGCATGTTCTTGTAGGCCCAGTTTTTGAATTTTTACAAGGGGTAAAAGGAAAAAAAAATACTCTTAAAATTTGTAACCCAATTTCTCTCGAGTAAGAAAATACCTCATATGTGTATGTCAAGTGTTCGGCGGGTGCACTAGAGGGCTCAGAAGCGAAGGAGCAACAATGGGATTTAGGAGAGTGAGTTTTTCTGAAATGGTTTTTGGGGGGCATTTCCCATTTAGGAAGCCCCTATGGTGCCAGGACAGCAAAAAAACCCACATTGCACACTATTATGGAAACGACACCCCTCATGGAACGTAACAAGGGGTACGGTGAGCCTTAATACCCCACAGGTGTCTGACAACTTTTTGTTAAAGTCGGATGTGTAAATGAAAAAAATATATTTTTCCACTAAAATGCTGGTTTTTCCCCAAATTTTACTTTTTTTACAAAGGGTAATAGGAGAAAATGCCCCCCAAAATTTGTAACCCCATTTCTTCTGAGTATGGAAATACCCCATGTTTGGATGTCAAGTGCACTGCGAGCGAACTACAACGCTCAGATGAGAAGGAGCGCCATTGAGCTTTTAGAGAGATAATTTGTTTGGAATGGAAGTCGGGGGCCATGTGCATTTACAAAGCCCCCCGTGGTGCCATAACAGTGGACCCCCCACATGTGACCCCATTTGGAAACTACACCCCTCACGGAATGTAATAAGGGGTACAGTGAGCATTTACACCCCACTGGCGTTTGACAGATCTTTGGAACAGTGGGCTGTGCAAACAAAAAAATTAAATTTTTCATTTTCACGTACCACTATTCCAAAAATCTGTCAGACCCCTGTGGGGCGTAAATGCTCACTGTACCCCTTATTACATTCCGTGAGGGGTGTAGTTTCCAAAATGGGGTCACATGTGGGTATTTATTTTTTTGCATTTATGTCAGAACCGCTGTAAAATCAGCCACCCTTGTGCAAATCACCAATTTAGGCCTCAAATGTACATAGTGCGCTCTCTCTCCTGAGCCTTGTTGTGCGCCCGCAGAGCATTTTACTCCCATATATGGGGTATTTCCGTATTCAGGAGAAATTGTGTTACAAATTTTGGGGGTCTTTTTTTCCTTTAACCTCTTGTGAAAATAAAAAGTAAAGGGCAACACCAGCATGTTAGTGTAAAAAAAAAAATAAATTTTACACTAACAGGCTGGTGTAGACCCCAACTTTTCCTTTTCATAAGGGGTAAAAGGAGAAAAAGCCCCCCAAAATTTGTAGTGCAATTTCTCCCGAGTACGGAAATACCCCATATGTGGCACTAAACTGTTTCCTTGAAATACGACAGGGCTCCAAAGTGAGAGAGCACCATGCGCATTTGAGGACTAAATTAGGCATTGCATAGGGGTGGACATGGGGGTATTCTACGCCAGTGATTCCCAAACAGGGTGCCTCCAGCTGTTGCTAAACTCCCAGCATGCCTGGACAGTCAGTGGCTGTCCGGAAATGCTGGGAGTTGTTTTGCAACAGCTGGAGGCTCCGTTTTGGAAACACTGCTGTACAATATGTTTTTTATTTTTATTGGGGGGGACAGTGTAAGGGGGTGTTTATGTAGTGTTTTACTCTTTATTAGGCGTTAGTATAGTGTAGTGTTTTTAGGGTACATTCACACTGGCGGGTTACGGTGAGTTTCCCGGTAGGAATTTGCGCTGCGGCAAAAAATTTGCCGCAGCTCATACTTGAAGCAGGATACTTGCTGTAAACCCGCCCGTGTGAATGTACCCTGTACGTTCACATGGGGGGTGGGGAGGGCAAACCTCCAGCTGTTTCAAAACTACAACTCCCAGCATGCACGGTCTGTCAGTACCTGCTGGGAATTGTAGTTTTGAAACAGCTGGAGGCACACTGGTTGGAAAACCTTCAGTTAGGTTCTGTTACCTAACTCAGTATTTTCCAACCAGTGTGCCTCCAGCTGTTGCAAAACTACAATTCCCAGCATGCACGGTCTGTCAGTACATGCTGGGAGTTGTAGTTTTGAAACAGCTGGAGGCACACTGGTTGGAAAACCTTCAGTTAGGTTCTGTTACCTAACTCAGTATTTTCCAACCAGTGTGCCTCCAGCTGTTGCAAAACTACAATTCCCAGCATGTCTGATCACAGAAGGGCATTCTGGGAGATGTAGTTATGCAACAGCTGGAGGTACGCAACTACAACTCCCAGCATGCCGAGACAGCTGTTTTCTGTGTGGGCATGCTGGAATTTGTAGCTTTGCAACATCTGGAGTGCTACAATTTAGAGACCACTGAACAGTGATCTCCAAACTGTGGACCTCCAAATGTTGCAAAACTACAACTCCCAGCATGCCCAGAATGCAAACAGCCTGTGCGGGCATGCTAAGAGTTGTAGTTTTGCAAGATCTAGAGGGCAGTATAGAGATCACTGTGCAGTGGTCTCTAAACTGCAGACCTCCAGCTGTTGCAAAACTACAAATTCCAGCATGCCCACACAGCAAACAGCTGTCTGGGCATGCTGGGAGTTGTAGTTTTGCAACATCTGGAGGGCTACAGTCTAGAGACCACTATAGTGGTCTCAGACTGTAGCCCTCTAGATGTTGCTAGGCAACTACTCACCGGCTTCCGTCGCATCCGGGAGCCGTCCTCTTCTGCCGCACGCCGCCGCAGATCTCAGTCGCCGCCGCAGATCTCCGTCGCCGCCCGCCGATCCCCGTCGCTCCGCTGCCTCCGGAGGGGTAAGTGGACTCCGGCACCGCTCCTCTTCCTTTTCCTTTTCCCCGTTCTGCCCCGCCTATTGTGGGTGGGCAGGACGGGGAAAACGAAAGTAAACCCCTCCGCCCCAGATCTGCCATTGGTGGTCGCGTCTAGACCAACAATAGCAGAGATAGGAGGGGTGGCAACTCTGCCACCTCACTCTTATCGCTTTAGGGGGATCGTGGGTGTCTTAGACACTCGCGATCCCCCTTCTATTCTGGGTCACCATAGACCCGTAATGACCCGGAATCGGCGCAAATCGCAAGTGTGAATTCACTTGCGATTTGCGCCGATCGCCGACATGCGGGGGGGGTCTAATGACCCCCCTGGGCATTTGCACGGGGTGCCTGCTGATAGATATCAGCAGTCACCCCGGCCCGGTCCCCGCCCGGCGCGCGGCGGGGGCCAAAATTCCCACGGGCGTATGCCCTTCATCTCCAACAGGTTAATGATGGATCCACTTCTGACTTTGGCTCAAAAACATCAGTATAAAAAACCTGTGTGGAAACCAAACCTTACAGTATAAATGGTTCTGCAAAAAAGTCATCATATACCTATTTAGACCGGAAACTAAAAAATAAGAAACATGACTTAAGTGGAGGAGGAGGGAAAAAATGTAATATGAAAAATTACAATGTCATAAAGGGGCCAATATTCTATAATAATCATATAAAGCAGAACATAACCTAGAAACACAACCCAACAGAAAAATATGGCAATAATGACAGTAAATACTAACAAGAAGCCCAAGAAAGAAAGAAAAAAAAAAAAAAAGTGATAAGAAATCTCCTGAAAGACATCGATACTGAACACAGACAGTATGAACCCAAGCAGCAAAAAAAATAAAAATATATATATAAATAAATTCACTAATAAAGGAACCTTTAGTATAGCTACCTTGTCTGATATGGTTCCTCCTGGCCTGACTCAGTTTTCCTTTATGGACACCTTTAGCTCTCTGTTCCTCAGAAAAGTCCTCACCAGAAATCCACCTTATTGGCCCAAGCCTGTTTATGTTAATCTGATTTTTGGGATCCCTGCTGTGTACTTTGTCTCCACCCAAGACACTGTCTCCTTTTCAATTAAACAAAGTCTTAATCAGTCTGTGCCCTTCCCCTGATAATGCGCAAGGACAATGAGGATGCTTTAACTTCACCTAACAGTGTAAACAATGAGGGGCAATGTAAATCAAATGTGAACTCTCTTTTTGTTCACTTTAGACCAAAAAAGTTATGGAAAATGTGGCTGTCGTGCACCAAATTTATGAAATGGCGCATAGACATTGATGAATGCCCACTGAACTGCTCTGGTTAAATGTCGCAGAGCAGTGGCGGGTTGTGCAACAATAGCATTAAGAATTTTTGGTAGTTTTTCTGGGGCAAAAATTTATTGGGAAAAATCATCACTAATGATAATACAGGAGGACTCTAGACCAAGGATTAGTGGGGTTACCATTGTTTGAAAGGGAAACACAGTAAAATATCTTTGTATAGAAATAGGGAGGGAGACAAATTATATTCTGAAAAACAATCTTAATCCCCTTTTAAGGAAAATAGTAGATTAAATAAAGGTTTGGAGTTCCCTTCCTCAAGAAGATAGAGTTGCGCTGTTGAAAATTGTCGTTACCACAAATTTTATATGTAATAAGAATTTCTCCATATTTGGATCACAGATAAGTGGTTTAAGGGATTGCTGTCCTCTTTGAACAAGTTGGTATGGGGTCGTGGAAGGGTGATGTTCGGGCTTACCTAACTTCAAATATTTTTTAGAGGCAAAAGTTCAAGCTATTAAAAAGGGGAAAAATAAAAGACATTTGGGATTTTATTTAGCACACGTATAAAGAGACACACTTAGAGGTAATAGAGATACTTTGAAAAATTGCTGCTGAACTTTGAAGCCCTCTGATGTCTTCCAAAAGTAAAAACATGTCAACTTTATGATGCAATCATAAAAGTAGACATGTTGTATATATGAATCAATATATAATAATTTTTATGTCCATTTTCCTTATAAGCAGAGAGCTTCAAAAGTAAAAAATAAAATAGCCAAATTTTTTCATAACATTTTTGAACTTTTCACCAAGAAATCATGCAAGTATCAATGAAGTTTTACCTCTAACGAAGTAGAATATAGGTGTATGGAAGTAAGTCCAGCTCTCTACCTCAAGCACCGTGCGCACGGACTGGCGTGGGCAGCGCCAAATGGATATGCAAAAGAAAGTGGAATGTCCAGCGCAGTGTAGGTCCAACGAATTCACTTTATTGATTAAAACCCAGGATACATGGATACAGTAAATTTGTTGGACCTACACTGTGCTGGACATTCCACTTTCTTTTGCATGAAGTAGAATAGGTCCTGCCGCTGGGGACCCCCGGGATCTCGGCTGGGGCACCCTGTTATCAATACTGCACCGAGCAAACTCGCTCTGTGTGCAATGACAGACGATACAGGGGCCTGAGCATCACGACCCGCCCCCTTAATGCAAGTCTATGGGAGTGGGTATCACGTGGAGTGGCCACCACGCCCCCTTCCATAGACCTGTATTGAGGGGGTGGGTCATGACATAATGAGGGGGTGGAGCTATGATGTCACGATGCTCCGGCCCCTGTATCGTCGGTCATTACGCACAGAGCGAGTTTGCTCTGTGCAGTAATGATAACTGGGTGCTGCAGCCGAGATCCCAGGGTTCCCCAGTGTCGGGACCCCCGCGATCTGACATCTTATCCCCTATCCTTTGGTTAGGGGATAAGATGCTAGGGGCGGAGAACCCGGCTAAGGGGTTAAAGCGGTACTCCGGTGGAAACTTTTTTTTAAATCAACTTATGCCAGGAAGTTAAAACAGATTTGTAAATTACTTCTATTAAAAAATCTTAATCCTTCCAGTGCTTATTTGCAGCAGTAAACTACAGAGGAAGTTCTTTTCTTTTTGGATTTCTTTTGTGTCTGACTACAGTGCTCTCTGCTAACACCTCTGTCCATTTTAGGAAATGTCCAGAGCATCATATGTTTGCTATGGGGATTTTCTCCTGCTCTGGACAGAGGTGTCAGCAGAGATCACTGTGGTCGTGACAGAAAAGAACTTCCTCTGTTGTATACAGCCGATAATAAGTTCTGGTAGGATTAAGATTTTTTAACAGAAGTAATTTACAAATCTGTTTAACTTCCTGGCATCAGTTGATTTAAGAAAAAAAAAATAAAAATTTCCACCGGAGTATCGCTTTAACCTGTTCCGGACCCAGGACGTAAGTTTACGCCCGTGGGAATTTCGGTCCCCGCCGCGATTCCCATATTGAACCCCCAGATTGTTCCCCCACTCTGGGTGTTAGCGGGAAAATAGTTTGGGACCTTGTGCACCCATTGCTGGATAAGGGTTACCATGTGTACGTGGACAACTTTTATACCAGCATCCCTCTATTCCCATCCCTTGCAGCCAGATCCACGTCCGCTTGTGGGACTGTGCGGAAGAACCAGAGAGGCCCCCCTCTAAATTTGATCCAGACACCTAATCCCAAGGGCGAGTCCTTGCTCATGAAAACTTGTTGCTGGTCAGGTATAAGGATAAGAGGGATGTCCTTATGCTGACCACTATTCATGGTAACTGCAGCTCACCTGTCCCTGTGCGAGGTACTACAACACTGGTCCTCAAGCCCGATTGTTTTCTGGACTAAAATCGGTATATGGGGGGAGTTGATCTTTCTGATCAAATCCTCAAGCCATACATGGCCAAAACACTGGCATGGTACAAAAAAGTTGCAGTCTACATGGTACAGGTTGCCATGTACAACTCTTTTGTACTGTCCCAGTACACTGGCAACACAGGGACATACCTTCAGTTACAAGAAGAAGTCCTAAAAGGTCCTGATTAGAGATGTCGCAAATTGTTCGCCGGCGAACAGTTCCCGGCGAATTTAGCATGTTCGCATCGCCAGGCGAACATATGTGAAGTTCGATCCGCCCCCTATACTTTAACATTGCAGTAAACTGTGACCCTGTGAGTTAGAGTCAGCAGACACATTACAGCCAATCAGCAGCAGTCCCTCCCTTCCAGGCCCTCCTACCTCTTGCCCGGATGCCATTTTAGCCTCATTCAGCATGCTGCAGGCTTAGTAAGTGGAGGGTCAGAGAAGCTGCTCCTGCTGTATAGGGAATGCGATAGCTAGGTTGCTGCTAGGTGGTGTATTCAGGGTCCAGTTTACTTCTAAAGCACTAGTGTAACATCTGCTTTAAGGACAGCACCCAAAAAAGCCCTTTTAAGGGCCGAAAGATTTCCATCCTGGTTGGGAGGGAACCGCTGGTTAAAAGGGGTACTCCAGAATCAAACTTAAGTTCCTGCAAGCAACTAACTACTTCAGTATTCAAAGGGCTGAAAGATATCAGTCCGTGTCTTGCAACAGCTGGAGGCACCCTGGTTGGGGACCACCGTTTAAAAGGGGAACTCCACTGGCAAGCTTTTTTGCTCATTGTCACACTAGTGCAAATCACATTAGGTGTGACAGTGGTGCAAATAAAAAAAAAAAATACCTTTTTTGGCTATTAAATAAAATCAGTCGTCACTGTCAGTTCACGTCACAGTTGCCATTTTTTTTGCCTGCAGGGCAAATTGTGTCACCCTAGTGCAAATCACATTAGGTGTGATAGTTGTGCAAAAAAAAAAAATGACAGGCAGAGGAAGGCCACCCTGCAGGGGCCGTCGTGGTGCTGGGATTCCCTTTGGCCCTAGAATGGCCAGTGTTCAGAGGCCACGTACCCTAAACCCCCAAAGTTCTGAGGACTTAGTTGACTGGCTATCACAAGACACCCAATCTACTACAGCTTCCGCTCGGAACCTTGACGCACCGTCCTTCTCCTCCTCTAGCTTAGCTTCAGGCACCTCTCATACTACCACTTGCCCGCCTGCCGCCATCACCATCACTAGCACCGTAGCAGCTTTACTTCAGAGGAGTTATTTACACATCAGTTTGAAGACATGAGTGAAGCGCAACCATTATTGCCAGAAGATGTAGTTAACAGGGATATGTTTCAGTCAGGCAGCATTACACACATGGACGTACGGTGTGATGATGATGATGTACCCGCTGCTGCTTCCTTTCTTGAGGTGTCAGATAGCGGTGAAGGTGTTGATGATGACGATGTGTCCATGGATGCCACGTGGGTGTCCTCTAGAAGAGAAGAAGAGGGGGAAAGTTCAGATGGGGAGACAGAGACGAGTTGGAAGCAGGGAGAGGTAGTCGCAAGGAGCTAGTGGCACAGTCAGACAGCATGCATCGGCACCCGGGGTCAGCCAAACGGGACGCCAATCAATGCATGCTGTTGCCACCACCAGAATGCCGTCATCGCAGAGCTCAACGGTCTGGCATTTTTTTTTGTGTGTCTGCCTCTGACAACAGCGAGGCCATTTGCTACCTGTGCCAGAAGAAACTGAGTCGTGGGAAGTCCAACACCCACCTAGGCACAACTGCTTTGCGAAGGCACATGATGTCACATCACAAACGCCTATGGGATCAACATGTCAGTACAAGCAGCACACAAAGTCAAAGCAGCCATCCTCCTCCTGGTCTAGCATCTTCAGCCAGGTCAACCACTGCTGCCCTCCTTGCCCCCTCTCAACCATCTGCCTCTCCGTCTCTCGCCTTGAGCAGTTCCTGCTCATCTGCCCACAGTCAGGTGTCTGTCAGGGAGATGTTTGAGTGCAAGAAGACAATGTCTCAAAGTCACCCCCTAGCCCAGCGTCTGACAGCTGACTTGTCGGAACTGCTAGCCCTCCAGCTTTTACCATACAAGCTGGTGGAGTCTGAGGCCTTTAAAAAATTTGTAGCCATTGGGACACCGCAGCGGAAGGTACCCGGCCGAATTTTTTTTGCACAAAAAGGCAATCCCCAACCTTTACTCCATTGTGCAAAAGGAAATTATGGCATGTCTGGCACACAGTGTAGGGGCAAGGGTCCATCTGACCACTGATACCTGGTCTGCAAAGCATGGTCAGGGCAGGTATATCACCTACACTGCGCATTGGGTAAACCTGGTAAAGGCTGCAAAGCATGGAAGAGGAGTTTGTGCAGAGGAGTTGGTGACACCGCCACGACTTGCAGGCAGGCCTGCTGCCACCTCCTCTACTCCATCCTCTTCCATAACATCCTCAGCCGAGTCCTCTTCCACTGCTGCGTCTTGCTCCACATCACCGGCACCCTCCAGCTCCCCAGGTGCTATTCCACCTCCCGGATACGGCAGTGTCACGCCATCTTGTGGTTGACTTGCCTCAAAGCGGAGAGTCACACCGCACCAGCTCTCCTGTCGGCCCTGAACGCACAGGTGGACCAGTGGCTGACTCCGCACCAACTGGAGATCGGCAAGGTGGTTTGTGACAATGGAACAAATTTGTTGGCGGCATTGAGGTTGGGCAAGTTGACACATGTGCCGTGCATGGCACACGTGTGTAATCTGATTCTACAATGCTTTGTGCTCAAGTACCCAGGCTTAGAGGATGTCCTGAAGCTGTCCAGGAAGGTGTGTGGCCATTTCAGGCGTTCCTACACAGCCATGGCGCACTTGTCAGATATCCAGCAGCGAAACAACATGCCAGTGAGGCGCTTGATTTGCGACAGCCCAACATGTTGGAATTCAACACTCCTAATGGTCAACCGCCTGCTCCAACAAGAAAAAGCCGTCAACGAATATTTGTATGACCGGGGTGCTAGGACATCATCTGCGGAGCTGGGATTTTTTTTGCCACTTTACTGGAGGCTCATGCGCAATGCCTGTAGGCTCATGCGTCCTTTTGAGGAGGTGACAAACCTGGTCAGTCGCACCTAAGGAACCATCAGCGACATCATACCGTTTGTTTTCTTCCTGGAGCGTACCCTGCGAAGAGTGCTGGATCAGGCAGTAGATGAGCATGAAGAGGAAGAGTTGTGATCATCACAACCAGAAACAGCCTTATCAGCATCGCTTGCTGGACCTGCGGCAACGCTGGAAGAGGATTGTGAGGAAGAGGAGTCAGAGAAGGAATGTGGCTTAGAAGAGGAAGACCAACCACAGCAGGTATCCCAGAGTGCTCCTTGTCACCTATCTGGTTCCCGTGGTGTTGTATGTGGGTGGGTGGGGGGGGGGGGAAGAAGATTATACCTTCCCTGACATCACTGAGGACGAGGAACGGGACATGAGTAGCTCGGCATCCGTCCTTGTGCAAATGGGGTTTTTCATGCTGTCGTGCCTGTTGAGTGACCCTCGTATAAAAAGGATGAAGGAGAACGACCTGTACTGGGTGTCCACACTACTAGACCCCCGGTATAAACATAAAGTGCCTGACTTGTTACCGCATTACAGCAAGGCAGAAAGGATTCAGCAGGTCCAAAATAAATTAAGACGTATGCTGTACACAGCGTATAAGGGTCATGTCACAGCACAAGAGGGATCTAACAGGGGAAGAGGTGAAAGTAATCCTCCACCTACCACGAACACGCCGGCAAGGACAGGATGCTGTACAGACATGCTGTTGATGGAGGATATGCAGAGCTTTTAAAGTCCTATGCATCGCCACAGCCCTTCGGGGTCCACCATCAGAGAATGACTTGACCGACAGGTAGCAGACTACCTGGTCTTAACCGCAGATATAGACACTATGAACCCCTTGACTTCTGGGTGTGCCGGCTTGACCTGTGGCCTGAGCTATTCCAATTTGCGCTCGAACTTCTGGCCTGTCCCGCTTCAAGTGTCCTGTCAGAAAGGACCTTCAGTGCAGCAGGAGGTATTGTCACTGAGAAGAGGAGTCGCCTTGGTCAAAAAAGTCTGGATTACCTCACCTTTCTTAAGATGAATGAGGGATGGATCCTGAAAGCACTGACACTGGGTGATACATTTGACTGAATAAGGCCTGATCAGATGAGCTGCTTTGGGCTAAAAATGGTCCACACGCTGCTGTATTTGAACTCTGAATGCCAGATGACTAGCGTGACTTATCCGCCACCAACTAGGGTTCAAGTCGCAATGTTTTAGGGCACTTTCTGCCTGGCGAAACAAACAGAAATTTTCCAAATACCAAATTTTCCAGCCAGATGTACATGCCTAATTTTTCTGGCCTCTGCTGCTGCACTTGTTATGGTGCTGCCATTTTTATGGCCACTGCTACAGAAGCAGCTGCAACAATACCAAATTTTTCAGGCATGTGTACATGCCTAATTTTTCTGGTACTCTCTGCTGACATCTCTGTCCATTTTAGCAACCGTGGATATTAGATGTATGCTATGGGTAGCATGGTGGCTCAGAGGTTAGCACTGCTGCCTTTCAGCGCTGGGGCTGTCAGGATTCGGCAGGCTGGAGGTGGATTCTCTGTGCCAGAGAGGGATTGGCGTGGACCGTGTCGGTGGATCGGTTCCAAGTTGCTACTGGTATTCACCAGAGCCCGCCGCAAAGCGGGATGGTCTTGCAGCGGCGGTAGCAACCAGGTCGTATCCACTGGCAACGGCTCAACCTCTCTGACTGCTGAGATAGGTGCGGTACAAGGGAGTAGACAAGAGCAAGGTCAGACGTAGCAGAAGGTCGGGGCAGGCGGCAAGGTTCGTAGTCAATGGTAATAGCAGGAGGTCAGGAACACAGTAATGGTAACACAGAAGAAGCTTTCTCTAGGCACTAAGGCAACAAGATCCAGCAAGGAAGTGCAGGGGAAGTGAGGTAATATAGCCAGGGAGCAGGTGGAAACTAATTAGGGTGATTGGGCCAGGCACCATCATTGGTGCACTGGCCCTTTAAATCTCAGAGAGCTGGCGCGCGCGCGCCCTAGTGAGTGGAGCCGCGCGCGCCAGAGCATGACAGCCGGGGACCGGGACAGGTGAGTGACTTGGGATGCGATTTACGAGCGGGCGCGTCCCGCTATGCGAATCGCATCCCCGCCGACAATGTCAGTGCAGCGCTCCCGGTCAGCGGGTCTGACCGGGGCGCTGCAGGGAGAGAAACGCCGCGAGCGCTTTGGGGAGGAGCAGGGACCCGGAGCGCTCGGCGTAATAGGGGCCTTGGGTTCAAATCCCACTATGTGCTGCCTCAAGGGGGGCTCTAACTATGTGCTGCCTAAAGGGGGCTAAAGCACATTATTCCAAACCATTTTGGAATGTTAGGCGATTTATGCCCTTTATGGATTAAAACCAGACTCTGCATCAACTATGTAATTTTCCATGCGAGTTTCCCATGGATCCTCTGGCACGCCACAGTCCAGTCCCCTTGAAACAACTTTTAAATCACTATTGTGGCCAGAAAGAGTCCCTGTGGGTTTTAAAATTCGCCTGCTCATTGAAGTCAATGGCTGTTCGCCCGGTTCGCGAACCGAAAATGTTATGTTCGCGACATCATTTGTAGTTACCTGTACTAATTGAAAGATCGCCGGGGTTCGTTGCAATCCTGTATAATGTATAGGTGAAGCGGCCTCTCCTCTATGGTCCCCTGCACTGCCGTATATATACACACATTCATATTTCCCACAGAGAGCTGCGATTGGTCAGATGGTTCCAGCCAATCACAACTCTGTGGGAAATAGGAATGTGTGTATATATATATATATATATAAGTCAGTGCAGGGGACCATAGGAGAGCGGCCGCCGCATCTATTCATTAGTGTTGAGCGGCATAGGCCATATTCGAATTCGCGAATATATGGACGAATATTCGTCATATATTCGCGAATATTCGCATATTCGTTATATTCTCGTTTTATTTTCGCGTATGGGAAAATACGTGCATGCGAAAATTAGCATATGTGAAAATTCGCATATGCGAAAAGTAGCATATGTTAATTTTCGCATATGCGAATTTCCGCACGCCAGTCTCACACAGTAGTATTACAGCCTTCTTTACACCACACAAGCTGGAAGCAGAGAGGGGTGATCACTGTGATGTGTACTGTGAAGAAAAAAAAAAAAAAAGAAAACGAATATTCGTAATTACGAATATATAGCGCTATATTCGCGAAATTCGCGAATTCGCGAATATGCGATATTCGCGAATAATATTCGAATTGCGAATATTCGCGAGCAACACTATTCATTATACAAGAGGATCACAACGGGTGTCAGGAGGAGTGACACCCGCTGCAATCTGTCTATTAATACAGGTACTACAGCTCCCAGCAGAGTATGTTCTATGTTGGGAGCAGTAGTACCTGCCGTAAGTGACAGATCACAGAGGATGTCACTCCTCCTGGCACCTGCTGCGATCCTCGTGAAGTGACTGTCGGGATCAGCTGTTTTCAAGGCTACAGAGCCGGGAGAACAGCTGATCCTGAGCAGGATATATACATCGTATACATACTGCCCAGCAAGAACTTACAGTGAGCCTGCAATGTGTATACAATATACACATTGCTGGCACATTTAACCCCTTGCTGAGCTGTGCGCTAAGCCAGCCCGGCAAGGAAAGAGTTAACTTACACTGCTGGACAGTGTAGGTTAACCCTTTGGGCGGTATACACTATACAGCTATCTATAGATAGCTGTATATAGTGTATACAGAAGATGGACAAGTCCTGCAGGTCTGTGTAGCTCCGCTCCCTAGTGATGATGTAATTAGGGGCGGAGCTACAGACGCGATCCAAGCTGGCAAGGGTATAAGGCTCTGCTAACATTGTCCTAATTGGATAATGTGAACAGACCCTTCTGCCAGTGTCTACCCAGACACGGAGACTCCAGCTGTCGCTAAACTACAACTCCCAGCATGCCCAGACAGGCTGTCTGGGCATGCTGGGAGTTGTAGTTTTGCACCAATTGGAGGCTCACTGTTTAGGTAGACATTGCATTATGCGTGCTCTCCCCTGCAGAGAGCGCAAAAATTTTTTGTGTTTTTTTCTTTTTTCTTTCTTCTCGTTTCAGATCAGGGGTGCCGGGAAGAGCCGGTACCAACAGGCCCGGAGCATCAAAAATGGCGCTCCTGGGCCTAGGCTGTAACAGGCTGGCATTATTTAGGCTAAGGAGGGCCAGTAACAATGGTCCTCACCCACCCTGGTATCTGGCTGATACTGAAAATAGGGGGAACCCTATGCGTTTTTTTTGTTTTTGTTTTTTTTTATGGAAAAAAAAACGCATAGGGTTCCCTGTATATTC
Source organism: Hyla sarda (assembly GCF_029499605.1). Lineage (NCBI taxonomy): Eukaryota > Metazoa > Chordata > Amphibia > Anura > Hylidae > Hyla > Hyla sarda. The sequence continues at coordinate 337,334,135 of NC_079189.1, read as the reverse complement.
AGTATCAGCCAGATCCCAACGAAGCAACAGCCTGACGTTACCAGGGTGGCCGAGGACCATTAATACTGGCCCTCCCCAGCCTAAATAATGCCAGCCTGTTACCGCCGAGGAGCGCCATTTTTGACGCTCCGGGCCTGTTGGTACCGGCTCTTCCAGGCACCCCTGTGCGGTGGGTACCGGAGTAATAATTGGGGGTTAGCGCCAGCTGTTTTTGGGGCTAACGCTAAGCCCCGGCTTAGTAATGGATTCCATCTATTAGACAGCATCCATTACTAAGCCTGAGTGGTCGGATCCCCCACGATCAGACATTTATCAAAATTTCTTAGCACTTGACATCTTCTTTAAGGACTCGTTTTTCCGTCCTCACCTTCTAAAAATAACAACTCTTTCAGTTTTCCACATCCATCATTTCATCACAAAATCTACGGCAAAACCAAAAAATGATTATGTGGGGCAAAATTTTAAAAAGTTCCAAACTATAGTGAGACCAGTGTAGGGAGGGTTAACTTCAGATTAATATTCCTATAGATCACTAACAGGTGATCCAAAAAAAATACCCTTTCCTCCCATGCACCTAGAAATTGTGATGATTAAAAGTGTAATCTTTATTCATTCCACACACTATAAATGTTAACATATTCATGTGCCATATATCCCTACATTCTGTTTGCAATTCTGACCAGCCGGTCTATAAAGTGCACAGCATTATGGAGATTTATCAAAACCTGTGTAGGGGAAGAGTGGTGTAGTTGCCCATGGCAACCAAATTGCTTTCATTTTTAAAGAGACCTGTGAAAAATGAAAGTAATCTGATTGGTTGCCATGGGCAACAGCACCACTATTCCCCTACACAGGTTTTGATAAATCTCCTCCATAATGTTGTTCACTTTATAGACCGGTTGGTCAGAATTGCAAACAGAATGTAGGGATATATGGCACATGAATATGTTAACATTTATAGTATGTGGAATGAATAAAGATTACACTTTTAATCATCACAATTTCTAGGTGTATGGTAAGAAAGGGTATTTTTTGGATCACCTTTTGGTGATCTATTGGAATATTAAAAATGGAACACCATTTTGTAACTTTTGCGGGCTTCAGCTTCTACGCACTGCACTTCTTAGTAAAAATGGCATATCCTTTTTATTCTGTAGGTCCATAAGGTTACACCGATACCCAAATTATATAGGTTTTATTTTATTTTACTTGTTTAAAAAAAAATAAAAAGATTATCTGTAACCCAATCAGCACCATTGAGCAGCCAGGATTTATTTTATTTTAGTTGCTGCAATCAACTTTGATCGTGGTGTTTAAGGGGTTCATTCCGGTGTCTGGCATTAGCGCTGATAGCTGCCCAGACCATCCTGCTATGATGCTCGCATCATAAAAGGGGATCAGACACAGGACATATATGCGTCCTTCATGACCACGGACGTAAATGTACGTCCTGGTTTGGCGGGACTTCGCGCACCAGGATGTACATTTACGTCCTGTGTATGACCACGAGCATCAGAACGGTGCTCGCGTCATACACGGCAGGTTCTGGCTGCTGTGAGCAGCCGGGGACCCGCTGGTAATGGCCGACATCCGCGACCGCGCAGATGTCCACCATTAACCCCTCAGTTGCCGTGATCAATACAGATCACGGCATCTGGGGCAGTGCGGTACTTTGAATGGATGATCGGATCGCCCGCAGTGCTGGCTCACCTGGGTCCGGCCGTCTCCCGGGGTCTTCTGCTCTGGTCTGCGATCGAGCATACCAGAGCATCAGATCACCGATAATACCGATCAGTGCTATGTCCTATACATAGCACTGAACAGTATTAGCATTCAAAGGATTGCTATAGATAGTCCCTTATGGGGACATCAAAAGTTTAAAAAATAATAATTTGAAAAATGTAAAAAAGGAAAAGGAAAAGAAAAATCCCCTCCCCCAATAAAAATTAAAATTGTCAGTTTTTTTTTTTTTATAAACATATTTGGTATCGCTGCATGCGTAAATGTCCGAACTATCAAAATATATTGTTAATTATCCCGTATGCTGAATGGCGTAAAAGTAAAAAAAAAAAAAAAACAAAGTCCAAAAATGCTGCTATTTTTCAAATTTTATTTTAAAAAAAATTATAAAAAATTATCTAACAGTTCTATATATGTGCATGTGGTATCGATAAAAAGTACAGATGACGGCGCAAAAAGTGGACCCTCATACCGCCCTATATATGGAAATATGAAAAAAAGTTATAGGTGGTCAAAATAGGGCGATTTTAGATTACTGATTTTGTACAAAAAGTTTTAGATTTTTTTAAGCAGTACAAAAAAAATAAAAGTATCTAGCCATGTATATCATTTTAATCGTATTGACCCACAGAAGAACACATGTCATTTTTACCGTAAAGTGTACACAGTGAAAACAAAACCCTCCAAAATGTGCAAAATTGTGGTTTTTCCTCCCTAAAAAACCACAAGCACTTATAGGAGTCTGTAGATGGAAATATAAAAAGGAGTTATGGATTTTAGGAGGAGAGGTGGAAAAAACGAAAATGCAAAAATAAAATTGGCCTGGTCCTAAAGGGGGTGCTCCAGTGGATTTTTTTTTTTTTTTAAATCGACTGGGGCCAGAAAGTTAAACAGATTTGTAAATTACTTCTATTAAAACATCTTGACCCTTCCAGTACTTATTGGCAGCTGAATGCTACAGAGGAAATTATTTTCTTTTGGCTTGTCCACAGTGCGCTCTGCTGACACCTGATGCCCTTATCAGGGACGGTCCAGAGCAGGAGAAAATCCCCATAGCAAACCTATGCTGCTCTGGCAGCTCCGAACACTGACAGAGGTGTCAACAGAGAGCACTGTGGACAAACCAAAAAAGAAATTCTAAAGATAAGAATTTCCTCTGTAGCTAATAAGTCCTGGAAGGGTAAAGATTTTTTAATAGAATTAAGTTCCAAATCTGTAACTTTCTGGTGCCAGTTGATTTAAAAAACACCACACACACACACACACACCAAAAAGTTGCAGTAAACAAAGTGGTGTTCTAAAAAAAATAATTTTGCAAAAAAATGTGTGCTCGCACCATACTTATCACATGCCCAGCACCATTTAATACATTTGGTGCATGTACACTTTAACCACACCATCAAAATCTATGTATAACATCAGCGCACCTACACTGACTTTTATAAATGTCCCCCATAGGATTTGGCTCTTTTGACACACACACACTACTGATTTAAAAAGTACAGGTCACCAAAACTAGAATTTTAATTTATTGTTCCTTATGTAATTATAAGACACTTTATCTACTTTCTTTTAAAATTCTCAATACATAAATTTAGGTGCACTACTGTGGTAGATGTAGACAGTAACATATGACTAACCCTCAAACTGATGTTAAAATTGAGACATTAGCCAGTATATCCTTATATGAAGGACATCCAAGGGTTCTCAAGTAGCACGGGACCTAACACTAAACCTACCTGTGCCGTATGGGCAATACCAGGGATCAGTGGGCAATTACAGCAGCATTAGGTCCAACTCCCAGCCTGTTCCCAGTTCACTCCAGTGTGGCTAAACACACATACTACGGAAGAAAGGAAGAAGGCTATGAGCCCCACCCAAGTAGGCTGATATGTTGCCGGCCTCACAGGTGCATGTTAATAATTCGTATAATAGTGATTAAGGTGCATTACATTTGGGAGCTTATACACCTCCAAGTATAAGATTTGAACAACAAGAAAAAAAATGGCAGGAAATGCTTAACCACAAATGCATTTATGCTGGGAGAGCAGATCCTGTGCTTGTGGTCCGTTGCTAAGGGCAATCCCAGCATAACATGCATACAATGGGGGATGCCTGCAGCAGACTACAAGTGCCACAATGGCATCCTACACCCGAGGAAAAGTGTGGATGTGTAACATATAGAATAATACATAAATTTAGGTGCACTACAGTGGTAGATGTAGACAGGAACATATGACTAACCCTCAAATGATGTTAAAATTTAGACATTAGCCAGTATATGCTTATATGAAGGACATACCTGAGGCCACACACCAATGCCAAGTGTTAAAATTCTCAACCTTTATGTGTTTTTTAATGGGATTCTGTTCTGTTCCCTGCCACAAGTCAAACAGCCTGGCAGGAGACCAAATTCAGGAAATGCGTGCGGGGCATGGCTAAGCACAGCTCTCCCAGGCTTCGGTGATGTTACGCCTGCTGGGGAACACCCACTTTTTCCTGGCTGGAACTCACACAATGTGAGCAAGGGGAAAAGTATGATACAGAGCTTTTTAACAACATGTACGTTCTGATGCCCTGGTACTTAACGCACCAGGACATACATTTATGTCCTATACATGACGCGAGCACTGTACCAGTGCTCTCATCATGCACGCCAGGTATCAGCAGCCGGGACCTGCTGGTAATGGCGTACATCAGCAATCACGCTGATGTCCACAATTAACCCCCTGCCGCAAATGGACGTTTATTAACGTCCATTTGCGGCTCTTGAAGTATGACACACGCTCAGCAGGTGAGCGCGCATCATACACGGTGGGTCCCGGTTGCTATAAGCAACCGGGACCCGTGGCTAATGCTGGACATCGTCGATCGGGCTGATGCCCAGCATTAACCCTTTAGACGTAGCGATCGCCGCGTCTAGAACGAAAGTAAATAATGCCGGTTAGCTCAACGGTACTGTTCGGGACCGTTGCGGTGAAATCGCGGCATCCCAAACAGCTTGCAGGACGCGAGGTGGATCCCTACCTGCCTCCTCGCTGTCCGATTGCCAAATGACTGCTCCATGCCTGGAGATCCAGGCAGGAGCAGTCAAGCGGTGATAACACTGATCAGTGTTATGCTATTGCATAACAGTGATCAGTGTATTCAATCAGTGTGTGCAATGTTATAGCCCCTTATGGGAGCTATAACATTGCAAAAAAATTATGTGTAAAAAAAAGTTAATAAAGATCATTTAATAAACCTACTAAAAGTTTGAATCACCGCCCTTTTCTCATAAAAAAAAAAAACTGTGTAAATAAGAATAAACATATGGGGTATCACCACTACAAAAATATATTGTTACCATAATTAAACCGCACGGTCAACGGCGTACACTTAAAAAAATTCCAAAGTCCAAAATATCTTACTTTTCGTCACTTTTTATACCGTAAAAAAAATTAATAAAAAGTGATCAAAAAGTCTGATCAAAACATAAATGGTACCAATAGAAACTTCAGATCACGGCACAAAAAATGAGCTCTCATACTGGCCTGTATACAGAAAAATAAAAAAGTTATAGGGGTCAGAAGAGGACATTTTTCAACATATAAATTTTGGTGCATGTAGTTATAATTTTTTTTTTTGTGGTAAACTAAAATCAAACCTATATAAATTGGGTATCTTTGCAACCGTATGGACCTACAGAATAAATATTAGGTGCAATTTTTACCAAAAAACTGCACTGCATAGAAACGTAAGCCGCAAAAATTACAAAATGTTTTAGTTTTTTTTTTCAATTTTGTCCCACAAATATTTTTTTTCTGGTTTCGCAGTAGATTTTGTAATGAAATTATTAATGGTATTACAAAGTAAAATTGTTGGCACAAAGAACAAGCCCTCATATGGATTTTTAGGTGTAAAATTGAAAGTGTTATGATTTTTAGAAGGTGAGCAGGAAAAAACAAAAGTGCCAAAATAAAAAACGCCAAAGAGGGAAAGGGTTAACCCCTGAAATGCCGTGATCAATACAGATAACGGCATCTGTGGGAATACGGTCATTAAAATGGATGAATCCCGTGGGAGATCCGATCTCTGACATGGCGGCCGGAGGTCCCCTTACCTGCTCCAGCTTTCATTCTGGAGAGCAGACCAGAGAAGAAGATCACCAATAATACTGATCAGTGATATGCCTATACATAGCACTGCTCAGGATATACAATCTAAAGACTGCTATAAATAGTTACCTATGGGGACAGAAAAAGTGTAAAAAAAAAAAAAAAGTGAAAAAAAGTGAAAAAGCCCCTCCCCAATAAAAACTTTATTGGCCCCTTTTTCCCATTTTATCCCAAAAAGCGTTAAAAAAAATGTATAAACATATTTGGTATCGTCGAGTACGTAAATGTCCGAACTATCAAAATATGATGATATGATGATCAAAATAATCCCGTATGGTGAACGGTGTAAATGTAAAAACAAGTCTAAAATTACTGCGTTTCCAATAAAAAGTACAGATCACGGCACAAAAAATAAGCCCTCATACAGCCTTGCTGAAAAAGTTTGATATTTTTATAAAGCTACAAAATAATAGAAAAGCATATAACATGAGTATCCTTTTAATTGTATTGACCCACGGAATAAAGAAAACATGTCATGTTTACCGTAAAAGGTACAGCGTGAAAATGAAACCTCCCAAAATTAGCAAACTTGTGTTTTTCTTTTCAATTTCCCCAGATAAATTGTATTTTTTGCTTGCACAATACATTTTATGGTAAAATCATTGATGTAATAATGAAGGACTATTGGTCGCGCAAAAATAAGCCCTCATATGGGTTTGTGGATGAAAACATAAAAGAGTTATGATTTTTAGAAGGCGAGAAGGAGGGGGCGTGGCTTGGCGCCGACGGTGATGGCCACACTAGGTAAAAACTCTGGTGACCCTGCATACATTAGATGGGGAAGACCTCCAAATGCTTCAGGAAGCCCCCCTCCACTACCCAGATGGCAAATTTCCAGCATGGAGGCATCCGCCAGTATTTTGAGACGCCTCTGGCCTCTGCATCGCCCTGACTGCCCGCCATTACGGGTCCCACTCTCGGCCTATGCTCCAGATCACGGGGGCTCACCTCTCCAAGCCACTGACCCTCAATCGCTTCAGTCCCCGACTCCAGACCGCCAGGGGCCGCCTGCTCGACGACTGCCGCCAACTCCAGGTGGCCTACTTGGGCTCCCCGGGGCTCTCCAGTCTCCTGTGTACGGCGCTGCAGCACAGACCTCGCAGCTTCCGGTCCCGGGTGCCGCTCCTGCGGTGGTGCCTGCACCATCTGATGAGAAGCCGGCCGTGGCGGTGAGTGACAGCCCTAGCTTGCCAGTCGGACATCTCTGTTCCCCGAGTGAGGCATGGCCACCCTTGCCCCTGAATTCTCCTGCTTCCCTCCTCCTGTCCCACCGCAGGTCTGCCATCTTGGGCCTCTTTAGTGAAGGGCCTGCCTCCATCCCCCTCTGGCCCAGGGGTACAGCAAATCAGCCCTTCTCCACAGGCACCTCCCTCATCAGCTATTGCTGCAGAGAGACTGGAGCATCCCCATACTGTGTTGCCCACCTTCCAGGAGACAGCATCTGGGCCTCCAACACCTGGGCCTCCAGTACCCTTTCTTCACTCGCTTCTGGACCCCAACTCAGCCTGCAGTGTACCCCCTGTACCTCCCAAGCCGCAGAGGACCCGGTCCTCCAACAAATGGCCGCCAACACCCCTCACCTGTCCTCCCAGGGGGGCACCCCACTTGCGCTGGGATCACCGCCCCCCCCTCCGGGGACTTTGTCCTTATCTTGGGATGCCTCGCCTGCACCTGACCTCACCTGCTCAGGCCTCCCTACACTCTCACCCTCTCTGCCTGATTTAAGTTTGCTCCTCTCCTCTCCTCCTGGCTGACGCTCAAGAAGCTACGGGTGCTCCAACCCCTGCTTGTAGTTCTTCATTCTCACCAGGTGCTTTATAGGGGGAACTTTCAGTTTGATCTTCCTGCCCCCCCCCCCCCCCCCCCCCTCTGCCTCCTGTATGGCAGCCTGTCAGGTCCCGAAGGTCCGAGACCCAAAGGAAGTCTCAGAGGAAGTCTGCTCTCCGGGAACCTGGTGGGCCCCTGTGGGTTCCCCCTTGAGATGTTGTCTGCGGCCTTGTGTCTTCTCCATGCTGCTCCTGGTCGGGACTATGTTAGATTTCTGGTCTCCCCGTAACTGTGCTCTGATCGGCAAATTCACGTTGAAGCTGTCATATTTTTGCTTTTTTCAACTGCTATAGTGATTATGCATTTTTTTGGTCACCTATAGTTTAATTACATCTAGTTTACTGTCTTGTTTAAACTCTTTTGCTATGGCCTCAGAGTGGCGTGCTTATCTTTTTGGTGGTCACTATTGATTGGTGTTCTCCCATATCCCCTCTAGAGGCTATAGCAATGGACTGCCCATGCCTTGGTTTCTTGTCCACCCTGGGTCAATGGTTCACTTTCTTGCTTTGTACTGTTTTTTGTTTTGTCTTCTGTGGTCTTGTCTGTTTGATGTTGGTCTGTCAGTCCTTTTGTGTTCCCCAGTTTTCTTCTTCTTTTTGTCTTTCTCCCCCCCATGCTCTGTCTTCCCCTCTTGTCTCTTACAGGGTTCGGGATTCGCAGGCTCTTCCCATTGGTATCCTCTGGTCCATCCACTGGATCCATTAAGTATGCACCTTCATTGGCTCCGTCTCCATCTCCACATCCATCATGGTCAAGTGTTTCTCCCTGAATATTAGGACCCTTAACTCCCCATCTAAGAGGTGTTTATTGCAAAGGGAGTTGGTCTCGCTGCGGGTTAATGTTGTCTTTCTTCAGGAGACACACTATAACCGTACTGGACCTTTCCAATTTCTCTATCCACAGGCCTACTCTGCTGTTACTGTTAGGAAAGTAGCTGGGGTTGCTATTCTCATCTCTTGATCCTGCTGCTTCAAGTCTCCGCTACCTTTCTCGACCCACAGGGGCGTTACGTGGTGCTGGAGGGGGTCCTAGGTGGGGTCCCACTGCTGCTTTGTAATATCTACGCCCCTAACACATCGCAAATACCGTTTTTGTGAAGAGTCCTTGCTAAACTCCATAGGTACCCCTCCTCTGCATGGTTACTAGGGGAGATTTTAATCTTGTTTTCTCTCCTTCCCTGGACCGTCATTCGGTCATGGCAGCTCCTCCCACTCCTGCCCAATTGCGCTTTGCTTCTATTTATCGGCGGTTAATACGGGCTTCCTCATTGTACGATTTGTGGAGGATCAACCATCTGACGGAGCGCTCTTTTAGCTTCTACTCTCCCCCATAAACTGCACATACGCATAGATTACTTCTTTGGTAACCTTCCTATGGTGCACGCATGCTTTCTGATGCTTCTCTTGAGCCTTTCTCCTGGTCTGATCACTGTCCCGTTCTCCTTTCTTTCTCTTCCTCCCCTTCTTCTCTCCGGAGCTGTCATTGGCATCCTAGTTATTCTCTTCTTGAATCACTGCCTTCCTGGGATTTGATTCAGAAGTGCCTGACTGACTATTTTGCTAACAATGAGGGTTCAGTATCTTCACAGGCTGTTCTCTGGGAAGCTCACAAGTCGGTTGAACGTGGGCATTGTATTGGTCTAGGTGCACGACTGAAGCGTGAGCTCTGGCTCGCTCCCAGGAACTCTGAACGCAGATTGCACCCCTATAGACTCTCTTATTGTTCACTCCCTCAGTGCCGATCCTGCAGCTATTGGTGGCATGCTGGTGCTCAGTTGGGTGACCTGGCTCTCCATAGGGTTGAGAGACAGCTTCTGTATACCAGGCAATGTTTTAATGAAAAGGGTAATAAAGCCCATACTATGTTAGCCAGGCGCCTACGGGACTGAGCAGTTGCCCAGTCTCCCTAGGCCCTCAAAGATTCCTCAGGTATTCTACACTATCACCCTGCTGATGTTTCTCGACTTTTTGTTGACTGCTACTCTGGTCTCTACTCCCTTCCTTCCCAGCTTCCAGCTTCCATCCGACCCGGGGGAGCGTGATGCTGCTCTTGTCACTCTTGATGCGGCTTGCCTACTTTACTGGAGGACGAATGTGAGGTTCTTAATGCTCCTATAACAGAGGAAGAACTCTTAGAAGTCCTCAAATCCCTTACTGCTGGTCACTCCCCAGGCCTGGACAGATTCTCGTATTTATACTACAAAACTTTCTCTCCTACACTTATCCCTAAACTTGTCCCTCTTTTTAATTCCTTTAGGAGGGGGAGGGGGAGGGGATCCGGCAATCTTTTTTGCACTCCTTAATTACCCTAATCCCTAAGCCTGTCAAGGACCCTCATGATTGCTCTAGTTATAGACCCATCGGCCTCTTTAACTCAGACTTGAAGCTATTCTCCAAGGTTCTGTCGGCCCGCCTATGCTCATTTCTCCGCTCTCTGATCCATAAAGATCAGGTTGGGTTTATCCCTTGCCGCCAGGGCGGGGTCAACACCAGGAGGGTGGTGGATCTTGTTGACTTAATCAATCGGAGATCTGAGCAGGCGTTAATTCTCAGTTTGGATGCCGAAAAGGCCTTTGATAGGCTAGGGTGGCCATTCCTTTTTGCTACCTTCCAGAAATTTGGAATCACTGGTAACTTTCTCACTGCTCTGCGGGGTCTCTATTCCTCTCCTACTGCTTCTCATAAACTCCCTCACGCTTCCTCTCCTGCATTTCCACTGTCTTATGGTACCTGTCAGGGCTGTCCGCTTTCCCCCCTGGTCTTCGCTTTATGCATTGAACCTTGGGCAGCTATGATTAGGGGGGACCCGGATATCACTGGCATTTCCCTGCATGATAGGGAATTTAAGATTTGATTATTTGCTGACAATGTGCTTCTAACACTCTCTCGCCCTTTGCTTTCCCTTCCTAATCTTTACAAAGCTCTTCATGCCCATGGTGTGGTCTCTGGCTATAAAGTTAACCACTCTAAAATTGAAGCGCTGCCTCTAAACCTACCCCTGTCCTTGTCTACCCTTCTTCGCTTTAACTACTCTTTTAAATCGTCCTCTTCTACTATTAAATATTTAGGGTTCCATATCACTTCTCGCTATTTCTCTCTCTACTCTGCTAACTACCTCCCTCTTTTAAGGGAACTTTGAGCTCTCTTGGAGAAAAGGCGGTCGCAATATATCTCCTTTTTCGGCCGAATAGCAGCGGTTAAAAATGACGATCCTGCTCTATTTTTTCGAAATGTTGCCTTCCCGGGTACCATTGTTGGCCCTTCACTCTTTTCAGTCGGCTATTTTTTGTTTAATTTGGGACGGGAAACGACACCATTTACCGATGTCAGTCATGATGGCTGGCAGGGCCATGGGGGGCCTAGCAGTTCCTGATGTGAGGAAATATTACTGTGCTGCTCACCTGCGCCACCTTGGATGAAGCTGGAAAAGCTGTGGCTGGCCCCTGTGCACCCTAATTCACTCCTATGGTACCCTCCAGCGTCGGCTATTTTTCTCTCCCCATGTGTTTCTCTAGGTATGTGTGGGGGTATTGCTCCCGGAAGTTTAAGCTATTTTCTCCTTTCTCCCCTCTGCGGTCTTTCCTATATCATCCGGTTTCTCCCTCCAATATGTCCTCTATTATGGTGCGGGAGTGGGGTTTCCGGGGCCTCTTCTGTTGAGGTGATATAGTCGACCCTATTTCTCGTTACCGCTGCCCTATGAGCAACAGGCATCTCGTTGGGATCTCCCCTCATCTGAGTGTTTTCACTATTTACAATTAAGGCACTTTATGTCCTCCGCTAATGGCTCTACAATGGTCTCTCAGCCCACTGGCTTTGAGCAGTTATGCCATGGTGGACCTCAGGCAAGGGGCCTTCTTTCCGATATCTACTCACTACCCCCCCCCTGGTGGTGATCCCCTATCCGATCTATGGCCTGTTGGGAAGAGGTCTTAAACCCTGCCATTACATTGCCTCAGTGGCAGGTAATTTGGGAGAGGGCATCCAAGGCCTCTATTTGCACCACTTACAAGGAAACCCAGTACAAGCTGCTTATGGGCTGGTATCACACCTCAGAACTCCTGAACAGACTTAACACTACTATCCCTCCTCAGTGCTTGCGCTGTGGGGTGTGGTTGGACACGGTCTTTCATATTTTCTGGTCCGGTCCCCTCCTAGTAGATTAATGGAAAATGGTGCAGTGCCTCATTTCTGAGTCTCTGGGCGTTTCAGTCCCCCTAGACCCCTAGACACCTCTCTCATTCCACTTTGTCTTAAGAAGCCTTTTAGGCTCTTTATGCACATTGTCCTGGCTGCTAAGACCCTTATCACCAAGTGCTGGAAGAGAACTCTTCCTCCCTTTGAGATCGATTTGCTAGCTTGTATTCGCAAGATTCGTTCCCTGGAATTTCTTACAGCTTCCATAAATAACTCTATCCCCTCTTTCCTCTCTGTCTGGGAACAGTGGGATCGATTTTCGGATCAGCAACCACATTGACTTCCCTTTCTACTTCTTCCTTCTTCTTTTCTTTTCTTTTTCTTTCCCTTCTTCTCCTCCCCGTCTGTCCTGTGTTTTATCTGTGTAACCGTCATCCGCCCCCCCCCCTCCCGTCTCATCTCTATTGTCCCCCTTCCCTTCCCAATTGGCTGTGTCCTTAGGGCCAAAATGGGCTGTGTTCTTAAAGGGTTAAAGTTCAATAAAAACATTTTGGGCAGGAGGGGTGTTAGGAGTAGTTAGGGAGCATAATCTGAGTTAGTTTAGAAGACATGGTTTGATAACAGGTACTCTTTAAGATGTTCATACATGTTAGAAAAAAAGTTGTCTGAACCCACTGAATAAAGAAGTTAAAGGGGTACTCCGGCCCTAAGACATTTTGTCCTCTATCCAAAGGATAGGGGATAAGATGTCTGATCGCGGGGGTCCCGCTGCTGGGGACCCCGCAATCTAGCATGCAGCACCCACCTATGACCACTGCAGGAAGCGCTGGAGGCTCCAAGTCTTAGGCCTCCCGGCCACGTGGATGGAGTATCTTGACATCAGGACTCCACCTCGTGGGACATCATGCCCTGCCACCTCAATGCAAGTCTATGGGAGGGGGCGTGATGGCCCCCTCCCATAGGGGATAGGGGATAAGATGTCTTAGGGCCGGAGTACCTCTTTAACCCCTTAAGGACCAGGACCATTTTCACCTTAAGGACCAGAGTGTTTTTTGCACATCTGACCATTGTCAGCATTAATAACTCTGGGATGCTTTTACCTTTCAGTCTGATTCCGTGATTTTTTTCCCCTGAAATATACTACTTTATGTTAGTGGTAAAATGTCATTGATACTTGCATCATTTCTTGGTGAAAAATTCCAAAATTTTATGAAAAAAATTGAAAATTTAGCATTTTTTTACTTTGAAGCTCTCTGCTTATAAGGAAAATGGACATTCCAAATTAATTATATGGTAAGAAGAGGATTGTCCAGCGCAACAAAGGCTCAAATGCAGGTTATCTTTATTCTGACACGACAGTACAGGTAAAATGAACAGCAGTGACGCGTTTCGACCGCCTAGGCGATCTTAGTGATACTGGCATACGGTTCAAAACTGTTGGATATCCTATATATAGGGGAGGTGCTCAAACACACAGGTGTTAATCATCTTATCTTAGTGAAGAGCACCTACCCCTGCACAGGAAGTTCCATTGCAACTAAAAATAAAAATAATAATATTCCATTTACATATATCAAATTAAACATGGAAAAACTCAAAGAAAAAAAGAACACCATGTGTAAATCAGATAAAATCTTTGTAATGTGCAATAAAGAAAAGAGAAAAACAAAGCAGTGAGGGAATTGGTTTGACGCACTATGTAATGCCTATGTAGATATATTGTAGTATTATATTCATTCAGGCACTATATATCATACGCAATTACACAGTGCGAAAAACACCCAGCTACTGTCATGACTCAAATGATAATAATACATATGAAGAAGAAAAACCTTTTTTCCGAATGGGGGAGAACATGGGTATTACAGGGTATCGGTCTGTGTGGATATATTCAATAATGTAGTATTACATCTTGTCTTTTATTTAACCCCTTCGGGTATCTACTATCCAGACACATAATCCAATAGACTTCTCTGTCGAGAAGCTTTTGCCTATGGTTCCCACCTCTCGTTGGTATAGCTACTCTCTCTATGCCTTGGAGAATAAGTGTATCAGTGTTGCCATTATGTTTATCGGCACAATGTTGGCTGATCATGGACACATGTCGGGAGTTAAAGGGCTTAATATCAGAAAGATGTTTCCGAATCCTTATCTACAGAGGGCAGGTATTGCACCCCACATACTGTACATTGCACTCCCGACATGTGACCAGATAGACAAAGTAGCTCGTGTTGCAATTTATGTATTGTCTAATGGCATGAACCTCATTCCTGCTAGTAGAGCAAAATTCTTTAGATGGACACATAATATTGCAGCACAAACATCTCTGGTGACCACATTTGTAGGAGCCAGTATAGGTTAGCCACGTAGGTGGTCTCATAGTCCCAGATTTGAAGAGACTAGGGGACACAAGTTGTCCTATTGTTGGTGCTCTCTTCGGTACGCATCTGTATCCCTTTTTCAGTGCGGATCTATAGGTTGGATCACCCATAATAATTGGCATATATTTGTTTATGATTTTTTTGATAGACCCATAGTCCGCACTGTATTGGGTAACAAATGTAACCGGTTGTTGACCCGCATCTTGTTTTTTAAGTTGTGTTTTTTTCCCAAATTAATTATATATTGATTCCCATATACAACCTGTCTACTTAAAGTTGACGTGTTTTTCTATTTGAAGACATCAGAGGGCTTCAAAATATAGCAGCAATTTTCCAATTTTTCAAAAAATATTAAAAATTGGAATTTTGCAGGGACCAGTTCAGATTTGAATTGGATTTGAAGGGCCTTCATATTAGAAATACCCTACAAATGACCCCATTATAAAAACTGCACCCCTCAAAGTATTCAAAATGACATTCAGTAAGTGTGTTAACCCTTTAGGTGTTTCACAGGAATAGCAGCAAAGTGAAGGAGAAATTCAAAATAATTTTTTACACTCGCATGTTCTTGTAAACCCAGTTTTTTTATTTTTACAAGGGGTAAAAGGAGAGAAATCTTCCTAAAATTTGTAACCCAATTTCTCTCGAGTAAGGAAATACCCCATATGTGTATGTCAAGTGTTCAGCGGGCGCAGTAGAGGGCTCAGAAGGGAAGGAGCGACAATGGGATTTTGGAGAGTGAGTTTTTCTAAAATGGTTTTTGGGGGGCATGTCACATTTAGGAAGCCCCTATGGTGCAAGGACAGCAAAAAAAAAAAAAAAAAAACACATGGCATACTATTTTGGAAACTACACCCCTGAAGGAATGTAACAAGAGATACAGTGATCCTTAACACCAAACAGGTGTATGACGACTTTTCGTTAAAGTTGGATGTGTAAATGAATTTCTTTTTTCACTAAAATGCTGCTTTTCCCCAAAATTTTAAATTTTTACAAGGGGTAATAGGAGAAAATGCCCCCCACAATTTGTAACCCCCTCTCTTCTGAGTATAGAAATACCCCATGTGTGGACATCAAGTGCACTGGGGGCGCACTACAATGCTCAGAAGAGAAGGAGTCACATTTGGCTTTTGGAAAGCAAATTTTGCTGAAAAGGTTTTTGGGGGGCATGTCCCATTTAGAAAGCCCCTATGGAGCCAGGACAGCAAAGTAAACCCTCATATGGCATACTATTTTGGAAACTACACCCCTCAAGGAACGTAACAAGGGGTACAGTGAGCCTTAATACCCCACAGGTGTTTGATGACTTTTCGTTAAAGTTGGATGTGTAAATGAATTTTTTTTTCACTAAAATGCAGTATTTCCCTCACATTTTACATTTTTACAAGGGTAATAGGAGAAAATTACCCCCAAATTTTTTAACCCCATTTCTTCTGAATATGGAAATACCCCATGTGTGGACGTCAAGTGCTCTGCTGGCGCACTATAATGCTCAGAAAAGGAGAAGTGCCATTGAGCTTTTGGAGAGTGATTTAGTTTGGAATGGAAGTTAGGGGCCATGTGCGTTTACAAAGCCCCCTGTGGTGCCAGAACAGTGGACCCCCCCCACATGTGACCCCATTTTGGAAACTACACCCCTCACAGAATTTAAGAAGGGGTGCAGTGTGTAGTTACACCCCACTGGCGTTTGACAGATCTTTGGAACAGTGGGCTGTGCAAATGAAAAATTCCTTTTTCATTTGCACGGACCACTGCTCCTAAAATCTGTCAGACACCTGTGGGACGTAAATGCTCACTGCACCCCTTATTACATTACGTGAGGGGTGTAGTTTCCAAAATGGGGTCACATGTGTGGGGGGGGGGGTTCATTGTTCTGGCACCATGGGGGCTTTGTAAACACACATGGCCTTCAATTTCGGACACATTCTCTCTCCAAAATCCCAATGGCGCTCCTTCTCTTCTGAGCATTTTGTAGAGCACCTGCAGAGCACTTTACATCCACATATGGGGTATGTTCTTACTCAGAAGAAATGGGCTTACACATTTTGGGGGGCTTTTTTCCTATTTTCCCTTGTGAAAATGAAAAATTTAGGGTAACACCAGCATTTTAGTGAAAAAATTTATTTTTTCATTTTCCCATCCAACTTTAATGAAAATTCTTCAAACACCTGTGGGGTGTTAAGGCTCACTATACCCCTTGTTACATTCCAAGAGGGGTGTAGTTTCCAAAATGGGGTCACATTGTGGGTATTTTTTTTTTTTGCGTTTATGTCAGAACTGCTGTGAAATCAGCCACCCCTGTGCAAATCACCAAATTAGGCCTCAAATGTACATAGTGCGCTCTCACTCCTGAGCCTTGTTGTGTGCCCACAGAGCATTTTACACCCACATATGGGGTATTTCCGTACTCAGGAAAAATTGTGTTACAAATTTTGGTGTCTTTTTTTGCTTTTACCGCTTGTGAAAATAAAAAGGATGGGGCAACACCAGCATGTTAGTGTAAAAATGAAAAATTTTTTACACTACAGGCTGGTGTAGACCCCAACTTTTCCTTTTCATAAGGGGTAAAAAGGAGAAAAAGCCCCCCAAAATTTGTAGTGCAATTTCTCCCGAGTACGGAAATACCCCATATGTGGCCCTTAACTGTTTCCTTGAAATACGACAGGGCTCTGAATTGAGAGAGCGCCATGCGCATTTGAGGACTAATATAGGGATTGCATAGGGGTGGACATAGGGCTATTCTACGCCAGTGATTCCCAAACAGGGTGCCTCCAGCTGTTGCTAAACTCCCAGCATGCCTGGACAGTCAGTGGCTGTCCAGAAATGCTGGGAGTTGGTGATTTGCAACAGCTGGAGGCTCTGTTTTGGAAACACTGCCGTACAATATGTTTTTCATTTTTATTGGGGGGGACAGTGTAAGGGGTGTATATGTAGTGTTTTACCCTTTATTATGTGTTAGTGTAGTGTTGTGTAGTGTTTTTAGGGTACATTCGTACTGGCAGGTTACGTTGAGTTTCCTGCTAGGAGTTTGCTCTGTGGCGAAAAATTTGTCGCAGCTCAAACTTGAAGCTGGAGACTTACTGTCACCTATAAGGCAATACAACAAAGAATATGTTGCCGATTCCACCCACTGGGAAAATTCAACACCAACAACAAAAAGCGTCAGCAACAAGAATGTATGAAACATTACAAAAGTTTATTTATTGAGAATCATATAAAAAATGCATCATAGCAATTAAAAAGCACAGTGTACACAGCTGAAAGAAAAGGCAGAAACATACAGGCTCAAAGTGAGGGGTATTTGGATAAAAAGAACACTGACAAACATTGCATAAACAAGGAACTCACATGAAGAGATGCAGACTATGCAGTGAAGCTCATTAAACTGAGTACAAATGCAACATCGGTCAGAAAGAATGACAAGTGTATATTAACAAAACCGAGCCATGTAGTTACCTGCACCTACCCCAACGCATGTTTCACGCCAATGCGCTTCGTCAGGGGGCGTCGAGACTTACTGTAAACCTGCCCATGTGAATGTACCCTGTACATTCACATGGGGGGGGGGCAAACCTCCAGCTGTTTGAAAACTACAACTCCCTGCATGCAGGCCCGGACTGGGCTAGCGGGATACCGGAAATTATCCTGGTGGGCCGCTTTGGGGCTGCTTTGGGGACGGATTAACGTAGGGGCTCCAGGCCCCTACATGAAAATAGGTCCAGCGGGCTGCACAGGCGGCCCGCATAGCAGGCCCGGCTCCATAGCTAGGCGGACCAAGCGCCCGCTTAGGGGCGGTCAGGTCCGCAGACCGGGGGGCGGAAAATTTGCTGCCCGCCCCGGTCTGTGTCTGCCAGCTCTGTCTGCCAGCCATCCCTCCCCCCCCCCGGCGGCGCGCACGGCAGCTGAGAGAAGGGCCGTGGCATACCTTGGTGGGTGCATGTGGTGGCAGCGGGATTGGCCGCAGCAGCACTGCAATCATCTTCATTGCTGCCTGCGGCTGTACTGCTTCTCCGTAGCCCTGGGAGCGCAGGGGAGTCACGTGCGACGTCACGTGCAGTGTCATTACCCCTGCGTCTTCACGCCGTAAAGCTGGGAGCCCAGCACTACTGCTGAGCGCGGGACGGATCTGCGTGTGATTAAGGTAAGCATGGGCTGCGGAGGGTAGGCTGAAGAGAACAAAAGAATAAAGTTGGCGTGCAGGGGGGGGGTTAGGAGACTGAGGAGAGGGGGGGTGTTGTATAAGTATTATTGATGGGGGTGGCTGGGGGTGACGAACAAGGAGGAAGGGGTGTATAATTATGATTGATTGGGGGAGGCTGGGGGGTTAGGACCAAAGATGAGGAGGGGGGGTGTATATTTATGATTGATGGGGGAGGCTGGGGGGGTTAGGACCAAGGATGAGGAGGGGGGGTGTATATTTATGATTGATGGGGGGGAGGCTGGGGGGTTAGGACCAAGGATGAGGAGGGGGGGGTGTATATTTATGATTGATGGGGGGAGGCTGGGGGGGTAGGACCAAGGATGAGGGGGGGTGTATATTTATGATTGATGGGGAGGGGTTGGGGGATTAGGACCAAGGATGAGGGGGAGTGTATATTTATGATTGATGGGGGGGAGGCTGGGGGGTTAGGACCAAGGATGAGGGGGGTGTATATTTATTATTGATGGGGGAGGCTGGGGGGTTAGGACCAAGGATGAGGGGGGTGTATATTTATGATTAATGGGGAGGCTGGGGGGTTAGGACAAAGGATGAGGGGGTGATATTTATGATTGATGGGGGAGGCTGGGGGGTTAGGACCAAGGATGAGGGGGGGGGGGTATATTTATGATTGATGGGGGAGGCTGGGGGGTTAGGACCAAGGATGAGGGGGGGGGGGTGTATATTTATGATTGATGGGAGGCTGGGGGGTTAGGACCAAGGATGAGGGGGGGTGTATATTTATGATTGATGGAAGGCTGGGGGGTTAGGACCAAGGATGAAGGGGGGGGTGTATATTTATGATTAATGGGGAGGCTGGGGGGTTAGGACAAAGGATGAGGGGGTGATATTTATGATTGATGGGGGAGGCTGGGGGGTTAGGACCAAGGATGAGGGGGGGGGTATATTTATGATTGATGGGAGGCTGGGGGGTTAGGACCAAGGATGAGGGGGGGGGTGTATATTTATGATTGATGGAAGGCTGGGGGGTTAGGACCAAGGATGAAGGGGGGTGTATATTTATGATTGATGGGGGGGGAGGCTGGGGGGGTTAGGACCAAGGATGAGGGGGGTGTATATTTATGCAGTCAACTGGAAAAGAGGTATGCCGACCCCGCACGAAGTGCCGGCCAACACACCCCTCCGTATACTCCATAGAGATACATGGAGGGAGCATGCCGACCACGGCTTCCTGTGGGGTCAGACGTCGGCTTCTGGCATGCTGACTGGGCCCCCGTGCAGGGGACCGTGGGGGGTCTCAATGCTTGGCCCCCTGCAATCTATAACTTATCCCCTATCCAAAGGCTAATCCAAAGACTAATGGCAGTATTATGTTTAGGGCACAGTGCATGGCAATATTATATTCAGGGCACAGTGTATGGCAGTATTATATTCAGGGAGCAATGTATGGCATTATTATATTCAGGGCAAAGTGTATGGCAGTATTATATTCAGGGCGCAGTGTATGGCAGTATTATATTCAGGGCGCAGTGCATGGCATTATTATATTCAGGGTACAGTGCGTGGCAGTATTATATTCAGGGCGCAGTGTATGGCAGTATTATATTCAGGGCGCAGTGCATGGCATTATTATATTCAGGGCACAGTGTATGGCAGTATTATATTCAGGGCGCAGTGTATGGCAGTATTATATTCAGGGCGCAGTGTATGGCATTATTATATTCAGGGCGCAGTGTATGGCAGTATTATATTCAGGGCGCAGTGTATGGCAGTATTATATTCAGGGCAAAGTGTATGGCAGTATTATATTCAGGGCGCAGTGTATTGCAGTATTATATTCAGGGCGCAGTGCATGGCATTATTATATTCAGGGTGCAGTGCATGGCATTATTATATTCAGGGCGCAGTGTATGGCAGTATTATATTTAGGGCGCAGTGTATGGCAGTATTATATTCAGGGCGCAGTGTATGGCAGTATTATATTCAGGGCGCAGTGTATGGCAGTATTATATTCAGGGCACAGTGCATGGCATTATTATATTCAGGGCACAGTGCATGGCAGTATTATATTCAGGGCACAGTATATGGCAGTATTATATTCGGGGCGCAGTGTATGCCAGTATTATATTCAGGGCTCAGTGTATGCCAGTATTATATTTAGGGCACAGTGTATGCCAGCATTTTATTCAGGGCACAGTGGATGCCAGTATTATATTTGGGGCGCAGTGTATGCCAGTATTATATTCAGGGCTCAGTGTATGGCTGTATTATATTCAGTGGGTACAGTATGTGGAGTATTACATTCAGTGGGTGCAGTGTGGCAGTATTTTATTTAGGGCACAGTATCTGGCAGTATTATAATGATTATTGTCGTCCTGGCAATATTATATTCAGGGCACAGTGTATGGCAGTATTATATTCAGGGAGCAATGTATGGCATTATTATATTCAGGGCAAAGTGTATGGCAGTATTATATTCAGGGCGCAGTGTATGGCAGTATTATATTCAGGGCGCAGTGCATGGCATTATTATATTCAGGGTACAGTGCGTGGCAGTATTATATTCAGGGCGCAGTGTATGGCAGTATTATATTCAGGGCGCAGTGCATGGCATTATTATATTCAGGGCACAGTGTATGGCAGTATTATATTCAGGGCGCAGTGTATGGCAGTATTATATTCAGGGCGCAGTGTATGGCATTATTATATTCAGGGCGCAGTGTATGGCAGTATTATATTCAGGGCGCAGTGTATGGCAGTATTATATTCAGGGCAAAGTGTATGGCAGTATTATATTCAGGGCGCAGTGTATTGCAGTATTATATTCAGGGCGCAGTGCATGGCATTATTATATTCAGGGTGCAGTGCATGGCATTATTATATTCAGGGCGCAGTGTATGGCAGTATTATATTTAGGGCGCAGTGTATGGCAGTATTATATTCAGGGCGCAGTGTATGGCAGTATTATATTCAGGGCGCAGTGTATGGCAGTATTATATTCAGGGCACAGTGCATGGCATTATTATATTCAGGGCACAGTGCATGGCAGTATTATATTCAGGGCACAGTGTATGGCAGTATTATATTCGGGGCGCAGTGTATGCCAGTATTATATTCAGGGCTCAGTGTATGCCAGTATTATATTTAGGGCACAGTGTATGCCAGCATTTTATTCAGGGCACAGTGGATGCCAGTATTATATTTGGGGCGCAGTGTATGCCAGTATTATATTCAGGGCTCAGTGTATGGCTGTATCATATTCAGTGGCTACAGTATGTGGAGTATTACATTCAGTGGGTGCAGTGTGGCAGTATTTTATTTAGGGCACAGTATCCGGCAGTATTATAATGATTATTGTCGTCATACAGAGGATGAGGATCTGCAGACATAGTGAGGAGACAATGAAGTTTGGGCCTCAGACTCTGCAGAGAAGATGGAGCTAGAAGAAGACCTGGCGTCTGGACCAGAGGAAAAGGAACGACAACAGAGAAGACATCACTCAGGTCAGTGATATCATTGTGTATTCTCCTGACTGTCCAATCACTGCTGTAATTTGTAAGTTCTGCAGTGATGATGGGGACACTGTACTCCAATCTGTGGCCTTCAGCTGTTACAAAACTGCATACCATAATGCCTGAGGCTCCAGACATAATGGGAGTTGTAGCTTTGCAACAGCTGGAGAGCAACTTGAAGCGAGGTGATTGGTGGAGGTCCCAGCATTCAGACCCCACCCAAAAAAATGGACTGCTTATTCTTAAATGTCAGGGTGTATTTTTGGTCCCAGTCCAAACCCCCTTAAAAAAAAGTCGCAAATTTAAGCCAGGCCAGATCTGGCTTACAAAACGTGCTGTAGTATTTTAAAAAAGGTGCCCAAAAAGTCGCAAACTGCTACTTTTTGTACAACTTTTTGTGAAGCTCCGCTCCCCGGCCATCTGCCCGCATCTACCTTCCACTGGCTAGCTGGTAGTACTACAACTCCTAGCATGTCCTCACTGTAAGAGCATGCTGGGAGTTTAGTCTTCCAACAGCTAGCTGGCAGGTGGGAGATGCGGGCGGGGGGTGTGGCTTTATTTTTCTACTTAAGGATTGGGGGGGGGGGGTGCCAAAATGGAGCTTCGCTTGTGTAGCAAGAATTCCTTGCACCAGCCATGCGCATAGGCCGCCTGGCGCCGACGATAAATATCTTAGCAGATATCCCAGACTGGCCCTACTTCTTACCAACGGCCCTGGGTGGTCGGCTGCCTGGGAGAGGCGCTTTGAACTCCGGCCTGGTGCGTTGCTGCGCTTAGACGTGAGGTCACGTCACCGTGGGGGTGACATGACCTCAAGTCTAAGCGCAGCTGCGCAACGTTGGAGTTCACTGTGCCATCGATCAGTGCGCCCGCCACCCTGGCTGCTCTTTCTCTCGTACAGAGCCCCGCTTGTCATCAGGTACAGAGCCCCGCATGACCTCAGGTACAGAGCCCCGCATGTCCTCAGTGTACAGAGCCCTGCTTGTTCTTAGTGACTGCACCTAATGTGGGGAACTGTACTGCATCTAATGTGGAGGAACTATACTGCACCTAGCGTGGGGGGAACTGCACTGCACCTAATGTGGGGGAACTGCACTGCACCTAATGTGGGGGTAACTGCACTGCACCTAATGTGGGGGGAACTGTACTGCACCTAATGTGGGGGGAACTGTACTGCACCTCATGTGGGGAACTATACTGCAACTAATGTGGGGGGAACTATACTGTACCTAATGTGGGGGAACTATACTGCATCTAATGTGGGGAAACTAATATGCTTTAAAATGCATGATTTTACCTTTTATGAACAAGAAAATGACGACATGCTGGTATAATGACGCAACACTATGGGGCTGGTATGTAATTTTTTCCAGGGCTGGTTTTCACACCCAGTCCGGTCCTGCCTGCATGCACGGACAGATCGTGCATGCTGGGAGTTGTACTTTTGCAACAGTTGGAGGCACACTGGTTGGAAAACCTTCAGTTAAGTTCTGTTACCTGACTCAGTATTTTCCAACCAGTGTGCCTCCAGCTGTTGCAAACCTTCAACTCCCAGCATATACTGATCGTTGAAGGGCATGCTGGAGCATGAGTAGACACTAGGGCTTCAAAATCCCTAAGATTCCCTAAGATTAAAAGATTGATTTTGAAATTTCAATTGAAGATTTATGGCAGTTAGTGCTACCAGAATTTTTTTTAGGCCCAGACCCAGCAGCATCAGTAAACCATATACTGGCTGAAGAACACAGCCTGGAGGTGGCTGAATCATGAGGAGACCATATAGTGGCTGAATTGCACAGCCTGGAGTTGACAGAAACATGAGAAGACCATTAAAATGTAAGATTTCAAATAGAAATTTAAGATTTTGAAATTGAAGTTTTAGCTAACGCTCCAAAGTTTTAGTGTCCGGGACCCCGGGGTGTGGGTACAAAGGACCAAATCTAACAAGGAGTCACATGTCACATGGCGGCAAAATGACAGAGCATGGAGGTGGTAGCGTTAGCATGAGGAGACCACAGAACAGCACAATGACAAAGCCTTGAGGTGGCAGCAGCAGCATGAGGGCCATGTCAACTGAAGGTTGAGTCTGAGGAACCCACCGACTGTTGACTGGGGGTGTCGAATGTCACTTGGGATAAAATGGATGACCGAGTGAACCGATCAATCACGGTTGCTGGTCAAGACACAACTGCTAGCTGACACCGGGAGCTCAGACTTCTCTCTGCGACTCCGGCTGCCACATGCCCCTACTCTGCTGCGACCTCTGCCTGCACCTGATGAATTTAGGCTTCTGCCACTCCACTGTGCACATCCTGGCACTACTCTGCCTGACATACTTATTGCATACAGTGGTCCCTCAACATACGATGGTAATCCGTTCCAAATGAACCATTGTTTGTTGAAACCATCATATGTTGAGGGATCCGTGCAATGTAAAGTATAGGAAGTTGTATTCACCTGTCCCCGCCGCTCCAGACCGTCACTGCTCATCACAGCTGCCCTGGATGTTGCCCTCCATCGATGTCGCCGCGTCCCTGTGGTGTCCCCGACGCTCCGGACGTCTCTGCTACCGGGTGATCCGGGTGATCGTTCCCGACGACAATGGAGAGCGCCGTCAATGCAGGGGACCCCGAAGAGGACACTCCGGAGCCCCGAGGACAGGTAGCACGAGGGGCACCGAAAACGGCTATCCGGCGGCAGCTGAAGCAGTCTGCACTGCCGGATAGCCGTTTATGCGATGGCCCAGACATACAAAAGCATTGTATGTTCATGCTGCCTTCAACATGCGATGGCCTCTGAGAGGCCATCACATATTGAAATTATCGTATGTCGGGGCCATCGTAGGTCGGGGGAGTCACTGTATGTGAGGGGAGTACAATTCACTTCACTATGCTTAAAACAGTATTTGACTAGAACAGCAGTAGGTGTGTACTATTGGCTGTTCTTTTACAGTATATTGGCCCTTGACAGATTAACAGTTAAAAAAAAATAGTACACCACTTATATGTAGGTATGTGGTATGCACTTATGAGGGCAGAAAAATGTGCTACAGTACGCTTAAAAATACATATTTTTACCATATTTTTCCTTTACAATCAGAAAATGTCAGAATCCCACCTGACATTCAAAATAAAAAAATTATACATATGTTCTCTGAAGAAAAGGATGCTTCATTAGATGACAATATGAGTATTGTGTGTTATAGTGACATTAGCTCATAGGAGGAACAGGAAAACATGATACAACTTAATTCTGCAACTGAAGAACCACAACAAAGAATGAACGACTTATAGACTACTGGAACTGAGGAACTTTAAACTGGTAAATCTACCACCTGGGATAGTCAGTCAATTCCAAAAGCCGGTGGTCAGTATGCACAGTTCCCTGTTTCTGCTAGTCCTTGGCAATATTCCTTTTATTACTGGTATCAACATGGCAATAATGCTGGGAGAGTAACTCAAGGATACCCACATGTTTCCTACAATACACAGTCAACCAATCCTTATAATCAGTCATCTGCATTTGCAGTGCCAAATTCCTATAATTCAAATCAGCCTTATTCTGATTTTAATGGACAAATTCAAGCACATATGTATTCAGTTTCTGGCCCCTTTGTGCCAATTTGCCATACAATTATGCAGATCCATCCTCTTCTTCAAATCAGAATCCAGTGCCTAATACATACTCTTATAGTTCTACTGGAAATATAGGCTTGCCATGGAGTTCTTGGCAATAATGAAGAAAACAGGATGAAATATGAAACAAGATAAAACAAGACAATGATCTCTGGATTCAATATCTGAATTTTTAATTGCAAAAACTTTGCAGTTGACTACTTGCAGTAGTACTATTTATGCCAATGACATTTGTAGTTTTTGCAACATTTCTTAACTGTGCTAACTTTTTTGTATATTTTTGCATTATATTATCTAAAGTTAAGATGTCTCGCCAGTATTTCTTTTTTTATAAGCAAAATACTTATTTTTCTATATTTTTCCATTTTTTATACAAGAGTTTTCCCCAAGGCACTTGCTTAAAGTGTCTACAACTATTTTATATATTTGTTTGTTAGGAGTCACAATATATGATTGTGTTGTTTTGTAATTGTTATTTATATTTGAAAGATTTTGTGATTTAGATAATTGTTGTGTGTTTGCTGTCTTGTATTAGAAAACTGAAATGACACTTTTCAGCTCTTAAATGGGTACTCCGGTGGTAAAATTTTTTGGACTATATGGCATCTTCTTTGTAAGTTTTTTTTTTTTTTTTGCAATATACATGTTATATGTTTTGGCAGCATGTGTGTGTTTTTCTTACCTGTTTGTTGGGAAGGAAGTTCTGTAGTTCAGAGGGTTTTCTTTTACTGTTGTTCCACAGAGTCTGTTGTGAACAAGATGTCATAGCTCTTTTTTTTCCTCTGTCTGCATGAGAGGAATAAGCCACGCCCCCTCATCTCCTCCAGCTAAGTACACAGCTCCTCACCTCCCCTCCCCCCTGCTCTGTATTCTGAGGACGCAGGTATGCACAGGAGAAGAAACACAGAGAAGATAAGTGTTATCTGAAGGGGAGGATGATAAGGTGCACGGGCTGGGGATGTGTAGACTGCAGGGGAATAAATCTTATACTGGGAATGATATCTATATGTGAAGGGGGGGGGGGACGACTCCTGAATGACACATGCTGGGAGTTGTAGTCCCTGTCATGTGTGTATGCTAGTGTTTACAAACCAGTGTGCCTCCAGCTGTTGCAAAACTACAACTCCCAGCATGCCCTGACAGACTTTGGGCATGCTGGGAGTTGTAGATTTGAAACAGCTGGAGGCACACTGGTTGGGAAACACTGTTCTAGCCTATTCAGCATACACATCATGTTACACCAGTGTTTCCCAACCAGTGTGCCTCCGGCTGTTGAAAAACTACAACTCCTAGCATGCCCAAAGGCTGTCAGGGCATGCTGGGAGTTGTAGTTTTGCAACACGTGGAGGCACCCTGGTTGGGAAACACTGGTGTATGCCCTATAGAGGTGTGGTGAACTACAATCCCCAGGAGACTACAGAGGCAGCATACTGGTGTTATACCACAGACTGAAGACTCCTGAATGACACACGCTGGGAGTTGTAGTCCCTTTTGTGTGTGTATGCCAGTGTATCCCAACCAGGGCTGATTATATTAGTGTACTGTGTATAAGGGGGCCGACCCGGGAAAATAGTAGGATGGGTAAAGGGCGGAACAAACAAACAAGCAAAGAAAAAAAAGGAGCTGCCCCAAACCAGCAAGGCATGTGGCATGCTGGGATTTGTAGTTTTCAGCACAGCAAGCAAACAGGAAATAGAAGCAAAGATAGGAAAACAAAGTGGGGGATAAAAAGACAACAAAGAATGGAAATAGAGTAGGCTAAACAACAAGAATAGAAATGAAACAAAACAAATAGGGTAAGTCAAAAACGGAAAAACACGTTGACCAACGGAGTACCCCTTTAAGGTGAAAAATGAAGCCAGCACACTTATCTTTTGAGCAGCAATTAAAAAGTTAAATAGTTAGTTTAAGAAAACATGCCCTTTGAAAAAGTTTGGGGGGATTTGGTGTTCCCCAACAAAGGGAGAAAAAAAATACGTATTTTTGCACAACACCAGCAGTACAAAACAGTGCTGCAGCACAGTCGCTGTGTTATAGACCCAAAATTGCACTCTCTCACAAACTAATAGGAATGGACTGCTGGGTATGTATTATAACGTCTACAGACTAGTATAACCAGCAGACCATTTGTTGTGGAACAAAGAGGGCAGAAAAATGTGCTATAGTACACTTAAAAAATGTATTGGAGTAAAACACCAGCCGGTGATTACTTTTGCCTGGACTTTCACAGTATCTAGGCCCTTGACAGATTAACAGGTACAAAATAGTACACCACTTAGATGTTGGGATGTGGTATGCACTCATGAGGGCAGAAAAATGCGCTACTGTATGTTTCAAAAACGTATTTTTGCACAACACCAGCAGTACACAACAGTGCTGCAGCACACAGTTGCTGTGCACTAAACACAAAATTGCACTTTTTCACAGACTATTGGGAATGGACTGCTGGGTATTTATAATACCATCTACAGACTAGTATAACCAGCAGATCATTTGTGGTGGAGCAAACAAGGCAGAAAAATGCACTACAGCAGGCTTAAAAAGAACCTATTGGAGTAAAACACAAACCGGTGATTACTTTTGGCTGTCCCTTCCTAGTATGTAGGCCCTTGACAGATTAACAGGCACAAAATAATACACCACTTAGATGTAGGTATGTGGTATGCATGAGGGCAGAAAAATGCGCTACACTAAAATAAGAAAAAAAAGTGCCCAGAGCACCAGCTGCACACAAAAATGCTGGAGCACACACAGCCACTGTGTACTAAATCCAAAATTGCAAAAAGACTCTCTCTCAAATACTATTAGGAATGAACTGCTGGGTTTGGATTATACCATCTACAGACTAGCATAACCAGCAGACCAGTTGTTGTGTAACAAAGACACAGATTTTCCCTAAAAAATTATTTCTCCTTCCTGTGAAAACGTTTCTGCAGCTGAGGCAACACACAGCTCTCTGCCCCTCTCTGTAATACAATGCTGTTCACAGTGACTGATGGGTTAATCGTTGCAGTAAGAATTAATTACTGTGCAAAAACGCTGTGCTCTGTGTCCTACAGAAGGCTGAGGTGACTAAGAGGTGAAACGTTGTCGCAACAAGCCTGTCTGTGTAATATACACACAGCGATGTCGGTCCTATCTCTATGCAGTGTAATGAATGATATGACAAGCCGCAAAATGGCAGCCTAATATATATAGGACTGTGACATTACAGGGGTGACTGGCTGCTGCTAGGCTGCATCCTGCATGTGATTCAGGGTCATCCCGCCTACTTCCCTTCCCAGCATTCCTTGCCCCATGTACTGACATGTGGATCCACCTTTTTATATGCCCTAGAGCCTGGACCGCAGTAAATGTAGTTTATTGAAGTGATTCGCGCAATAGAATTGGGGCGATATTCGCATTCGTTGCAAATCGAATATTTCATGAAATTCATAAGGTTTGTTCGTCAGCTTCAATTCGCTCATCTCTAGCCATAATCACCACAATTATGACAAATTACGGCTTACACTATCTTGATTTGCATGTAAGGAGCCTCTCATATAGATTAGTTTCACCTTTTAAGTTGCATTACTGAAATAAATGAACTTTTGCACATTTTTCTAATTCTTCAAGTTTCACCAGATCTGGCTTACAAAACTGGCTGTAGAGAGCATTTTAAAAAAGTTGGACAAATGATGCATGGGTGAAAAAGTTGCAGAGAAGGAAGTATACAAAGTGGTGTTCCGAAGTTAAATTTTGCAAAAAATGTGTGCTAGCACCATATTTATCACATGCCCAGCACAATTTAATACATTTTGTGCAGGTACACTTGAACTCCTTCATCAAAATCTGTGTATAACATCTGACTTTTATAAATGTCCCCCATAGTTTTTGGTTCGTTTGACACACACATTACTGACTTAAAAAGTACCTGCCACCAATGTAAACTTTTAATATGTTGTTCCTTATGTAGTTATGACACCTTGCTGTTTACTTTCTGTAAACATTTTCAACCTTTATATGTATTTAACATGAATGAAAAAAGGGCCTCTAGGTGGCTGTTCCCTGCCACAAGTCAAACAGTTAGTTTGGTCTCCTTTCGGCCTGGCAGGTGACCAAACTCAGGAACTGCGTGTGGAGCATGGTGAGGCACAGCTCTTGCAGGCTTCAATGACGTCGCTCCTGCTGGGGAATGCCCACTTTCTCCTGCCGGAAGCTCACACAATGGAAACAAGGGGAAAGGTGACTTTTTAACTTCTTAACGACATAGGACATAAAGGTATGTCATGATACCCTGGTACTTAACATACCGGGACGTACATTTACATCCTATACCAGTGACCAGTGCTCACATCATGCACGCCAGGTCCCAGCTGCTATCAAGCCGGTCGTTAAAATGGTAGGGCCACAAGCGATCCAATCACCGAACATGGCCTTACCTGCTCCAGCCATCATCCCGGGGTCTTATTCTCTGATCTGAAATCGAGCAGACCAGAGAAGAAGATCGCTGATTATACTTATCAGTACTATGCCTCTGCATAGCACTGTTCAGTATATACAATCTAATGATTGCAATAAATAGTACTCTATGGGGAGTGTAATTGCAAGTTAAAAAAGTTGATTAAATATGAAAAATCTCCCCCATATAAAAACTTAAATGGCCACTATTTCCCAATTTATCACAGGAAAAGCATAAAATTTTTTTTTAACATTTTTGGTATCGCTGCATGCGTAAATTTCATTGGTCCTGTGTACCGGGTTTAAAAAGGACATCTGCAGCAAAAGACAACTTATCCCCTATCCAAAGGATTGGACCAGCGGAGAACGGGTTAAACCTGGTGGATCCCGGTTGCTATGGGCAGCAAGGACCCACAGTTAATGTCGGGCACGGCCGATGCCCGGCCTTAACCTTTTAGAGACGCTGCGATCAAAGTTGATCGTGGCGTCGAAAGTGAAAGAATCCTGGCAGCTCAGCGGGACTCTAGCGACAAAATCGCAATATCCTGATCAGCTTACCGGACGACGGGAGGGTGCTTACCTTACTCTCTGTCGTCCAATTGGCGATCTGCTGCTCCAAGCCTGTTCCCTATTAACCCATTCCCTATTAAGAGTGTAAATCGACCCACCTTTTCCCCATTTTTTAAAATAAAATTATGTAGTAAAGAATAAAAATAATCATATGTGGTACTGTCACATGCATAAATGTCTGAACTATTAAAATATAATATTAGCTAAACCACACGATTGATGGCATACATGTAAAAAAAAAAAATACCAAAGTCCAAAATTGTGCATTTTTGGTCACTTGATATACCATTAAAATAATTTTAAAAAATTAAAAAAAAGATCAAAACAAAAATGGTACCAAAAAAAAAATAAAAAAAATGATGATTGTGCAAAAAAAATAGAAAAAAAATAAAATTAGCCCTCATACTGCCATACACACCGAAAAATAAAAGTTATATGGGTCAGAAGATGCCTATTTTAAATATACTAATTTTGGTGCATGTAGTTTATAATTTATTTAAGTATTAAAATCAAAATTAAACCTACATAAATTGAGTATTCTTGTAACCGTATGGACCTACAGAATAAAGATATGGTGTCATTTTTACCGAAAAGTGCACTGCATAGAAACGGTAGCCCCCAAAAGTTACAAAATGGCATTTATTTTATTTCACCCCACAAATATATTTTTTTTTGTTTCGCTGCAGGTTATATTATGAAATAAGTGATGTCATTACAAAGTACAAATGGTGATACAAAAAAAAAAAAAAACAAGCCCTTATATGGATTTGTAGGTGCAAAATTGAAAGAGTTATGATATTTAGAAGGGAAGGAAGAAAAAAACGAAACGCCCTTAATACCCACGAGTGTAAACTTATGCTCGTGGCCGGCTCCCGTTATGTGAAGCACGCTCCGGAGCTGAGCGCGCTTCATACTTGGCAGGTCACGGTTGCTATCAGCAGCCAGGACCAGCGGCTATCACTGACCTGGCTGATGTCAGGCGCCACAATCAAAGTTGACCGTGGCATCTAAAACTGGAGAAAATCATTGCCGGTTAGCTCAGTGTGCTGTTCGGGACCTCCGCAGTGAAATAACTGAGATGATAGCGGGAGGCTTACCTTTTCTCCCGCCGTCCGTTCATCACTCTGCTGCTCCGTGCCTGAGATCCAGGCTGAAGCAGCAGAGCACCGATAACACTGATTAATGCAATGCCATGGCTTTGCATTGATCAGTGTCTGCAATCAAAAAAGTGTAAAATAATAGTTAATAAATGTGATTTAACCCCCTTCCCTAACAGAAGTTTATTATACCACCTTTTCCCCCATTTAAAAAAAAAAATGTAAAAAAAAAAAAAAAAAAAATGTAACACTGCGTGTGTAAATGTTCAAACTATGAAAATATAAAGTCCAAAATTGCGTATTTTTGGTAACTTTGTATACCCTAAAAAAATTTATTATGTATAAAAAGGCGATCAAAACAAAAATGGTACCGATAAAAACTTTAGATCATGGCGCATCAAAATGAACCCTCATATATCCCGGTATGCGGAAATATAAAAAAGTTATAGGGGGTCAGAAGATGACCAAGTGTACTGCACAGAATCAGAAGCCCCCAAGTGTTACAAAATGGCGTTTTTCTTACAATTTTGCCCCACAAATATTTTCAGATGGAAAACTCTTTTTTTAAATCAACTGGTGCAAGAAAGTTAAAACAGATTTGTATATGACTTCTATTAAAAATTCTTTATACTTCCAGTACTTTTTAACAGCTGTATGCTACAGAGGAAATTCTTTTCTTTTTGAAAAAATGTTTTGTCTTGTCCACACTGCTCTCTGCTGACACCTCTGTCCGTGTTAGGAACTGTCCAGAGCAGCATAGGTTTGCAATGGGGATTTTCTCCTGATCTGGACAGTTCCTGATACAGGTGTCAGCAGAGAGCACTGTGGAAAAGACAAAAGAAATTCAAAAAGAAAATTTCCTCTGTAGCAAACAGCTGCTAAAAAGTACTGGAAGGGTAAAGATCATTTTTTTTAATTTTTTTTTATAGAAGTCATTCACAAATCTGTTTAACTTTCTGGCACCAGTTGATTTAAAAAAATAAATAAAATACATTTCCAACTGGAGTACCCCTTTAAAAGGTGAAAATGGCCTGAGTACCTAAGGGGTTAAACATACTAATTTTGTTTAAAAAGTTGAGATTCTTTTTAAAGCCCCACAATAATAATAGAAAAGTATGTAACAGGAGTATCATTTCAATCATAATGACCCACAGAATAAAGAAAACTTCATTTTTAGTGTGAAGTGTACAGCGTGAAAAACAAAACTTTCCAAAATTTGCTAAATTGCGTTTCTCTTAAGTTTCCTCACACAAATTATATTGTTTGGGTTGCGCCATACATTTTATGGTAAAATTATTGAGGTCATTACGAAAGACTATTGGTAGTGCAAAAATAAGCCCTACATGGGTCTGTGGATGAAAATAAAAAGTTATGAGTTTTAGAAGGTGAAGATGAAAAAAAATGAAAATGCAAAAATAAAATTGTCTGTGTCCTTAAGGTCAAAATGTTTTTCTTTCCTTAAAGGGGTTAAAGCTTGATAAAATTTTATGGGCAGGAGGGGTGTTAGGTGTAGTTAGGGAATATAATCTGAGTTAGTTTAGAAGACATGGTTTGATGACAGGTACTCTTTAAGATGTTCATACATCTTAGAAAAAAAAGTCATCTGAACCCACTGAATTCAGTAGTGTATGTTTGGCCGTGCCAAAGAGCAGAAAGATGATTATTAAAATGTATGTCGACCTTTAGAACGTATGTTGACCTGCATGATGTTTGCCGCAGGAGGCAGATAGTCTAGCAATGTGGCTTGCTGCTGCCTTTATTCTCCATTATCAGCTTTTTGTTCTCCACAACTAGCTGGGTGCTTACAGACAAAGCAGCAGCCTTTTTAACAGACATTTTTTAAATTAAATCTCCTTATTTATAAAATGTATATGCCATTCCAAACATTCTTTCTGCTCCTTTGTACCTCCATATAACATAACTAAATATTCAACATTGTTGTGTAAAATTTCATTTTGCTCCTTTAGCTTTGAAAACTATTCTGCTATCCAGCAGGCGGCAAAGATTAGAGCACATTTTCCTTCATGTTTACACATTTCTTAACTTAAATTGCCTTAGTTACAAAAATGTTGGCTTGTAACAATGCATCTGTAAACCCCTCCCTTATGATAACAAGCACCTTAGAATTCTTGACCTTTACAATTTTTCTCAAGAAGTGCTCCAAAATAAAGAAGTTAACCACTTTTCAGGTGTTAGAGAGGCTGAGTAGTGAAGCCTCTTACTGATATACATTCACTTGATTTCTGCTCCAGTGTGCCGAATAAAAAGCTAAGCTCTCTCGATCCCCTGTCCCCCTTGTCGGCTGGATGACTCTCCTGCCATTCTGTCCCCCTGCCAACAACATCAGATGGATTTTTCATAATACAAAAGTGGCTCTGGCCACTTTGCCAAACTGTGTGGCTGTTCAGTTGAGCCCTGGGGTGGTCACGATGGACACCCGGAGGTAAAGCATTCGCATATCTCCAGATCTCCCATAGAGATATAAGGAGGGGGGTGTTCCTACTTCCTGCTGGGATCAACAGTTTCCTTGCACAGAGCGGAGATTGCTTCATACACGAAGAGAGCTGGGTGCCGGGCAGAAGATCACCAGGGTCTCAGCAATGAAACCCCCCCGCGATCAGACACTTACACTGCAGTACTTCTTTAACCCCTCAAGGACTTTTTCCGTTTTCACATATTCACTTTTTCCTCACCACATTCTAAAAATCATAATGTTTTCAATTTTGCACATAAAATTCCATATGATGGCTTATTTTTTGCGCCACCAGTTCTACTTTGCAGTGACAGTCATTTTACCAAAACATCCACGGCAAAATTGAAAAATTCATTGTGCGACAAAATTTAAGAAAAAATGGCATTTTGTAACTTTGGGGGGGGGGGGGGGGGGGGCTTCCGTTTCTACGTAGTGCATTTTTCAGGAAAAATTAGACCTTATCTTTATTCTGTATGAAAAAATCATAACTACATGCAGGAAAATGTATACGTTTAAAATTGTCATCTTCTGACCCCTATTACTTTATTTTTCCATGTACGGGCCGGTATGAGGACTCATTGTTTGTGCCGTGTTCTGAAGTTTTTATAGGTACAAATTTTTACATTGATCTGACTTTTTGATCGCTTTTTATAAAAAAAATTTATGATCTAGAAAGTTACCAAAAATATGCTATTTTGGACTTTGCAATCTTTTTGCGCGTACGCCATTGACCATGCCGTTTAATATATTTTTATAGTTCGGACAATTACGCACGCGGTTATACCACATATGTTTATTTACACAGTTTTTTTTTATGGGAAAAGGGGGGGGGGGTGATTCAAACTTTTATTAGGGAAGGGGTTAAATGACCTTTGTTAACTTTTCCCCTTCACTTTTTTTTGCAGTGTTATAGCTCCCATAGGGGGCTATAACACTGCACACACTGATCTTTTACCCTGATCCCTGCAAAGCCATAGCTTTCTATGGATCAGCATAATAGGGGGTTGATTGCTCAAGCCTGTAGCTCAGGCTTGGAGCAATCAAACGCCGATCGGACGCGACGGCGCAAGGTAAGGGGGCCTCTGCTCGCGTCCTAGCTGATCGGGACATCGCGATTTTATCGCGATAGTCCCGATCAGCCCGACTGAGCTACCTGGAAGCTTTTACTTTTATTTGACGCGGCGATAAACTTTGATCGCCACGTCTGAAGGGTCAATAGCGAGCGGCACAACGATCTGCCCACGGTACCGTTATTAGCCGGGACAGACCCGTTGTGATGCTGGTTCAAGGGGTGACCGCGTTTTATACACCGGGGCCAGGGCGTACAGGTACGCCCTGAGTCCTTAAGAGGTTAGTTACCAGAAACTGTGTCTCATTAATATATGCCATGATATATGAATAATATATTGTGCCCAATATACAAATTAATACACTGCCATTTATAAATAAATATGCTGTACCCCACACATTAATATACTGTGCCCCCATATATGAAATAATTCAATTTACCCAATATAGGAATTTATATATTGTTATATATATATACACACACACACACACACACACACACACAGCCAGCCAGTTCACCCGCATTAAGCCAAATTCACAGAATAATAGTGCATCTGAACTGCATCTGAGTACAATGTGGTATCTGGATCCATAGTCCAGTTCTGGAGATAACCATTGTATTATCCTCCATTGCTTATAGCCAGCTTTGCACAATGGAGGCGGGATTCAGCATTCTAGGTATGCCGGGTCCTGCCTCAACTGTGCAAAGCTGACTATTAGCAAAGGAGGCCAACACAACGGATATCTCCAGAACCAGCCCCACGGATCTAAAACCTTGTTGAAATCCGGTTAACCTCCACTATAAACCTGTATATTGTGTTTAGTGTCTGAACCGGCTGTCAGTTTCCCTTAATACATGATACCCCCACACTAGAATATACTGACATATACTTTATGAATATAAATGTGCACTATGAATTCTTACACTCAGCCCCATATATAAGTTAATAAAGCAAAAAAAAAAAAAAAAAACCTGGAGTCATTTATGCAAAATAAAATATATACTTCATGAAATAATTTTTAAATCACATAAAAAGAAGATAGGAATCCCCCTTTGGGGAAATGGCAACACTCCATCCATCCACATGTTACACAATATCACCAATAAGCAGTATTTTATCATCTCAGCCCCATGACCGAGAGATGTGGAGTATGAGAGTGGCCCAACCATACTCCACATCTCAGTAATAAAAGTAAATGACTGCCTTTAGCCTATACACATTCTCTTGTATCTGAGCTAGTGCTGAGGGGAAAGTTTCTGAACAACCTTATCAACTTTCGGAATTAGAGTCACATTGTATCGCAAAATGATGTTATCCTTGATCAAGTTCTTCTCTGGAATATTCTTGTTCCGTTTTGCTTTACAGTGAAATAGAATACCATCTTTTCGTGAAACCGCTGTAATATGTCCTTCAGCCTTTAAAACTGTATGGATTGATGTTTGAATGACTTTTCGTGGATTAATAATCATTTTTTGTGGATTGATGGACTGGTTAGCACTAGGTTCTCGATAAGGATGTTGAATATTAATCCCTGGTACATGATACCAATAGTTGAATCCAGATGCATTTACCACTGATGGAAAGACATGATTTTCAAAACGAAAGACACTTGTTTCCGGATATCGTTTTAGAAGATTACTCATTAAAGATGACCAGTTCCAATACTTTACTGGAAGAATAATCTCATCAATGTCATTTAGGAGAACAAATTCACTTTTGAACATATTTCTATACATGCAGTCATTTAAAGCCGCAACTTGTCCATAGTAGCCAATATCACTGTCATCTCCTTTAACATATTTCCATCTTGTCGTAGTTTTTAGATACTTGTCTACTGGCCAGGGTATAACTTCTACAACACCTTCTTGAATGTAATATCTCAGTACTTTATCCACATTTTCATGGCAGCTGTTGTTGTAGATGGTGACTCTAGAAGCTCCTAGTAATTTATACATTTCAATGGCCTGAATCACCTGCATTACATTATGATATCGTCCATATAATGCAGAGATGCAAACAGTAAAACTAGCAGAAAATGATTTTAGAGGCTCTTTTGGAATCTTTAACACTGGAATTTGTTCTATGTCTTTTGAGCTGTTTATATGGACAGACATATAGACATAATCACATTCAGATGGGATTTTACATAGTAGGTTGGCTGTCTCATAAGGGAATCCAAACTGGTTTTTAACAATGTCAATTTCTGCCTTAACAGGTAAAACACCATTGTGTTTACAATAGAACAAGCAGTAAAGGTCTTTCACTGTTTTATGGACTACAGCAATTGTTCTTATCAAATTAGTTTCTCTGGGATCATAATAAGGAGAAATTATGAAAGTCTTATTATCCTCAAGAGCGATGAAGGGGCCGGTGACAATGTTGGGACTGAAGTTAATATTGCGATCCTCAGGTTGATGTAGAAAGAATAGGAAGATGAAAATGAACCCACAAGCATTCATTGCAATGAACAGGTATTTTAATGGACAAGACATCTCTTCTTCACAAGGACAGACTGTAAAAAGAAAAAAACATTGTAAGTATTAAAAATAAAAGACATTTAAACATATTTAACCATAAGTGTGACATATATGAGATCATATTTAAAAAACAACAAAAATTGTGCAATAGATAATCTTCTTCCTGAATGACGCAATCTGAGCAAATTTAAAAGACAATGGCCCTCATTTACTATTCTAAACCCGACTTCTCTTGTCGGGTTTTTTGGCGCATCTTTGTGCTCCAGTCTGTGACACTATGCGACATTTTTTCCCGACGGACCCGATGTGGATTCTCCCAAACCCGAAAAAGGGGCGTAACCCGACATTTCTGAGCTTTCCCACATATTTATAAAGGTTTCCAACCCGAATTTGTTGAATTGTTGTGGATTTTTTCCCCGACAACTCAGAGGAGTTGGAAACCAAAACCAACAAAACCCAGTGCGACAAACAGGATGCGACATAATAAATACCAGGGGAAAAAAACAGTCGGGTAAGAAAGCAAGATAGACTTAAAACCTCATTTTCTAAGTAAATGAGGGCCAATGTTGTGGTTTCTGGCGCCATTTGCACAACAAAGGGGACATACAGCTTAGCACCACATTTATTATTTGTTTTTGATTTATTTCAAGATTTGTAATGAGAAATATTTATGCGAGACAAAATGTGACAATTTAGATATCTTTTAGACTTTTTTTGCACATTGCTCAACAAAAGGGACATTATATACTTACAACATGTTTGCAAAAAATTGTGCCTAAGTTTTGGTGTAAATGTAGTCAAAGCATACACTATAAAAGGATTATTGACAATATTAACCCCCATGGTGATCAGTGACTGACATCAGTTTGTTATGGGTAATTTAACTTATCTAGATGTCCAACCAGTAGTGATCATAGCATTAAGTTATTTGACCTTTTTGGGTTTCAAATTCCTGAGGCAGTCATGCAGTGACTATAGGTTGTCATGGCTTCTCAAAGGCTTCTAAAGACGTCTGTGGCTGCTATGTAAGATTAACTAGTCTGTACCAAGAGATCATGAATTTAAAGGGTACCTCTCACTTGAGCAAGGCTTCAGGATCAAGTAACTCAACTCCCAAAGGCCTGTTTGACAAGTGTACTGCAAAACAAGTCTATTGGACATCCAGCAAATCTATATACCACAAACTTTAGCAGCAAAGAACAGAGCTGCAATGATTTTGCACTGAAATACTGCCACCTTGCTCAAGTGACAGGTACCGCAGTGGAAGAAAGTACTATTGCCTTGACATGTGTAAGAAATCTATCAGCAGCCGGGACCATGGTGTGGTAGCCCTTGGGGGGTGTATGGTAGATGGGTAGTTGTTTCGGTAGATGAGGGGTTAATGTTAACCCTATAGTTCGTGACGCCAGGCTGAGGGCTAGTATGCTGAGGTAATTCTCTGGCCTATCGCCGCCCTTCCCAGTAACGATAGCTGCATATATCAAAATGACTGAAAGTCCACAAGGTGCTTGAACTTGTACAAACTTTACTGAAAGGCTTGCGGTACATCCAATGCACAATAACAGCCTTAGGAATACAGTCTCTATATAGTGCAATGACTGACAGTTGTTGCTGACCTTTACTTTTAGGGTAATATTTGCAGATCCGTCCGGATTTAGGGGATAGATGAGGTCCAGTGATCATGCAGAGTGCTTAGGGATTGATACACTCTCAATTTAGAATCGATCAGCCGCTGCCACAAGGCTCGGGCCTAACTCACTGCGGGAGATCGCTGTATAGATCTTTCCTCGTCAGGAGCGCAGGAGCAAAGAGAGAGAGCAATGGCCGCCGCTCCCTTATATGGGCAGGGTAACTTTGGATTGGTCCCAGTAACTGTCACTCACCGTTACAAGGAGTGATGGGTCGCATACGTCACAGGGACCTTCAAAGGTCCTAAAGCAGAAACCATAGAGCTTTCCCGATCACGTGACCCGCAGGTCCTTCTACGCTGTTTACAAGTGATTAACTATTTATAGACATTGATATCATCATATTTACATACATCCTAAATAAACTATTAGCTCATTAACTATCTAGATGAGAGGTGACCCGGGGTGAACCAGACAATGGGGACCCCAACGTCCTAGGGACTCTGGCTAAGGGGACCCACACGCAGGTACCGGATAGGATACGGTACCGGGAAACCACAAACCCCCTTACTTAAGATAAGTTGACCTCATCGCCTGTCCCCTAAGACAGAGGGACTAGGACAGGATGATCTATAAATTTGCAATACATCCTAAGTAAACATTGAACACATTTACATTCTCTGATACTCTTACTAGTATCTGGACTAGACAATAGGAATCTATCTAGACATTGGTGCTATCTAGACATAAAAGCTATCTAGACATTAACAAAGCTATCCTTTAGTTTCTAGCTTCTTAGACATTTTCATTAAGCTTACTATACATTCTAAGCTTACTAGACAATTAGGCAGCTGTCTGACATGTAGCTTCTAGCTCCTAAGACATTTTAGTAGCTCCCTACACATTCTTGGAGGCTAAACTGAACATTAGTATAACTCTCTATACATGAGACTATCTAGACATTAGTTCAGCTCTATATACCTTTAGTGTCAAGCTGACTAGACAATTTTGTTATCTCACACGTTTTTATTTCTTTGCTAACAATAAGTTACCTGTAAGTACACATAAGGTTATACTGGCTAGCCGGAACCTAGGTCACAGTAAGGGTGGCAGCTAGGGTCTATCGGCTACACGCTACTTACCCCTAGAGCACTTTCAAAACAACCTAACTAGGTTATTCTTAGAATTATGTGTTTAATTCTGTATTAGCAAGAGCACCTACTGGCCAGGCAGAGCATCTCACACACGCAATGAAAGAGAAGAAGAAGAAGTGTACCTCACAGTGGCAGGAATTGGATATCAATATGCTACAATTCCTAAGAGTTGTCACAGCCAGCTCTCCAGTCCCCGCCTCCGGACCGGAGCACTCTCTTCCCTGCTCCTCCTTCCCGGGATCCCGGCGCCTCCCGCACAGTCACACTGACCGGGAGCACAGGATCCCTCGTGTCGGGACGTGGCTGCCGTGGCGGCTGGTCCCCGCTCACGCGCCGCGTCCCTGTCTGACTTACCTGGCTCCTCGTTCCCAGCGCAGACTGGCTCTGCCTTCCGGCGCACGCGGCCCCGCTCTCTAGGGGGCGCACGCGCCACCTTCTGTAAGTTTAAAGGGCCAGCGCACCATTGATTGGTGTGCTGGCTAATTATCCCTGCCTCCTTCCCTAATAAAAGTCTCCTGCCCCTTCCTGCCCTTGCCAGATCTTTGTGCCCTAGTGCCTTTGAGAAAGCGTTCCATACTGTGTATACTGCCCTGCCTGTTGCCGTACCCTTGCTACCGTCTACTCGCCTTTGAACCCTAGCCGCCTGCCCTGACCTCTGCTACGTCCGACTACGCCCCTGCCTGCTCCCTGTGTACCACGCCATATCAGCTACCAGTGAGGTCGAGTTGCTACTGGAGGATACGACCTGGTGGTTACCGCCGCAGCAAGTCCATCCCGCTTTGCGGCGGGCTCTGGTGAAAGCCAGTAACCACTTAGAACCGGTCCTCTAGTACAACCCGCCTCATCGCCTCTCTGGTCCAGAGGATCCACTACCAGTCCTGCCGGTACGTTACAAGTGTTTTAAGTGAGATATTTACTTTGGTGTATGTACTAGAGAAACTTGAGGTGGTACATTTAAGTCAGTAATCTAGGGTACTGAAAAGTGATTGGCAGAGCATTGAAGTCGGTTATCAAAGGTACTGTGTGTGTGCAGGTACTAAATATGAGTCCTGGTACCTTATGGGTAGTTTTCCCTGTGTAGTCCTTTGAGACCGCCGCAACACCACCTCCGAGTCCTCAGGAGTGCCTTCACTTGAAGGGGTACTCCGGTGAAAACCTTTTTTCTTTTAAATCAACTCGTGGCAGAAAGTTAAACATTTGTAAATTACTTCCATTAAAAAAATCTTAATCCTTCCTGTACTTATTAGCTGCTGAATACTACAGAGGAAATTATTTTCTTTTTAGAATGCTCTCTGATGACATCACGAGCACAGTTCTCTCTGCTGACGTTATTATAATAATAATAATAATTAATAATAATAATAATAATAATAATAATAACACTTTATTTATTGTTGTCCTTAGTGGGATTTGAACCCAAGTCCCCAGCACTGCAAGGTAGCAGTGCTAACCACTGAGCATACAGTGCTGCCCTTAGCATACATCTGCTATGCATGGTTGCTAAAATGGACAGAGATGTCAGCAGAGAGCACTGTGCTCGTGATGTCATCAGTGTTCCAAAAATAAAGGAATTTCCTCTGTAGCATTCAGCAGCTAATAAGTACTGGAAGGATTAAGATTTTTTAATAGAAGTAATTTACAAATATGTTTAACTTTCTGCCACCAGTTGATTTAAAAAAGAAAAAAGGTTT
This sequence comes from Hyla sarda, assembly GCF_029499605.1. NCBI lineage: Eukaryota > Metazoa > Chordata > Amphibia > Anura > Hylidae > Hyla > Hyla sarda. Next base: position 337,291,988 of record NC_079189.1, on the reverse strand, counting down.
TCACCGGAGTACCCCTTTAAGGATTCTTTAAGAACTTCAGTCCCCGAGGGACCAGCTGGAGGGCTGGAAACAGCAGCAATATCTTCGGTTGAACTGAGGGATTCTCTTAAGACAGGTGGAGTAGTGGCATCAATATCTGGAGCAGTCACTGGAGCAGGACTGATGTTGGGTGTAGCAACCAATGGTGGTTGACAGGGAGCAACAGCTACTGGCAACTGACTGGGTGGTGCAACCAGTGGCGGCTGGATGGAGCTGGGAACGGTATACCCCAATACATGGTAGGCTGCTGAGATGGGAACAAAGGAACGTCCATAGTGGGATGAATTCCTTCTCCCGGCACATATTCTCTCATTGGCCTTGGTGGAGGTGGAGTAGAAGTAGCAAGAGGATCAGGAGGAGTAGGAGGAGATGGGCCAAGCATATCTTCTTTCAGGCACACTTTTATCCTATTCCATTGAACCACCTGTGGCTCGAACCCGTCTTTTTGTATCTCGTACACGTCCGTTTCAGGATAAGGAACAGCAGTAGTGGTGTATGGCTCCGTTTCCCATAAGGAGTCCAATTTATGGGTTCTAGGAAATTTTCTGAGCCACACTTTATCTCCAAGCTGCAAGGGCTGAGCCGAAGCATGTCGATTATAATCTTTCTGCTGGCTTCATGAACTTCACCCATTTTCTTCTTAACAATGTCCTTGGCTTCCTCAATTCTTCGTTGATGCTCTGACACCCAACCTTGGGAAGCCTGAGGAGAATTGTTGAAAGGTGCCTGTAGCCCGAAGGTTCAATCCTTTGGCAATTGGCCGTGTCGGCCCGTCATCAGGAAAAAGGGCATATACCCCGTAGAGCAGTTGACAGTGTTGTTGCACATTTCCAGGAGTTCAGGCAACAGCTGAGGCCACTCTTCGTGCTTTGAGACAGAGGCAGCTCTGAGCATCTGGATGAACATTTGATTGATCCTCTCGCAGAGCCCATTCCCTTGGGGATGGTAGGCCGTTGTTCGGAGCTTCTTACAATCATGCAACCGGCAAAGTTCCTGGAACAACTGGGCTTCAAAAGGTGGTTCCCCGATCTGTGAGGACCGATTCGAGACACCCCAGAGGTTGGAACCAATGTCGATAAAAGAGCTGAGCAGCAGTCTTGGCGGTAAGATCCTTGACAGGGACCACTACCACCCACTTAGAATAATGATCCACCATAGTTAGAGCATGACAATAGCCAGATCAAGTGGGGGCCAGCTTCACATGGTCCAGGGCAACAATTTGATTCGACCTTTCTGTACAGATGGGATGCAAAGGGGCTCTTGCGTCCCTCCGGGGGTTCTTTATTACGTTGCACACGAAGCACTCGGCACACCATTTCTCGATGTCTCCCCGCATCCCAATCCAGTAAAATCTCCTTCTGACAATGATCTCTGTCTTATGGACCCTGAAGTGTCAGGATAGATCATGATAGGCATTCAGGACCATGGCTGCATCTCTTCTGGGAACCACAATCTGGTGTATGCGATCTATGGAAACTGGGTCCAGGGAATTTCGGTAAACCAGCCCCTTGTGCAGGAACAGGCGATTCCTCTGCCGCCACAACCGCTTCAATTCGAAGTCCCCATGGGCCTTGCACACCCGAGTGGGCACTTTCTTGTGGAGGCAGTAGTCTAGGAGGTCCCCTATAACCCAGCTTTCATCCTGAAGTGTCTTCCAGGTGGACAGATCTTCAGGGATCTTGGGAGATTCAGGTCCGTCACCCGCCTGGGCAGTTAGGGCATTCTGACTCACGAACCTTTGGTAGAAGGGCGGCATTTCCACATCTTCCCACACATCTTCAGCAGGAGGTGCTTCTCCCAGGGCCATGCGAGAAAGTACATCCGCATTAACATTGGTTTTCCCGCTGCGATACTTAATGTTGAAATCATAGTTGGCCAACCGAGAACCGAGAGGCCAAACGCTGTTCAAGAGCTCCCAACTTATCAGTGTTAAAATGGGCCAAGGGGTTGTTATCAGTGTAGACCATGAAGGGAGTAGCCCAGACCAGGGCCAGGAGCTCCAGCTTGAAGGAGCTATAGTTGGCATCATTCTTCTCAGCACCTCGAAGATGCCGGCTGGCATAGGCAATCACCCTTTCTTTGCCATCTTGTACTTGAGATAAGACCGCCCCCAGACCCTCAAAGCTAGCGTCTGTGTATAAACTGAACGGCAGGCTGTAGTCAGGATACGCCAAAAAGGGGGGTTCCGTGAGGAGGTACTTCAGGGCTCGAAAGGCATCTTCTTGTTCTTCGGCCCACTGTATGGGAAGCCTCCCATTATAATTATCCCAGGCAGTCCCTCTCAGTAATTCGGTCAAAGGTCCAGCAATTTGAGGAAAATGGGGGATGAAGCGCCGGTAATATCCAGCAAACCCCAGGAAACTTCGGACGTCCCGCACAGTCCTGGGTGTAGGCCACTCCTTCACAGCACTCACTTTGTCTGGATTAGGCTGGACTCCTTGAGCACTGACGACATGTCCCAGAAAGTGCACATTTGGAAGGTTTAGCAAGTGACATTTGGAAGGTTTAACCTTGAGTCCATGTTGGATAAGGACTTGGAAAACGTCTTTCAGGTGATCCAGGTGTTCCTGATATGTCCTAGAATAGACGATGACGTTATCTAAATACAACAGAACACTCTGGAAGTTAAGATGCCCCAAGCATCGCTCCATTAGGCGTTGGAAAGTAGCTGGTGCATTACACAGTCCAAAGGGCATACTTTTGAACTCGAAGAGACCCATAGGGGGGGGTCACAAATGCGGTCTCTCTATCCTCTTCTGCCATTGGCACCTGCCAGTAGCCGCTCGTCAGATCCAGTGTGGAAAAGTAGGCGGCCAACCCCAACGCAGTCAAGGATTCTTCGATGCGAGGGAGAGGATAAGCATCCTTATGAGTTATGTTGTTCAACTTTCTGTAATCCACGCAAAAGCGGATAGTTCCATCTTTTTTCTTCACCAGGACCAAAAGGTGCAGCCCAAGGCCTCTTTCATCTCCACAAGCATTTTCTTTATGGTCTGATACATCCCAGGAGCTGATGTCTCTCTTTAATGGGTGGATTGTCTCCAGTGAGAAGCCTATGTTTGATCATGGTGGTCCTGCCAAAGTCTGTGGAGAACTTTCTGAAAGCTTCTTGATATTTCTTAGCCACCTGGATGACTCCTTCCACCTGTTCCTTGGGGGTATCTTTGCCTCCTACTTGTAGTTGACTCCACCAGGGTTCCGCAGGATTCTGGTCAGGTCCTCGTTTAACCACTTGTGACTTCGAGACCACATCTCTGACGTCTAAATGGTGCAGAGTAGCCACTGGGGTATACTTGGGTAATTGAACCGCAACTTGAGAGAGGTTAATAAATCTCACTGGAACCTTCCCATTAGGTACGGTTACCAGGCTTCTAGCGGCTTGCACCAAGGGACAATCTTCCAGTAGAAGGGGTTAAAAGAGCACTTGGTAATCTTGATTTTTCACCCCGGGTCGGGCACGGCACCAAATAACTGTCTCTGTCTGTGGCTGTAGACTAACGGCTCGGATATCTTGAATCCTTACTTGACAGATTTCTCCTTGATTCACGAATTTCTGTTCTGCTTGGAGGATTTTGAGGTGATGTTGGGCAGCTCGCCAGCCTGGGGTGACAGGTGAGGGAGAGATGCGTATAGTGCACAGACAATATCATCAAAACAGTGCCTCATAATATTCATGCCTAAAATGAAATCAGCTGCCCCCTCATCCCTAACATTGGTGACAATCACACCCTGCCTTCCTAACACATGTTTTCCCACCTGCACCTTGGGCTCCCAGTAACCATGCCTGGGTACTGGTTTCCCGTTCCCTGCAATTACTCTTCCCGAGGGTTACACAGCCTTTCCGGGCCCCAGTACTTATATAAAACCCCTTGCAGAATAGTGGACACCTGAGACCCCGTATCTATCAGAGCTTGTAACAGGATACCTTCAATCATCACCTGTACATAAGGACAAGAAGCTACATACATAGACAGTCCCTTCTTGTCACTGGTTGATTCTGGACCTTCAGCCTCTACTCCTGGGGTGCGGTCCTCGACCCCAGGGGACGCCCGTTTAAAGCTCAGCATTGGCTCTTCCAGTGTCCATTCTTGTTACAATACCTACAGACGGGTCTCTGACTCCCAGGTGGTCTCACAGGAGGGCTAACAGGTGGACCAACAGGGCGAGGGTCAGCCTTCTTGGGTGGTGGTGTTGCAGATCTAGAAGGATTTCGCCGTACCGCCATTTCTTTAAAGGCCTTGGCTAACTGTTCAATGTCCTGTTTAATGTCTTGTAAGTCAGCTGTCCAAGGGCTAGAAGAAGGTGTTGGCGGGGCAGATTGAGAAGGGACAGGCTGCTGGGGCGCGGGCCCCGGAGATTCGGTAGCGGGGACACTAGTTTCTTCTGTCTGAGGTCCCGACTCGATTACTTTAACCGGGAGTCTCTTAAAAGCTGGGAAAGCCATGTCAGGATTTTGCACGGCCAGCAGCCTAAGTTGGGCCTTATCCCATTTGTTCAGTGCCCCTTCTATAAAACGGTCCATCAGTACTCGATTGCCCTGATCAGGCGTGATGCCGTCCAACTTCTGTACGGCCTCTAATGCGCTCTGCAAAGCCACTGCATATGCTCGGAGAGTCTCACCTGGCTTCTGGCGCCGTTCATAGAGTCGGAGGCGTACCTCCGAGGGAGAATGAGTTTCAAACACTTGAGAAAGTCCTTGAAAAATCTGTCCCACTGTAGCTTTATCAGCCGCTGGCCAGGTGCGAATTGTTCCAAGGCGGGTCCCTGGAGCTGTCCCAGAAGCAGCTGTACCTGTTCATGAGGGGGGAGTGCATAAAATCCAAAGAGGCTGTAGAATTTTTCTTTAAAGTCTCTTAATGTAAAAGGGTCACCATTGTAGGTGGGAAGCACAGGATTCCCCAAGAAGACAGCTGCAGCAACAGGGGCTCCCAACACATAGGGAGAGATTGAAGGTGGACTTGCTGGGTCCTGCTCCGCCTGTGCTGGAGGTCTTGCTGGAATCACAGGTCGAAAGTGTTGGTGAAGGCGGCAACAACCTTCTGGCTTGGGGTGGAGACCCCTTGGTGGGGCCACTGGTGCATCTCCCCCTTGCTGTTCAGATGGGGACTGTGGGGCTGCAGGTTCTTACATCTCTGTATGTGGTATGCTGGCCCTTTAAATAGATCTTGAATTTCTAGGTCCCAAAGAAATACGCAGTTGTTCTCGAATCTGGAACTTGAGAGCGTAGATTTCAAATTTGAGAGCGGTGACCTGAAACTCAACAGCCTTTAATTGAAATTTGAGTGCGTTGATCGGCAGCTGAAGCGACTCTATGTAGGACTTCAATTTGGCAATCTGATGTCTCAGAGTCCCGTACTGTTCCAGCTCCTCACAGCTTCCAGCCCGTTGTCGCACTCTGCGCCTTTTCTCGCGCTGAACTGTCTCCCTTTGTTGGTTTCTGGCACTAGGCTCCAACAAAATGGCCACCGTGGCACCGAGAGCTTCGGTGGGCGGGGTCTCTGGATCACGTGCGCGGGGATGTCCCGCGCTAACTTGTAGCTCCGCTGTACTGTTCGCCTCCCCCTTACAGTGCATATATAAAAATGACTGAAGGTCCTCAAGGTGCTTGAACTTGAACAAAATTTACTGAAAGGCTTGTGGTACATCCAATGCACAACAACAGGAATTCAGTCTCTATATAGTGCAATGACTGACAGTTGTTGCGGACCTTGACTTTTAGATACAGTCTCTGAATTTAGGGTAATGTTTGCAGATCTGTCCGGATTTAGGGGATAGATAAGGTCTGGTGATCATGCAGAGTGCTTAGGGATTGATACACTCTCAATTTAGAATCGATCAGCCGTTGCCACAAGGCTCGGGCCTAACTCACTGCAGGAGATAGCTGTATAGATCCTTCCTCGTCAGGAGCGCAGGAGCAAAGAGAGCGCAATGCCCACCGCTCCCTTATATGGGCAGAGCCACTTTGGATTGGTCCCATTAACTGTCACTCACCGTTACAAGGAGTGATGGGTAGCATACGTCACAGGGACATCCAAAGGTCCTAAAGCAGAAACCATTCTGTTTTCCCGATCAGGTGACCCGCAGGTCCTGCTACGCTGTATACAGATAATTAACTATTTATAGACATTGATATCATATTTGCATGCATCCTAAATAAACTATTAGCTCAATAACTATCTAGATGAGAGGTGACCAGGGGTGAACCGGACAATGGGGACCCCGGCGTCCTAGGGACTCTGGCTAAGGGGACCCACACGCAGGTACCGGATAGGATACGGTATCGGGACACCACAATGGCTATTGCTGGACATCACTGATCAGGGTGATGTCCGGCATTAACCATTTAGAGGTTGCGATAGAAGTTGACTGTCTAAAGCCATGTCTGCATGGCCGAAATTAGACGTAATATCCACTGGAAAATATAGGCGGACATTCTACACATTTAGTTATGGCACTAGGACTGCTCGGAATGGAATCAGAGCGGACGCCAGAAACATCTGCCATGGAAATTCCACCATTTGCACATTACAACAGAATCCCATTGAAAATTCACAGTGTGAACCCGGCCTTAAAGGGATACTCCAGTGGAAGACAATTTTTTTTTAATAAAATGGTGCCACAAAGTTAACCCCTTGACGCAAAACACCGTTTATAAACAGCACTGGGGCATGGCAGGGTTATGAAGCATCATACCTGCATGGTCAGGCCAATGTCCAGCATTAACTCTTTAGATGCCACAATCAAAGTTGATCACTGCTAGAGAAGAGCGATGTTACAGTGATTCAATTAGTCACGAACTTCTCGGCTCAGCAGTTTCTGACATAAATTAGTTCAGCTTTCAGGTGCTCCGGTGGGCTGGAAAAGGTGGATACAGTCCTAGGAGAGAGTCTCTCCTAGCCGAGAAGTTTGTGACAAATCGAATCACTGTAACTTCGCACATTTCTAATCACAGCGTTTAGGAGTGCCAAAATCTATTCCCGGCAGTGGTAAAATAATTACCGTATATACTCGAGTATAAGCCGACCCGAGTATAAGCCGAGACCCCTAATTTCAACCCAAAATCCCAGGAAAAGTTATTGACTCGAGTATAAGCCTAGGGTGGGAAATACCTCATCCCCCCCTGTCATCATCCAGACCCGTCATTAACATCCTCATCATCATCATCCCCTTGTCATCATCCCACACATCCCCCCTTCATCATCCCCTTATCATCCCACACATCCCCCCTTCATCATCCCCTTGTCATCATCCCACACATCCCCCCTTCATCATCCCCTTATCATCCCGCACATCCCCCCTTCATCATCCCCTTATCATCCCACACATCCCCCCTTCATCATCCCCTTATCATCCCACACATCCCCCCTTCATCATCCCCTTGTAATCATCCCACACCCCCCCCTTCATCATCCCCACCCCCCTTCATCATCCCCACCCCCCCCCCTTCATCATCCTCTTCTCATCATTCGCCCTCAGTGGTCTTCAACCTGCGGACCTCCAGAGGTTTCAAAACTACAACTCCCAGCAAGCCCGGGCAGCCATCGGCTGTCCGGGCTTGCTGGGAGTTGTAGTTTTGAAACCTCCGGAGGTCCGCAGGTTGAAGACCACTGCGGCCTTCAACATCATCCAGCCCCCTCTCACCCCCTTTAGTTCTGAGTACTCACCTCCGCTCGGCGCTGGTCCGGTCCTGCAGGGCTGTCCGGTGAGGAGGTGGTCCGGTGAGGAGGTGGTCCGGGCTGCTATCTTCACCGGGGGCGCCTCTTCTCCGCGCTTCCGGCCCGGAATAGAGGCGTTGCCATGACAATGACGCAGAATTACGTTGGCAATGAACGCACCTCTGCGTCGTTGTCACGGCAACGTGACTATTCTGAGGCCGGGCCCGAAGCGCTTAGAAGAGGCCTCCCCGGTGAAGATAGCAGCCCGGGACACTATCCCACCGGACCACCTCCTCACCGGACAGTCCTGCAGGACCGGACCAGCGCCGAGCGGAGGTGAGTACTCAGAACTAAAGGGGGTGAGAGGGGGCTGGATGATGTTGAAGGCCGCAGTGGTCTTCAACCTGCGGACCTCCGGAGGTTTCAAAACTACAACTCCCAGCAAGCCCGGACAGCTGATGGCTGCCCGGGCTTGCTGGGAGTTGTAGTTTTGAAACCTCTGGAGGTCCGCAGGTTGAAGACCACTGCGGGTGGGGGAGTTCACTCGAGTATAAGCCGAGGGGGGTGTTTTCAGCACGAAAAATCGTGCTGAAAAACTCGGCTTATACTCGAGTATATACGGTAATGAAAGCGTTATGGCTTTTAGAAGACAAGGAGGAAAAAACAAAAATGCAAAGGAAAAAAAAACATCTTTAAATGGGCACTACCGTGCAGACAACTTATCCCCTATCTAAAGGATAGGGGATAAATTGCCTGATCGCGCGGGGTCCCGGGCGCTGGGAACCCCCGCATTCTTGCACGCAGCACCCCGCTCTCATCAGGCCCCGGAGCGAACATCCGCTCCGGGTCTGCTGATGGGGCCGGTGATCGTGACGTCATGCTCCGCCCCTCAGTGCAAGTCTATGGCAGGGGGCGAGACAGCTGTCTCGCCCCCTGCCATAGACTTACATTGAGGGGGCGGAGCGTGATGTCACATGGGTGCAGAGCCGTGATGTAGCGATACTCCGGCACCGTGATCGGCAGACAGACCCGGAGCGGATGTTCGCTCTGGGGCCTGATGAGAGCTGGGTGCTGCATAGGGGATAAGTTGTCAGCACGGTAGTACCCCTTTAAGGGGTTAAACAGATTTGTAAATTATTTCTATTTAAAAATCGTATTCCTTCTAGTAGTTATCAGCTGCTGTATACTACAGAGGAAGTTGTATTTCTTTCTGAAGTTCTTTTTAGTCTGACCGCAGTACTCTGCTGACACCTCTGCCCGTGTCAAGAACTATCCAAAGCTGGATAGGTTTGCTATAGGGATTTCCTCAAACTCTGGACAGTTCCTGACACGGACAGATGTGTCAGCAGAGAGCACTGTGGTCAGACAAAAGAATTCCAGAAAGAAATACAACTTCCTTTGGAGTATAAAGAAGCTGAAGTACTGGAAGCATTAAGATTTTTTAAATAGAAGTAATTTGCAAATCTGTTTAACTTTTCAGCACCAGATTAAAAAAAAAATTAAAAAAAATTCTCCACCAAAGTACCCCTTTAAAGTGCTAGAAATTCAGTTGCCGGTAGCTCAGTAGAGTCTGTGGATGAGCGGAGGTCCCTTACCTAGCTATGTTCCATCCTATCAGTGCTTCAAATGTTTAGGCAGCCTGTAAAAGTGGAGTGCTAATAATTAACTAACTATAATTAATGCTATGCTATTTTCCCAATAAAATAACGTAAACAAAATAAACATATGCTGGTATTACACATAAAATGTCTGAACTAATAAAATGTAAATGAAACAGCACTGAACTGCTTACACAATGCTGAACTTAACCTCTTAAGGACACAGGGCATATGCATACGCCCTGCATCCCGAGTCCTTAAGGATGTGGGGCGTATGCATACGCCCGTGGGAATTCCGGTCCCCACCACTAGCCGGTTGGGGACCGGACCGGGATGACTGCTGATATCTATCAGCAGGCATCCCGTGTATATGCCCAGGGGGGTACTGAGACCGACGATTTTCAGCGGATCCAGGTCATACCGGTGTCCGGTGACCCGGAAAATGAAGGGGACCCCCGGTCCCCCTGAAGGGATAGGAGTTAGGTGGCAGGGGTGCCACCCCTCCTATCCCTGCTATTGGTCGTCAAGACGCGACGACCAATAGCAGATCGGGGGCGGGGGGGGTTAAAGTTCAGTTCCCCCATCCTGCCCACCAACGGTACTCCGGGCAGAACGGGGGAACTGTAGCGTGACCTGCGGCAGCGACTGTGGAGGTCCCTTACCTGATCGGCAGCGGTGGGCGGTGATGACGCCCGGCTCCCTCGTTGCTCCCTGATGAAGACTACGGAAGCCGGTGAATAGTTGCCTAGCAACATCTGGGGGGGGGGCTAAACTTTGGAGACCACATACAGTGCTCTCTAAACTGTAACCCCCCCCCCCCCCCAGATGTTGCAAAACTACAACTCCCAGCATGCCCAGACAGCCGTTTAGGCATGCTGGGATTTGTAGTTTTGCAAGATTTAGAGGGCTGCAGTTTGGAGAGGACTTTGCAGTGATCTATAAACTGTAGTCCTCCAGATCTTGCAAAACTACAACTCCCAGCATGCCCACACAGCAGTTTGCTGTCTGGGCATGCTGTGATTTGTAGTTTTGCAACATCTGGAGGGGCACAGTTTGGAGATCACGCTGCAGTGGTCTCTGAACTGTGGCCCTGCAGATGTTGCAAAAGTGCAAATCCCAGCATCCCTAAACAGCAAACAGCTGTCTCGCCATGATGGGAGTTGTAGTTGCGCACCGCGAACTGTTGCATAACTACATCTCCCAGCATGCACTTCGGTGATCAGTACATGCTGGGAGTTGTAGTATTCAACAGCTGGAGGCACCCTGGTTGGAAAATACTGAGTTAGGCAACAGAACCTAACTGAAGGTTTTCCAACCAGTGTGCCTCCAGCTGTTGCAAAAGTACAACTCCCAGCATTTACGTTCTGTCAGTACATGCTGGGAGTTGTAGTTTTGCAACAGCTGGAGGTTTGCCCCCCCCTCCCCCATGTGAATGTACAGGGTACATTCACACAGGCAGGTTTACAGCAAGTTTCCTGCTTCAAGTTTGGGTTGCGGCAGAAAATTTTCTGCCGCAGCGCAAACTCCTTGCGGTAAACTCACTGTAAACCTGCGCCAGTGCGAATGTACCCTGAAAACACTACACTACCACATAATAAAGGGTAAAACACTACATATACACCCCTTACACTGTCTCCCCCCCCCCCCTTCCCCAAATAAAAATAAAAAACATTGGACGGCAGTGTTTCCAAAACGAAGCCTCCAGCTGTTGCAAACAACAACTCCCAGCGTTTCCGGACAGCCACTGACTGTCCAGGCATGCTGGGAGTTTAGCAACAGCTGGAGGCACCCTGTTTGGGAATCACTGGCGTAGAATACCCCTATGTCCACCCCTATGCAATCCCTATTTTAGTCCTCAAATGCGCATGGTGCTCTCTCACGTCGGAGCCCTGTCGTATTTCAAGTTAACAGTTTAGGGCCACATATGGGGTATCTCCGTACTTGGGAGAAATTGCACTACAAATTTTGGGGGGGCTTTTCTCCTTTTACCCCTTATGAAAAGGAAAAGTTTGGTTCTACATCAGCTGGTTAGTGTAAAAAAATATTTTTTTATTTTTTTTACACTAACATGCTGGTGTTGCCCCATACTTTTTATTTTCACAAGAGGTAAAAGGAAAAAAAGACCCCCAAAATTTGTAACGCAATTTCTCCTGAGTACAGAAATACCCCATATGTCGGTGTAAAATGCTCTGCGGGCACACAACAAGGCTCAGGAGTGAGAGCTCACCATGTACATTTGAGGCCTAAATTGGGGATTTGCACAGGGGTGGCCGATTTTACAGCGGTTCTGACATATGCAAAAAAATACATACCCACATGTGACCCCATTTTGGAAACTACACCGCTCACGGAATGTAATAAGGGGTGCATTGAGCATTTACCCCCCACAGGGGTCTGACAGATTTTTGGAACAGTGGTCTGTGAAAATGAAAAATGTAATTTTTCATTTGCACAGCCCACTGTTCCAACGATCTGTCAAATGCCAGTGGGGTGTAAATATTCACTGCACCCCTTATTAAATTCCCTGAGGGGTGTAGTTTCCAAAATGGGGTCACATGTGGGGGGGTCAACTGTTCTGGCACCACAATGGGCTTTGTAAATGCACAAGGCCCCCCAATTCCAACCAAATTCTCTCTCCATAATCTCAATGGCGCTCTTCTCTTCTGAGCATTGTAGTTCACCAGCAGAGCACTTGGGGCATTTCCATACTCAGAAGAAATGGGGTTACAAATTTTGGGGGACATTTTCTCCTATTACCCCTTGTAGAAATGTAAAATTTGGGGGAAAACCAGCATTTTGGTGAAAAAAAAAAATACACGTCCAACTTTAACGAAAAGTCGTCAAACACCTGTGGGTGTTAAGGCTCATTGTACCCCTTGTTACGTTCCCTGAGGGGTGAAGTTTCCAAAATAGTATGCCATGTGGGGGTTTTCTTGCTGTTCTGGCACCATAGGGGCTTCCTAAATGTGACATGCCCCCCCCCCCCCAAAAACCATTTCAGAAAAACTCACTCTCCAAAATCCCATTGTCGCTCCTTCCCTTCTGAGCCCTCTACTGCGTCCGCAGAACACTTGACTAACACATATGAGGTATTTCCTTACTCGAGAGAAATTGTGTTACAAACTTTAGGAAGATTTTTCTCCTTTTACCCCTTGTAAAAATTCAAAAACTGGGTCTACAAGAACATGAGAGTGTAAAAAAATGAAGATTTTGAATTTTCTCCTTCACGTTGCTGCTATTCCTGTGAAACACCTAAAGGGTTAACACACTTACTGAATGTCATTTTGAATACTTTGAGGGGTGCAGTTTTTATAATGGGGTCATTTCTGGGGTATTTCTAATATGAAGGCCCCTCAAATCCACTTCAAAACTGAACTGGTCCCTGAAAAATTCAGATTTTGAAAATTTTGTGAAAAATTGGAAAATTGCTGCTATACTTTGAAGTCCTCTGATGTCTTCCAAAGGTAAAAACATGTCAACTTTATGATGCAATCATAAAGTAAACATTGTACATGTGAATCAATATAAAATTTGGGATGTCCATTTTCCTTATAAGCAGGGAGTTTCATAGTTAAATTTTTTTAAAATTTTTCATCAATTTGGGAATTTTTCACAAGAAATGATGCAAGTATCGACAAAATTTTACCACCAACATAAAGTAGAATGTCACGAAAAAAATCTCGAAATCAGAATGAAAAGTAAAAGCATCCCTGAGTTATGAATGCTTAAAGTGACAGTGGTCAGATTTGCAAAAAAGGCCTGCGTCCTTAAGGTGAAAATGAGCTCCGTCCTTAAGGGGTTAAACTTACTAAAAATAAAATACCAAAGTCCATAATTCCTCATTATTGGTCACCTGATATGGCAAAAAAAAAAAATTTATTCTTCATTAAAAATAAAAATTTTAGAAGTATAATCAAAACAAAAATATAGTACTGATAACTACAGATGGCAAAAAATGAGCCCTCATGCAGCCCCGTATACGAAAAAAAAAAAAAAGTGTTCTAGGTTTGTTATATAAAATTAGGTTTCATTGTAATCATGTGAACGGACAATAATGAAAAGTGCATTGTGTAGAACGAAACTACACAAAGGTTGCAACATGGCGGGGGGTTATTAAAGAGTTATGGCTATTGGAAGACAAGGAAAAAGGTGCATAGGAAAAGTTCCTGTGTCCTTAAGGGGTTAAAGAAAAAAGTTACATAAACCATAATAAAGTAATAAATTGTGTATGGTCGTACTGACTCCCAGGATAAAGATAAGTCAGTTGTAAGACTATGTTACACAGCCCAATGCAAGCACTTATCTCCTGGGAAGTGGCAGATGAGGCTCAACACTGATAAATGTAAGGTAATGCACATGGGGAGGAAAAATCCGGCCTGGGATTATGTATTAAATGGGAGCACACTTGGGACGACTGATGTGGAAAAGGACTTAGTCTTAGTTAATAGTAAATTTAGCTGTAGTGACCAGTGTCGGGCAGCTGATGCCAAGGCTAATAAAATCATGGGGTGCATCAATAGGGGCATAAATACAGACGACAAGGAAATAATTCTACCGCTGTACAAATCACTAGTCAGACCACACATAGAACACTGTGTACAGTACTGGGCACAAGTGTACAAGAAAGATATAGTGGAGCTGGAGAGGGTTCAAAGACAGGCAACCAGGGTAATATGGGGAATGGGAGGACTACAGTACACAGAAAGATTATCAGAATTAGGGTTATTTAGTTTAGAAAAAAAGAAGGCTTAGGGGAGACCTAATAACTATGTATAAATATATCAGGGGACCGTACAGAGATCTTTCCCATGATCTATTTATACCCAGGACTGTATCTATAACAAAGGGGCATCCTCTACGTTTAGAGGAAAGAAAGTTTCTACACCAGCACAGACGGGGGTTCTCTACTGTAAGAGCAGTGAGACTGTGGAATTCTCTGCCAGAGGAGGTGGGAACTCTGTAAAATAATTTAAAAAAGGGGTCTGGATGCATTTTTGGAGAGTAAGAACATTGCTGGTTATGTAAATTACATTTATGGGGACAGAACGTTGATCCAGGGATTTATTCTGACTGCCATATTTGGAGTCGGGAAGGAATTTATTACCTCTAGTATGAGGTTTTTTTTTGTCTTCCTCTGGATTAACTCAGTAGGGACTCATTAGGGATATAGGTTGAACGTGATGGACTCTGGTCTTTTTTCAACCTTATGAACTATGTTACTAGATCAGTGTTCTTATAATATGCCTATTACATAACTCTGTATCAGACAGGCAAGGACATACAAATTATCCTGGGATCACTCATGGGCCCTTTACAATCAGCCATAAGTTTATTTCACAATTTAAAAAAAAATTGTCGTGCAGTTTATGGTAAAATGAATGGTATCATTAGGATAGGTTTGCACACAGGTATTTTTTTGGTGTTTATGAAAACTGATAATGCAGTTTTTGAGCCAAAACCAGAAGTGCATTGAAAAGGAATGGGAAATATAAAGAAATGACTTATGTCTCCTTAAAGGGGTACTCCTGCGCTGGGGACCCCCGGATAATATGCCTGATCACGGGGGTCCCGCCGTTGGGGACTCCCGTAATCTTGCACGCAGCACCCCAGTTAAAAATCAGTCCCCAGAGCATGGTCGCTCCGGGTCGGATTACCGGCGACCACGGGGTCCGCAGCATGTGATGTTACGCCTCCGCCCCCATGTGATGTCACGCTCCGCCCCTCTATGCAAGCCTATGGGAGGGGGCAGAGCGTGACGTCACACGGGGGTGGAGGCGTGACGTCATGACTCTTAAGAGGAGGAAAAAAATATATATGAAAAATGGCAACGTCAGAAGGGGCCAATATTGAATTATAATGATATAAAGCAGAACATAACCTAGAAACAATAATCTGACAATACTAAAAAGCCCAAGAACCCCCCCCCCCAAAAAAAAAAAACAGTAAAATCTCCTTAACCCCTTAAAGACCCAGCCATTTTACACCTTAGGATCCATCCATTTTTTGCACATCTGACCACTGTCACTTTAAAAATTAATAACTCTGGAATGCTTTTAGTTGTTCTGATTCCGAGATAGTTTTTTCGTGACATATTCTACTTTAACATAGTGGTAAATTTTTGTGGTAACTTGCATCCTTTCTTGGTGAAAAATCCCAAAATTTGATGAAAAATTTAATGCAAAATGTTAAAATTTTGCATTTTTCTAACTTTGAAGCTGTCAGGATTCAGCAGGCTGGAGGTGGATCCTCTGTGTCAGAGAGGGATTGGCGTGGACCGTGCCAGCGGACCGGTTCTAAGTTGCTACTGGTTTTCACCAGAGCTCGCCGCAAAGCGGGATGGTCTTGCAGCGGCGGTAGCAACCAGGTCGTATCCACCGGCAACTCACCGACTGCTGAGATAGGCGCGGTACAAGGGATAAGGCAAGAGCAAGGTCGGACGTAGCAGAAGGTCAGGGGCAGGCAGCAAGGATCGTAGTCAGGGGCAACGGCAAGAGGTCTGGAACACTGGCTTGGGATACACAAGGAACGCTTTCACTGGCACAATGGCAACAAGATCCGGCAAGGAAGTGAAGGGGAAGTGAGGTAATATAGGGAAGTGCACAGGTGAACACACTAAATAAAATCATGCGCCAATCAGTGGCGCACTGGCCCTTTAAATCGCAGAGAGCCGCGAATCGCATCCCGGCTAGGGACATTATCGCAGCGCTCCCGGTCAGCGGGTCTGACCGGGGCGCTGCGAACAGGAGAGCGCTGCGAGCGCTCCGGGGAGGAGCGGGGACCCGGAGCACTCGGCATAACAGTACCCCCCCCCCCCTTGGGTCTCCCCCTCTTTTTTGAACCTGAAAATTTGAGAATAAGGTCCTTGTCGAGAATGTTATCCTCGGGTTCCCATGACCTCTCCTCAGGGCCGCAATTCTCCCAATCTACAAGAAATTTTTTTACCTCTGACCGTCTTGGATGCGAGAATTTCTTTAACCGAGAAGACATCTGAGGACCCGGAGACAGGAGTAGGAGCAACAACCTTGGGAGAGAAGCGGTTAAGGATAAGCGGTTTAAGGAGAGAGACATGAAAAGTATTGGGAATATGGAGAGAAGGGGGAAGAAGGAGTTTGTAGGAGGCAGGATTGATTTGGCACTTGATTTTAAAGGGTCCAAGATAACGTGGTCCCAGTTTATAACTGGGGACACGGAAGCGGATATACTTGGAAAGCCACACTTTGTCTCCAGGAGCAAAGACAGGAGGAGTTCTTTTTTTGTCGGCATGTTTCTTCATCCGGGATGAGGCCTGTATGAGGGATTTTTGAGTCTCTTTCCAGATGGTGGAGAAGTCCCGGGTAACCTCATCAACAGCGGGCAAACCAGAAGGCGTGGGAGTGAGGAGGAAGGGGGGGGGAAGAGGGTGACGGCCGTACACCACAAAGAACAGGGATTTAGCGGAGGACTCAGAGACTTTGAAATTGTACGAGAATTCGGCCCATGGTATAAGATCGGCCCAATCATCCTGGCGGGAGGAAACAAAATGTCGCAAATAGTCACCAAGAACCTGGTTAACTCTCTCCACTTGCCCATTGGATTGGGGATGATAGGAAGACGAGAAGTTTAATTTGATTTTAAGCTGATTACAGAGGGCCCTCCAGAATTTCGACACAAATTGAACGCCTCTATCCGAGACGATATGCGTGGGAAACCCGTGAAGGTGAAAAATGTGCACAAAAAATTGTTTCGCCAACTGTGGCGCAGAAGGAAGACCTGGAAGTGGAATAAAATGTGCCATCTTGGAGAAACGATCAACGACCACCCAAATGACTGTGTTGCCATGGGATAAAGGCAGGTCTGTTATAAAGTCCATAGCAATTTGAGACCATGGTAGCTCAGGAACAGGCAGAGGATGAAGGAGGCCGGCAGGCTTCTGACGAGGAGTTTTGTCCCGGGCACAGACTGTACAAGCCCGAACAAAAATCAGTAACATCTGCTTCCAGGGTAGGCCACCAATAAAAATGAGAGATGAGCTGGATGGACTTTTTGACGCCAGCATGGCTGGCGAGATGTGAGGAGTGTCCCCACCTGAGGATCCTGAGGCGCTGGCGTGGAGGGACGAAGGTCTTTCCAGGAGGAGTTTGTCTGATGGAAGCTGGGGAAGCGGAGATCAGACACTCAGGAGGAATAATGTGTTGCAGGGAGGCTTCCATTTCAGAGGCATCCGAGGAGCGAGAGAGGGGGTCAGCCCTGATGTTCTTGTCAGCAGGGCGAAAATGAATCTCAAAGTTAAAACGGGCAAAAAACAACGACCACCTAGCCTGGCGTGGGTTCAGCCGTTGGGCAGACTGAAGATAAGAGAGATTCTTGTGATCAGTGTATAGAATAATTGGGTATTTGGACCCCTCCAGCAGGTGCCTCCATTCCTCGAGGGCCAGTTTTATGGCCAGTAGTTCTCGATCACCAATGGAGTAATTTTTCTCCGCCGGAGAGAAGGTCCTAGAAAAGAAACCACAAGTAACATCCAGAAGAGTTTTTTTGTAGGAGTACAGCTCCGGCTCCCACCGAGGAGGCGTCTACCTCTAGTGAGAAGGGTTTAGATGGATCTGGTCTGGAGAGTACGGGAGCAGAAGAAAAGGCAGTTTTGAGACTGTTGAATGCCTCGTCCGCTTGAGGAGGCCAGGACTTAGGGCCACAATTGGGGCCACAATGGTGGAAAAATGTGGAATAAATTGTCTGTAGTAATTGGCAAACCCCAAGAAACGTTGGATAGCTCGGAGTCCGGAGGGGCGTGGCCAATCCAACACGGCCGACAGTTTGTCCGGGTCCATTTGAAGTCCCTGGCCAGAGACTAAATATCCTAGGAAGGGAAGAGATTGGCATTCAACGAGACATTTCTCCATCTTGGCATATAACTGATTGTCCCGGAGTCTCTGAAGAACCAGGCGGACATGACGGTGGTGTTCTTCGAGGTTAGAAGAGAAAATCAAAATGTCGTCCAAGTAGACCACAACACAGGTATATAATAAATCACGAAAAATGTCATTTACAAAGTCCTGGAAGACGGCAGGGGCGTTTCAAAGCCCAAAGGGCATAACCAGATATTCAAAGTGTCCGTCTCTGGTGTTAAATGCGGTCTTCCACTCGTCCCTTTCCCTGATGCGGATGAGATTATATGCACCTCTTAAATCCAATTTGGTAAAGATGTTGGCGCCACGTAGGCGGTCAAAGAGTTCCGAGATAAGAGGCAGGGGATAGCGTTTTTTATAGTGATTTTATTAAGACCGCGGTAATCAATGCATGGTCGTAAGGAAGCGTCTTTTTTGGAGACAAAGAAGAACCCTGCTCCGGCAGGGGAGGAAGACTTGCGGATAAATCCCCTTTTTAAATTTTCTTGGATGTACTCCGTCATGGCTTGTATTTCAGGAGCAGACAGGGGATAGATTCTGCCCCGGGGTGGAGTAGTACCAGAGAGGAGATCAATAGGACAGTCATAAGGCCTGTGAGGAGGCAAAGTCTCTGCTTGTTTTTTGCAAAAAACAATTGGCATAGTCCAGATAGGCCTTGGGGAGACCTGGTATCGGAGGAGCCATAGGGTTTTGACTGGCAGTACTGGGAGCAGACATAAGGCATTTTTTGTAGCAAGAAGTACCCAAGTTCTTGATTTCCCCGGTGGTCCAGTCAAGGGTAGGGGAATGGCGTTGAAGCCAAGGTAGTCCGAGAAGAATTTCAGGATTGCAGTTAGAAAGTACCAGAAATTCAATCTTTTCGTGATGGGGTCCAATGCACATTAAGAGGGGTTCTGTGCGGTAACGCACAGTACAGTCCAATCTTTCACCATTAACTGAGGCGATGTAGAGAGGTCTGGCGAGACTGGTCACTGGGATGTTGACCCTGTTAACGAAAGAGGCCAAAATAAAATTTCCTGCAGATCCAGAATCCAAGAAGGCCACAGCTGAGAAGGAGGAGTTAGAAGAAGAAATCCGTACAGGCACAGTAAGACGTGGAGAAGCAGAGTTCACACATAGGGCTGTCTCACCTTTGTGCGGAATCGGAGTGCGTCTTTCCTGACGTGGAGGACGGATAGGACAATCCTTCAAGAAGTGTTCGGTACTGGCACAGTACAGGCATAGGTTCTCATTGCGGCGGCGTGTCCTCTCTTGTGGTGTCAGGCGAGACCAGTCTACTTGCATAGCCTCCACGGCGGAAGGCACAGGAACAGATTGCAGCGGACCAGAGAAGAGAGGAGCCGGGGAGAGAAACCGCCTAGTGCGAACAAAGTCCATATCCCGGCGGAGCTCCTGGCGTCTTTCGGAAAAACGCATGTCAATGCGGGTGGCCAAATGAATAAGTTCATGCAGGTTGGCAGGGATTTCTCGTTCGGCCAGCACATCTTTGATGTTACTGGATAGGCCTTTTTTGAAGGTCGCGCAGAGGGCCTCGTTATTCCAAGATAATTCAGAGGCGAGAGTACGGAATTGAATGGCGTACTCGCCTACTGAAGAATTACCCTGGACCAGGTTCAGCAGGGCAGTCTCGGCAGAAGAGGCTCGGGCTGGTTCCTCGAAGACACTTAGAATCTTCGCGAAGAAAGAGTGTACGGAGGCAGTGACAGGATCAGTGTGGCCCATGAAAGGGCCTTCCCAGACAGGAGTCTAACCACGAAAGCCACCTTTGACCGTTCAGTTGGGAATTGGTCCGACATCATCTCCAAATACAGGGAACATTGCGAGAGAAAACCACGGCAAAGTCTAGAGTCCCCATCAAACTTGTCCGGCAATGATAAACGAAGGCTGGATGCGGCCACTCGCTGCGGAGGAGGTGCAGGAGCTGGCGGAGGAGATGGTTGCTGAAGCTGTGGTAGAAGCTGCTGTAGCATAACAGTCAGTTGAGACAGCTGATGGCCTTGTTTCGCTATCTGTTGCGACTGTTGGGCGACCACCGTGGTAAGGTCAGCGACAACTGGCAGCGGGACCTCAGCGGGATCCATGGCCGGATCTACTGTCAGGATTCGGCAGGCTGGAGGTGGATCCTCTGTGTCAGAGAGGGATTGGCGTGGACCGTGCCGGCGGACCGGTTCTAAGTTGCTACTGGTTTTCACCAGAGCCTGCCGCAAAGCGGGATGGTCTTGCAGCGGCGGTAGCAACCAAGTCGTATCCACCGGCAACGGCTCAACCTCTCTGACTGCTGAGATAGGCGCGGTACAAGGGATAAGGCAAGAGCAAGGTCGGACATAGCAGAAGGTCAGGGCAGGCAGCAAGGATCGTAGTCAGAGGCAACGGCAAGAGATCTGGAACACTGGCTTGGGATACACAAGGAACGCTTTCACTGGAACAATGGCAACAAGATCCTGCAAGGAAGTGAAGGGGAAGTGAGGTAATATAGGGAAGTGCACAGATGAACACACTAATTAAAACCATGCGCCAATCAGCGGCGCACTGGCCCTTTAAATCACAGAGAGCCGGCGCGCGCGCGCCCTAGGGAGCGGGGCCGCACGCGCCGGGACAGCACAGACGCGAATCGCATCCCGGCTAGGGACATTATCGCAGCGCTCCCGGTCAGCGGGTCTGACCGGGGCGCTGCGAACAGGAGAACGCTGCGAGCGCTCCAAGGAGGAGCGGGGACCCGGAGGGCTCGGCGTAACAGAAGCTCTCTGCTTGTAAGGAAAATGGATATTACAAATAATTTTTTTTTTATTCACATATACAATATGTCTACTTTATGATTGCATCATAAAATTGACGTGTTTTTACTTTTGGAAGACACCAGAGGGCTCCAAAGTTCAGCAGCAATTTTCCAATTTTTCGCAAAATTTCCAAAATCACAATTTTTCAGGGACCAGTTCAGGTTTGCAGTGGATTTGAAGGGTCTTCATCTTAGAAATACTCCACAAATGACCCCATTATAAAAACTGCACCCCCCAAAGTATTCAAAATTACATTCAGTCAGCATTTTAACCCTTTAGGTGTTTCACAGGAATAGCAGCAAAGTAAAGGAGAAAATTCACAATCTTCATTTTTTACACTCGCATGTTTTGTAGACCAAATTTTTTCATTTTTACAAGGGGTAAAGGGATAAAATGGATTGTTATTTTTGTAGCCCAATTTCTCTCGAGTAAGCACATACCTCATCTGTTTATGTAAAGTGTTCGGCGAGCGCAGTAGAGGGCTCAGAAGCGAAGGAGCGACAAGGGGATTTGGGAGAGTACGTTTTTCTGAAAGGGTTTTTGGGGGGCATGTTGCATTTAGGAAGCCCCTATGGTGCCAGAACAGAAACCCCCCCCCCCCCCAACATGGCATACCATTTTGGAAACTAGACCCCTTGAGGAACATAACAAGGAATAAAATGAGCCTTAATACCCCACAGGTGTTTAGCGACTTTTGCATATGTAAAAAAATATATAATTTTTTTCACTAAAATGTGTTTCCCCCCAAATTTCACATTTTTGCAAGGGTTAATAGCAGAAAATACCCCCCCCCCCCCCAAAATTTGTAACCCTATCTCTTCTGAGTATGGAGGTACCCCATAAGTTGACCTGAAGTGCACTACGGGCGAACTACAATGCTCAGTAGAGGAGGAGTCATATTTGGCTTTTTGAGAGCATATTTTGTTCGGGGGCATGTCGCATTTAGGAAGCCCCTATGGTGCCAGGACAGCAAAATAACCCTTACATGGCGTACCATTTTGGAAACTAGAACCCTTGAGGAAAGTAACAAGGGGTACAGTGAGCATTTACAACCAACTGGTGTGTCAGATCTTTGAAACAGTGGGCTGTACGAAATGTTTTATTTGCAAAGCCCACTGTTCCAAAGATCTGTCAGACACCTGTGGGGGGGTAAATTCTCATTGCACCCCTCATTACATCCCGTGAGGGGTTTAGTTTCCGAAATGGGGTCACGTGTTTTTTTTTTTTTTTGCGTTTGTCAAAACCGCTGTAACAATCAGCCACCCCTGTGCAAATCACCTCAAATGTACATGGTGCACTCTCCCTTCTGGGCCTTGTTGTGCGCCCCCAGAGGACTTTACGCCCACATATGGGATATCTCCGTAGTCGGGAGAAATTGCATTACAAATTTTGGGGGGCTTTTTTCCCTTTTACCTCTTGTCAAAATGAAAAGTATAGGGCAACACCAGCATGTTAATATAAAAAATTTATTTTTTTACACTGACATGCTGCTGTAGACCCCAACTTCACCTTTTCATAAGGGGTGAAAGGAGAAAAAGCCCCCCAAAATTTGTTAGGCAATTTTTCCCGAGTACGGCGATACCCCATATGTGGCCCTAAACTGTTGCCTCCAAATACGACAGGGCTCCGAAGTGAGAGTGCCATGCGCATTTGAGGCCTGAATAGGGGTGGACATAGGGGTATTCTACGCCAGTGATTCCCAAACAGGGTGCCTCCAGCTGTTGCAAAACTCCCAGCATGCTTGGACAGTCAACGGCTGTCCGACAGTACTGGGAGTTGTTGTTTTGCAACAGCTGGAGGCTCCATTTTAGAAACAGTGGCGTACAATACGTCTTTCATTTTTATTGGGGAGGGGGGCTGTGTAGGGGTATGTGTATATGTAATGTTTTTTACTTTTTATTTTATTTTGTGTTAGTGTAGTGTTTTTAGGGTACAGTCACATGGGGGATTACAGCGAGTTTCCCGCTGCGAGTTTGAGCTGCCGCGCAAAATTTGCTGCATCGCAAGTTTGCAGCCTGATACTCACTGTAAGCCCCCTGCCCATGTGAATGTACCCTGTACATTCACGGGGGGGGGGGGGGGGATCTCCAGCTGTTGCAAAACTACAATTCCCAGCATGCACAGTCTATCAGTGCATGCTGGTAGTTATAGTTTTGCAACAGCTGGAGGCACACGGGTTGGGAAACACTGAGTTAGGAAACAGACAATGTTTCCCAACCAGTGTGCCTCCAGTTGTTGCAAAACCACAACTCCCAAACATTCTCAGGCATGCTGGAAGTAGTAGTTCGGCAACATCTTTAGAGCCAGATGTTGCCGAACTACAACTCCCAGCATGCTTGGAGTTGTAGTTTTGCAACATCTGGAGGACTACAGTTTGCAGAACACTAATACAGTGGTTCCCAATCTGTGCCCTTCCAGATGTTGCAAAACTGCAACTCCCAGTATGCCAAAACTGTCCAGGCATGCTGGGAGTTGTAGTTCTGCAACATCTGAAGGGCCAGATGTTACAGAACTACAACTCTCAGCATGCCTGGACAGTAAGGGCATGCTGAGGATGTGTAGTTTTGCAACATCTGGAAGGGCACAGTGGTCTCCAAACTGTGGACCTCCAGATGTTGCAAAACTGCAAGTCCCAGCATGCCCAGACACCAAGGGCTGTCTGGGCATGCTGGGAGTTGTAGTATACAGGGTCCCATTATAGCAATGCATGTCGCTTTACGGCGACGTGCATTGCTGTAAGGGGCCGACCGCGGCTGAAGATCCACTCACCTGTCGCCGCCGCAACCATCTTCATCGCCGGGATCCGGGTCTTCAGGGATGAGATAAGTACCGGGGCCGGTCCCCAGCACTCCCCTGTCCCCCACCGCGTCCTCTGGTCTTCCTCCCGTCCTCACCGGACTTTCAGGGGCAGGGCAGGACGGGAGGAAGTAACCGCCCCCCCCCCCCTGCGATTGGTCGGTTAACTAACCAACGGATCGCAGGGGATCGGAAGAGATGGCAGGCTTGCCACCTCGCTCCTAGGCTCCAGTATGGTCCTGGCTGTCTGTGACAGCCAGGATCATGCAAAATTACCGGGCGGTCGGGTCCCAGAGACCCGATCAGCCCGGTATCGCCGCAGATCGCAAGGGCGATTTCCCTTGCGATTTGCGGCGATCGCCGACATGGGGGGCCTACATGGCCCCCCTCGGCGTTTGCCCTGGATGCCTGCTGAAGCTTTTCAGCAGGCATCTGCTTCCGGTCTCTGCCCGGTGAGCGGCAGGGACCGGAAACCGCCAGGGCGTAAGTTTACGCCCTGGCTCCTTAAGTACCGGGGCATAAAATCACGCCCTGGGTCCTGAACAAGTTAAAGACATTGATAGTGAACACAGACAGTATCAACCCAAGCAGCAAAACATAAAAAGGACAATAATTCAGTAATGAAGAACCTTAAGTATAGATACCTAGTCTGATAGGCTTCCTCCTGGCCTGACTGTTTTACTCTATGGACAACTTTAGCTCTCTGTTGGCCCAAGCCTGTTCATGTTAATCTGATTTTTGGGATCCCTGCTGTGTACTTCATCTACACCCAAGACACTGTCTCCTTTTCAAATAAACAAAGTCTTAATCAGTCTGTGCCCTTCCCCTGATAATGCGCAAGGACAATGAGGATGCTTTAACTTCACCTAACAGTGTAAACAATGAGGGGCATTTATCAAATGTGAACTTGCTTTTTGTTCACTTTAGACCAAAAAAGTTATGGGAAATATGGCTGCCGTGCGCCAAATTTATGAAATGGCGCATAGACATTGATGATTGCCCACTGAACTGCTCTGGTTAAATGTCGCAGAGCAGTGGCGGGTTGTGCAACAATAGTATTAAGAGTTTTTGGTAGTTTTTCTGGGGCAAAAATTAATTGGGAAAAATCATCACTAATGATAATACAGGAGGACTCTAGACCAAGGATTAGTGGGGTTACCATTGTTTGAAAGGGAATCAAAATATCTTGGTAAAGAAATAGGGAGGGAGAACAATTATTTTCTGAAAAATAATCTTAAATCCCCTTTTAAGGAAAATAGTAGATTAAATAAAGGCTTGGAGTCCCCCTTCTCAAGAAGAGAGTCGTGGTGTTAAAAATGGTCATGTTACCACAAATTTTATATGTAATAAGAATTTATCCACTTTGGATCACAGATCAGTGGTTCAGGGGATTGCTGTTCTTGTTGCACAAACTAGTATGGGGTTGTGGAAGGGTGAGGATAAAAGTATGGACATTTGACCCTCCCAGAAGGTCGGTTGGGTGGGGGTCGTGGGGTAGGGCCTTACCTAACTTCAAATATTTAACGGCAAAAGTTCAAGAGATTAAAAAGGGGAAAAATAATGACATTTTGAGTTTTATTTGGCACACGTATAAAGAGACACACAGGGTTAATAGAGATACTAGAAGCACAATTAACACACTAAATAGGATTAAAAAAATCCTACCTAGATCTTTACATTAAAGTCTGGAAGGAAATTAAAATATGTAAGATTAAAAAGTTGTATAAAGTGCACTCCAATGTGGGGAAATAGAAAGCTTGGTGAATTTAACAAGGGGCTAGATTGTAAATTTGGGATTAAAAGAGATTTAAGGTATGTTTCACAATTTTATGTACAGGGTAAATTGATGCCCTTTGAGGAGGTGAGGCGAATTTATAACTTAGAGGGATACACTAGGTTTTGGTATGGGCAATTGTTACACGCTGATGGTTAAATTAGAGATCAAGATTACCGTACTTGAAAATTAGCTCACATAAAACGTATTCTTTTTTATATTAGACTTAAATATATCAAAAGCGGCTTAAGATTATTTATAATTTTTTTATAGAAGAAACTCCTCTGTGCTTTCAGAATATAATGAAAGATAAGTTGGAGAAAGTTGTTGGAAAATTGGATAATGTCTGGACGAATATATTAAGTAGCTCTGTAACTTGTTCTACTAGTAAAAAACATTCAATATATTCAACTTAAAGGGGTATTCCAGGCAAAAACTTTTTTTATATATCAATTGGCCCGGAAAGTTAAACAGATTTGTAAATTACTTCTATTAAAAAAATCTTAATCCTTTCAATAGTTATTAGCTTCTGAAGTTGAGTTGCTGTTTTCTGTCTAACTGCTTTCTGATGACTCACATCCTGGGAGCTGTCCAGCTCCTATGGGGATATTCTCCCATCATGCAAGGGATATTCTCCCATCATGCACAGCTCCCGTGATGTGACATCATCATTGAGCACTTAGACAGAAAACTTCAGAAGCTAACAACTATTGGAAGGATTAAGATTTTTTAATAGAAGTAATTTACAAATCTGTTTAACTTTCCGGGGCCAGTTGAAATATAAATAAAAAGTTTTTGCCTGGAATACCCCTTTAACCCCTTCCCGACCTATGACATACCTGTACGTCATGGGTGGCAAGGTGTTCCCGACCCATGACATACAGGTACGTCATGAACATTACTGCCGCTACTCGCGGCATCCCGCAGCGCCCGGAAAGATGGTGGCTATCACTGATAGCCAGCCATCTTACCGTGCGACCACGGGGGGTTTCATCCCCCCCCCCCCCCCCCCCCAGCGATCGCTGCTATCAGCTGGTCAAATCTGACTAGCTGATTGCAGTGTTTCGCTATGAAAATACTTAGCAGCGCGGTGTGTGAGTCCCGATCACGGGGATCGGGACACACACCGCTCTGCTAAGTGTCCCTGACCCATCCCCCGGCATCACTTACCCGTCCGAGCGGTGTCCCGAGCGGTCCCGGCGGTCCCGGCGTCCTCCATGCGGTCCTGGCTGCGCTGCGTCCAGGAGGTGAGTTTCCGGCAGCAGTGCGGCATCTTCATTGGCAGCAGTGAGATCGCCGTAAAGCGATCTCACTGCTGCCTCTGAGAGTTTCAAAACTGCAACTCCCAGCATGCCCAGACAGCCTTTGGCTTTCTGGGCATGCTGGGAGTTGTAGTTTTGCAACATCTGGAGGTCCACAGTTTGGAGACCACTGTATAATAGGCTCCAATCTGTGCTCTTCCAGATGTTGCAAAACTACAAATCTCAGCATGCTCAGTCTGTCCAGGCATGCTGGGAGTTGTAGTTCTCTAACATCTGGAAGAGCACAGATTGGAGACCATTATACAGTGGTCTCCAAACTGTGGACCTCCAGATGTTGCAAAACTACAACTCCCAGCATGCCCAGACTGCCCAAGCATGCTGGAAGTTGTAGTTCGGCAACATCTGATCCTTCAGATATTGCCGAACTACAACTTCCAGCATGCCTGGGCAGTCTGGGCATGCTGGGAGTTGTAGTTTTGCAACAACTGGAGGCACACTAGTTGGGAAACATTGACCGTTTCCTACCTCAGTGCCTCCAGCTGTTGCAATTGTTGCAAAACTATAACTCCCAGCATGCACTGACAGACCATGCATGCTGGGAGTTGTAGTTTTGCAACAGCTGGAGGCACACTGGTTTGGAAACACTAAGTTTGGTTGCAAAACACTTGAAAGTTTATTACTTAACTTAGTGTTTCCAAACCAGCGTTCCTCCAGCTGTTGCAAAACTACAACTCCCAGCATGCACGGACAGCCAAAGGGCATGCTCGGAGTTTGCAACAGCTGGATGTTTGCCCCCCCCCCCAATGTGAATGTACAGGGTACACTCACATGGGCGGAGGTTTATAGTGAGTGCTGCAAGTTTGAGATGGCGCAAATTTTGCGCTGCAGCTCAAACTTCCAGCGGCAAACTTGCTGTGAACCTCTGCCCATGTGACTGTACCCTAAAAACACTACACTGACACTAACCTAAAATAAAAAGTAAAAAACACTACATATACACATACCCCTACACAGCCCCCCTCCCCCCAAAAAATGAAAAACGTCTGGTACGCTACTGTTTCCAAAACGGAGCCTCCAGCTGTTGCAAAATAATAACTCCCAGTATTGCCGGACAGCCATTGACTGTCCAGGCATGCTGGGAGTTTTGCAACAGCTGGAGGCACCCTGTTTGGGAATCATTGGCATAGAATACCCCTATGCAAATCCCTAATTCAGGCCTCAAATGCGCATGGTGCTCTCTCACTTTGGAGCCCTGTCGTATTTCAGGGCAACAGTTTTGGGACACATATGGGGTATCGTCGTACTCGAGAGAAATTGCCTTACAAATTTTGGGGGGCTTTTTCTTCTTTAACCCCTTATGAAAAGGTGAAGTTGGGGTCTACACCAGCATGTTAGTGTTAAAAAAATTTTTTTTTACACTGACATGCTGGTGTTGCCCTATAATTTTCATTTTCACAAGAGGTAAAAGGGAAAAAAGACCCCCAAAATTTGTAACGCAATTTCTCCCGACTACGGAGATACCCCATATGTGGGCGCAAAGTGCTCTGGGGGCGCACAACAAGGCCCAGAAGGGAGAGTGCGCCATGTACATTTGAGGCGATTTGCACAGGGGTGGCTGATTGTTACAGCAGTTCTGACAAACGCAAAACAATAAATATCCATATGTGACCCCATTTTGGAAACTACACCCCTCACGGAATGTAACAAGGGGTGCAGTGAGCATTTACACCCCACTGGTGTATGACAGATTTTTGGAACAGTGGTCTGTGAAAATGAAAAATAAAATTTTTGATTTGCACAGTCCACTGTTTCAAATATCTGTCAAACGCCAGTGGGGTGTAAATGCTCACTGCACCCCTTATTAAATTCCATGAGGGGTATAGTTTCCAAAATGGGGTCACATGTGGGGGGGGTCCACTGTTCTGGCACCATAGGGGCTTCCTAAATGGGACATGCCCCCCAAAAACCCTTTCAGAAAAACTCACTCTCCAAAATCCCATTGTCGCTCCTTCCCTTCTGAGCCCTCTACTGTGCCCGCCGAACACTTTACATACGCATATGAGGTATTTCCTTACTCGAGAGAAATTGGGTTACAAATTTTAGGGTGATTTCTCTCCTTTTACCCCTTGTAAAAATTCAAAAATTGGGTCTACAAGAAAATGTGAGTGTAAAAAATGAAGATTTCGAATTTTCTCCTTCACTTTGCTGCTATTCCTGTGAAACACCTAAAGGGTTAAAACACTTACTGAATGTCATTTTGAATACTTTGGGGGGTGCAGTTTTTATAATGGGGTCATTTATGGGGTATTTCTAATATGAAGACCCTTAAAATCCACTTCCAACCTGAACTGGGCCCTGAAAAATTACGATTTTGAAAATCTTGAGAAAAAT
Organism: Hyla sarda; assembly: GCF_029499605.1. NCBI lineage: Eukaryota > Metazoa > Chordata > Amphibia > Anura > Hylidae > Hyla > Hyla sarda. Next base: position 337,262,811 of record NC_079189.1, on the reverse strand, counting down.
TGGAAAATTGCTGCAGAACTTTGAAGCCCTCTGGTGTCTTCCAAAAGTAAAAACTTGTCAATTTTTTTATGCAAACACAAAGTAGACATATTGTATATGTGAATCAATATGTCATTTATTTGGAATATCCATTTTCCTTTCAAGCAGAGACTTTCAAAGTTAGAAAAATGCTAAATTTTCAAAATTTTCATGAAATTTTTAGATTTTTTACCAAGAAAGGATGCAAATATCAGTGAAATTTTACCAATAACATAAAGTAGAATATGTCACAAAAAAACAATCTCGGAATCAGAATGATAAGTAAAAGCATTCCAGAGTTATTAATGTTTAAAGTGACAGTGGTCAGATTTTCAAAAAATGCCCAGGTCATGAAGGTGAAAATGGGCTGGGTCATGAAGGGGTTAAATTGATGTATCGTCTGTAGTACTCTCCTGTATATTTAGAATTAACAAAAGATCTGATTTACTATGGGCCAAGTGCAGAGAGATCAATGCCGACACAACTCGCTTATTGTGGAATTGCCCAAGAGTGAAAGTGTTCTGGGAGGACGTTATAAAAGCTATAGAAAGTTGTTTTAAATTGAATCTGAACCCATCAATGAGATGTATCATCTTAGGGGACACTTCCGAATTAACTCAATTCAAAATGTTGATAGATATTTTGCTAGGCTGAGGAGTGTTTCTAATTATGAGGAAATGGATGGACTTAAGCCCGCCTAATATAAAACCTTGGTTGTCATTGGGGAGCAGAATAAAAACTTAGATGTGGAAATTCAAGTTGTGTGTGTTTTTTTTTTTCCCCTTTCACACAGATGTAGGAAGGGTGGGATATGTTCTGGGATATTTGTATAATGAATGTAAATGTATTGTAAGATTATACTTGTCAAAGAAATAAAAGTTGCACTGATTTTTTTAAAATTTTTTTTAATTTTTTTTAACTGTAGTTTTTATTAAGAAGTTTTGCAGTTACAGTAATACAAAAGCAAAGTAAGTAAGAAACATCACGGCAGCCAGGCCCAACGCCGGTCGTGGGTAACAAGAACAGTACCAGGGCCGAGGCCCAGCAACAAGTAGCAGAACAGGGATCAGACCCCAACAAAAAGAACTGCCGAGGCACACAACGATACCATAGACAAACTAAAGCAAGCCTCCGGCACAAAGCCATGATGCTACCATGGGCATAACATAAAACATATGGGACTCATATGCATGGGCAACCACCTACCACAAACCACCAAACACAAACAACAAGACGACAAAGTCCACTGACAAAAAAGGAGGGGATTGGGGAAGGGAAGACAAGCAACGACACACAAAGACAACATAGAACAACCACAAAAGGTACAAAAAAGAAATCGGATAGAGAAACAGAAGGAAGAGGGGGGGAGGAGGAGAGAAAAATGAAAGAGGAATATCAAGGCGGTTGCCTATCAGTATAACGATCCCAGGGCTCCCAGACCGAAAGAAATAAGGGGATAGAATTGTTGAGAGAAGCAGTCAAGAATTCCAAGGAACGCATCTCTCGGATACGTGCTAACAATTCTGACTCAGGAGGGGGGAGAGTCCTCTTCCAATGCTTGGCTACTAGGGTTTTGGCAGCCAGAACAACATGTTGGAAGAGCTTAAAAGGCTTCTTAGATAAGGAGGGATGAGAAAGATGGAGGAGGTAAATAAGGGGGTCCAAGGGGACCAATATACCTAACACAGTTGCACCGATCTTACTACAATTGTCACATACAGTGATATAGGGCAGGGTTCAATTGCCCTTTGATATCTTCGAAATCTGGTCCATGCGACTTTTTGGCAAAATTTTGCAGAAAAGTCGCATGTGATAAATTAGTGACCACTGCACAAAGTGATCAAAATTAGATCACTTTGTGGTAATAAAAATGAAACAGTCTAAATAAAATGTCGCAGGAAAAGTCACATGAGACGAGAGAAAGAAAAGCTGTCTAAATTACTTGATAAATTCCCCTCAATGGGCAGTTGTGCAAGGATTTTTGTTTGCTTCATTTTGCTGACCCCCCCCCCCCCCCTCCCCTGTAGCAGGGTGTATCACTGCACCATGAGGCATGTCTGCTTTTCAGTAGTCTGGGAAAGCTGAGTGGTCTGTTTGTGAGCGTTCGGCTCAGTAATGGCCGTAGTAGAATAGATCTTGTGCTCTGGAAATTCTATGCAGTAATGGAAAAATGTTGTAAATTTACCTAAAATGAATATGTAGAATAAATGAACATGAAGGAAGATAATCAGACAGTTCAAAATTATTTGCAGTATTTTCTATGCCTTGATGAACATTGTTGTATCTGGAGCAAAACAGAGCTCTGAAGATAGAGTGCAGCTTTGCACACTAGTGGTTTGCTTTGCTATAAAGCTGTGTGATAGCCATGAAGTTGGATGACATCTTCAATATGACTGTGTCTTGGCTATCACACTGCTTTATCAGACTCCTGAAAGACAGACAAAATAGAGCCATTTCAAAGATGTCATCCAACTTCTTCAGACTCCTGATTTGCCTAGTTTTGCTACAGCACATTATGGAGGTATCATTACACAATGAGATATGTCTGTATTTCAGGAGTCTGGGAAAGCTGTGTGCTAGCCAAGACATACTCCTATCGAAGATGTCACCCAACTTCTTGGCTATCACACAGCGAGACTTCAGACTCCTGAAAGGCAGACACGCCTGATGCAGTGATAATCCTCTTATGTGCTGAAGCAAAATTAAGCAGATCAGGGCTGTGGAAAAGCTGGATGACATCTGTCTTGGCTACACGCAGCTTTCCCAGATAGCTGAAAGGCAAATGTGAGCAGTTAGACGTGACAGTTGGAGAGTCATAGTGAAGATGCAAATAGGGCAGTGTTCTCCGTAAGGCAGCAGGCATTGCTGGCAGTGCGTCCCAGCAGGTAGTGTGCCGTTGTTCGCCACTCTGGCCGGCAATGAAGGGGCATTGCTAGTGGTGTGTTCGACCAGCGCGCGCGGGGGGGGGGTGTAGGGCATATTTGCTAGTGTTGTACCGGCGGTCTGCAGCTGGGGGGGGGGGGACTCACGGTGAAGAGGGGCTGGTACAGCATTATTGGCAGGGCAGGAGTCATGTCATTGTGTACGAAAAGATATGGGTTGTATTAGAGGCCAAGGAAGCTGTGAGCTTCTGAATTCATTTTCTCCTCCTTTGGCCTCTTCTACCACTGATGTGGAAATATCCCTTTAAGAGTTCCATAAAAAAGGAGATGTTTTATAACAAAATGATGGCTCTGTCTATAGCTCTCAGGAACTACGTGTGGTACGCCTCGGGGGGTGTAGGGTAGTTGGGGTGTTGCTGTTCTGAACAATAAAGGGTGCAGTTAACCCTTGTCACTCGTGACGCCAGGGTGAGGGTTAAATACTGTAACGGTGCTGGGCCTATCGCCACCCTTCCCAAGAGCAATAGGCGAGTGCGTAATAAATGGATTGTCCACAACCACTGTTTAACTGAAAACTTGAAAGAACTTTTACTGAAGATTTTCTGTACCAGGCAATATTAATAACAGTCCAGATAACAGAGTCTATTTACAGTTGAGCAGCGATTGACAGTTGGTTGGGATCAGATAAGCTCAGTTTAGCTTTTAAAGATTCCGTAGCATAGATCCGCTGGATTTAGGGGTGCAATTAGGTCCAGTGATCTTGCGGAGAGTAGCGGGGAATTGTAGAAGTACAACAGCTTTGGTATAAGCCGAGGCCGCAAGGCTTTTGCCTAATAAACGTACTTGAAAGTTGCGGAGGTCCTACCTCGTTCAGTGACCAGGGGCGGACTGACAGGCCGGTCCAATCGGACCTCGTCCTAAGGCCCGCTTGGAAAAGGGCCCGCTGTCCGTCGCCTGTCATGAAATCTTTAAAAAAAATAAAAACATTTTTTTTGAATAGCCGGGCCCGCCACGCTTAAGCCACGCCCCCTCAGCTTAAGCCACGCTCCTTCACGTCTCAGTGCTGCAGCGCCGAGGTTCACGGATGCTGCTGCCGCCGAAGAGGAGTATGCTGGCCCCGCCTGTCCTCATTGTAAGGGGGGCCCCGCCTGTCCTCAGTGTAAGGGGGGCCCCGCCTGTCCTCAGTGTACAGAGCCCCGCCTGTCCTCAGTGTACAGAGCCCCGCCTGTCCTCAGTGTACAGAGCCCCGCCTGTCCTCAGTGTACAGAGCCCCGCCTGTCCTCAGTGTACAGAGCCCCGCCTGTCCTCAGTGTACAGAGCCCCGCCTGTCCTCAGTGTACAGAGCCCTCCAGAAGAAGGGCCCTGATCTCTCTGCCGGCCTTCTCTATCGACATCTGCATGGACCCAGAACAGGCTAGCCTGGCCAGGTGGGTGGATTATGAATTGTACAGTTGTATGTATCTTCTCCCTGCCTTTCACCGCTCCCTACACGATGGCACAGTCTGGCTTATAAGTTTTATGTGAAATATAACTTATATCTCTGACTGTACCATCATGTAGTGGGCAGTGAAAGGCAGGTAGAAGATGGAGTAGACTTCCCAGCAGCACAGCGTACTTCTGGCAGGGACTGTAGTTAGGCAGACAGTCTGCCTCACTACAGTTCCCTCCAGAAATACTCTGTGCTGCTGTGCTAATTCAGTAATAAATCTCAGAGGCCTCACCCAAGCAGGGGGCAAAAAAGGTAAAGTGTGTGACTTATGCATGGACTAGTTGCTATTTTTTTTACTTGCCTTTCACCGCTCTCTATATGATGGCACAGAGAGATACGAGATTAGAGATATATATAACTGTGCCATTATCTAGTGAGCGGTAAAAGGTGCAGGAATCTTAATCCTTCCAGTACTTATTAGCGGCTGTATACTACAGAGGAAATTCTTTTCTTTTTGGATTTCTTTTCTGTCACGACCACAGTGCTCTCTGCTGACACCTCTGTCCATTTTAGGAAATTTCTCCTGCTCTGGACAGTTCCTAGAATGGACAGAGGTGTCAGCAGAGAGTACCGTGGTCCTGACAGAAGAGAAATCCAAAAAGAAAAGAATTTCCTCTGTAGTATACAGCCTCGAATAAATACTGGAAGAATTAAGATTTTTATAATAGAAGTAATTTATAAATCTGTTTAACTTTCTAGCATCAGTTGATTAAAAAAAAAAAGAAACAAACTTAATGTTTTTTTTTTTTTTTTTAATCAACTGATGCTAGAAAATTAAACAGCTTTATAAATCTTAATCCTTCCAGTATTTATTCGCGGCTGTATACCACAGAGGAAATTCTTTTCTTTTTGGATTTCTCTTCTGTCAGGACCTTTGTCCATTCTAGGAACTGTCAAGAGCAGGAGAAATTTCCTAAAATGGACAGAGGTGTCAGCAGAGAGCACTGTAGTCCTGACAGAAAAGAAATCCAAAAAGAAAAGAATTTCCTCTGTAGTATACAGCCGCTAATAAGTACTGGAAGGATTAAGATTTTTTTAATAGAAGTAATTTATAAATCTGTAACTTTCTTTCACCAGTTGATTAAAAAAAAAAAAAGTTTTCCACCATAGTAACTCTTTAAAGGGGTACTACCGTGCTGACAACTTATCCCCTATCTAAAGGATAGGGGATGTGTTGCCTGATCGCGCGGGGTCCCACCGCTCCCGCGATCTCGCATGCAGCACTCTGCTCTCATCAGGCCCCGGAGCGAACATCGCTTCAGGTGTGATGACTGCCGATCACGGGGCCGGAGTATTGTGACGTCACAGCTCCGCCCCCATGTGACATCACGCTCCGCCCCCTCAATGTAAGTCTATGGCATGCCATAGACTTGCATTGAGGGGACGGAGCTGTGACGTCACGATCACCGGCCCCATCGTCAGACCCGGAGCAGATGTTCGCTCCGGGGCCTTATGAGAGTGGGGTGCTGTGTGAGAGATCGCGGGTGTCCCCAGCGGCAGGACCCCGTGCGATCAGGCAACTTATCCCCTATCCTTTAGATAGGGGATAACTTGTCAGCACGGTAGCACCCCTTTAAAGTGAGTGAAGGTTGGAGCCAAGTTGGACTGGGTATCACAGACAGGGGACAGAGATCCCAAGTTGGCATAAAAAGGAGGAGGATAGTTCAGTGTTTTTAAGCGCTTGGTGTAGATAAGGTGATTGTCATTGCCATCCCTCAAAGTACACCATTGCGCACTGCACCCCTTATTCTATGGCAAGTATTCATATACATACTGGGCGGGAATAGGGGCGGGGCAGAGGTGGGGCCAGGGGTGGAGTCTTGCTGGGGGCCCTTGCTTTATTTGTGTGGGGGCCCTGAGTGGTGTCAGTCCGCCCCTGTCAGTGACAGCAACCCAAGAGAGCGAATCATGGCTGCAGCTCCCTTATATGGATTGGATTGGTCCATAACAACAGTCACTCACCATTACACGGCATTGTGGGTGAACACGTGACACAAGAACCACCTAAGGTCCTTCAACATACCATAGAGTTCTGAGTAACAGGTCACATGACCTAAGGTCCTGCGACGCCAAACAAGTGAGTAATGCAATATACATATTTACAATGATAATTTTTAAAAATATTAACTTACTAAGGGGCGACTAGGGGCTAACTAGGGAAACGGACCCCCACAGTCCTAGGGACTCTGACTTTGGGTACCCCCCCCCCAAGGCACATTATGAAATACAGTGCCGGAACACCACATATGGATAACAAGACAATTGAATAAATTGTGTGGAGATACAACACCACATATATAGAAGACAAAAACAACAAATCCAGACGAAATGCAGCATCCTATACTACTTTTTCACCATATAGGCCTTTGCTGATATTAACCATTATAGAAGATGTCCCATGCTAAGAAATGTATCCCTTATCATGCGGACCCCCCCACCATCTCTTGTACGGGGCCCCGGCTCTTCGCTGCTACAGTGCGTATTATATCCAGCATGTTATCTGGTCGAAACATGCCCCCTCCGTTCAGCTCTATGGGAGAGGCGGAGACACTGGAACACTGTGTCTCCACTTCTCACATAGAAATAAATCAAGGCCTCATTAGGGAGATCGCGCGGTGGGGGGGTGGGTGGTTCACAGTGGTCGGAACCCCCACGATCAGAAATTTATCAAAATTTATTTGCACTTGACATCTTCTTTAACCCCTTAAGGACCAAGGACGTGTGAGTACGTACTTGGTCCCGCTTCTGTGATATAACGCGGGGTCCCACGGTGACCCCGCATCATATCACGGCAAGCCCAGCGTCATAGTGAAGCCGGGACCCGCCGCTAATAGCGCACGGCACTGATCGCGGTGCCGCGTGCTATTAACCCTTTAGCTGAGCCACGCGGCTAAAAGTGAAAGTAAAAAGTGCCGGTTAGCTCAGTGGGATGTTCGGGATAGCCGCGGCAAAATCGCGGCATCCCGAACAGCTTACAGGACAGCCGGAGGGTCCCTACCTGCCTCCTCGCTGTCCGATCGCCGAATGACTGCTCAGTGCCCGAGATCCAGGCATGAGCAGTCAAGCGGCAGAATCATCGATCCCTGGTTTCCTATGAGAAACCAGTGATCAATGTAAAAGATCAGTGTGTGCAGTGTTATAGGTCCCTATGGGAGCTATAACACTGCAAAAAAAAGTGGAAAAAAAAAGTGAATAAAGATCATTTAACCCCTCCCCTATTAAAAGTTTGAATCACCCCCCTTTTCCCATAAAAAAAAAAAAAAAAAAAAAAAGTGTAAATAAAAATAAATATATATGGTATCGCCGCGTGTGGAAATGTCCAAATTATAAAAATATATAATTAATTAATTAATTAAACCGCACGGTCAATGGCGTACGCGCAAAAAAATTCCAGAGTCCAAAATAGTGCATTTTTGGTCACTTTTTATATCATGAAAAAATGAATAAAAGCGATCAATAAGTCCTATCAATGCAAAAATGGTAAAGTTAAAAACTTCAGATCACGGCGCAAAAAATGAGCCCTCATACCGCCCCATACGCGGAAAAATAAAAAAGTTATAGGGGTCAGAAGATGACAATTTAAAACGTATTAATTTTCCTGCATGAAGTTATGATTTTTTCCAGAAGTACGAAAAAAAATCAAACCTATATAAATAGGGTATCATTTTAATCGTATGGACCTACAGAATAAAGATAAGGTGTCATTTTTACCAAAAAATGTACTACGTAGAAACGGAAGCCCCCAAAAGTTACAAAACGGCGTATTTTTTTCAATTTTGTCTCACAATTATTTTTTTTCCGTTTCACCGTAGATTTTTGGGCAAAATGACTGATGTCATTACAAAGTAGAATTGGTGGCGCAAAAAATAAGCAATCATATGGATTTTTAGGTGCAAAATTGAAAGAGTTATGATTTTTTAAAGGCAAGGAGCAAAAAACGAAAGTGCAAAAACGGAAAAACCTCCGGTCCTTAAGGGGTTAAAGAACTCATGATTTTTTAGAAGGTGAGGACGAAAGAAAAAAAAAAAAAAAACTCTTTCAGCTTTCTCTTTCCATCACAAAATCTACGGCAAAACCCAATAAATTATTATATGGGGCAAAATTAAAAAAGGTTCCAAACTACAGTGAGACCAGTGTAGGGAGGGTTAACTTCAGATTAATATTCCTATAGATCACCAACAGGTGATCCAAAAAATACCCTTTCTTCCCATACACCTAGAAATTGTGATGATTAAAAGTGTAATGTTTATTCATTCCACATACTATAAATGTTAACATATTCATGTGCCATGTATCCCTACATTCGGTTTGCAATTCTGACCAACCGGTCTATAAAGTGCACAGCATTATGGGGGAGATTTATTGTGGTGTCCCGGTACTGTATTGCATACCATACCTAGCGTAGAGGTCCCCAAAGTCAGAGTAACTACATTCAGGTAGGGTTCCTCAGGTGGGACAACCCCTAGTCGCCTCTCCTCAAGTCTATCTCTAATGAATATTTATTTATTTTCTAATAAATATTTTATAGTAATGTACAGTACTTACCTTGTTTAGCGTCGCAGGACCTTCGGTCATGTGACCATGCTAGTCACCTCTATGGTATGTTGGAGGACCTTTGGAGGTCCTTGGGTCACGTGTTACCCACAAATCTTTGTAATGGTGATTGACATCAGTATGGACCAATTAGCACTAGTCCAGCCCCTGCCCATATAAGGGAGCTGCGTCCAATTATCGCTCTCTTGGGTTGCTGCTCTCGTGGATGCCTGACTAACAGGACGGTTCTGCGCAACTTTCAAAGACACGCTAGGCCTCAAAAACCGCCTCAGCTGAACCAAAACCGTGAGTTCAAATCTAAATCCCCGCTAATGCTAGCGTGACTACTGGACCGCAACTAAATCCCCTAACTTCAGTAAAAGTTAATACTGTTTCACAAAACTCTAAGGTTGAGGACAATCTATTCTTCTCTATCTCCCTTTCGCTCTTGGGAAGGGTGGCGGTAGGACAAGTGTTATTGAGGAGGCCTCACCTTGGCGTCACAAATAGCAAGAGTTAACAAGCACCCTTTAATTACTGCAGCGCTACACTCCGCATACCCTACATCCCCCAGGCTATCACTTTATCAAAACCTGTGTAGTGAAAGAGTGGTGCAGTTGCCCATGGCAACCAGTCAGATTGCTTCTTTCATTTTTCACAGGTCTCTTTAAAAATGAAAGCAATCCGAGTCATACGGGTCTCCAATGACCCGCTGACCCCGTAAATAAGGGGGATGGGGTTGTGCAAGACACCCACGATCCCCCTGAAGGGATAGGAGTGAGGTGGCAGGAGTGCCACCCCTCCTATCCCTGCTATTGGTCATTCAGAAGCAAAGACCAATAGCAGATGGGGACGGGGAGTTAAAGTTCCGTCCTCTGCTGCCGCCGCCGATTGGTAAGTGGACCTTCGGCGCCAGTCCCCATCGGTTCCCCCATTCTTCCCAGACAACAGTGGGTGGGCAGAGCGGGGGAACCGACGGGGACTGGCGCCGAGCAACATCAGTGGTCTCTAAACTGTAGCCCTCCAGATGTTGCAAAACTACAACTCCCAGCATGTACTGACAGACCATGCATGCTGGGAGTTGCAACAGCTGGAGGCACACTGGTTGTGAAACCTTCAGTTAGGTTCTGTTACCTAACTCAGTATTTTCCAACCAGTGTTCCTCCAGCTGTTGCAAAACTACAACTCCCAGCATGTACTGATCGCTGAAGGGCATGCTTGGAGATGTAGTTATTCAACAGCTGGAGGTACGCAACATCTCCAAGAATGCCCTTCAGCAATCTGTACGTGCTGGGAGTTGTAGTTTTGCAACAGCTGGAGGAACACTGGTTGGAAAATACTGAGCTAGGTAACAGAACCTAACTGAAGGTTTCACAACCAGTGTGCCTCCATGCATGCTGGGAGTTGTAATTTTGCAGCAGCTGGTCTGTCAGTACATGCTGGGAGTTGTAGTTTTGCAACAGCTGGAGGTTTTGTGTGGTGTCCTGGTACCATACCTTGTGTGCTAAGTCCCCAAAGTCAGAGTTCCTGCGTACCGGTAGGATCCTCCTAGTGGGATAACCCCTTGTCACCTCTTCTTTCTTTCATTTTATGTGTTTGGTGTATGATTTGTATATAATTAATATGTATGTATAGTACTTCCAGGACCTTAGGTCACATGGACTACTAAGCCTATTGTTAGGTTAAGATTAAAGGACATCTGCAGCGTGATTAACACTTATCCCCTATCCACAGGATAGGGGATAAGTGTTTGATCGCTCCTGAACGGGGCCGCGGCTGTCCCGTGCAGGGGGCGTGCCGGTCGCAGCATGACATTGCAGCCGGCACGCCTCCTCCATACATCTCTATGGGATAGGTGGGGAGGCAGCGTTCGTGCCTCCCCGTCTCCCCCATAGAACTGTATTGGGAGGAGACGGGCGTCACCATCGACCTCTAGGTCGACGCTACGCGCCTTAGTGCTCACCATGAGCGCTAATGGCGGCGCCCCGTTAGGGAGATCGTGAGGGGTCCCAGCGGTCGGACCCCCCGCAATCAAACACTTATCCCCTATCCTGTTGATAGGGGATAAGTGTCATACCGCTGCAGTTGTCCTTTAAGGACCTCCCAGGTTACGTGAGTGGGTCACATGATGTACCACAATGCTTTGTGAAAGGACTCACAGTTGGTGGGAACCAATAGGCTTTGAGCCTGCCCCCTTGCCATATAAGGGTGCTGTATCCAATGATCGCTCTCTTCTCCACTTGCTCTCTTGTTCCTGATCATCTCTAGAGAAAGCATCACTCTGTACAATTCTGCAAGAGAACTTAGGCCTGAAGCCTGCTAACTTCAGCCGAATACAAAACCGTGAGTTCATCTAAACTCAAATCCTAAATCTATGTGACTACTGAACCTAAAACCGAACTCTAAATTCAGTGGAACAGCGCAACGTACGACTCAGAGCTTATTTCCCTACAAGGTCCCAACCAACTGTGAGGAACCTAAAGTCGATCCTCTGTAAAGACTGTTACAACTGTTAACCTGCATAAGAAGTTGCAGTAAAGTTATTTCCGGTTTGCCTCCGGTTGTGGACAATCCTTTATTCCTCCCTATCGTTCCTGGGACGAGTGGCGGTAGGATTTATATATAGAGGAAGAACCCGCACCTTGGCGTCACGACAGTTAAGGGGTAATCAGACACCCTTTCATCACTGCACAGCTACACCCTACATACCCACAAGCTCACCACACTTGCCCCCCATGTGAATGTACAGGGTACATTCACACGGGCGGGTTTACAGTGAGTTCCCTGCTTCAAGTTTGAGCTGCGGCAAGTTTGTCGCCGCAGCGCAAACTCCTAGCGGGAAACTCACCGTAACCCCACGCCAGTGTGAATGTACCCTAAAAACACTACACCACATAAGGATAACACACTACATATACACCCACTTACACTGCCCCCCCCCCCCAATAAAAATGAAAAACGTATTGTACAGCAGTGTTTCCAAAACAGAGCCTCCAGCTGTTGCAAAACAACAACAACTCCCAGCATGTCCGGACAGCCACTGACTGTCCAGGCATGCTGGGAGTTTAGAAACAGCTGGAGGCACCCTGCTTGGAAATCACTGGTGTAGAATACCCCTATGTCCACCCCTATGCAATCCCTAATTTAGCCCTCAAATAAGCAAGGCACTCTCTCACATCGGAGCCCTTTAGGGCCACATATGGGGTATTTCCGTACTCAGGAGAAACTACAAATTTTGGGGGGGGGGGGGCTTTTTCTCCTTTTACCCCTAATGAAAAGGAAAAGTTGGGGGCTACACCAGCCTGTTAGTGTAAAAAAATAAATTTTACAATAACATGCTGCTGTTACCCCATACTTTTTATTTTCACAAGCAGTAAAAGGAAAAAAGGCCCCCAAAATTTGTAACACAATTTCTCCTGAGTACGGAAATACCCCATATGTGGGCGTAAAATTATCTGCAGACGCACAACAAGGCTCAGGAGTGAGAGCGCACTATGTACATTTGAGGCCTGAATTGGTGATTTGCTCATGGGTGGCTGATTGCTCATGGGTGGCTAAAAAATACCTACATGTGACCCCATTTTGGAAACTACACCCCCCCACGGAATGTAACAAGGGGTATAGTGAGCCTTAACACCCCACAGGCGTCTGAGAAATTTATTATAGTTGGATGGGAAAATGAAAAATAAAATAAAAATAAAGCTCACCAAAATGGGGTGCTACCCTAAATTTCATTTTCACAAGGGAAAATTGGAAAACAGCCCCCCAACATTTATAACCCCATTTCCTCTGAGTAAGAACATACCCCATATGTGGATGTAAAGTGCTCTGCGGGCAAACTACAACGCTCAGAAGAGAAGGAGCGCCATTGGGCTTTTGGACAGAAAATGTGTCCGGAATTGAAGGCCACGTGGGTTTACAAAGCCCCCGTAGTACCAGAACAATGGACCCCCCCCCCCCCCCCACATGACCCCATTTTGGAAACAACACCCCTCACGGAATGTAATAAGGGGTACAGTGAGCATTTACGCCCCACAGGTGTCTGACAGATTTTTGGAACAGTGGTCTGTGAAAATGAAAAAAGTTCATAATTTTTCATTTGCATAGCCCACTGTTCCAAAGATCTGTCAAATGCCAGTGGGGTGTAAATACTCACTGCACCCCTTATTCAATTTTGCGAGGGGTGTAGTTTCCAAAATGGCGTCATATGTGGGGGGGGGGGGGTCCATTGTTCTGGCACCACGGAGGGCTTTGCAAACACACATGGCCCCCTTACTTCCATTCCAAACAAATTCTCTTTCCAAAAGCTCACAATGGTGCTCCTCTTCTGAGCATTGTAGTGCACCAGTAGAGCACTTGACATCCACAAATGGGGTTACAAATTTTGTGGGTAACTTTCTCCTATTACCCCTTGTAAAAATGTAAAATTTTGGGGGGAAAAAACCTGCATTTTAGTGAAAAATGTTCTCTTCATTTACACATCCAACTTTAACAAAAGGTCGTCAAACCTTGTTACGTTCCTTGAGGTGTGTAGTTTCCAAACTAGTGCGCAATGTGTTTTTTTTTTTTTTTTTTTTTTTTGCTGTTCTGGCACCATAGGGGCTTCCTAAATGCGACATGCCCCCCAAAAGCCATTTCAGAAAAATTCACTCTCCAAAATCCCATTGTTGCTTCTTCCCTTCTGAGCCCGCTGAACACTTGACATACACACGAGGTATTTCCTTGCTCATGAGAAATTTGGCTACATTTTTTTTTTTTTGGGGGGGGGCTTTTTCTCCTATTACCCCTTGTAAAAATTCAAAAACTGTGTCTACAAGAATATGTGAGTGTAAAAAATGAAGATTTTGAATTTTCTCCTTCACTTTGCTGCTATTCCTGTGAAACACAAATGGTTAACACACTTACTGAATATCATTTTGACTACTTTGAGGGGTGCAGTTTTTATAATGGGGTCATTTTTGAGGTATTTCTAATATGAAGTCCCTTCAAATCCACTTCAAAACTGAACTGGTCCCTGAAAAATTCAGATTTAGAAAATTTGTGAAAATTTGGAAAATTTCTGCTGAACTTTGAAGCCCTCTGATGTCTTCCAAAGGTAAAAACATGTCAACTTTATGATGCAAACATAAAGAAGACATAGTGTATATGTGAATCAATATATAAAATGTATTTGGAATATCTATTTTCCTTACAAGCAGAGAGCTTCAAAGTTAGAAAAATAAAAAATTTAAAATTGTTTACATAAAATTTTGGAATTTTCCACCAAGAAATTATGCAAGTATCGACAAACATTCACCACTAACATACAGTAGAATGTGTCACGAAAAAAACTATCTGGGAATCAGAATGAAAAGTAAAAGCATCCCAGGGTTATTAATGCTTAAAGTGACAGTGGTCAGATGTGCAAAAAACGCTCTGCTCCTTAACCCCTTAACGACTAGTGTTGCTCGCGAATATTCGCAATGCGAATTTTATTCGCGAATATCTTACTATATATTCGCAATCACGAATATTCTTTTTTTTTTTTCACAGTACACATCACAGTGATCATCCCTCTCTGCTTCCAGCTTGTGTGGTGTAAAAAAGGCTCTAATACTACTGTGTGAGACTGGGCTACGAATTTTTCCATAAGTGAAAATTAGCATAAGCTAATTTTTGCATATGCGAAAATATAACGCAAATATTACGAATATGTGAATTTAGCGAATATATGACGAATATTCGCCCATATATATTCGCAAAATATCACAAATTCGAATATGGCCTATGCCGCTCAACACTAATTACAATATGCAGTAAGAATTTTTATTGGGAGTCTCCTGTGGCCTTATAAATACTGGTGCCTGAATCCTGCATACTGGTTATTCTGTAAATCTTAGTAAAATGATTACCTTCTTGTATTCGTGTCACATCTGTCCTCTGGTGAGATCATTTCTATGTTTCCTCCCACACCTGCCATGACATTTATCCATTTTGTTAGTGTCTTAATGTCTTAGGGCGGTATGCAGTTTACTTAAATCCTGCACATTACCTGCTGCATACATTAACCTTAGCTAGACTTGTGCTGCTTATGACCTCCTGAAACGGTTCAGAATCTTGATTTACCAAATTGTCTTCTGCTCTTTGGGAATTTGTACCAAATCCAATCTTATTAGTTGGTAATCCAATGCTATCAGTTTGTAGCTAACAGTTTCTTGTCTGTTACAACATTTTCTGTCAACTCATTTAACACTATGTATTCTTATAGAATACCAAGCTATTCTGAAAATTATTTATATTGATAGTGGGCAAATAAAAGTGTAGTAACTATGCAAATGATCTGCTTATGAGGTATGTTCAAACTAAGGTTATAGGAACGATGTCATTTCCTTCATAATCCTAATCTGTAATGATTTGTTTTAGAAATCATTTATGATCAATTAAGATCACTGGCATCCACCATTGGCCCATAATTACAGTGGCTATTGTGCCAGTATTTGGCCCCTTTCACACTGCCGTTGTGACCTGGCAGGCAGCGGATGTCAGAAAAGGAGGGGACAATAGCGGGAGAAAAATTTGTGCTTGCAACGTCTTTTTCTCCCGCTTCACCCGCTACAAAAACGGCGCCCGACGGACCCAATTATAGTCAATGGGATCCATAGGGACCTGTGGTTGTCCGTTGTGCCCCATCCTGATAACAGACTTTAAAAAGGCAAAAAAAAAAAGAAAGTCTAACAGCCGTTTTCAGGCAGGGCACAACGGCAGTGTTTTGACACACAGCAAACAGACAATTTATTATGAATAGTGCAAAAAAGAATAAAGGGCACCTCATCTGACAAGCGGTGTGATATTAGGAAAAAGACATGTAGCATGCTAGGAAGGTATGTGATGTAAAATGTGATAGCTTATGCCATGTATTCGTTCGATCATCAGTTTCCCTCTAGTGCTTTTCCATGGTTCCACAGCCTAGGCCAACTAAGGGTGCATTCACAGCACATTTTCTTCTTACGGTCACCGGATCCGACCGGGAAATGTCAAAACCGGGCGGAAGCGCCCAGTTTTGACATTTCCCATCCGGTGACCGTGTGAAGAAAATGTGGTCCCAGCCGGATCTGGCCCCCATCTCATTCATTTATTTTTGCCCCATATCGGGTTTTGTAGTCGGACTGAAAACCATAACATACCACGGTTTTCAGTCCAGCCACAAAACCGGATATGGGGCAAAAATGAGCCAACCAGAGTCACTATCTGACTCGGTCGGCTGATTCAAATTAATGAGATGGGGGGGGGGGGGGGCAGGTCTGGCTGGGATACGGGAATGCCCGGTTTTGACATTACCCAGCCGGATCCGGTGACCATGTGAAGAAAATATGTGAATGCACCCTGGTCTATATTTAGACTAGACAATGCAAACTCACATTTGACAGTTTACAAATGAACCAGATTTGTCAAATAGGAAGAGCCTCTCTGAAAAATGTGGTGCATTTGTAGACTGTCCGTCTAAGAATTAGATAGTAATAGTAAATTCCTCCTTTGTCATTTATTCTTTCTGGATAAAATAGGGATGCATGCACTTTAAACCTGACATAGAGGAATGAATGCAATTGGGAACATAAACCTTCATAAAACCATGGTGGACCCCATTCTAAGTCAATAGGGTCTATAGGCAATCATATGGATCCATTATGAACAGAACTTTATATGTTCATCTGCCATAAACAGTGCATGCAGTGGGCCAAAAATTATTTAGTTAGCCACCAATCTTGCCAGTTCTCCCACTTAAAAACATGAGAGATGCCTGTAGTTTTCATCATAGGTATACCTCAACTATGAGAGACCTAATGAGAAAAAAATCCATAAAATCACATTGTCGGATTTTAAAATAATTATTTTGCAACTTATGGTGGAAAATAAGTATTTGGTCACCTACAAACAAGCAAGATTTCTGGCTCTCACAGACCTGTTACTTCTTTAAAGGGGTACTTTGGCCCTAAGACATTTTATTCCCTATCCAAAGGATAAGAAGTCTGATCACGGGTTCCCCCCGCAATTTCTCATGCAGCACCCACCTGTCTCAGCTGCATGAGGCGATGATCACTCTGTGTCTGAAGCCTCATGACCACACGGCCGAAGTATCATGACTTCACAACTCTGCCCCCTTGTGACCACGCCCCGTCCCCCAATGCAAGCGTATGGGAGGGGGTGTGACGGCCGTCACGCCCCTTCCCATAGATTTGCATTGAGGGGACAGAGTGTGACATCACGATACTCCGGCGCCATGGTCGTGAGGCTTCAGACAGGGTGATCATCGCTTCATGCAGCTGAGACAGGTGAGTGCTGCATGAGAGATTGCGGGGGTCCCCGGCAGCGCGATCAGACATCTTATCCCCTTTCCTTTGGATAGGGGATAAGATGTCTTAAGGCCGGAGTAACCCTTTAAGAGTCTCCTCTGTCCTCCACACGTTATCTGTATTAATGACACCTGTTTGAACTTGTTATCAGTATAAAAGAAACCTGTCCACAACCTCATATAGTCACACTCCACACTCCACTATGGTCAAGATCAAAGAGCTGTCGAAGGACACCAGAAACAAAGTTGTAGACATGCACCAGGCTGGGAGGACTGAATCTGCGATAGGCAAGCAGCTTGATGTGAAAAAAATCCACTGTGGGACCAATGAATAGAAAATGGAAAACATATAAGACCACTGATAATCTCCCTCGATCTGGGGCTCCATGCAAGATCTCACCCCATGGTGTCAAAATGACGACAAGAATGGTGAGCAAAAATCCAAGAACCATATGGGGGGACCTAGTGAATGACCTGCAGAGAGCTGGGACCAAAGTAACAAAGGCTACCATCAGTAACACACTACGTCGCCAGGGACTCAAATCATGAAGTGCCAGATGTGTCCCCCTGCTTAAGCCAGTACATGTCCGAGCCCATCTGAAGTTTGCTAGAGAGAATTTGGATGATCCAGAAGAGTATTGGGAGAAAGTCATATGGTCAGATGAAACCAAAGTAGAAATTTTTGGTAAAAACTCAACTCGTCGTGTTTGGAAGAGAAAGAATGCTGAGTTGCATAGAAAGAACACCATACCTACTGTGATGCATGGGGTGGAAACATCATGCTTTAGGGCTGTTTTTCTGCTAAGAGACCAGGACGACTGATCCGTGTAAAGGAAAGAATGAATGGGGCCATGTATTGTGAGATTTTGAGTGAAAACCTCCTTCCATCAGCAAGGGCATTAAAGATGAAATGTGGCTGGGTCTTTCAGCATGACAATGATCCCAAGCACACCACCCGGGCAACAAAGGAGTGGCTTCATAAGAAGCATTTCAAGGTCCTGGAGTGGCCTAGCCAGTCTCCAGATCTCAACCCCATAGAAAACATTTACAGGGAGTTGAAAGTCCGTGTTGCCCAGCGACAGCTCGAAAACATCATTGCTCTAGAGGAGATCTGCATGGAGGAATAGGCAAAAATACCAGCAACAGTGTGTGAAAAACTTGTGAAGAAGACTTACAGAAAACATTTTACCTCTGTCATTGCCAACAAAGGGTATATAACAAAGTATTGAGATGAACTTTTATTATTGACCAAATACTTATTTTCCACCATAATTTGCAAATAAATTCTTTAAAAATTAGACTGTGATTTTATGGATTATTATTTACAATTTTGCACAATTACAGTTTTGCACAATTGGTGGCTGACTAAATACTTATTTTCCCCACTGTATACCTGGGATACACAATGCATGATCCTTGATTTCAGTGTTATATATGTAAATCTGAAATGAAACAATACTATATCAAGATGAAATCTACAAAACATGATAAAGATGGAGATTGCCAATATGCAGGATTTGCATTCATATGCAAATGATCTCTAGTAACCAGTATAAAATGTATGCAGATGTTGTGTCAATTGTACTTCATTTCTTCAAGTGTTAGCATACCCTTTGGCTATGGTCAATCCTCTGGTCAATAAGTGTGTAATGAATATCGATTATCAACCTTGGAACATTCATCATCTGTTTCGTCTTTATCAGATTAAATTATTAATTAGAATAAATGTATATTTATGAATGGAGAAATGAGGCAACGTGGTCTCCATCGTTGAACAAGGGCAGTGCTGCAATACCATTTGTGGGAACTGAGGGTCAAATTGGGGTAAACCATGGCTTTTGCCTTAGATTGTGTCTCAATTGGTAAATATGCACAGTCATAATGTGTGGAAGCATTTGAAGTGATATATACAGAGCCTATCCGACAGTTCATTAAACAGGAGAACTTCTGCTCACACTAATATGTGGCTGTGATACTCATTTAATACATTTTTCACACGGCTTTCTATAGAATTTTAAAGCAGCCAAATTCTCTGCATGCCCCGCTCCACAAATCCTATTTGCCCTATATCACCAGGTGAGTGCTGCTTCCCACTGAAAGGTCAGGGTGGGCCATTGGCTCCCCACTCCTCACTCTCCTTTTAAATGGGGTACTACGGCCCTAAGACATCTTATCCCCTATCCAAAGTATAGGGGATAAGATGTTTGAACGCGGGTATCCCGCCACTGGGGACCCCTGAAATCTCTCATGCAGCACCCACCTGTGGGAGCTGCACGAAGCGATGATCATTCCGAGTCTGAAGCCTCATGACCACGGACCGGAAGTATCATGACGTCACGCCCCCTCCCATAGACTTGCATTGAGGTGGCGGGGTGTGACGTCATACGGGGCGGAGTCGTGATGTCACGGCCCCGTGGTCATGAGGCTTCAGACTCGGAGCCTCCAGCGCTGCTTGGAGTTCAAACAGGTGGGTGCTGCATGAGAGATAGCAGTGGTCCCCAGCAGTGGGACCCCCGCGATCAGACATCTTATCACCTTATCCCCTATCCTTTGGATAGGGGATAAGATGTCTTAGGGCCCAAGTACCCCTTCAAGCTTCATGCATATTTAGTGCCGCAACTTGAAAACACCCAGCACAGTGGTTCCAATTGTGAATAAAATACATCTTCATTTCATATCCATTAAAATTCTATCTTAGAAGCTGTGTTGGGGTACATATCCCCCACCCCCATTTTCTTGCTATTTAATTTGGCAGACATATTTAGGCCGGCAGCATAAAAGGGAAGAAGAGCAGCCAAAAATGCTGAATTCTTGGGCAGGCAGTTGGAGGACATTATCAGGCATGCTGCCAAACCTAGTTTGTATAGCATGAAATGGAGGAACCACTTCATGGAGTAAGTTCCATTTTTTTTTCTTCAAGTGAGCACTGTTGGATGTGGAGAAAGGGAGGGCTATTTGGGGGCACTATTGAGGGGCCTAAAGGGGTACTCTGGTAGAATTTTTTTCCTCTTCAGATCAACTGTTGCCAGCAAGTTAAACAAATTGATAAGTTACTTCTATTGCAAAATCTTAATCTTTATTGTACTTAGCTGCTGTATGCTTCACAGGAAGTTCATTTCTTTTTGAATGTCTTTTCTGTGTGACCACAGTGCTCTCTGCTGACACCTCTGTCAGGAACAAATCGCCATAGCAAACCTATCCTGCTCTGGACAGCTCCTAACATGGACAGAGGTGTCAGCAAATTTCAAAAAGAAAAGAACAGTAGCTGACAAGTACTGGAAGGATTTTGTTGTTTTTTTAATAGAAGTAATTTGAAAAAATAAATGTTTTCCACCGGAGTACCCCTTTAACACACTGAGCAGGCACTAATAAGGGGCTTAATACCTTGTTGGGCACTGTGAGGGGGCATTATTGAGGGGCTAAATACTGTGCAGGGGCACTATTGACAGGCTAAATACTGTATGAGGGCACTATTTAGGGCCTCAATCCTGTCTGGGGCAGTATAGGGCGCTCACTACTTTGTGGAGGCTCTCTCTTTTTGGGGGCTAAGTACTGTGAGGGTGCAATATTAGAGTTGGCTAATTACTGCATGGGAGCATTATTGTGTGTAATTATTGTGCAGGGGCACTTTGGGTTGTGAATACTATGATACCATTGCATAGGGGCACTAACTATTGGGGGCAAAGACTGTGTGAGGGCACTAATACTGTGTGGGTCCCAAAAGGGGGCATTTGTTTAATATTTGTTATTTTATAGAGTGTTGGTCTCAGTATATTGGATTTGATCAATAATATTATGATGGTGATATATATGTGATAATACTTTCTTTTATATTTGTACTGTTAAACACAGCAGATTTTTTTTTACATAAACCTGCTGTGGAAAATTTTCAGCATACCAGCCCTTTTGTGAACTAGGGAAACAAGAAGGAAAGGAGAAGTGGAAGCTGGAGTCACGCTGTCATGGAAGGAGGAAAAATGGATCAAAGGCATTGGTAGCAAACTGTCTTATTCTGGTACAAGATGCACGCAACGCGTTTCAAAACCCATCTGGTGTTTTCATCAGAAGCCTGATGAAAAAACCAAATGGGTTTTGAAACGCGTTGCGTGCACCTTGTACCAGAATAAAACAGTTTGCTACCAATACCTTTGATCCATTTTTTCTCTTCCGTGACTGCGCGACTCCAGCTTCCACTTCTCCTTTCCTCCTTGTTTCCATTGTCTTCACGCTCTGTGCTTATGTGGGAAGCCGCTGCAGTCTCTTGGAAATACACACCCTTCCGAGAGTTGTGCCTCTCCAGCACAACAAAATCAGGTGAGTGAGTTTCCTACAAAATCTTCCTCACTTTGATTCCACCATTGATTCCACACAGGGAGCGCTCCGTGTTCTTTTGATTTCTTATGAACTATAGATATGTTGTGTGAGGGTAACCCAAAGTTTTATGAACAGCCTGAGTGCACCATGGTACACCATACATAAAATCATTAAAATAAGAAAGATTCATACATAGGTGATGTATATTGACATGACATACTTGTAAAAAAGTAACCTAGGACATTGATAAACCTTGATAAAGGAATGTCGAAACATGCCGGTTTTTAATGTATGGTTCATCTGACTATATAAAGGACATGGATTAAAAATACATTTTTATATATTTTTCCTACACTTGGAGTTCTGGATCGGAGAGTGTCGGTGAAAAGATTCCTCCAGAACCTAGGACATATGCAACCATTGTGATTCCTACTACATAAAAGCCCAGTATGTATCCAAAACTAATACTACATCATTGGTACGTGTGATGCATTAATATTTTATTTAAAGTATAATAAAATGTAGCAAAGTGGAAAAATAAGTCGAGAAAGTATAAACCATCATTTTACCAAAAAAAAATCCATCATTATTGCAGACGAACAAACTAAAAACATTGGTATTTGGTAATATTCTTATTATTTGTAAGGCTGGGTTCACCTATGTCCAGCATCTGGCATAGGTAAACTCAGCCTAGACGCAACTAATGCCATAATTGATGACAGCGGTCATCAGTTGTCGTCAGCTGTATGGCATCCGGTGTTCAATATTTCTGGATGCAGCAAGATGCGTTCCCCTGTCTGGTGCCCTCTGGTGTGTCCAACCATCTGGTGTCAAACTTGAGACACTGGATGATTGTGAACTGTCCCGTTCAAATGAATGGGATCGGTACTAGCATCAGTTTCCCTCCGGTGCATGTCAGAGGGAAACTATGCCGGACGGCTGACATATGTGAACAAAGCCTAACAACCCCTACTACAATCATCCTGCCTCCCATTAGACTTGACATAAAGGTATCAAAATTGTTTTGGTATCGACTCGGACTGTGGACAGCGACTTATTGTGTGTATGTTTAGTTGTCTGAGTGATTCTATTTCGTCTCCCGACCTCCGTCTGTATTATAGTTTATTTTGACTGGACTGCCCTCACTTATTCTAAGTAGGGATTGTCACCGTGGTTACAGACCCACTACCTAGGGCAGGTACTTAGGTAGGCAGAGATAGGGGGAGTGGGTGAGAATAGTGTGCACTCCTTCCCTGCCCAGACATGACAGGTAATGGTTAAAATAAAATGAATAATTTCTGACAATTGTAGTAGCACATGTAGTAAATATATCAATAAAGTCTTTTAGTCATTGTATCCCATGGGACACTAAATGTATATCACTCACTATCAAGAAGGTGTTACTTTAACATATTAATATAGATTTGAGGAGTGGGGAAAGGACAACCAAGGCTGTGATATCTTATAGTAAATAACTACTGAATTGGTCCTTATAGCTTATAGGGGTACTCCACTGGAATTTTTTTTTTTTTTTTTTTAAATCAACTGGTGCCAGAAAGTTAAACGTTTGTAAATTACTTCTATATGAAAATCTTAACCCTTCCAGTACATCATCTGCTGTATGCTCCACAGGAAGTTTTTTTTCTTTTTCCTTTCTGTCTGATCACAGTGCTCTCTGCTGACACCTCTGTCCATTTTAGGAACTGTCCAGAGTAGAAGCAAATCCCCATAGCATACCTATCCTGCTATGGACAGTTCCAGACATGGACAACGGTGTCAGCAGAGAGCACTGTGGTAAGACAGAAAATAAAATTTAAAGGAACTTCCTGTAGAGCATACAGCAGCTGATAAGTACTGGAAGGATTAAGATTTTTATATAGAAGTAATTTACAAATCTGTTTAACTTTCTGGCATCAGTGAATAAAAAAAATTCCAGCGTAATACCCCTTTAAGTTATTAAAGGCAAAGGAAAGAACCCAGCGTTCGAAAAGTCCGAAAGGTTTGTCTATCCTTTTTTCTGGTCGTCACCTCAGTACATACTAACCAATCTTACAGGTTCCTCGCTCTCCTATGACACATCAAAGGGCCCATGGAAAACTACTTTATCATAGGGAAGTTATTTTTTAAGATGTAACAATGTTTATTCAGAATTCTAGAGCTGAAACTCACGGCTGATTAATTCATAATGAATTTGACATTTGGATCAATGTTATTCAAGAATGTTATTAAAGAATTCTTGAATAACATCGATCCAAAGATCATATTCACTATGACTCAATCAGCCGTGAGTGTTAGTTTTTTGGATGTGCTTGTTGTGACCAATTACATACTCAATTATATATGTTAAGCCAACTGATAAGAATACTTTGTTACATTATAATAGTAATTAGTGTTGCTCGCGAATATTCGCAATGCGAATTTTATTCGCGAATATCGCATATTCGCGAATATAGCACTATATATATTCGCAATTACAAATATTCTTTTTTTTCACAGTACACATCACAGTGATCATCCCTCTCTGCTTCCAGCTTGTGTGGTGTAAAGAAGGCTCTAATACTACTGTGTGAGACTGGTGTGCGAATTTTCTTATATGCAAATATTTGCATATACAAATTTTCGCATATGCGATTTTTTTTGTATATGCTAATTTTCGCATATACGAAAATAAAACGCGCATATTACGAATATGCAAATTTAGCGAATATATGACGAATATTCGTCCATAAATTAGCAAAATATCGCAAATTCGAATATGGCCTATGCCGCTCAACACTATTAACAACCACGGACATAAATATACGTCCTGGTTTGGCGGGACTTCACGCACCAGGACGTACATTTACGTCCCGTGTATGACCGCGAGCAGCGGGGGACCCGCTGGTAATGGCCGACATCGCTGGGATGTCCGCCAATAACCCCTCAGATGCCATGATCAATACAGATCACGGCATCTGCGGCAGTGCGGCACTTTGAATGGATGATTGGATCGCCCGCAGCGCTGCCACGGCGATCCGATCATCCAGCATGGCCGTCTCCCAGGGTCTTCTGCTCTGGTCTGAGATCGAGCACACCAGAGCAGAAGATCACCGATAATAATGATCAGTGCTATGTCCTATACATAGCACTGAACAGTATTAGCAATCAAAAGATTGCTATAGATAGTCTCCTATGGGGACAGTATCATTTTAATCGTATTGACCCACAGAACAAAGAAAACATGTCATTTTTACCGTAAAGTGTATAGTGTGAAAACAAAACCCTCCAAAATGTGCAAAGTTGTGGTTTTCATTTAAATTTCCTCCCTAAGAATTTTTTTTTGGGTTCGCCGTACATTTTATGTTAAAATGAGAGGTTTCATTACAAAGTACAATTGGTCATGCAAAAAACAAGCCCTTATATGGCTCTGTATGTGGAAATATAAAGGAGTTATGGATTTTAGAAGGCGAGGAGGAAAAAACGAAAACGCAAAACTAAAATTGGCCTGGTCCTTTAGGTTAAAATGGGCTTGGTCCTTAAGGGGTTAAGGACTGAGGGCGTATGGGTATCCCCTTGGGAATTTCGGTCCCCGTTGCTAGCCAGTCGGGGAACAGACCAGGATCCCGGCATAGCGGGTCGGGCCTGGCCCCTGTTAGAGGCCGGGACCCGTGGCTAATAGCATGCGGCACTGATCGCAGTGCCGTGCATTATTAACCCTTTAGACGCGGCTATCAAAGTTGAACACCGTGTCTAAAATGAAAGTAAACTGCACCCGGCTATCTCAGTGGGCTGTTCGGGATCGCCGTGGCGAACAGCAGGAGGGTCCCCTACCTTCCTCCTCTCTGTCCGATCGCCGAATCTCTGCTCCGTGAGATCCAGGCATGAGCAGTCAAGCTGCAGAATCATTGATCAATGTAAAAGATCAGTGTTATAGCCCCCTATTGGAGCTATAACACTGCAATGAAAAAAAAAAGTGAAGATAATTTAACCCCTTCCCTAATAAAAGTTTGAATCAACCCCCTTTCCCCCCCCCCCACAAAAAAAGTGTAAATAAAAAACAAGCATATGTGGTAATGTCCGAATTATAAAAATGTATCGTTAATTAAACCGCACGGTCAATGGCGTACATGCAAAAACAAAATCCAAAGTAGCATATTTTTGGTCACTTTTTATGTCATGGAAAAATTTGTAAAAAGCTATCAAAAAGTGCAATCAATAAAAAAAAAAAAAAAAGTACCGCTAAAAAGCAGCGCAAATAATGAGCCCTCATACTGCCCCATACCTGAAGAAAAAAAAAAAAAGTTATAGGGGTCAAAAGATGACAATTTTAAACGTATACATTTTTCTGCATGTAGTTATGATTTTTTCCAGAAGTACGACAAAATCAAACCTATATAGTAGGGTATATTTTAAACGTATGGACCTAGAAAATAAAGATAAGGTGTCATTTTTACTGAAAAATGGACTGCGTAGAAATGGAAGCCCCCAAAAGTTACAAAATCAACTAGTGCAAGAAAGTTAAACAGATTTGTAAATTACTTCTATTAAAAATTCTTTACCCTTCCAGTACTTATTAGCAGCTGTATGCTACAGAGGAAATTCTTTTATTTTTGAATTTCTTTTTTGGCTTGTCCACAGTGCTCTCTGCTGACACCTGATGCCCATTTCAGAAACTGTGCAGAGCAGGAGAAAATCCAAATCCCCATAGCAAACATATGCTGCTCTGGACAGTTCCAGAGGTGTCAGTAGAGAGGACTGTGGACAAGCCAAAAAAGAAATTCAAAAATAAAAGAATTTCCTCTGTAGCATACAGCTGCTATTAAGTCCTGGAAGGGTAAAGATTTAATTTTTTTTAATAGAAGTTCTGGCACCAGTTGATAAAAAAAAAAAAAAAAAAAGTTTACCACCGGAGCAAATGAGCACACTTTTTTTTAAGCCACTGGACAAGATTTCTTTGACAAATAAGCAATATGAAAGGTTTAAAAAAAATATGCAAATATATGCACACCTGAATGTGTAAATAAGACTGATACTTGTTTACCATCTAGTACATTTACAGAGAGGGGTCATTGTCCACAAAACAATAGTGAGATATCCTTGTGTGAACGTATTCAAACGATTTGAAGACCTTGCTTTTTGTCCTTTTTGTCTCAAAAGACCCCATGAAAAGCACTCGATTGATTTATATTGTATTGAAGGCTATGTATCCTTTATTATATAGCTTACTGTTTGTTTGGATACCCCATTCCAAACTTGGCTTATAGAACTGGCTGTAGAGAGCATTTAAAAAAAAAAAAATTTAACAAAAAGTTGCATGGGTGAAAACGTTGCAGAGAAGTAAAAAAAGTGGTGTTCTAAAGATAACTTTTGCAAAAAATGTGTGCTCGCACCATATTTATCACATGCCCAGCACCATTTAATACATTTGGTGCATGTACACTTTAACCACACCATCAAAATCTATGTATATCAGCGCACCTACACTGACTTTTATAAATGTCCCCCATAGTATTTGGCTCTTTTGATACACACATTACTGACTTAAAAAGTACATGTCACCAAAACTAAACTTTTAATATATTGTTCCTTATGTAATTATAAGACACTTTGTTAAAATTCTCAATACAGGAATTTAGGTGCACTACTGTGGTAGATGTGTACAATGACATTGGATAACCCCCAACACTGATGTCAAAATTGAGACATTAGCCAGTATATCCTTATATGAAGGACACACCTGAGCCGGCACACCAACGCCAAGGTTTCTCAAGTGGCACGGGACCTAGCACTAACCTACCTGTGCTGTATGGGCAATACCAGGGGCCAGTGGGCAATTACAGCAGCATTAGATCAAACTCACAACCTGCTCCCAGTTCACTCCAGTGTGGCTAAACACACATACAATGGGAGGAGGAAGGAAGGCTATGAGCCCCACCCAAGTAGGCTGATATTTTGCCAGCCTCACAGGTGCACGTTAATACTTCCTATAATAGTGATTAACCCCTTAAGGACGCATCCCTTTTTCGCAATTCTGACCACCGTCGCTTTACGAATTAACCCCTTAAGGACAATGGACGTACTCCTACGCCCCCATTTCCAAGTCCTTAAGGACCGAGGACGTAGGAGTACGTCCTGTCCTTTCCCGGCCCCCTGCCGCTAACCGGAGGGGAGCCGGTGCCCGATGCCTGCTGAAATCGTTCAACAGGCATCGCGGCATATCGCCCAGGGGGGTCATTATGCCCCCCCATGTCGGCGATGGCCGCAGATCGCTGGACAATTCAGTCCAGCGATCTGCGGCGATTCCGGGTCAATCGGGTCTCCAGTGACCCGGTGACCCGGAATTACTGGATGATCCGCCCCGAACAGCCCCGAACAGCCAGACGGCCCCGAACAGCCAGAGCCTGCAGGGGTGAGGTGGCACTGGTGCCACCTCACGATCGCCCTGATTCGTCGGCCGGAATACCGGCCGACGAATCAGGGCGCCTGCTGCGGGTGTCACTCCCGCACCCGCTCCGCCCCTGTTCCGGAGGACGTGAGCGGATGCGGGACGTGCACCCCGGGTGCTGGGGACCCCGATCCCCGGCGTTAATGTTGGGATCGGGGCCCCAGGAGCGACGACGGCGGCGGCGGCGGCGGGACTGACCTGTGCGGCGATCAAGCAGCAGCAGGAGGTGAGTGACAGCCTCCTGCTGTTGCTTAGCAACAGCTCCCAGCATGCAAAAAGGGCATGCTGGGAGCTGTAGTTATGCAACAGGAGGAGGCAGACCACCACAACTCCCAGCATGCACTTATGGGCATGCTGGGACTTATGGTTTTGCAACAGCTGGAGGCACATTCTTTCTATGGAAAAGTGTACCTTCAGCTGTTGTGTAACTACAACTCCCAGCTTGCACAAACAGCTTAAGGGCATGCTGGGAGTTGTAGTGGTGCATCTGCTGGTTGCATAACTACAACTCCCAGAATGCCCGTTGGCTGTCGGTGACTGCTGAGAGTTGTAGTTTTGCAACAGCTGAAGGCACACTGAGTTAAGTAGCAAACCAGTGTGTCTCCAGCTGTTGCATAACTACAATCCCCAGCATCCCCAGCCAAAGTAGTATGCCTCCGGCTGTTGCATAACTACAACACCCAGCATGCCCTTCCGCTGTCCGTACATGCTGGGGGTTGTAGCTTTTGCAACAGCTGAAGGCACACTGTTTGCAAAACACTGAGTTTGTTGTCAAACTCGGTGTTTCACAACCTGTGTGTCTCCAGCTGTTGCAAAACTACAACTCCCAGCATGCACTGATAGACCGTACATGCTGGGAGTTGTAGTTTTGCAACAGCTGGATGTCCCCCCCAATGTGAATGTACAGGGTACACTCACATGGGCGGAGGATTACAGTAAGTATCCGGCTGCAAGTTTGAGCTGCAGCAAATTTTCTGCTGCAGCTCAAGCTGCCAGCGAGAAACTACTGTGAACCCCCCGCCCGTGCGACTGTACCCTAAAAACACTACTCTAACACACAATAAAATAAAAAGTAAAAAAACACTACATATACACATACCCCTACAATAAAAATGAAAAACGTCTGGTACGCCACCGTTTCCAAAACGGAGCCTCCAGCTGTTGCAAAACTACAACTCCCAGCATGCACTGATAGACCGTACATGCTGGGAGTTGTAGTTTTGCAACAGCTGGATGCCCCCCCCCCCAATGTGAACGTACAGGGTACACTCACATGGGCGGAGGATTACAGTAAGTATCCGGCTGCAAGTTTGAGCTGAGGCAAATTTTCTGCCGCTGCTCAAACTGCCAGCGAGAAACTACTGTGAACCCCCCGCCCGTGCGACTGTACCCTAAAAACACTACACTACACTAACGCACAATAAAATAAAAAGTAAAAAACACTACATATACACATACCCCTACACAGCCCCCCTCCCCTCCCCAATAAAAATGAAAAACGTCTGGTACGCCACTGTTTCCAAAACGGAGCCTCCAGCTGTTGCAAAACAACTACTCCCAGTATTACCAGATAGCCACTGACTGTCCAGGCATGCTGGGACTTTTACAACAGCTGGAGGCACCCTATTTGGGAATCACTGGCGTAGAATACCCCTATGTCCACCCCTATGCAATCCCTAATTTAGGCCTCAAATGCGCATGGCACTCTCACTTTGGAGCCCTGTCGTATTTCAAGGCAACAGCTTAGGGTCACATATGGGGTATCGCCATACTCGGGAGAAATTGTGTTACAAATTATGGGGGTATTTTCTGCTATTACCCTTTTTAAAAATCAAAAATTTTGGGGAAACCAACATTTTAGGTAAAATTTTTTTTTTTTTTTTTAACATAAAGGTGTTTTCTGAATCGGGAGAAATTGGGCTTCAAATTTTGGGGGGTATTTTCTGCTATTACCCTTTTTAAAAATTTTAACATTTTGGGAAACCAAGCATTTTAGGTAAAATTTTTTTTTTTTTTTTAACATATGCAAAAGTTGTGAAACACCTGTAGGGTATTAAGGTTCACTTTACCCCTTTTTATGTTCCCCGAGGGGTCTGGTTTCCAAAATGGTATGCCATGTGTTTTTTTTTTGCGGTTCTGGCACCATAGGGGCTTCCTAAATGCGGCATGCCCCTAGAGCAAAATTTGCTTTCAAAAAGCCAAATGTGACTCCTTCTCTTCTGAGACCTGTAGTGCGCCAGCAGAGCACTTTTCACCCCCATATGGGGTGTTTTCTGAATCGGGAGAAATTGGGCTTCAAATTTTGGGGGGTATTTTCTGCTATAATCCTTTTTAAAAATGTAACATTTTTGGGAAACCAAGCATTTTAGGTAAAACTTTTTTTTTTTTTTTTTACATATGCAAAAGTCGTGAATCCCCTGTGGGGTATTAAGGTTCACTTTACCCCTTGTTACGTTCCCTGAGGGGTCTAGTTTCCAAAATGGTATGCCATGTGTTTTTTTTTTTGCTGTCCTGGCACCATAGGGGCTTCCTAAAGGTGACATGCCCCCCAAAAACCATTTGACGCTCCTTCCCTTCTGAGCCCTCTACTGCGCCCGCCGAACAATTAACATAGACATATGAGGTATGTGCTTACTCGAGAGAAATTGGGTTTCAATTTTCTCCTTTTTACCCCTTGCAAAAATTCAAAAATTGGGTCTACAAGAACATGCGAGTGTAAAAAATGAAGATTGTGAATTTTCTCCTTCACTTTTCTGCTATTCCTGTGAAACACCTAAAGGGTTAATACACTTATTGAATGTCATTTTGAATACTTTGGGGGGTGTAGTTTTTATAATGGGGTCATTTATGGGGTATTTCTAATATGAAGACCCTTCAAATCCACTTCAAACCTGAACTGGTCCATGAAAAATAGCGAATTTGAAAATTTTGTGAAAAATGTCCAAATTGCTGCTGAACTTTGAAGCCCTCTGGTGTCTTCCAAAAGTAAAAACTCATAAATGTTATGATGCAAACATAAAGTAGACATATTGTATATGTGAACCCAAAAATGTTTTATTTTGAATATCCATTTTCCTTACAAGCAGAGAGCTTCAAAGTTAGAAAAATTCAAAATTTTCATTTTTTTCATCAAATTTTGGGATTTTTCACCAAGAAAGGATGCAAGTTACCATAAAATTTTACCACTAAGTTAAAGTAGAATATGTCACGAAAAAACAATCTCGGAATCAGAATGATAACTAAAAGCATTCCAGAGTTATTAATGTTTAAAGTGACAGTGGTCAGAATTGCAAAAAACGCTCCGGTCCTTAAGGTATAAAATGGCCTGGTCCTTAAGGGGTTAATAACTCAAAAACACTTTTACCGAATATTCTGATTCTGAGATTGTTTTTTCGTGACATATTCTACTTTATTTTGGTGGCAAATTTTCGACGTTACTTGCATCCTTTTTTGGTGAAAAGTCTTAAAATGTCATGAAAATTTTGAAAATTTAGCATTTTTCTAAATTTGAAGCTCTCTACTTGTAAGGAAAATGGATATTCCCAATACATTTTATTTTTATTCACAAATACAATATGTCCACTTTATGTTGGCATCATAAAATGGACATATTTTTGCTTTTTGAAAAAATGAGAGGGCTTCAAAGTAGAGCAGCAATTTTCTAAAATTTCATGAAAATTACTAAATCTGAAGGGACAGATGTTACAGAACTACAACTCCCAGCATGTCTGGGCAGTCCAGGCATGCTGAGAGTTGTAGTTTAGCAACATCTGGATGGCTACCGTTTGGGCACCACTGTAACAGTGGTCTCCAAACTGTGACCCTCCAGATGTTGCAAAACTACAACTCCCAGCATGCCCAGACAGCCTTTGGCTGTCTGGGCATGCTGGGAGTTGCAGTTTGGCCTTCCTAGTGGTTGCCACAGTAAAGATCACTTTACTTTCACTTACAATCCCCCCCAGTAGTTTCCCTACCTGAGCCAGGATCCAGCAGTCTCCAGCGAAGATCGGGGGTTCCCCAGGCATCTTCTCTTGCAGGTACCGGCCTCCATCTTCTTCCCACGATCCCCTTGACATCCAGGGGTGGGCAGAATGGGGGGTTGCAGGCATTTCGGTCCACTCCCCAACCGGCTAGCGGCGGGGACCGGAATTCCCACGGGACTCGGGATGCAGGGCTCGGGATGCAGGGCGTATGCATACGCCCAGTGTCCTGAACAGGTTAAGGCGCATTACATTTGGGAGTTTATACACCTCCAAGTATAAGATTTGAACAACAAGAAAAAAACGTGGTCTCAAATGGCAGGAAATGCTCAACCTCAAATGCCTTTATGCTGGGGGAGCAGATCCTGTGCTTGTGGGCCATTGCTAAGGGCGATCACCAGCCTAACATGCATACAATGGAAGATGCCTGCAGCAGACTAAAAGTGCCACAATGGCATCCTACACCCAATGAAAAGTGTGTAACAATTAGAATAATGCATACATTTAGGTGCACTACTGTGCTAGATGTAAACAGTAAAATATGACTAACCCTCAAACTGATGTTAAAATTGAGGCATTAGCCAGTATAACCTTATATGAAGGACATACCTGAGCCCGCACACCAATGCCAAGTGTTACAATTCTCAACCTTTATGTGTTTTTAATGGGATTCTGTTCTGTTCCCTGCCGCAAGTCAAGCAGTTAGTTTGGTCTCCTCCCGGCCTAGCAGGAGACCAAATTCAGGAAGTGCATGCGGGGCATGGCTAAGCACAGCTCTCCCAGGCTTCGGTGATGTTGCACCTGCTGGGGAACAACCGCTTTCTCCTCCACAATGTGAGCAAGGGGAAAAGTATGATACAGAGTATTTTAAACCATTTAATGACATAGGACTATGTACGACATGTACGCCCTGGTGACCTGGTACTTAACGCACCAGGACATACATTTATGTCCTATACATGACGCAAGCACCGTGCCAGTGCTCTCATCATGCGCGCCAGGTCCTGGCTGCTGGTAATGGTGTACATTAGTAATCGCGCTGATGTCCACCATTAACCCCCGGCCGCAAGGGGACGTTTATTAACATCCATTTGCTGCTCTCGAGGTATGACGCACGCTCAGCAGGTGAGCGTGCAGCATATCCGGTAGGTCCCGGTTGCTATAAGCAACCAGGTCCCATGCCTAATGTCGGACATCATCGATCGGTCTGATGCCCGGTATTAACCCTTTAGACACAGCGATCAAACTTGATTGCCGCATCTAAAACTAAAGTAAATAATGCCGATTAGCTCAACAGTGCTGTTTGGGACCGCCGCGGTGAAATCGCGGCAGCCCAAACAGCTTGCAGGACGGGAGGAGGATCCCTACCTACCTCCTCGCTGTCCGATCACCGAATGACTGCTCTGTGCCTGAGATCCAGGCAGGAGCAGTCAAGCGACAATAACACTGATCAGTGTTTTGCTATTGCATAACAGTGATCAGTGTATTCAAATAGTGTGTGCAATGTTATAGTCCCCTATGGGAGCTACAACATTGCAAATAATTATGTGTAAAAAAAAAAGTTAATAAAGATAATTTAATAAACCTAATAAAAGTTTGAATCACCCCCCTTTTCCCATAAAAAAAAAAACTGTGTAAATAAAAATAAACATAATTGGTATCGCCGCGTAAATGTCCGAACTATAAAAATATGTTGTTAATTAAACCGCATGGTCAATGGCGTACACTTAAAAAATTCCAAAGTGCAAAATTGCTTATTTTTTGTCACTTTTTATACCATAAAAAAATTAATAAAAAGTGATCAAAAAGTCCAACCAAAATAAAAATGGTACTGATAAAAACTTCAGATCATTGCACAAAAAATTAGCCCTCATACTGCCCCTTATACAGAAAAATAAAAGAGTTATAGGGGTCAGAAGATGACATTTTTCAACATACAAATTTTGGTGCATGTAGTTATATCTTTTTTTAGTAGTAAAATAAAATCGAACCTATATAAATTGGGTATTCTTGCAACCGTATGGACCTACAGAATAAATATTAGGTGCAATTTTTACCGAAAACTGCACTGCATAGAGACGGAAGCCGCTAAAAATTACAAAATGGCTTTTTTTATTTATTTTGCCCCACAAATAATTTTTTTCTGGTTTTGCAGTAGATTTTGTAGTGAAATTATTCAAAGAACAAGCCCTCATATGGATTTCTAGGTGCAAAATTGAAAGTGTTATGATTTTTAGAAGGTGAGGAGGAAAAATGAAAAGTGCAAAAATGAAAAATCGCCAAAGAGGGAAGGGGTTAGGGGTTAACCCCTCAAATGGCGTGATCAATACAGATAAGGGTATCTGTGGGAATGCGGTCATTAAAATGGATGAACACCGTGGGCGATCCGAACTCCGACATGGCGGCCAGAGGGAAAAAGGGAGAAAGCCCCTCCCCCAATAAAAACTTTTTCCCATTTTATCCCAAAAAGCATTAAAAAAAATTTCAATAAACATATTTGGTATCACCGCGTACGTAAATGTCCGCACTATAAAAATATCATGTTAAGGTGTAAGGTGAACGGTGCAAACGTAAAAACAAGTCTAAAATTACTGCATTTCCAATTATAATTTTTTTTTATAAAAAGCGATTATAAAGTAACATATATGCAAAAGTGGTACCAATAAAAAGTACAGATCACAGCACAAAAAATTAACCCTCATACAGCCCTGTTGAAAAAGTTTGATATTTTTTTAACCCCTTAATGACCAAGGACGTATATTTAGGTGACCCCGCGTCATATTGGGTCGGTCCCGGCATGTATCTGAAGCTGGGACCCAGTGCTAATAGCGCGCGGCAGCGATCGCGGTGCCGCGGGCTATTAACCCTTTAGACACGGCGTTCAATGTTGAACTGCGTCTAAAACAAAAGTGAAAGCTATCCGGCTGCTCAGTGGGGCTGATCGGGACCACCGCAGTGAAAATGCGGTGTCCCGTTCAGCTGGGACACAAGCGGAGGTCCTCTTAACTTCCTCCAGCGTGTCCCTTCGGCGATTGATTGCTCCAAGCCTGAGATGCAGGCCTGAGCAATCGACCGCCGATAACACTGATCAATGCAAAGCTATGGCTTTGCAGTGAACAGGGTATAAGATCAGTGTGTGCAATGTTATAGCCCCCTATGGGAGCTATAACACTGCAAAAAAAAAGTGTAAAAAAAAAGTTAATAAATGTCATTTAACCAACTTTTCCCATGTAAATAAAAATAAATAAACACATATGTGGTATTGCCGCTTGCGTAAATGTCCGAACTATAAAAATATATAATTAACTAAACCGCACGGTCAATGGCTTACGCGCAAACAAATTCCAAAGTCCAGAATAACGTATTTTTGGTCACTTTTTATACCATGAAAAAATGAATAAAAAGCAATCAAAAAGTACGATCAATACAACAATGGTACCGGTAAAAACTTAATATTACGGCGCAAAAAATGAGCCCTCAAATTGCCCCATAAGCGGTAAAATAAAAAAGTTATAGGGGTCAGAAAATGACAATTTTAAACGTATAAATTTTTCTGCATGTAGTTATGATTTTTTACAGATGTACAACAAAATCAAACCTACATAAGTAGGGTGTCATTTTAATCGTACGGACCAACAGAATAAAGATAAGGTGTCATTCTTACCGAAAAATGGACTGTGTAGAAACGGAAGCCCCCAAAAGTTACAAAATGTTGTTTTTTCTTCAATTTCGCCGCACAATGATTTTTTTTCCATTTCGCGGTAGATTTTTGGGTAAAATGACTGATGTCACTGCAAAGTAAAATTGGTGGCGCAAAAAAATAAGCCATCATATGGATTTTTAGGTGCAAAATTGAAAGGGTTATGATTTTTAAATGGTGAGGAGTAAAAAACGAAAGTGCAAAAACTGAAAAACCCGTGGTCCTTAAGGGGTTAAAGCTACAAAATAATAGAAAAGCATATAATATGAGTATCATTCCAATCGCATTGACCCACAGTATAAAGAAAACATGTCATGTTTCCCGTAAAAAGTATGGGGTGAAAACGAAACCTTCCAAAATTAGCAAAATAGTGTTTTTCTTTTCAATTTCCCCACACAAATTATATTTTTTTGGTTGCATGATACATTTTATGGTAAAATCATTGATGTAATTATGAAGGACTATTGTTCACACAAAAAATAAACCCTCATATGGGTCTGTGGATGAAAACATAAAAGAGTTATGATTTTTAGAAGGCGAGAAGGAGGGAGCGTGGCTTGGTGCCGACGGTGATGGCCGCACATTAGAGAGGCTCCCACGCCCATGGCCAAAAACTAGCTAAAAACTGTTGACCCTGCATACATTAGATAGGGAAGACCTCCAAATGCTTCACGAAGCCCCCCTCCACTACCCGGACGGCAAATCACCAGCCGGAGGCATCCGCCGGTATTTTGAGACACCTCCGGCCTCTGCATCATCCTCACCGCCCGCCAATACGGGCCCCGCTCTCGGCCTATGCTCCAGATCACGGGGGCTCACCTCTCTCCACGCCGTGGACCCTCGAGTGCTTCAGTCTTTGACTCCGGACCTGCCTGACGACTGCCACCAACTCCAGCTGTCCTACCTGGGCTCACCGGGCTCTCCTGTCTCCTGCGTCCGGCGCTGAAGCACAGACCTTGCAGCTTATGGTCCCGGGTGCCGCTCCCGCGGTTTCGCCTGCATCCTCTGCTGAGAAGCCGGCCACGGCGGTGAGTGACAGCCCTAGCTTGCCAGTCGGGCATCCCTGTTCACCGGATGAGGCATGGCCACCCTTGCCTGAAGAGCTCCTGCTCCCCTCCTGTCCCACCGCAGGTCCGCCATCTTGGGCCTCTTTAGTGAAGGGCCTGTCTCCATCCCTCCCCTGGCCCAAGGGAACAGCAAATCAGCCCTTCTCCACAGACACCCCCATCATCAGCTATTGCTGCAGAGAAACTGGAGCATCCCCAAACTTTGTTACCCACCTTCCAGGAGACAGCATCTGGGCCTCCAACACCTAGGCCTCCAGTACCCCTCCTTCACTCGCTTCTGGACCCCAGCTCAGCCTGCAGTGTACCCCCTGTACCTCCCAAGCCGCAAAGAACCCGGTCCTCCAACAAGATGGCCGCTGGCACCCCTCACCTGTCCTCCCAGGGGGGCACCCCACTTGTTCTGGGATCACCGCCCCCCTCCAGGGACTCTGTCCTTATTTTGGGAAGCCTCGCGTGCACCTGACCTCACCTGCTCAGGCCTCCCTGCGCTCTCACCCTCTCTGCCTGATTTAAGTTTGCTCCTCTCCCAAATTCCAACCAAAGAGGACTTTCATTCACTCATTGCCGAAGTTAAAGACACAAGCAGGGTGGAAATATCATCCCTGTATCAAGATTTGCAACATGTCTCCGATCGGGTTGAAGGTCTCGACGATGCTCATGATACCACTAGGGCATACATCGCCCAACTTCATGCTACAATTACATCTCAAACTGACTTTCTCTGTGATTTACATGTCCATGTTGCGGATTTGGACAATATCAGGGTGAGGGGGCTCCCGGGAAGCTACCCACGCGGAAGATCTTCATGTCACTCTGGAAGCCATCTTTAATCTTCTTCTGGAGAAGCTGCCTTCTCACAAGTAGTGATGAGCGGCATTGCCCATATTCGAATTCGCGATATTTCGCGAATATATAGACTAATATTCGTCCTATATTCACAAATTTCGCATATTCTTTATATTCGCACATTCGCATATGTGAATATTCACATATGTGAATATTCGCATATTCGCGTATTCGTGGAAGAAAACAGTGAGGGGGTGGGCAACTTTACTATTGGTTGCTAGGGATGTTGTTGATAACTTCTGACAAGTGTATTTGCATCATTCTATTTGGCCCACAAGTGAAAAGAATGAATATGCGAATATTCACATATGCGAATATGCGCATATGCAGAAAAAAGTGAATATTCGTAATATTCACAATATTCGCAAATAATGCGATACTCGCATTAAAAATTTGAAATGAGAATATTCATGCCCAACATTACTCACAAGATCAAACTGGACAGAGCCCACAGAGCTCTCTGCCCTAAGTCTAATACAGGCACCAGAGATGTTATCTGCTGTGTGCATGATTTCCAGGTCAAGGAGGCCATCATGGCCAAGGCTAGATCCCTTAAAAACTTTGACTTCGTCAGGGCCCGGGATGATCCAACCCCTGCTTTCAGTTCTACATTCTCACCAGGTGCTTTATAGATGGAACTTTCCGTTTGTTCTTCATATCCGCAGGAATGGATGCTCTGCTGTTCTTCGCTCCTACTCTGACCTTGCACCCTTCTGCTCCACCTTGGATTTGTCGCTGCCTCCTGTATGGCAGCCTGTCTGGCCCCGATGGTCCGAGACCCAGAGGAAGTCTCCTCTCCGGGAACCAGGTGGGCCCCTGCGGGCTCCCTCTTGAGATGTCGTCTGTGGCATTGTGTCTTCTCCATGTTGCATCTGGTTGTGACTATGTTGGATTTCTGATCTCCGCGTAACTGTGCTCTGAGTGGTAGTTTCACATTGAAGCTGTCATATTTTTGCTTTTTTTCTACTGCTATAGTGATTTTGTATTTTTTGGTCACCTATGGTTTAATTACATCTAGTTTACTGTCTTGTTTACGCTCTTTTGCTATGGCCTCGGAGTGGCGTGCTTATATCTTTGGTGGTCACTATTGATTGGTGTTCTCCCATATCCCCTCTAGAGGCTATAGCAATGGACTGCCCATGCCTTGGTTTCTTATCCCACCCTGGAGGTCTTGGCCTCCGCTTTGGCTAGTTGGTCAATGGTTCACTTTCTTGCTTTGTACTGTTTTTTTGTTTTGTCTTGTGTGGTCTCATCTGTTTGATGTTGGTCTGTTAGTCCTTTTGTGTTCCCCTGTTTTCTTCTTATCCTTGTCTTTCTCTCCCTAGGCTCTGTCTTCCCCTCCTGTCTCTTCCAGGGTTCGGGATTTGCAGGCTCTTCCTATTGGTATCCTCTGGTCCGTCCACCTGATCCTGTAAGTATGCGCCTTCATTGGCTCCATCACCATCTCCACATCCATCTTAGTCAAGTGTGTCTCCCTGAATGTTAGGGGCCTTAACTCCCCATCTAAGAGGCGTTTATTGCAAAGGGAGTTGGTCTCGCTGCTGGCTGATTTTGTCTTTCTTCAAAAGACACACTTTGACTGTACTGGATCTTTCCAATTCCTACACAATCTCTATCCACAGGCCTACTCTGCTGTTACTGATAAGAAAGTAGCTGGGGTTGCTATTCTCATCTCTCGATCCTGCCCGCTTCAAGTCTCCTCTACCTTTCTCAACCCACAGGGGCGTTACGTGGTACTGGAGGGGGTCCTAGGTGGGGTCCCACTGCTGCTTTGTAATATCTACACCCCTAACACATCGCAAATACCTTTTTTGTGTAGAGTCCTTGTTAGACTCCATAGGTACTCCTCCTCTGCATGGTTACTAGGGGGAGATTTTAATCTTATTTTCTCTCATTCCCTGGACTGTCATTCGGTCACAGCAGCTCCTCCAACTCCTGCCCAATTGGGCTTGGCTTCCATTTATTGGTGGTTAATACGGGCTTCCTCATTGTTTGATTTGTTGAGGATAAACCATCCAACGGAGCGCTCTTTTAGCTTCTACTCTCACCCCCATAAACTGCACACATGCATAGATCACTTCTTTGGTAACCTTCCTATGGTGCGCATGCTTTCTTATGCTTCTCTTGAGCCTATCTCCTGGTCTGATTACTGTCCTGTTCTCCTTTCTTTCTCTTCCTCCCCTTCTTCTCTCCGGAGCTGTCGTTAGCGTCTTAACGATTCTCTTCTTAAATCATTGCCTTTCTGAGAGTCGTTTCATAAGTGCCTGACTGACTATTTTGCTAACAACGAGGGTTCAGTCTCTTCACAGGCTGTTCTCTGGGAAGCTCACAAGTCGGTTGTACGAGGGCATTGTATTGCTCTAGGTGCACGACGCAAGCTTGATGCTCTGGCTCTCTCCCGGGAACTTCGAACGCAGATTGCAGGCCTAGAGACTCTCATATTGTCCACTCCCTCAGTGCCGATCCTGTGGCCATTGGTGGCTGCTCATGCTCAGTTGGGTGACCTGGCTCTCCATAGGGTTGAGAGACAGCTGCTGTATGCCAGGCAACGTTTTTATGAAAAGGGTAATAAAGCCCATACTATGTTAGCAAGGTGCCTACGGGCCCCGTGAGTTGCCCAGTCTCCCTAGTCGCCCAAAGATTCCTCAGGTATTCTACACTATCACCCTGCTGATATTTCTCACCTTTTTTGTTGACTACTACTCTAGTGTCTACTCTTTTCCTTCCCAGCTTCTGTCCGACCCAGGGGAGCGTGATGCTGCTCTTGATGCTTAATAGAGATGAGCGAACTTTTCAAAAATTCGATTCGGCCGATTCGCCGAATTTTCCCGAAAAGTTTGTTTCGATCCGAATTTGTTCGCGGCAAATTGATATTAAAAAAGGCTATTTCTAGCCTACATACAGCCTCTATAGGGGTATAGAACACTTTGCTGTGTCCTAAAACGCATATGGAGTTTGCTGGGGTAGTGAAATAATACTGTTCAGAATAGCATGCAGATTACCGGCATTGCTCTTAGAATCACTGCCGCACAGCAGCACAATGACAGAGCCTGGTGGTGGCATCAGTGTCAGGAGACCATATAGTGACTGAATTACATAGCGTGGAGGTGTTGG
The DNA here is from genome assembly GCF_029499605.1 of Hyla sarda. Lineage (NCBI taxonomy): Eukaryota > Metazoa > Chordata > Amphibia > Anura > Hylidae > Hyla > Hyla sarda. The sequence continues at coordinate 337,222,115 of NC_079189.1, read as the reverse complement.
CAGCATGAGGACGCCATATAGTGGCTGAATGGCACAGCGTGGAGGTGTTGGCAGCATGAGGACACCATATAGTGGCTGAATGGCACAGCGTGGAGGTGTTGGCAGCATGAGGACACCATATAGTGGCTGAATGGCACAGCGTGGAGGTGTTGGCAGCATGAGGACACCATATAGTGGCTGAATGGCACAGCGTGGAGGTGTTGGCAGCATGAGGACACCATATAGTGGCTGAATGGCACGGCGTGGAGGTGTTGGCAGCATGAGGACACCATATAGTGGCTGAATGGCACAGCGTGGAGGTGTTGGCAGCATGAGGGCACCATATAGTGGCTGAATGGCACAGCGTGGAGGTGTTGGCAGCATGAGGACACCATATAGTGGCTGAATGGCACGGCGTGGAGGTGTTGGCAGCATGAGGACACCATATAGTGGCTGAATGGCACGGCATGGAGGTGTTGGCAGCATGAGGACACCATATAGTGGCTGAATGGCACGGCGTGGAGGTGTTGGCAGCATGAGGACACCATATAGTGGCTGAATGGCACAGCGTGGAGGTGTTGGCAGCATGAGGACACCATATAGTGGCTGAATGGCACGGCGTGGAGGTGTTGGCAGCATGAGGACACCATATAGTGGCTGAATGGCACGGCGTGGAGGTGTTGGCAGCATGAGGACACCATATAGTGGCTGAATGGCACGGCGTGGAGGTGTTGGCAGCATGAGGACACCATAGAGTGGCTGAATGACACAGCGTGGAGGTGTTGGCAGCATGAGGACACCATATAGTGGCTGAATGGCACAGCGTGGAGGTGTTGGCAGCATGAGGACACCATATAGTAGCTGAATCGCACAGGGTGGAGGTGTTGGCAGCATGAGGACACCATATAGTGGCTGAATGACACAGCGTGGACATGTTGGCAGCAAGAGGAGACCATTTAGTGGCTGCATGGTACGGCGTGGAGTTGGCTGATGCACTAGTACACTACACACCAGGGCTACACAATCCCCCCCAAAAAAACAACACAATATATGACATTTTTGACAAAGATTTCTCATAGGTAGCACCCGCTATCCAAAAATTAGAAATTTCCAGACACAGGCCCCACCTCTGCGGCATCAGGAACCCATATATTGCCTGAAGGACACAGCCTGGAGTTGGCTGATGCACCAGTACACACCCGGGCTTCACAATACCCTCCAAAAAACAACAACAATTTAGAAATTTTTTAAAGAAATACCTTTGTGTAAGAACAAGTGGATATCCAACAGTTCACAAGACTCTATAATGCAGGATGGTGGACCACCCAAAGACATTCTTCTCAAAAATAATAAACCACACAATGTTTGAAATTTTTTTACAAAAACTAATTCAATATGTGTGTAAGCGCATCTGTCTCCAAAAGATCAGATCACCAAAGGACTTTTTTCGCCCAAAATGATGAAGCAGAGTTAATCCCTGTCCGTATTTTTTATTTATTTTTTTCATTAAAAAATCACACGCAACAAGCGTTCCGTTGTGTAACGATTATCATTCTGGAAAATTCTATTTTATTACTGATAAAATTATCAGTAAATAAAAAATAAAAAAACACTACCCAAGAGTGTTTACCCCATACATTACACCAGGAGCAGTCAAGAGTAGGCCTCAGCAGTACCCAAGAGGCTTTAATAACCCCCTTCCTTTGCACGATCAATTGCGAGATCGAGCAAAACCAGGTGTGTTATGCCCTCAGATTTCCGGGCCCCAGGCGCGCTCCATTGAACGGATTAGCGTGTCTCTATCTTTCATCGACCGGTGCTGGTAACCCGCTAACTCCCGGAAAGGTAAGCTGCCGCGAAGCAGGTGGTCTCCCCCGGGCACGTTTGGCTCCAGAATTTCCACTACTGCCACACCACGCTGACTGCCAACCTTGCTACTGCCTTGCTGACTCAAGGGCAACCTGCAACTCTCTTCTCCAGATGATGAACCCCCCTTCTCCTGAGATCGAGCAATAACAGGTGTGTTATGCCCTCAGATGTCCGGGGCCGCAGGCGCGCTCCACTGAACGGATTAGGGTGTGTCCATCTTTTTTGGTAGCACCCGCAATCCAAAAATGTTAAATTCCCAGACCCAGGCCCCACCTCTGCTGCATCAGGAACCCATAGATTGCCTGAAAGACACAGCCTGGAGTTGGCTGATGCACGAGTACACACCCGGGCTTCACAATCCACCCCAAAAAAAGCAAAATTTTATTGAAATTGTCTGACAAAATACCTGTTTTTTTAAAACAAGCGCATATACAGCAGTTCAGAAGACTCTATAATGCAGGACGGTGGACCACCAAAAGACATTCTTCTCAAAAATAATAAACCACACAATGTTTGAAATTTGGTTAAAAAAATTATTACATGTGTGTAAGCACATCTGTCTCCAAAAGATCAGATCACAAAAGGATTCTAATCACCAAAAATGATTAAGCAGAGTTTATCCCTCTCCATATATATATTTTTTTCCATTAAAAAATCCCACGCAACAAGCGTTCTGTTGTGTAACGGTTAGCATTCTGCAAAATTCAATTTTATTACTGATAAAATTATCAGTAAATTTAACAATAACACTACCCAATAGTGTTTAATTACCGCATACATTGCACCAGGAGCAGTCAGGAGTAGGCCTCAGCAGTACCCAAGAGGCTTTAATAACCCCTTACCTTACCCGATCAATTGCGAGATTGAGCAATAACAGGTGTGTTATGGCCTCAGATGTCCTGGGCCGCACTAGCGCTCCACTGAACGGATTAGCGTCTCTCTATCTTTCAAGGACAGGTGCGTGTTGCACACTGAAACCAGTTCGTGATAGGGATCTGGGATTGCAATTATTTAACCTTAAAACGAGGAATTACCAGTAAGTGAGGGTCATAAACTGGCATTGATTGAGTCCCTGCCCTTTGTACACACCGCCCGTCGCTATAAGCGATTGGATTAGTTAGTAAGTTGGTTAGTGAGGTCCTCGGATCGGCCCAGGCGGGGTAGGAGAAGGCCCTGGCAGAGCAGAGAACTTAACGATCATTGTTGAAATTTGCATAAAGCATGTATTTAGCTACTGCTAAACATCCAAAAATTTAAGGCCCAAGGCCAGAGGCACCAGGGAGGCAAGTAGTTCCTGAAAGACACAGAATGAGTCTGGATCATGCATTTGCAGTACTCAAGAGGTTTTCATAACCCCTTACATTTAACCTCTTCAGGACACAGGGCGTATGGATACGCCCTGCATTTCGAGTCCTTGAGGACTGAGGGCGTATCCATACGCCCGTGGGAAATACGGTCCCCACCGCTAGCCGGTTGGGGACCGGAGCCAGATGCCTGCTGAAACCCCCCATGTCGGCGATCGGAGAAAATCGCTTGTCAATTCTGACATGCGATTCTCTCCAATTCCGTGCTGATCGGGTCTCTGGTAACCCGATCATCCGGAAAATAGGGCTGATCGGAGCTGTCAGCAACAGCCCCGATCAGCCTAAGGGTTTCATAACCAACCACAATAGAGAAAATTTTGTTGTAGGAGCATGGTCAATCTACTCAGACCCCAGAGTAGGCAGCATAGATGTCCCCCAGATTAGGAGCATACTTGTCCCCCAGATTAGGCAGCATAGATGTCCCCCAGATTAGGCAGCATAGATGTCACCCAGATTAGGCAGCATAGATGTCCCCCAGATTAGGAGCATAGTTGTCCCCCAAATTAGGCAGCATAGATGTCACCCAGATTAAGCAGCATAGATGTCCCCCAGATTAGGCAGCATAGATGTCCCCCAGATTAGGAGCATACTTGTCCCCCAGAGTAGGCAGCATAGATTTCCACCAGATTAGGATCTTAGTTGTCCCCCAGATAAAGAGCATAGTTGTCCCCCAGATTAGGAGCATAGTTGTCCCCCAGATTAGGCAGAATAGATGTCCCCCAGATTAGGCAACATAGATGTCCCCCCAGATTAGGAGCATACTTGTCCCCCAGATTAGGCAGCATAGATTTCCACCAGATTGGGAGCTTAGTTGTCCCCCAGATTAGGAGCATAGTTGTCCCCCAGATAAGGAGCATAATTGTCCCCCAGATAAGGAGCATAGTTATCCCCCAGATTAGGCAGCATAGATGTCACCCAGATTAGGCAGCATAGATGTCCCCCAGATTAGGCAGCATAGATGTCCCCCAGATTAGGAACATACTTGTTCCCCACATTAGGCAGCATATATGTCCACCAGATTAGGATCTTAGTTGTCCCCCAGATTAGGAGCATAGTTGTCCCCCAGATTAGAAGCATAGTTGTCCCCCAGATAAGGCGCATAGTTGTCCCCTAGATTAGGCAGCATAGATGTCACCCAGATTAGGCAGCATAGATGTCCCCCAGATTAGGAGCATAGTTGTCCCCCAGATTAGGCAGCATAGTTGTCCCCCAATCAGCGCGGGCCGGTCAGAGCCAATCAAAGGGCTGTATGTGGCAAGTACAATGCCCAGGTCTGCCCCAGAGAGTTTCATAACCAACCACAATAGAGAAAATGTTGTTGTAGGAGCATTGTCAATCTACTCAGATCCCAGAGTAGGGAGCATAGATGTCCCCCAGATTAGGCAGCATAGTTGTCCCCCAGGTTAGGAGCATAGTTGTCCCCCAGATTAGGCAGCATAGATGTCACCCAGATTAAGCAGCATAGATGTCCCCCAGATTAGAAGCATAGTTGTCCCCCAGAGTAGGCAGCATACATGTCCCCCAGATTAGGAGCATACTTGTCCCCCAGATTAGGCAGCCAGATTAGGCAGCATAGATGTCACCCAGATTAGGCAGCATAGATGTCCCCCAGATTAGGCAGCATAGTTGTCCCCCAGATTAGGAGCATAGATGTCACCCAGATTAGGCAGCATAGATGTCCCACAGATGAGGCAGCATAGATGTCCCCCAGATTAGGAGGATACTTGTCCCCCAGAGTCGGCAGCATAGATGTCCCCCAGATTAGGAGCATACTTGTCCCCCAGATTAGGCAGCATAGATGTCCACCAGATTAGGAGCTTAGTTGTCCCCCAGATTAGGAGCATAGTTGTTCCCCAGATAAGGAGCATAGTTGTCCCCCAGATTAGGAGCATACTTGTCCCCCAGATTAAGCAGCATAGATGTCCACCAGATTGGGATTTTAGTTGTCTCCCTGATTAGGAGCATAGTTGTCCCCCAGATTTGGAGCATAGTTGTCCCCCAGATAAGGAACATAGTTGTCCCCCAGATTAGGCAGCATAGATGTCACCCAGATTAGGGTGCATAGATGTCCCCCAATCAGCGCGGGTCGGTCAGAGCCAATCAAATGGCGTATGTGGCAAGTGGGCCGTACAATGCCCAGGTCTGCCCCAGAGGGTTTCATAACCAACCACAATAGAGAAAATTTTGTTGTAGGAGCATGGTCAATCTACTCAGACTCCAGAGTAGGCATCATAGATGTCCCCCGGATTAGGAGCATACTTGTCCCCCAGATAAGGAGCATAATTGTCCCCCAGATAAGGAGCATAGTTATCCCCCAGATTAGGCAGCATAGATGTCACCCAGATTAGGCAGCATAGATGTCCCCCAGATTAGACAGCATAGATGTCCCCCAGATTAGGAGCATACTTGTTCCCCACATTAGGCAGCATAGATGTCCACCAGATTAGGATTTTAGTTGTCCCCCAGATTAGGAGCATAGTTGTCCCCCAGATTAGGAGCATAGTTGTCCCCCAGATTAGGCAGCATAGATGTCCCCCAGATTAGGCAGCATAGATGTCCCCCAGATTAGGCAGCATAGATGTCCCCCAGATTAGGAGCATAGTTGTCCCCCAATCAGCGCGGTCCGGTCGGAGCCAATCAAATGGCGTATGTGGCAAGTGGGCCGTACAATGCCCAGGTCTGCCCCAGAGGGTTTCATAACCAACCACAATAGAGAAAATTTTGTTGTAGGAGCATGGTCAATCTACTCAGACCCCAGAGTAGGCAGCATAGATGTCCCCAGGATTAAGAGCATACTTGTCCCCCAGATTATACAGCAAAGATGTCCCCCAGATTAGGCAGCATAGATGTCCCCCAGATTAGGCAGCATAGTTGTCCCCCAGATTAGGAGCATAGTTGTCCCCCAGATTAGGCAGCATAGATGTCACCCAGATTAGGCAGCATAGATGTCCCCCAGATTAGGAGCATACTTGTCCCCCAGATTAGGCAGCATAGATGTCCCCCAGATTAGGCAGCATAGATGTCACCCAGATTAGGCAGCATAGATGTCCCCAGATTAGGCAGCATAGTTGTCCCCCAGATTAGGCAGCATAGATGTCACCCAGATTAGGCAGCATAGATGTCCCCCAGATTAAGAGCATACTTGTCCCCCAGATTAGGCAGCATAGATTTCCACCAGATTAGGAGTTTAGTTGTCCCCCAGATTAGGAGCATAGTTGTTCCCCAGATAAGGAGCATAGTTGTCCCCCAGATTAGGCAGCATAGATGTCACCCAGATTAGGCAGCATAGATGTCCCCCAGATTAGGCAGCATAGATGTCCCCAAGATTAGGAGCATACTTGTCCCCCAGAGTAGGCAGCATAGATGTCCCCCAGATTAGGAGCATACTTGTCGCCCAGATTAAGCAGAATAGATGTCCACCAGATTAGGATCTTAATTGTCTCCCTGATTAGGAGCATAGTTGTCCCCCAGATTAGGCAGCATAGATGTCACCCAGATTAGGCAGCATAGATGTCCCCCAGATTAGGCAGCATAGATGTCCCCCAGATTAGGAGCATACTTGTCCCCCAGATTAGGCAGCATAGATGTCCACCAGATTAGGATTTTAGTTGTCCCCCAGATTAGGAGCATAGTTGTCCCCCAGATTAGGAGCAGAGTTGTCCCCCAGATAAGGAGCATAGTTGTCCCCCAGATTAGGCAGCATAGATGTCACCCAGATTAGGCAGCATAGATGTCCCCCAGATTAGGCAGCATAGATGTCCCCCAGATTAGGAGCATAGTTGTCCCCCAGATTAGGCAGCATAGTTGTCCCCTAATCAGCGCGGGTCAGTCAGAGCCAATCAAATGTCGTATGTGGCAAGTGGGCCGTACAATGCCCAGGTCTGCCCCAGGGGGTTTCATAACCAACCACAATAGAGAAAATTTTGTTGTAGGAGCATGGTCAATCTACTCAGACCCCAGAGTAGGCAGCATAGATGTCCCCCGGATTAGGAGCATACTTGTCCCCCAGATTAGGCAGCATAGATGTCCCCCAGATTAGGCAGCATAGATGTCACCCAGATTAGGCAGCATAGATGTCCCCCAGATTAGGAGCATATTTGTCCCCCAGAGTAGGCAGCATAGATGTCCCCCAGATTAGGAGCATACTTGTCCCCCAGATTAGGCAGCATAGATGTCCACCAGATTAGGAGTTTAGTTGTCCCCCAGATTAGGAGCATAGTTGTCCCCCAGATTAGGCAGCATAGATGTCACCCAGATTAGGCAGCATAGATGTCCCCCAGATTAGGAGCATACTTGTCCCCCAGAGTAGGCAGCATAGATGTCCCCCAGATTAGGAGCATACTTGTCCCCCAGAGTAGGCAGCATAGATTTCCACAAGATTAGGATCTTAGTTGTCCCCCAGATTAAGAGCATAGTTGTCCCCCAGATTAGGAGCATAGTTGTCCCCCAGATAAGGAGCATAGTTGTCCCCCAGATTAGGCAGCATAGATGTCCCCCAGATTAGGCAGCATAGATGTCCCCCAGATTAGGAGCATAGTTGTCCCCCAGATTAGGCAGCATAGATTTCCACCAGATTGGGAGCTTAGTTGTCCCCCAGATTAGGAGCATAGTTGTCCCCCAGATAAGGAGCATAGTTGTCCTTCAGATAAGGAGCATAGTTATCCCCCAGATTAGGCAGCATAGATGTCCCCCAGATTAGGCATCATAGATGTCCCCCAGATTAGGAGCATACTTGTTCCCCACATTAGGCAGCATTGATGTCCACCAGATTAGGATTTTAGTTGTCCCCCAGATTAGGAGCATAGTTGTCCCCCAGATTAGGAGCATAGTTGTCCCCCAGATAACGCGCATAGTTGTCCTCCAGATTAGGCAGCATAGATGTACCCCAGATTAGGAGCATAGTTGTCCCCCAGATTAGGCAGCATAGTTGTCCCCCAATCAGCGCAGGCCGGTCAGAGCCAATCAAAGGGCCGTATGTGGCAAGCGGGCCGTACAATGCCCAGGTCTGCCCCAGAGGGTTTCATAACCAACCACAATAGAGAAAATTTTGTTGTAGGAGCATGGTCAATCTACTCAGACCCCAGATTAGGCAGCATAGATGTCCCCCGGATTAGGAGCATACTTGTCCCCCAGATAAGGCAGCATAGATGTCCCCCAGATTAGGCAGCATAGATGTCACCCAGAATAGGCAGCATAGATGTCCCCCAGATTAGGCAGCATAGTTGTCCCCCAGGTTAGGAGCATAGTTGTCCCCCAGATTAGGCAGCATAGATGTCACCCAGATTAAGCAGCATAGATGTCCCCCAGATTAGGAGCATACTTGTCCCCCAGAGTAGGCAGCATAGATGTTCCCCAGATTAGGAGCAAACTTGTCCCCCAGATTAGGCAGCATAGATGTCCACCAGATTAGGATCTTAGTTGTCCCCCAGATTAGGAGCATAGTTGTCCCCCAGATAAGGAGCATAGTTGTCCCCCAGATTAGGCAGCATAGATGTCACCCAGATTAGGCAGCATAGATGTCCCCCAGATGAGGCAGCATAGATGTCCCCCAGATTAGGAGCATACTTTTCCCCCAGAGTAAGCAGCATAGATGTCCACCAGATTAGGATCTTAGTTGTCCCCCAGATTAGGAGCATAGTTGTCCCCCCAGATAAGGAGCATAGTTGTCCCCCAGATTAGGCAGCATAGATGTCACCCAGATTAGGCAGCATAGATGTCCCCCAGATTAGGCAGCATAGATGTCCCCCAGATTAGGAGCATAGTTGTCCCCCAGATTAGGCAGCATAGTTGTCCCCCAATCAGCGCGGGCCGGTCAGAGCCAATCAAAGGGCTGTATGTGGCAAGTGGGCCGTACAATGCCCAGGTCTGCCCCAGAGGGTTTCATAACCAACCATAATAGAGAAAATTTTGTTGTAGGAGCATGGTCAATCTACTCAGACCCATCTGTCATTGGTGGCTGGAAATCCTGGCTGATCCATCCCGATTCATCTTGACAAACGTCTCTCCACATTTTTAGTGAACAGACGAGTTCGTCTTGGGGTGACTATGGCCCCGGCCGCACTAAACACCCGCTCTGATGGCACACTACTGGCCGGGCAGGACAGCTTTTCCAGGGCAGACTCCACTAGTTGCGGCCATAAATCGAGTTTGGCCCCCCGAGTCAGACTTGCGAGTGGAAGGACCATGTGGCCGATAGGCATCGGCCAACCGACTACATAGAAGCTCCCTGAAGTAGGTCAGTTTGTCCTCCCTCTCAGTGGGTGTAAAAAAGGCCCCCATTCTGGGCCGGTAGCGAGGGTCTAATAAGGTGGAGATCCAGAAGTCATCGCGCTGACGAATTTTGACAATTCGGGGGTCACTACGCAAGCAACTCAGCATGCATCGTGCCATTTGTGACAGTGACTCACTGGGACTACCTGCCTCCATCTCCACTGCATACTGCCACGGTGTGTCTGGGTCCTTTGTCTCGCCTCCCTCGTAATAACCCTCCAGGTCCTCTGGCTGCTTCTGCTCCTCCTCTCCTGTCCAATAACCAGAAACACCGGCCATCTCATCCACCGTAAACTGTGCTCCGCTCTGCCCCTCATCGTCCTCCTCCAGTTCATCCCCCACAGGACTCATGTAGCCTTCTGATGTAGGCGCAACGTCTCCATTGCCATGACCAGCCATGTTTTCAATAATTTTTGGGAGTAAATGTAGGAGTGGAATTACGTCGTTCATGGCGTAATTCGAGCGACTAACAAAAAATGTGGCTTCCTCAAAGGGCCTCAGCAAATGGCAGGTGTCACGTATGAGCTGCCACTCGTTCACATTGAAGTTACACAGGGGAGTACTCCTATCTGCTTGTATCATCAAAAAATCCGTGATGGCTTTTCTTTGTTCGTATAGTCTGTCCAACATATGGAGGGTGGAATTCCAACGTGTGGCAACGTCCCAAATGAGACAATGTTGTGGGATACCGTTCTGACGCTGCAGCTCAAGCAAAGTGTGCTTGGCGGTGTACGAGTGGCTGAAGTGCATGCACAGTTTCCTTACCATTGTCAGGACGTCTTGCAAATGGGGTGAAGACTTGATGAACTTCTTGACAACCAGATTCAACACGTGTGCCATGCAGGGCGAATGGTTCACACTTCCTTGTCGCAGCGCGGCCACAATGTTCTTCCCATTGTCGGTCACCATGGTTCCCATTTCCAGATTTCGTGGAGTAAGCCATACTCGGATTTCTTCCCTAATGAACTTTAGCAGTTCCTCCCCTGTGTGACTCCGTTCGCCTAGGCAAACCATGTGAAGGACGGCTTGACACCGCTGTGCCCTACATACGTGGTACGATGAAGGGCCACCGAGATTTGGATGTGCAGTGGAGGCCGAGGACATGGGGGAGGAGGAGGCGCACACTGTAAAAGGACCAACTGCCTGGGAGCGAGAGCGTGGAGGAGGAAGCGGTGTGACCTGTCCAAGTTGCTGTTGTGGCTGTGCAAGAACAACATTTACCAAGTGGGCCGTAAAAGACATGTATTGTCCCTGCCCGTAGTTACAGCTCCACACGTCGGCGCTGCCGTGCACTTTTGAACACACCGACAGGCTCAAGGACTAGCCCACCTTCTCTTGTACAAACTTATGCAGGGCTGGTACTGCCTTCTTCACAAAGAAATGACGGCTTGGGACTCTCCACCTCGGCTCGGCACAAGCCATCAATTCCCTGAAAGCTGCAGAGTCCACCAGTTGGAAAGGGAGGGACTGCAACACCAGCAACTTGGACAAGAGCACATTCAACTTCTGCGCCGTTGGATGAGTGGGCACATACTGTTGTCTCTTGGACATGGCTTCGCCGACTGATTGTTGGCGGAATGACTAACAAAAAGCGGAAGAAGCAGAAGCGCCAGAAGGAGGGTTTGACACAATGCTCCCTTCGGCTGAGGTGGTGGAGCCTTGGCTGGATGACGGAGGGAGCGGATGGCCACTGGGTGATGCGGCAGGCTGGACCACTACCTCGGAGCTACGGTTATCCCAGGCCGCTTTATGGTGGCAAATCATGTGTTGACGCAGGGCCGTGGTGCCGAGATTGGGACCCTGGCCACGCTTCACTTTCTTCCGACAAATTTTGCATGTGACTACGCTAAGGTCCTCCGGATTCTTTATGAAGAACAACCACACCGCAGAGTAGCTGATTTTCCCACCCGCAGTCCGCACTATTTCACTGCTATTGGCGCCGTCTCCAGGAACCCCTGTTCCACTACCTCCCTGAATGGTAGCTTGCCGCGAAGCAGGTGGTCTCTCCCTGGCACGTTTGGCTCCTGAATTTCCACTACTGCCAGCACCACGCTGATTGCCAACCGTGCTACCGCCTTGCTGCCTCATAGACAAAGAGCAAATCTCTTCTCCTGATGATGATGAAGCCCCGGCTTCTGCACCCGGCTCCCAATTGCGATTGGCTTCATCATCATCAAAAAATGTGTGCACGTCACTGATGTCCTCCTCGTGTTCCACAACAGTGTCTGCCTCAGGACCCTGAACAATTGAAACACCGCCTCCCACGTCACTCTCCGCATCACTACTTGCCCGCCTTGCGGAGAAAGCGACGCGTGTCTCCTCACATTCTTGGCTGCCCATTAGCTGCTGACTGTCCTCTTTTACATCATCCTTACTAAATAGTGGAGCTGAACCCAAAGCATGAGATACTTCTTTGGGAGAGGGAACAGCATAGGACAAAGGCAATGGGATTACGGGGACTGCTCCCGGGCCATGCCAACTGAGGGTTGTGTCTGAGGAACCCACCGACTCTTGACTGGGGTTGTGATATGTCGCTTGTGATGATGGGGATGAGTGGGCAAACCAATTGACGAGGAGAGATGGGTCGACGACACGACCGCTGGGTGTTAACGGGAGCTCAGGCCTATTGCTGCAACTCCTGCTGCCACTCGCCCCAAGTCTGCTGCCAACTCTGCCTGACGTATGTAGGCCTCTGCCCCTTCTCTGTGCACATCCTGGCACTTCCCTGCCTGACATACTTATGAGGGTATAGAACAGCAGCAGGCGATTACTTACGGCTGGCCTTTCAAAGTATATAGGCCCTAGACAGAATAACAGTTACTAAATAGTACACTCCTTTGTTGTATGCATGCCCTTTGCAATGATGAGCGCACTGGTATGCGTATTTCTACGCAGAAAAAACAGTTCATTTTTTTAAATACACCAGCGGGTGTATACTTATGTGTGGAATAGCACTGAATTTAGCACAGAGACAGAATAACAGGTAGTAAATAGTACACTACTTGGTTCTATGTATGCCCTTTGCAATGATGAGCGCACTGTTAAGCGTATTTATACGCAGAAAAAAAATCTTTTTTTTTTGTTGTATACACCAGCCGGTGTCTACTAATGTGTGGAATAGCACTGAATTTAGTACAGAGACAGAAATACAGGTACTAAATAGTACACTACTTGGTTGTATGTATGCCCTTTGCAATGATGAGCGCACTGTTAAGCGTATTTGTACGCAGGAAGAACTTTTTTTTTTCTTTAATACACCGGCAGGTGTATAATGTGTGGTATAACACTGAATTTAGCACAGAGACAGAAAAAAAGGTAGTATATGGTACGCTATTTGCTTGTATGTAGGCCCTTTGCAATGATAAGGCCACTGAAAAAGCGTATTTGTACGCAGGAAAAACATTGTTTTTTCTTTAATACACCGGCAGGTGTATAACGTGTGGTATAACACTGAATTTAGCACAGAGACAGAAAAAAAGGTAGTATATGGTACGCTATTTGCTTGTATTTAGGCCCTTTGCAATTATAAGGCCACTGTTAAGCGTATTTGTACGCAGGAAAAACTTTTTTTTTTCTTTCATACACCGGCAGGTGTATAACATGTGGTATAGCAATTAATTTAGCACAAAGACAGAAAAAAGGTAGTATATGGTACGCTGTTTGCTTGTATGTAGGCCCTTTACATTGATAAGGCCACTGTTAAGCATATTTGTACGCAGGAAAACCTTTTTATTTTTATTTAATACACCGGCAGGTATATAACGTGTGGTATAACACTGAATTTAGCACAGAGACAGAAAAAAAGGTGGTATATGGTACGCTATTTGCTTGTATTTAGGCCCTTTGCAATGATAAGGACACTGTTAACCCCTTAAGGACTCAGGGTTTTTCCATTTTTGCACTTTCGTTTTTTCTTCCTTACCTTTTAAAAATCATAACCCTTTCAATTTTCCACCTAAAAATCCATATTATGGCTTATTTTTTGCGTCGCCAATTCTACTTTGCAGTGACATTAGTCATTTTACCCAAAAATGCACGGCGAAACGGAAAAAAAAAATCATTGTGCGACAAAATCGAAAAAAAACGCCATTTTGTAACTTTTGGGGACTTCCGTTTCTAAGCAGTGCATATTTCGATAGGAATTACACCTTATCATTATTCTGTAGGTCCATACGGTTAAAATGATACCCTACTATATAGGTTTGATTTTGTCGCACTTCTGAAAAAAATCATAACTACATGCAGAAAAATTTATACGTTTAAAAATGTCATCTTCTGACCCCTATAACTTTTTTATTTTTCCATGTACAGGGTGGTATCAGGACTCATTTTTTGCGCCGTGATCTGAAGTTTTTATCAGTATGATTTTTGTTTTGATCGGACTTTTTGATCACTTTTTATTCATTTTTTAATGGTATAAAAAGTGATCAAAATATGCTTTTTTGGACTTTGAAATTTTTTTGCGCGTACGCCATTGACCGTACGGTTTAATTAATTATATGTTTTTATAGTTCGGAAATTTACGCACGCGGCAATACCACATATGTTTATTTTTTATTTTTTTTACACTGTTTTATTTTTTTTATGGGAAAAGGGGGGTGATTCAAACTTTTATTAGGGAAGGGGTTAAATGACCTTTATTAACACTTTTTTTTTACTTTTTTTTTGCAGTGTTATAGGTCCCATAGGGACCTATAACACTGCACACACTGATCTCCTATGCTGATCACTGGCGTGTATTAACACGCCTGTGATCAGTGTTATCGGCGCTTGACTGCTCCTGCCTGGATCTCAGGCACGGAGCAGTCATTCGCCGATCGGACACCGAGGAGGCAGGTAAGGGCCCTCCCGGTATCCGGTCAGCTGTTCGGGACGCCGCGATTTCACCATGGCGGTCCCGAACAGCTCGACTGAGCAGCCGGGTCACTTTCACTTTCACTTTAGAAGTGGCGGTCAGCTTTGACCGCCGCTTCTAAAGGGTTAATACCGCACATCGCCGCGATCGGCGATGTGTGGTATTAGCCGTGGGTCCTGGCCGTTGATTAGCGCCGGGACCGACGCGATATGATGCGGGATCGCGGCGCGATCCCGCTTCATATCGTGGGAGCCGGTGCAGGACCGAAATATACGTCCTGCGTCGTTAAGGGGTTAAACGTATTTGTACGCAGGAAAAACTTTTTTTTTCCTTTCATACACCGGCAGGTGTATAACGTGTGGTATAACACTGAATTTAGCACAGAGACAGAAAAAAAGGTGGTATATGGTACGCTATTTGCTTGTATGTAGGCCCTTTGCAATGATAAGGCCACTGAAAAAGCGTATTTGTACGCAGGAAAAACTTTTTTTTTTCTTTCATACACCGGCAGGTGTATAGCGTGTGGTATAACACTGAATTTAGCACAGAGACAGAGTAACAGGTGAAAAATGGTAAAAAGGAACTAAAGTCCACACTAATATGACTTATTTCTGAACAGCAGCAGGACCCAACTGGGCAGCACCACAGAATTTTTTTTTTACAGGGATTAAACCCTAAATTGCACTCTGTCACACAATTGTGAGAATCAGATTTGTGGAGCAACAGAAAAAAATCAATTGGGCTGAAAAAAGAGGAGATTAGATGCTCCATACAGGTAAAACAGCTGTGAGATCTATGACGCAGGTGACTGCTATGCAGCACCTCTATGCCTGCTATATGGAGTAAGGAGAATACGAGGTTTTGCTAGAATCGTTCTCGGTCAGAACTGCAGCAACACTGTGCCCTGTGTCTTTCCCTAATGCTGATGTCACCGCTGCATATATGCTGTATAACGCCGTTGTATGCGATCAGCACACCGACGTGCAGTCACTTCCTTTCCCTATCTCGTGCATAGGAGAAATGACCAGAGG
The DNA here is from genome assembly GCF_029499605.1 of Hyla sarda. NCBI lineage: Eukaryota > Metazoa > Chordata > Amphibia > Anura > Hylidae > Hyla > Hyla sarda. The sequence continues at coordinate 337,206,747 of NC_079189.1, read as the reverse complement.
GAAGATGGCCGCCGATTATATAGGGCTGTTACATCACAGGGGTCAGTGAACACTGATAGGCTGCATCTCACATGTCATTAGGGGTCAGCCCGCCTACCTTCATTCCCGCCGCTGTTTCCCGCCCTCCCATAATCCCCTGCCCCATGTACTCACATGTGGATCCACCATCTTAGGTCTTCAATAGCCCGGAATGCTGTAAAATGGAGTTTAATTAAGCGATTCGCGCGATAGAATTGCGGCAATATTCATATTCATTGCAAATCAAATTTTTCATGAAATCCTTAACGAATTCGGGTTCGTCAACTTCGATTCGCTCATCTCTAATGCTTATCTCTCCCGATGTGGCTTGCCTACTTTGTCGGAGGCCGATCGTGAGTTTCTTAATGCTCCTATAACAGAGGAAGAACTCTTAGAAGTCCTCAAATCCCTTCCTGCTGGTCACTCCCCAGGCCCGGACGGATTCATGTATTTATACTACAAAACTTTCTCTCCTACACTTATCCCTAAACTTGTCCCTCTTTTTAATTCATTTATGAAGGGGGAGGGGATCCCGCAATATTTTTTGCACTCCTTAATTACCCAAATCCCTAAGCCTGACAAGGACCCTCATGATTGCTCTAGTTATAGACCCATCGCCCTCCTTAACTCAGACTTGAAGCTATTCTCCAAGGTTCTGGCGGTCCGACTATGCTCATTTCTCCCCTCTCTGATCCATAAGGATCAGGTCGGGTTTGTCCCTTGCCGCTAGGGCGGTGACAACACCAGGAGGGTGGTGGATCTTGTTGACTTAATCAATCGGAGGTCTGAGCAGGCGTTAATTCTCAGTTTGGATGCCAAAAAGGCCTTTGATAGGCTAGGGTGGTCGTTCTTTTTGCTACTTTCCAGAAATTTGGAATCACTGGTAACTTTCTCACTGCTCTGGGTCTCTATTCCTCTCCTACTGCATCTCTTAAACATCCTCACGCTTCCTCTCCTACCTTTCCACTGTCTTATGGTACCTGTCAGAGCTTTCCGCTTTCCCCCCCGGTCTTCACTTTATACATTGAACCTTTTGCAGCTATGATTAGGGGGGACCCGGATATCACTGGCATTTCCCTGCATGATAGGGAATTTAAGATTTGCTTATTTGCTGACAATGTGCTTCTAACACTCTCTCGCCCTTTGCTTTCCCTCCCTAATCTTTACAAAGCTCTTCATGCCCATGGTGTGGTCTCTGGCTATAAAGTTAACCACTCTAAAATTGAAGCGCTGCCTCTAAACCTACCCCTGTCCTTGTCTACCCTTCTTTGCTCTAACTACTCTTTTAAATCGTCCTCTTCTACTATAAAGTATTTAGGGTTCCATATCACTTCTCGCTATTCCTCTCTCTACTCTGCTAACTACCTCCCTCTTTTAAGGGAACTTTGAGCTCTCTTGGAGAAATGGTGGTCACAATATATCTCCTTTTTCGGCCGAATAGCAGCGGTTAAAATGATGATCCTGCTCTATTTTTTCGAAATGTTGCCTTCCCGGGTACCATTGTTGGCCCTTCACTCTTTCCAGTCGGCTATTTTTTGTTTTATTTGGGATGGGAAACGACACCATTTACCGATGTCAGTCATGATGGCGTGCAGGGCCATGGGGGCCTAGCAATTCCTGATGTGACAAAATATTACTGGGCTGCTCACCTGCGCCACCTTGCAGCTTGGTCTACGTACCATGCTTATAGCCATTGGATGGAGCTGGAAAAGTTGTGTCTGGCCCCTATGTACCCTAATTCTCTCCTATGGCACCCTCCAGCGTCGGCTATTTCTCTCTCCCCTCTCCTAGGCCCCATGTGTTTCTCTAGGTATGTGTGGGGGTATTGCTCCTGGAAGTTTAAGCTCTGCGGTCTTTCCTCTATCATCCTGCTTTTCCCTCCGGTATGTCCTCTATTATGGTGCAGGAGTGGGGTTCCCGGGGCCTCTTCTGTTGGGCTGATATAGTCGACCCTATTTCTCGTTTCCTGCTGCCCTTTGAGCAACTGGCATCCCGTTGGGATCTCCCCTTGTCTGAGCGTTTTCATTATTTACAATTGAGGCACTTTATGTCCTCCACTAGTGGCTCTACGACGGTCTCTCAGCCCACTGGCTTTGAGCGGTTATGCCCTGGTGGACCTCAGGCGAGGGGCCTTCTCTCCGATATCTACTCACTACTCATTCAGCCCCCTGATGGGGATCCCCCATCCATTATTTGGCCCGTTGGGAGGAGGTCTTAAACACTGCCATTACATTGCCTCAGAGGCGGGTAATTTGGCAGAGGGCATCCAAGGCCTCTATTTGCACCACTTACAAGGAAACCCAGTACAAGCTGCTTATGGGCTGGTATCATACCCCAGAACTCCTGAATAGACTTAACCCTGCTATCCCTCCTCAGTGCTGGCGCTGTGGGGTGGGGTTGGGCACGGTCTTTCATATTTTCTGGTCCTGTCCCCTCCTAGTAGATTACTGGAAAATGGTGCAGCGCCTCATTTCTGAGGCTCTGGGCATTTTAGTCCCCTTAGACCCCTTGATTTATCTTCTACACCTCTCTCATTCCATTTTGTCTAAGAAGCCTTTTAGGCTCTTTATGAGATTCGTTCCCTGGAATTTCTTACAGCTTCCATAAAGATCCCCTCTTTCCTTTCTGTCTGGGAACCACAGGATCGATTCTCGGATCGGCAACCACCTTGACTTCCCTTTGAATTTCTTCCTTCTTCTTTTCTTTTCTTTTTCTTTCCCTTCTTTTCCTTCCCGTCTATCTTGTGTTTTATATGTGTAACTGTCATCCGCCCCCCTCCCCTCTCGTCTCTATTTTCCCACTCCCCTTCTCCCCCCCCCCCCCCCCCCCTTTGTTGTTTGTGGCCCGAAGGGCTGGGCTGGCTTATGGTTTATATCTGTGTTCGTATTTCCCAAATAGGGGCTCTTGCCTTGGTTTGATGGCCTCCTTGGCCTTTATGAGCCTGCTCATATGTTTCATAAGTTTCCTTTATTCTTTTGTCCAATAAATAAGGAAGAGTGAACTTGCACTCACCATCCATGTTGTCAGATAAATCACGGGTCCTCTGTTCGGCAGGGAAATATAAGATGAGAGTGCTCTATTATCTGACTACATGGACAGTGAGTGCAAGTTCACTCTTCCTTATTTATTGGATTCCAGTTCTATGTTTTTCACAACTTAGCACCCCGTCAGTATTTTCATTTGTCAGCTACGGCCATTGGACACTTCTGGGAACGGTGCAGTATTAGCTCATACAGGTGCGCTAGTTAGTGACTGTGCTCTCTGTCTCTTATAATGTTTTTCATTCTTTTTTATTTGTGATAATATGGTTGTTGTAGGGCCTCGGCCCTTTCTTATGTTGATTGCTTGTTTCTTTTTCTGTATTGTTTTGGATTATATCTCTAAAAAATACCTTAATAAAAATTTCATTTGAAAAAAAAAAGAAGGTAAAAAGGAAAAAAGGAAAATGCAAAAATAAAATTGTCTGTGTCCTTAGGGCCAAAATGGGCTGTGTTCTTAAAGGGTTAAAGCTCAATAAAATTTTAAGGGCAGGAGGGGTGTTAGGAGTAGTTAGGGAATATAATCTGAGTTAGTTTAGAAGACATGGTTTGATGACAGGTACTATTAAGGGTGTCCATACATCTTAGAAAAAAAGTCGTCTGAACCCACTGAATTCAGTAGTGTATGTTTGGCCGTGCCAAAGAGCAGAAAGATGACTATTAAACTGATAAGCCTATTTGGCTGTGTTTGTGGAAGAGGCGGTGAATATTCTACACACGCCCCCCACGTCACAAGGGTGCTTGCCTGTGGGTGGAAGGGGCATTGCATATTTAACGCACGCCCCTCGTCACTCAGGGCGTGCATTGCGTTTGGCGGAAGTTTCATTTTGGGCACCGCTGTTAACTCGTACGTCCCCTCCCTGCTGGGCGTCAGTTGGTGAAGTCTTTCAGTCAAAGTCCGGTCATTGCTAGGTTCACAGCAGGTAAGCGCCGGGGTCCCGGCATGGGTTGTTTGTAATCATGTTTCTGGCATCTCGCTGTTTCAAAATGTTTATATTCTGTGGGCAGACTCAGAGGGGGCTGCAGCGCTGCCGAGCACTCCTCTATGGTCTCCCTGAGGCTGCGGCACGATCGGAGGTCTTGGTCTGTTAAACTGTGGCATCATGTGTCACGGGTCCGAGCGGGACTTACCTCCGAGGTCCCGTGTATGTAGTGAGGCTCGGGGCGTCGTTGTCTCCTGTCGCGGCCAGCGGCGGGGGGTCCCGTGGATCCAGTGAAAGATCGGGGCAGTGTGTCTCCTGGTGCGGTCGGCAGCAGTGCACAGATGCCGCCACCAGGTGGCGTTGCGTGCGCACGTGCACTGTCAGTCGGCACAGTGTCAATAAAGTTAAAAAAGGGGGGGGGGTTCATGATTGCTGTGGATTGTCAAAGCTGTTGCTTAATATAATTTTGGTTATTTCTGAGAGTGCAGGTAAACGACAGTGTTTGGGAAAAAAATACATATATATATATATATATGTATATATATATATATATATATATATATATATATATAATAAATAATAAAAGTAGACAGCTGTATATATATATGTATGTATATAGGTATGTGTGTGTGTGTGTGTGTATATATATGAATATGTTTGTACATGTATATACGTGTGTATATGTGTAGAGTAGGACATGCGGATATGCAGGTGTGTAGATATGCTCACATGCATATGTGTATAGATACAAGTAGTTGTGTGTGTACGTGTATACATGCATGGATGGTTATAATTAAAAGGTAGAACGTTGGGTTTATGCGCGGGTTGGCGTACGTATACATATAACTAATTTTATTTTTCGCTGGTATGTTGGCGCTGTTAATCAAACGCATACACCCCACGTGGGACGCGGGTCAGGAAACATCAGTTTTATGGTTATATGGTTTCAGATGATGTAAGTAAATATACAAATAAATTTAATAAAGGAGCTAGGTATGTATATATATATATATGTGTGAGGGCATGAGTTATGAGTCATATGCGTGAAGATTAGCAGTCATATAATAGTAATACAGGGCATGTATGGTCGTAGCATTGAGGCTCACCCATTCTTACTAGTTTTGAAATAAATAGAAAGAAAAAAGACCGGGGAACGGCGCCTCATGTATTACCCTTAAACACAAACAGCAAGTGTAAATGTGGGAGAAACCCACGGCACTTATAGGTGGCTGCTCACCAGATGTAAATAGAAGTAACGCATATCACTCCATATAGGGGTACTCACTGATGTCCAAAGGAGGGCTGCAAGCCGGAGGTCACAGGCACATACGTCCTGACGTAGTCATCAAACGGAAAATGGAAAAGGACCTCATTCATCCAGGCGCTGCCGGTTAGGTCATCAGGTGCACAAAATTATATTTTTGTATACCTTGGAATATTGTATACATGAAAGTTTATTAAAAAATAATAAACAACATACATATACTAGTGAGTATGTCTGTTGCGGTCATTGCGTACGCATTCGTGCATAGCATTGATAGTGTCAATCTTGTTAGCTTGTCTGTGGGTACAGGTATGGAGTCTACAACAGAGCTTTCGATTATAGGTGTTTTATTAGGTTATACGCTTATGACTTCTATATTTTATGCGCTAGGGGATTCATTGTACATACTTTCATTAGATTCACATGGTCTACACGCTCATACTGTTATACTGTGCATACGCTTTTTGGTGTGTTGTACTGTTCACAGTCTCAGGTCGGTCATTACTGTCCATACACTCTTTACCTTCATACTGTGCATACGTTACGGCATGTATACTTTTCATACGCTAATGGCATTTATACTATTCATTCGATCAGGGCTGCTATCTGGTCATACGCTTGTGGTGGTTATACTGCTTTAGGCTCATTACAGTCATATTTTTCATACACTCATGACATCACAAGTTCATGGTATTGATACTGTTCATTAGCCCACTTGATTTATATTGTGCACCAGCTCATGGTAATGGTTATTACATGCTTGTGGCATGGATACTGTTTCATATACTCTTGGTATTTATATGGGGCACGTAATTTGGTTTTACAGGATTCTCATGCTCAGGATATGCGTTTCGTACTGGTAGTATGTTATACTGTTCATACATGCGTGGCGTTTTCCACTGTCCACAAGCTTGTAAAGCCCTCGTGCTCTTAGTAATTACACTGATCTTACGCTCACGGCACTCATTCGGTTTCACAGTATTGTTCGCAATGTCGTAGTATCATACTGTTTACACTGTTCAATGGTTACTGGTCAGATGCCCGTGCCATTGGTATGCTCACATTCGAAGCAGTCAGACGGTCTTACAAGCAAGGTATTCACACTGTTCTTGTGTTCTCATTGTTTCATACACTCATAACAGTCATGCATTACGTACACTGGCTTTATGCTGCACATACGCTTGTGCGTTGGTCTCACGCGCTCAGGGCATTCATTGCGCATGACATCATACAGTTTAAACGCCCACGATATTGCGCTTGGTTTCCCATCCTATTGCCAACTTCGGCAGGGGGGGGGTCAAATGACATTTTCCAGTTTCTGACATATGTTCATTGCAACAGCATCACGACGCATAGGTGGAATATATCTCTCATACCTGCATGACTACAGAGGGATCCAGTGCATAGTTGTTGTTACTGACATGTTTCAGAGTTCCTACATCACGATGTTTAGGCGGTGGTATACCAATCATACCTGCCACTTTTGCAGGGGGATCCATTGCTAAGTTGTTGTTACTGACACGTTTTCAGAGCAACAGTATCCTGACACATAGGCGGTGGTATACCCATCATACCTGCCATGTCTGCAGGGGGATCCATTACATAGTTGTTGTTACTGACAAGTTTTCAGATCAACAGCATCACGACACATAGGCGGTGGTATACCCATCATACCTGCCACGTTTGCAGGGGGATTCATTGCATAGTTGTTATTACTGACGCGTTTTCAGAGCAACAGCATCACAACACATAGGGGGTGGTATACCCATCATACCTACCACGTTTGCAAGGGGATCTATTGCATAGTTGCTGTTACTGACACGTTTTTCAGAGCAGCAACATCATGACACATAGGCGGTGGTATACCCATTATACCTGCCACGTTTGCAGGGGGATCCATTGCATAGTTGTTGTTACTGACACGTTTTCAGAGCAACAGCATTACGACACATAAGCGGTGGAATACCCATCATACCTACCACGTCTGCAGGGGGATCCATTGCATAGTTGGTGTTACTGACACGTCTTCAGAGCAACAGCATCACAACACATAGGCGGTGGTATACCCATAATACCTGCCATGTTTGCAGGGGGATCCATTGCATAGTTGTTGTTATTGACACATTTTTCAGAGCAACAACATCACGGCACATAGGTGGTGGTATACCCATTATATCTGCCACGTTTGCAGGGGGATCGATTTCATAGATGTTGTTACTGACACGTCCTTCAGAGCAACAACATAACGGCATATAGGCAGTGATACACCCATTATACCTGCCACGTTTACAGGGGGATCCAGCACATACTTGTCGTTACTGACACGTCTTCAGAGCGACAACATCACCTCACGTAGGCAGTTGTTTACCGATCATACGCGATACGACGGCAGGGTGTTCAGAGACATATTGTTATGGTCACATCCCCAGCACAGCATACATCACGACACATAGGCGGTGGTTTACCCATTATTCCTACCATGTCTGCAGGGGGATCCACTGGATAGTTGTTCCTGACACGTTTTTAGAATAACATCATCCTGGCACATAGGCGCTGGTACATCAATTATACGTGACTCGGATGAAGGGTTGGTTCGTCTGAGTACAATAACATCACAACACAGATGGGGTGGGATTCTCATTTCCCCTGTCGCGTTGGAAGGGCACGCACCGCATAGGTTGTTGATTATCAATAAGTTTTCAGAGCATCAACATCTCGAATCATAGTAGATGGTAGATAGATAGATGGTAGACATTTATGGCATACACTTCATACCTGCCACGGGGGCAGAGGTTTCACACTGAGCAGGGGTTGTCACTGCCACGCTTTCAGCACAACGATATCACGACATACAGGTGGCGGGATATTCATTGTACATATAACATAGCTGGAGGAGGATGCCTATGGAGTGGGTGATGACACGCTTCAGACCAACAATGGCTAACCCATAAGAGTGGCAGTCCCTGCATTCCTGCCATCCCTGAAGTAGGATATACGGTGTAGTTGTTAACTTTAATCCGCTTTCGAGTTAAAAAAAAAAATGGGCATGCCAGACCGATCAGGTGTAGGGCACGTGGCTTGAATAGGAAACTGTCACGTCGGCAGATGCGGTGTTCGCAAAGGGAACTGTCACGTCTACAGGCACAGAGATTTAGTAGACACCTGGTAGAGGTTCAGACATGGTGGTTCGAGAATAGAAATACAGGTTTGAGGGTGACATCACTAAGCTCTGCCCGTGCCCCAAGCCAGGTGCCCAGAGCTGGAGCTAACTGACAAGATTACCGGATATCCCCACCATTGAACTGGACAAGGTAAGTACCATTGTCATCAGTGTCACCTGCAGTGTCGGTACTGACAGGTTAGCGCAGGTGACACTGGTGACAAATTTCCTTTAAGCAAAAAAACTGGAGTCACTTGTGCAAAATAAAAATTATATACTTTATGAAATCATTTTAAAACCACATAAACAGAATTTAGAAATCTCCTTCTGGGGAAATGGCAACCCCCCTTCCATCCACATGTTACACAATATCACCAATAAACAGTATTCTATCATCTCAGCCCAAATACCTGACTGATCCATGTGCTACTTAGAGCCTTGGATTCAATAAGAGCAATGGGAGAGGAGACAGAGAGATGTGGAGTATGAGAGTGGCCCAACCATACTCCACATCTCAGTAATAAAAGTAAATGACTGCCTTTAGCCTATACACATTCTCTTGTATCTGAGCTAGTGCTGAGGGAAAAGTTTCTGAACAACCTCATCAACTTTTGGAATAAGAGACACATTGTATCGCAAAATGATGTTATCCTTGATCAAGTTCTTCTCTGGAATATTCTTGTTCCGTTTTGCTTTACAGTGAAATAGAATACCATCTTTTTGTGAAACCGCTGTAATATGTCCTTCAGCCTTTAAAACTGTATGGATTGATGTTTGAATGACTTTTCGTGGATTAATAATCATTTTTTGTGGTTTGATGGACTGGTTATCACTAGGTTCTCTATAAGGATGTTGAAGAATATTAATCCCTGGTACATGATACCAATAGTTGAATCCAGATGCATTGACCACTGATGGAAAGACATGATTTTCAAAACGAAAGACACTTGTTTCCGGATATCGTTTTAGAAGATTACTCATTAAAGATGACCAGTTCCAATACTTTACTGGAAGAATAATCTCATCAATGTCATTTAGGAGAACAAATTCACTTTTGAACATATTTCTATACATGCAGTCATTTAAAGCCGCAACTTGTCCATAGTAGCCAATATCACTGTCAACTCCTTTAACATATTTCCATCTTGTCGTAGTTTTTAGATACTTGTCTACTGGCCAGGGTATAACTTCTACAACACCTTCTTGAATGTAATATCTCAGTACTTTATCCACATTTTCATGGCAGCTGTTGTTGTAGATGGTGACTCTAGAAGCTCCTAGTAATTTATACATTTCAATGGCCTGAATCACCTGCATTACATTATTATATCGTCCATATAATGCAGAGACGCAAACAGTAAAACTAGCAGAAAATGATTTTAGAGGCTCTTTTGGAATATTAAACACTGGAATTTGTTTTCTGTCTTTTGAGCTGTTTATATGGATGGACATATAGACATAATCACATTCAGATGGGATTTTACATAGTAGGTTGGCTGTCTCATAAGGGAATCCAAACCAGTCTTTAACAATGTCAATTTCTGCCTTAACAGGTAAAACACCATTGTGTTTACAATAGAACAAGCAGTAAAGGTCTTTCACTGTTTTATGGACTACAGCAATTGTTCTTATCAAATTAGTTTCTCTGGGATCATAATAAGTAGAAACTATGAAAGTCTTGTTATCCTCAAGTGCGATGAAGGGGCCGGTGACAATGTTGGGGACAACATTTATTTTAATATCCTGAGGTTGTTGTAGATATAATAGGAAGATGCAAATTAACCCAAAACCATTGGATGCAATGAACTTGTATTTTAATGAGAAGGGCATATCTTCATCACAAGGACAGACTGTAAAAAAAAAACAAGCATCATAAGTATTAAGAAATAAAAAGACATTAGGACATAGCATATATTTTAACTAACATACACAAATGAGGAATAAGATATAAAACCTGTGAACCTGATAGTAGGTCAATTAAGAGAGATGCCATATAGTAGTAATGTTGTGTGGTGGAACTGTAGAATGAGGTAGGAGAACCAAGTTAAAGGTAAAGGATGGGGAAAAAAAAACTTAGATGAACAGAAGAAATGGTGCCAGAAACAGTAAATGTATAAGAGAGCAAGGTATGGAGTAGGTATGTGGGCATGCTGATTCGATCGTGTGCGATTGCTCTATATGCAGTGGCGTACCTACCAGTTGGCAAACCCGGTCCCCACTGGGGACCCACCCCCGGGAGGGGGGGAGGCGGGCTCAGGCCGCCAAACTGATCAGGCCGCGCCACTACTGACGAAAAAAGTTGTCCCGGATCCCCAGGCAGACAGCACTGCCTACTGCTGTATGTGTGGTACACACACATTCATAAGCAGGCTTCCCCTACACAGACAGGCCTACACAGACAGGAGACATGACCTCCGCCCCCACGCAGCACACAGCGCAGCCGGTGATGACGTCACTCATCGGTGCCTGCACTGTGGAGGATAGAAGACGTTGGACCTGCTGCTCTCTAAAGGAAAAGATCATTGCGTGGGACATCAGGTGAGCATATTTTTTTTCAACCTTGGAAGGGGGGGGGAACTCTGCCGTCTACACCTACTGGGGGAGGGGGGAAAACTCTGCTGCCTACACCTACGGGGGGAACTCTGCTGCCTACACCTACTGTGTGGGGGTGAACTCTGTCGCCTACACCTACTGTGGGGGAGGGGGACTCTGCTGCCTACACCTTCTGTTATGGGGTCTCTGCTGCCTACACCTACTGGGGGGAAGGGGGGAAAACTCTGCTGCCTACACCTACTATGTGGGGGGGGGCTCTGCTGCCTACACCTACTGGGGGGGAATACCTGCTGTCCACACCTACTCCACTGTGGGGGGGGGGACCCTGCTGCCTACACCTACTCTGGGGAGGATCCTGCTGCTTACACCTACTGGGGGGGACTCTGCTGCCTACACCTACTGTGTGGGGGTGAACTCTGCTGCCTATACCTACTGTGGGGGGACTCTGCTGCCTACACCTACTGTGGGGGGGAGGAAACTCTGCTGCCTACACCTACTGTGGAGGTGGGACTCTGCTGCCTACATCTACTGGGGAGGGGGAAAAACTCTGCTGCCTACACCTACTGTGGGAAAACTCTGCGGCCTACACCTACTGTGTGGGGGTGAACTCTGCTGCCTACACCTACTGTGGGGGGACTCTGCTGCCTACACCTACTGTGGGGGGAGGAAACTCTGCTGCCTACACCTACTGTGGGGGTGGGACTCTGCTACCTACACCTACTGTGGGGGTGAGACTCTGCTGCCTACACCTACTGGGGGAGGGGGAAAAACTCTGCTGCCTACACCTACTGTGGGGAAACTCTGCTGCCTACACCCACTGTGGGGGAATTCTGCTGCCTACACCCACTGTGGGGAAACTCTGCTGCCTACACCCACTGTGGGGGAACTCTGCTGCCTGCAGTGGAGCTGTATTTCAGGCTTGCAGCAATCAATCGCCGACCAGACGCAACGGAGGCAGGTAAGGGGACTTCCGCTCGCGTTCTAGCTAATCGGGACATTGCGGTTTCACCGCAATGGTCCCGATCAGCCCGACTGAGCTGCAAGGAAGCTTTTACTTTCATCGTAGACGCAGCGATCAACTTTGAACGCAGCGTCTAAAGGGTTAATAGCGCGTGGCACAACGATCGGTGCAGCACACTATAAGCCCAGGGTCCCAACTGTCATTAGCTGCCAGGACCGACCCGGTATGATGCAGGGTCACGGCGTAACCCCGCGTTATATACCGGGACCGGGCACAGGGCGTACAAGTACGCCCTGTGTCCTTAAGAGGTTAGCTATTGGATTTCACTTACAAAACAACAAAAATTATATTTTGAATTATATCTGGTAGATAATCTACTCTCCAAATGATGCAAATTAACTTGAGCAAATTTCAAAGACAATAAAACTGATTTCGGTACCAAAATACAGCCTAGCACCACATTTATTATGTGTTTTAGACACATTTTACAGTTCATTCAACAAAGGGGCATGGTTTGAATGTAGGGTTGTCTGACAAATATTGTTCCATGGACAGCTATCCTACCTAACTTTTTCATGCATAAAAAGTTCAGCATCAGAGAAAGTTCATATGTTGTCTATGGGGAGGGGTATGCTACAGCCAGAAAACTCTGGTGCTGGCTTATCCCTTGTAGGTGAAAAGAATCAGGAAGCAAAAATTCTTCATGCCTGACCCTTCTTTCTACCAACATCATCGATTGGTAGAGAGTTGGGAGGCCGCCATAAACCTTACAGATTAGAGGTTTAAAGAGTTGACTTTGGTATAAAGGTGTATGGGAACCTTAAAGGGGTACTCCAGTAGAAAACATTTTTTTTTTCAAATCAACTTGTGCCAGAAAGTTAAACAGATTTGTAAATTACAATGTGCAAGGAGAAGGTGAAAAAAGTCGGCAGACTCACCAAGGCTTCTTTTTTCAGGGTTGCTTCTTTATTAAATACTCACATACAAAACTTAGTGCGAAAGGGGAGAGAGGATCACATGGAGGGGGGTATTCACTGTCAGGCGACAGAATCTGTTTCACTCGGTAGTCGAGCTTCTTCATGGCCAGAAGAAGCTCGACTACCGAGTGAAACAGATTCTGTCGCCTGACAGTGAATACCCCCCTCCATGTGATCCTCTCTCCCCTTTCGCACTAAGTTTTGTATGTGAGTATTTAATAAAGAAGCAACCCTGAAAAAAGAAGCCTTGGTGAGTCTGACGACTTTTTTCACCTTCTCCTTGCACATTGTATTTGACTCGTCTTACAAGTCAGAGCACTACCTCAGCTTTGGGGATTACTCCTATTCATCCTAGATCCAGGTCCTTTTCAGGGGTCAGCAGCAGTGCCGGACATTGATATCTCTGTTTTTTGCCAGATTTGTAAATTACTTCTATAAAAAAAAAAAAAAAATCTTAATCCTTCCAGTACTTATCAGCTGCTGTATACTGTAGAGGAAGTTCTTTTCTTTTTGAATTTCTTTTCTGGCTGATCACAGTGCTCTCTGCTGACACTCTTTTTTATTAGAAAAATACAAAACTTATCCGATACAGAACACAAAACAAAACAAGCTTAACCAGCTATAACATAAATACAAAATACTCTTGCCAAAAACCTTGCCTAACCGGCCAGCCCAGCCTTATAAAATTACTAAAATACTAAATATGCCTACTACACCTAACCAAACTATCAAATCAACACACTCACACACATACCGAAAACGAACATAAAAAAAAAAAAACAGCTCAACTTGGCGTATCAAATTATAAACAAAATTTAGCACTACCTGGCTATAACTCAAACCCATCCATACTCAGGAACACACAACAAGAAAACAAAACAGAAACATAACAAGCACACCACTGCAAAAAATTATTTTTTTATGTTTTTTTTTCAATTATGATTTTTTTTTCACACACACATTCACTTACAAAACCATAGCAAACTGAATCCTCATCTGGAACTAACAAAAGTACAAAAGAAACATAAGAGATACTCCCATGCTAAAAAAAAAAAAAAAAACATGACACAACATAGCAACACAACATCTGGTCCGACTGCCATATCTATTAAAAAGCTATATAATGCAAAACAATATAGATATAAAACACATTATAGACACAAAAACATAAATATAATATATACATATAATATACACTGCAGCTTTTTTTTCCCCCCTTCTCTATAAACCTACAAAAACAACAGAAAACCTTACACTAAAACTGTCCCCTCACCCACACCACCCCTCTTGTACAAGGGTCAGAATCCATACCGTTCGTACAGTACACAAAGTCAGTCCTCAACTGACCCATGTCAGGTCCCCCAAAGAAACAAAACACCACCACCCACAAATACACCCTCCCCACCTAACACTCCTCCCAGCCAACTTATACACATACTTATACACACACTGAACCACAACCCACTTTAGGCCCAAGTTTGGTAGCCTGTAAGCCCTTCATACCATATCAGCTTAAAACAAAACAAAAAGCTAGTGTGTGCATGCATTAGCCCACCACCGGGAAGAAGGATGGCAGACTTGATACATCAAAATAATTTTAAACTCTTTCCCTAACTCCCCCTACAATTCTCCCTAATTCTATCCCTCCATTAAAACTAACCCTACTCTCACCCTATCTCTATCCCTATAACACTTCCCCTATCCAAAATAAAGGTACTCTACCCAAAAGGTCTAGTACCTATGGCACAGTTTCATTAATGATATATTTTTATAGTTTGGACATTTACGCACGCGGCGATACCACATATGTTTATTTTTTTTTTCTATGTACACTTTTATTTTTTTTATGGGAAAAGGGGGGTGATTCAAACTTTTATTAGGGAAGGGGTTAAATGACCTTTATTAACACTTTTTTTTTACTTTTTTTTTGCAGTGTTATAGGTCCCACAGGGACCTATAACACTGCAAACACTGATCTCCTATGCTGATCACTGGCGTGTATTAACACGCCTGTGATCAGTGTTATCGGCGCTTGACTGCTCCTGCCTGGATCTCAGGCACGGAACAGTCATTCGCCGATCGGACCCCAAGGAGGCAGGTAAGGGTCCTCCTGGTGTCCTGGAAGCTGTTCGGGACGCCGCGATTTCACCGCGGCGGTCCCGAACAGCCCGACTGACTAGCCGGGATACTTTCACTTTCGCTTTAGAAGCGGCGGTCAGCTTTGACCGCCGCTTCTAAAGGGTTAATACCACACATTGCCGCGATCGGCGATGTGTGGTATTAGCCGCGGGTCCCGGCCGTTGATGAGCGCCGGGTACGACGCGATGTGATGCGGGGTCGCAGCACGACCCTGCTTCATTTCGCGGGAGCCGGCGCAGGACGTAAATATACGTCTTACGTCGTTAAGGGGTTAAAGGGACAATGAAGCAGGAAGTGGTCCATGCTTTCCAGAGTGTCCCCGCACTCTTCTCGGGGACATCCCCGGTCATCAGAGTTCCTGTACTTCAGGTTGTCCCTTACATATAGCTTCCCCTGAAAGCAGCGCCAGGCCAAGTCCCAAAACTTCTGGGGTATCCTTTTCATGTTTAACCCCTTAAGGACACATGACATTCTCATACGTCTCCATTTCCGAGTCCTTAAGGACACATGACGTATGAGAACGTCATGTGCTTTACCGGCCCCCCGCAGCCATCTGGAGCGGAGCCGGTGCCCGATGCCTGCTGAAATCGTTCAGCAGGCATCGGGGCATATCGCCCAGGGGGGTCATGATGACCCCCCATGTCGGCGATGGCCGCAGATCGCTGGACAATTCAGTCCAGCGATCTGCAGCGGATTCCGGGTCAATCGGGTTTCAAGTGCCATAGCCAGCAGGGGTGAGGTGGCACTGGTGCCACCTCACGATCACCCTGATTCGTCGGCCGGTTTCCCGGCCGACCAATCAGGGCGCCTGCTGCGGGTGACACTCCCGCAACCCGCTCCGCCCCTCTTCCGGCGGACGTGAGCGGGTGCGAGAAGAAGACCCCGGGTACTGGGGACCCCAATCCCCGGCGTCCCTGTTGGGATCGGGGTCCCAGGAGCGGCGGCGGCAGCGAGGGACTGACTTGCGTGGCGGCGTGGAGCAGCAGCAGTAGGAGGTGAGTGACAGCCTCCTGCTGTTGCTTAGCAACAGCTCCCAGCATGCAAAAAGGGCATGCTGGGAGCTGTAGTTATGCAACAGCAGGAGGCAGACCACCACAACTCCCAGCATTCCCTTATGGGCATGCTGGGACGTATAGTTTTGCAACAGCTGGAGACACATTTTTTCTATGGAAAGTGTACCTTCAGCTGATGTATAACTACAACTCCCAGCTTGCACAATCAGCTAAAGTGCATGCTGGGAGTTGTAGTGGTGCATCTGCTGGTTGCATAACTACAACTCCCAGCATGCCCATTGGCTGTCGGTGACTGCTGAGAGTTGTAGTTTTGCAACAGCTGAAGGCACACTGAGTTAAGTAGCAAACCAGTGTGTCTCCAGCTGTTGCATAACTACAATCCCCAGCATCCCCAGCCAAAGTAGTATGCCTCCGGCTGTTGCATAACTACAAGGCCCAGCATGCCCTTCCACTGTCCGTACATGCTGGGGGTTGTAGCTTTTGCAACAGCTGAAGGCACACTGGTTGCAAAACACTGAGTTTGTTACCAAACTCGGTGTTTCACAACCAGTGTGCCTCCAGCTGTTGCAAAACTACAACTCCCAGCATGCACTGATAGACCCCACATGCTGGGAGTTGTAGTTTTGCAACAGCTGGATGTTTCTCCCGCCCCAATGTGAATGTACAGGGTACACTCACATGGGCGGAGGTTTACAGTAAGTATCCGGCTGCAAGTTTGAGCTGCGGCGAATTTTCTGCCGCATCTCAAACTGCCAGCGAGAAACTACTGTGAACCCCCGCCCGTGTGACTGTACCCTAAAAACACTGCAGTACACTAAAACAAAATAAAAAGTAAAAAACAATACATATACACATACCCCTACACAGCCCCCCTCCCCAATAAAAATGAAAAACGTCTGGTACGCCACTGTTTCCAAAATGGAGCCTCCAGCGGTTGCAAAACTACAACTCCCAGCATGCACTGATAGACCGTACATGCTGTGAGTTGTAGTTTTGCAACAGCTGGATGTTTCTCCCCCCAATGTGAACGTACAGGGTACACTCACATGGGCGGAGGTTTACAGTAAGTATCCGGCTGCAAGTTTGAGCTGCGGCAAATTTTCTGCCGCAGCTCAAACTGCCGGCGAGAAACTACTGTGAACCCCCGCCCGTGCAACTGTACCCTAAAAACACTACACTACACTAACAGAAAATAAAATAAAAAGTAAAAAAACACTACATATACACATACCCCAACACAGCCCCCCTCCCCACCCCAATAAAAATGAAAAACGTCTGGTACGCCACTATTTCCAAAACGGAGCCTCCAGCTGTTGCAAAACAACTACTCCCAGTATTGCCAGATAGCCACTGTCTGTCTAGGCATGCTGGGAGTTTTACAACAGCTGGAGGCACCCTGTTTGGGAATCACTGGCGTAGAATACCCCTATGTCCACCCCTATGCAAGTCCCTAATTTAGGCCTCAAATGCGCATGGCGCTCTCACTTTGGAGCCCTGTCGTATTTCAAGGCAACAGTTTAGGGTCACATATGGGGTAGTGCCGTACTCGGGAGAAATTGTGTTACAAATCTTGGGGGGTATTTTCTGCTATTACTCTTTTTAAAAATTTTAAATTTTTGGGAAAACAAGAATTTTAGGTAAAAAAAAATATATATATATATATATTTTTTTTTTACATATACAAAAGTCGTGAAACACCTGTGGGGTATAAAGGTTCACATTACCCCTTGTTACATTCCCCGAGGGGTCTAGTTTCCAAAATGGTATGCCATGTGTTTGTTTTTTTTTGCTGTCCTGGCACCATAGGGGCTTCCTAAATGCGGCATGCCCCCAGAGCAAAATTTGCTTTCAAAAAGCCAAATGTGACTCCTTCTCCTCTGAGACCTGTAGTGCGCCAGCAGAGCAATTTTCACCCCCATATGGGGTGTTTTCTGAATCGGGAGAAATTGGGCTTCAAATTTAGTGGGGTATTTTCTGCTATTACCCTTTTTAAAAATGTAAACATTTTGGGAAACCAAGCATTTTAGGTAAAAAAAATTAAAAAATTTTCACATATGCAAAAGTCGTGAAACACCTGTAGTGTATTAAGGTTCACATTACGCCTTGTTACATTCCCCGAGGGGTCTAGTTTCCAAAATGGTATGCCATGTGTTTTTTTTTGCTGTCCTGGCACCATAGGGGCTTCCTAAAGGTGACATGCCCCCCAAAAAACCATGTGTCGCTCCTTCCCTTCTGAGCACTCTACTGCGCCCGCTGAACAATTAACATAGACATATGAGGTATGTGCTTACTCGAGAGAAATTGGGTTACAAATACAAGTAAAACTTTTCTCCTTTTTACCCCTTGCAAAAATTCAAAAATTGAATCTACAAGAACATGCGAGTGTGAATTTTTTTGAAAATGAAGATTTTGAATTTTCTCCTTCACTTTGCTGCTATTCCTGTGAAACAACTAAAGGGTTAATACACTTACTGAATGTCATTTTGAATATTTTGGGGGTGTAGTTTTTATAATGGGGTCTTTTATGGGGTATTTCTAATGAAGACCCTTCAAATTCACTTCAAAACTGAACTGGTCCCTGAAAAATAGTGAGTTTGAAAATTTTGTGAAAAATTTCAAAATTGCTGCTGAACTTTGAAGCCCTCTGGTGTCTTCCAAAAGTAAAAACTCATAAATTTTATGATGCAAACATAAAGTAGACATATTGTATATGTGAACCCCCAAAAAATATATTTTGAATATCCATTTTCCTTACAAGCAGAGTGCTTCAAAGTTAGAAAAAATGCAAAATTTTCAAGTTACCATAAAATTTTACCACTAAGTTAAAGTAGAATATGTCACGAAAAAACAATCTCGGAATCAGAATGATAACTAAAAGCATTCCAGAGTTATTAATGTTTAAAGTGACAGTGGTCAGATTTGCAAAAAACGCTCTGGTCCTTAAGGTGTAAAATGGCCTGGTCCTTAAGGGGTTAAAAGATACAACCCCACCCACAGATCCTGACCTGGGCAGTCCCTGAGCGCCGGAGGCTTCTGGAAGTGGGTCAACAGAACCCGTTTGTCAAGGAACTGCCTTGACTGGGTCCTGATCTCCCACACTCCCATACCCCAACGACGTATCGCCTTCAGAGTTGGGGTAGCGTAAGCCGGAAGATATCCATGGGGTGTACGGAGGTCCTTCACTTGCCCTCCTCTCTCCCATTCCTGGAAGAAAGGCCAAAACCATTCCCTGCAGGAGAGTACCCATGGAGAAGCCCTCTCTGACCAGAGGTTTAAGATGTTGGCTTTCAAGAAGGTGTTCGTAAAGAACACCACCGGGTTTACCATAGAAAAAAACCCTAGTCTCCTCTTGCGGTACGTAACCTCCCTCTTGATTAGGTTCATCCTGTTCCCCCATAACATCTGGAAAAACAGGCTGTAGATCCTAGTGTAGTAAGCCTCTGGCAAGATACATACGCTGCCCAGATAGATAAACAAGGGGAGCAGGTACGATTTGATCAGGTGTACCTTTTCCTGAGGGTCATAGACCAACCCTTCCACTGGTCCACCTTCTGAGCGGCATCCTGGAGCTTATCATCCCAGTTTTTGATGGGGTAATCATTCTGGCCGAATGTGTTGCCTAAGACTTTTGCTGATTCTTGGAAGGGTGTCCGGGAGATCAAACGTAGGATCCCCCCCTCCCAGCCAGAGACTCTCACACTTATCCCGGTTGACCTTCGACCCGGATGTGTCCGAGTAGTGGTCCAACTCCGACATCACCACATTGACCTCCTCTCTCGAGGAGATGAAAATAGTGACATCGTCAGCATACGCCACCACTCTCTGGGTGACAGCCCGCTCCGCCAGACTCATCCCGACTCCCGTCCTAAGGAAGGGATTGATCGCGAACACATATAAGAACGGGCTCAAAGGACAACCCTGACGGACTCTGGACCCCACCTCAAAAGAGCGGCCAGACCACCCGTTCACCAGCGGGAAATTCTCTGCCACTGCATACAAGATCTTAATTAACAAAAGTACTCAGTAAGCCATATCTCAGGAGGACGGACCAGAGGTACTCGTGGTTCACCCGATCAAATGTCTTAGCCAGAAGCTTCCTGTCCGTATTGAGAAGAGCTATGGGCCTCCAATTCTCAATATGGCTGGATCTTTACCCTTTGAGAGAAGAATCAGGGCTGACCTCCTCACTGACTTCGGCAGAGTGCCCGAGGAGAGACACTCATTGAATACCTCAGTCAAGAGGGGAGCTAAAGACTCCTTAAAGGCCCTGTACCACTGGGATGTTAAGCCATAGCTCGCCCCTCGATCGCCAGTCTCACTTCCTCTTCCCTGATTTCTTCTGCCAAAACATCAAGAGAGGGGTCTACCCCTGGCTCAGGAATGGTTTCAGTCAGGAAAACCGACATCTTGTCTCAATCTAGATCCTTCCCCCCCAAGAGGTGCGAGTAGAAGGATCTGACGACCTCCAAGATCTCTGATCTGGACCGATTCAGAGATCCTGTACTATCAATCAGTCCTGAAATGATTTTCCTACTCACTGACATCTTACAGTTTCTGTAAGGGTCGGGCGAGCGGTACTTCCCGAAATCCCTCTCAAAAACTAAAGATGCGTGTCTATCGTACTGACACCTCATCAGCAAGGATTTCACTCTGGAGATATCCTCTCGGCTACCTCCAGTTGAAACGAGAAGCTCGAGTTTCCTCCTCAGACCCTGATACAAGTGGTACCTGTTCAGGGACCTGAGGCTCGAGAGCTGGCGGAAGAACCCCGCAGCCCGCTTCTTGAATATCTCCCACCACTCTGACTTACTACTACATAGGCCAAGTAAAGGTACCTGACTCTGAAGGACTCAAGGACTGTCTTATCTCCGCTTCCTCCAGGAGGGACAAATTCAGCTTCCAATAACCTTTTCCCATCCGGGGGTCTCTGAAACATTCCGGGAAAACAAAATCATACAGTGATCGGAGAATTCCACATCAACCACTGACACTGCGGAAGAGCCGCTATCCTCCTTTAAATAAAACCTATCTATCCTAGACCTGTGACTACCTTGATGATAGGTGAAACCCGCGTGGCCCGAAGGGCTCCGCATGTGGGCGTCCTCTAGGCGAGCTTCTCTAGCCATGCTAATCAGCGCCACACTATCACAAGCCAGCGGACCATCGGAGCCTCTCCTATCTTGGGACCTCGTGACATTATTGAAGTCCCGTGCAAAGATCACCTGCCGACTCGTAAAAAGAAAGGGCTTAATCCTCATAAAGAGATCTTTATGGCCCCGCTTAGTTTGCGGGGTGTAGATGTTAATGATCCGGAGCTCCTGTCCCTTCATGAAGACATCTAAGATCAGGCACCTCCCCATTTCTAATTCAATAACCCATCGGCATTCAACAGGAGCGGTAAAAAGGACCACCACCCCACTATACGGCTCAGCCGCAAGAGACCAGTGGGAGGGACCGCGCCTCCACTCTCTTCTGGCTTTTACCAGAGAGGCTAGATCTGACAACCTGGTCTCCTGTAAAAAGAAAATGTCGGCTTCAACGCGGCAGAGAAAATCAAAGGCTGCAAATCTAGCCATATCCGACATTATGCTGGCACAGTTAATAGATGCCAGCGTCAATGGGGTCAGTGCCGCCATACAGGGTGATTAACCTGTTAAGGACAAAGGGCGTACAGGTACGCCTTTGCTCCCTGGTACTTAACCCCTTAAGGACTTAGGGTTTTTCGTTTTTTTGCACTTTAGTTTTTTTCCTCCTAAATTTTTAAAAATCATAACCCTTTCAATTTTGCACCTAAAAATCCATATGATGGCTTATTTTTTGCGCCACCAATTCTACTTTGCAGTGACATCAGTCATTTCGCCTTAAAATCTACAGCGAAATGGAAAAAAAAAATCATTGTGCGACGAAATTGAAGAAAAAACGCCATTTTGTAACTTTTGGGGGCTTCCGTTTCTATGCAGTACATTTTTCTGTAAAAATGACACCTCTTTATTCTGTAGGTCCATACAATTAAAATGATACCCTACTTATATTGATTTTGATTTTGTCTTACTTCAGGAAAAAATCATAACTACATGCACAGAAATTTATACGTTTAAAATTGTCATCTTCTGACCCCTATAACTTTTTTATTTTTCGGTGTATGGGGCTCATTTTTTGTGCCGTGATCTGACATTTTAGCGGTACCATTTTTGTATTGATCTGACTTTTTGATCGCTTCTTATTCATTTTTTCATGATATAAAAAGCGACCAAAAATAGGTTATTTTGGACTTTGGAATTTTTTTGCGCGTACGCCATTGACCGTGCGGTTTAATTAATTATATATTTTTAGAGTTTGGACATTTACGCACGCGGCGATACCACATATGTTTATATTTATTTTTATTTACATGGTGGGTTTTTTATATGGGAAAAGGGGGGTGATTTTAACTTTTATTAAGGAAAGGGTTAAATCACATTTATCAACTTTTTTTTTACACTTTTTTTTTTGCAGTGTTATAGCTCCCATAGGGACCTATAGCACTGCACACACTGATTGCCAGCACTGTTCACGGCAAAGGCATAGCTTTGCATTGATCAGTGTTATCGGCGGTCGATTGCTCAAGCCTGCATCTCAGGCTTGGAGCAATCGCCGAAGGGACACGCCGGAGGCAGGTAAGAGGACCTCCACTCGTGTCCCAGCTGATCGGGACACTGCATTTTCACTGCGGTGGTCCCGATCAGCCCCACTGAGCAGCCAGGCAGCTTTCACTTTCGTTTTAGACGCGGCGTTCAACTTTGTACGCCGCGTCTAAAGGGTTAATAGTGCGCGGCACCGCGATTGCTGCTACGCGCTATTAGCCCCTGGTCCCGGCTTCAGATACATGCTGACCCTATATGACGCGGGGTCGCCGTTATATCGCGGGAGCCGGCCAAGGACATAAATATACGTCCTTGGTCGTTAAGGGGTTAAGGACCAAGGGCGTACCTGTACGCCCATGGGAATTTCGGTCCCCGCCGCACGCCGGGCGGGGAACGGACCGGGGTGACTGCTGATATCGATCAGCAGGCACCCCGCGCAAATGCCCACGGGGGTCATCAGACCCCCCCATGTTGGCGATCCGCGCAAATCGCAAGTGAATTCACACTTACGATTTGCGCGATTCCGGGTCATTACGGGTCTATGGTGACCAGGAATATAAGGGGGATCGCGGTTGTCTAAGACACCTACGATCCCCCTGAAGGGATAGGAGTGAGGTGGCAGGGGTGCCACCCCTCCTATCCCTGCTATTGGCCATCTAGAAGCGAGGTCCAATAGCAGATCGGGAGCGGGGGGTTAACTTTAGTTTTCTCCGTTCTGCCCACCCACAATAGGTGGGGCAGAACGGGGAAACGACAGAGGACCGGTGCCGAAGTCCACTTACCCTGCAGGCGAGGCTGCGGGCGACGATCGGTGTTGGAGATCGGCGGGCGGCGATGTCGTGCAGCTGGCTCCATGGATCCGACGGAAGCCGGAAAGTTGCCTAACAACATCTAGAGGGCTACAGTCCGAGACCACTATACAGTGGTCTCTACACTGTTGCCCTCCAGATGTTGCAAAACTACAACTCCCAGCATGTCCAGACACCTGTCATGCTGGGATTTGTAGTTTAGCAACAGCTGGAGGGCTACAGTGTGGATATCACTGTGCAGTGAACTGTGGTCCTCTAGATCTTGCAAAAACTACAACTCCCAGCATGCCCACATAGCAGTTTTCTGTCTGGGCATGCTGGGATTTGCAGTTTTGCAACAGCTGGAGGGTCTCAGTTTGGAGATCACCATGCAGTGGTTTCTAAACTGTGGCCCTCCAGATGTTGCAAAACTGCAAATCCCAGCATGCCCAAACAGCAAACAGTTGTCTCGCCATGCTGGGAGTCGTAGTTGCGTATCTCCAGCTGTTGCATAACTATATCTCCCAGCATGCACCTCGGTGATCAGTACATGCTGGGAGTTGTAGTTTTGCAACAGCTGGAGGCACACTGGTTGGAAAATACTGAGTTTGGTGACAGAACCTAACTGAAGGTTTTCCAACCAGTGTCCCTCCAGCTGTTGCAAAAGTACAACTCCCAGCATGCACGGTCTGTCAGTGCATGCTGGGAGTTGTAGTTTTGAAATAGCTGGAGGTTTGCCCCCCCCCCCCCCCCCATGTGAATGTACAGGGCACATTCACACGGGCGGGTTTACAGTAAGTTTCCTGCTTCAAGTATGAACTGCGGCAAATTTTTCGCAGCAGCGCATACTCCTAGCGGTAAGCTCACTGTAAACCTCCGCCAGTGTGAATGTACCCTAAAAACACTGCACTACACTACACTAACACATAATAAAGGGTAAAACACTACATATACGCCCCCTTACACTGTCCCCCCCAATAAAAATGAAAAACGTATTGCACAGCAGTGCTTCCAAAACGGAGCCTCCAGCTGTTGCAAAAACAACAACTCCCAGCATTTCCAGACAGCCACTGACTGTCCAGGCATGCTGGGAGTTTAGCAACAGCTGGAGGCACCCTGTTTGGGAATCACTGGCATAGAATACCCCTATGTCCACCCCTATGCAATCCCTAATTTCATCCTCAAATCCTGTCGTATTTCAAGGAAACAGTTTAGTGCCACATATGGGGTATTTCCGTACTTTGGAAATTGCCCTACAAATTTTGGGGGGCTTTTTCTCCTTTTACCCCTTATGAAAAGGAAAAGTTTGGGTCTACACCAGCCTTTTAGTGTAAAAAATAAATACATTTTACACTAACAAGCTGGTGTTGCCCTTTACTTTTTAATTTCATAAGAGGTAAAAGGAAAAAAAGACCCCCAAAATTTGTAACGCAATTTCTCCTGAGTACGGAAATACCCTATATGTGGGTGTAAAATGCTCTGCGGGCACACAACAAGGCTCAGGAGTGAGAGCGCACCATGTACATTTGAGGCCTAAATTGGTGATTTGCACAGGGGTGGCTGATTTTACAGCAGCTCTGAAATAAACACCAAAAAATAAATACCCACATGTGACCCCATTTTGGAAACTACACCCCTCACGGAACGTAACAAGGGGTATAGTGAACTTTTACCCCTTAAGGATGCAGGACGTAAATGTACGTCCTGGTGCGGTGGTACTTAACGCACCAGGACGTACATTTACGTCCTGTGCATAACCGCGGGCATCGGAGCGATGCCCGTGTCATGAGCGGCTCATCCCGGCTGCTGATCGCAGCCAGGGACCCGCCGGCAATGGCCGATGCCCGCGATCTCGCGGGCGTCCGCCATTAACCCCTCAGGTGCCGGGATCAATACAGATCCCGGCATCTGTGGCAGTGCGCGATTTAAATGAACGGTCGGATCGCCCGCAGCGCTGCTGCGGGGATCTGATTATTCAGAACGCCGCACATAGGTCCCCTCACCTTCCTCTGTCTGGCTCCCGGCATCTTCTACTCTGGTCTGAGATCGAGCAGACCAGAACAGAAGATGACCGATAACACTGATCTGTTCTATGTCCTATACATAGAACAGATCAGTATTAGCAATCATGGTATTGCTATGAATAGTCCCCTATGGGGACTATTCAAGTGTAAAAAAAAATGTAAAAAAATGTTAAAGTAAAAGTTTAAAAAAAGTGAAAAATCCCCTCCCCCAATAAAAAAGTAAAACATCAGTTTTTTCCTATTTTACCCCCAAAAAGCGTAAAAAATAAATTTTATAGACATATTTGGTATTGCCACGTGCGGAAATGTCCGAACTATTAAAATAAAATGTTAATGATCCCGTACGGTGAACGGCGTGAACGTAAAAAATTTTAAAAAAAGTCCAAAATTGCTACTTTTTATAAAAAAAATTATAAAAAATCTATTAAACGTTTTTTATATGCAAATGTGGTATAAAAAAAAGTACAGATCATGGCGCAAAAAATGAGCCCTCATACCGCCACTTATACGGAAAAATAAAAAAGTTAGAGGTCATCAAAATAAAGGGATAATAAACGTACTAATTTGGTTAAAAAGTTTGTGATTTTTTTTAAGCGCAACAGTAATATAAAAGTATGTAATAATGGGTATCATTTTAATTGTATTGACCCTCAGAATAAAGATCACATGTCATTTTTACCGTAAATTGTACGGCGTGAAAACGAAACCTTCCAAAATTTGCAAAATTGCGTTTTTCTTTTTAATTTCCCCACAAAATAGTGTTTTTTGGTTGCACCATACATTTTATGATATAATGAGTTATGTCATTACAAAGGACAACTGGTCGCGCAAAAAACAAGCCCTCATACTAGTCTGTGGATGAAAATATAAAAGAGTTATGATTTTTAGAAGGCGAGGAGGAAAAAATGAAAACGTAAAAATGTAATTGTGTGAGTCCTTAAGGGGTTAAAACCCCACAGGTGCTTCACGAATTTTCAATAAAGTTGGATGGGAAAATAAAAACATTTTTTTCTTTCACTAAAATGCTGGTGTTACCCTAAATTTTTCATTTTCACAAGAGAGAATAGGAAAAAAGCCCCCCAAAATTTGTAACCCCATTTCTCTTGAGTATATAAATACCCCATATGTGGATGTAAAGTGCTTTGCTGGCAAACTACAATGCTCAGAAGAGAAGTAGCGCCATTGGGATTTTGAAGAGAAAATTTGTACAGAATTGAAGGCCACGTGTGTTTACAAAGCCCCCATAGTGCCAGAACAATGGACCCCTCCCACATGTGACCCCATTTTCGAAACTACACCCCTCACGTAATGTAATAAGGGGTACAGTGAGCATTTACCCCCACAGGTGTCTGACAGATTTTTGGAACAGTGGTCCGTGAAAATGAAAAATGTAATTTTTCATTTGCTCAGCCCACTGTTCCAAAGATCTGTCAAACGCCAGTGGAGTGTAAATACTCACTGCACCCGTTATTAAATTCTGTGAGGGGTGTAGTTTCCAAAATGGGGTCACATGTGGGGGGTTCACTGTCCTGGCACCACGGGGGGCTTTGTAAACGCAAATGGCCCTTGACTTCCATTCCAAACAAATTCCCTTTGGCGTTCCTCCTTTTCTGAGCATTGTAGTGCACCGGCAGAGCACTTGACATCCACATATGGGGTATTTCCATACTCAGAAGAAATGGGGTTACAAATTTTGGGGGTAATTTTCTCCTATTACCCCTTGTAAAAATGTAAAATTTGGGGAAAAAACTGCATTTTAGTGAATTTTTTTTTTTTTTTTAATTTACACATCCAACTTTAACAAAAAGTTGTGAAATACCTGTGAGGTGTTAAGGCTCACTATACCCATTGTTACGTTCCTTGAGGGGTGTACTTTCCAAAATAGTATGCCATGTGTTTTTATTTTTTTTATTTTTTTTTTGCTGTTCTGGCACCATAGGGGCTTCTAAGTGCGACATGCCCCCAAAAACTATTTCAGCAAAATTTGCTTTCAAAAAGCTAAATGGGACTCCTCTTCTGAGCATTGTAGTTTGCCCGCAGAGCATTTATCGTCCTAACATCGGGTATTTCCATACTCAAAAGAGATGGGGTTACCAATTATGCTGGCATATTCTCCAATTACCCTTTATAAAAATGGTAAATTCGGGGGGAAAAAATGCACTTTAGTGAAAAAAAATTTTTTTTTTTTCATTTACACATCCGACTTTAACGAAAAGTCATCAAACACCTGTGGGGTGTTAAGGCTCACTGGACCCCTTGTTACGTGCCTTGAGGGGCGTAGTTTCCAAAATGGTATGCCATGTGTTTTTTTTTCTGCTGTTTTGGCACCATAGGGGCTTCCTAAATGTGACATGCCCCCCAAAAACCATTTCAGAAAAACTCACTCTCTAAAATCCCATTGTTGCTCCTTCCCTTCTGAGCCCTCTACTGCGCCCGCCGAACACTTGACATACACCTATGAGGTATTTCCTTACTCGAGAGACATTGGGTTCCAAATTTTTTGAGGATTTGTCTCCTTTTACCTCTTGTAAAAATTCAAAAACTGGGTCTACAAGAACATGCCAGTGTAAAAAATGAAGATTTTGAATATTCTCCTTTATTTTGCTTATTCCTGTGAAACACTTAAAGGGTTAACACACTTACTGAATGTCATTTTGAATACTTTGAGGGGTGCAGTTTTTATAATGGGGTCATTTGTGGGGTAGTTCTAATAGGAATGCCCTTCAAATCCACTTCAAACCTGAACTGGTCCATGAAAAATTCCGATTTTGAAAATTTAGTGAAAAATTGAAAAATTGCTGTTGAACTTTGAAGCCCTCTGATGTCTTCCAAATGTAAAAACATGTCAACTTTATGATGCAAACATAAATTAGACATATTACATTTGTGAATCAAAATATAATTTATTTGGAATGTCTATTTTCCTTACAAGCAGAGAGCTTCAAAGTTAGAAAAATGCTAAATTTTAAATTTTTTCATAAAATTATGAATATGTAACGAAAAAACAAACTTGGAATCAGAATGAAAAGTAAAAGCATCCCAGAGTTATTAATGCTTAAAGTGAAAGTGGTCAGCAAAAAACGCTCTGGTCCTACAGTGAAAATTGGCCTGGTCCTTAAGGGGTTAAATTATACGGCCACACCCTTTACTTTTTCTTTCCCTTCTTTTTTGCCCCCTCATCCCCCGAAGAAGACGAGGCTCCCTAGGCACCTAGCCCTCACCTTCCCCCTCCAAGGAGGGGGAGGAGATGGTATCGAGGACGAGGTATCGGTTTTACTGGTCAATCAGAGGGGGGGCAGTCAGGCTTACGTTTTGGACCTGGCCCGTAGTACCAGGAACTTCAGTAGTTGCCCTTATCTTTCTTTTTGGGCCTCACCCCACTTTCCTCATCTACACTTTCATAGTGGGAGGAATCGGAAGGGTCGGCCATATTGCCTTCCTCTCTGCACAGCCTCCTGATCTCCTCATCCAGCATGTTCTCCTCCAGGGCTTCAGCGGTTACAGGGCCAGATTCAGGAGCAGGGGCTGAAGAGACCCCCTGTCACCTGGGCACTCTCCAGCTCCCTACTCCTTCTACGATTTTCCTTCTACCTTAGTTTGGCGGGGCCCTTTTTCCTCCTCACTAGCCCTGTTGCGCCCCCATCCCTGCCCGTACCCTCCCCAGCCGAGGTAACTTCGCAGCTCTCCTCAGCCAGAGCAGCCGCTGCATGGGCGAAGGCGCTAGGACAACGGCTAAAAGGGTGTCCGAGGACACCACACAGGTGGCACCGGATCTGCCTACAGGATGCGGCCAGATGACCCACCCCACCACACAAAGCACAGACTTGCACAGTACAGGCTGTGCTAAAGTGGGTGGGGCTGCTACACCTGTGACAGACCTTAGGCTGCTCCTGGTAGAAGACCTGGATCCTATCACGTCCAAGGAAGTGGCTGACGGAATGTGGGCAACCATACTCCCTGAACGCTTGAGTTTGACGGAAAAAGTCCAGGCCCCGGACCAGATCCCGTGCTCATCCAAGTTTTTCTTGGGCATGTCCGTCACATCCCCATACCGCCTGAGCCAGGTCATAATATCATAACAAGAAAGTGACTTGTTACGGGTCAAAACGGTCACTTTCTTGACAGAGTTCTGACGGGAAATCACCTTGACGGCCAAATCTTTGGCAAAATCTTTGCTCTTTCTTTGCCACTTCGTAGTTTGACCAGAAGAGTTCGAGACCCTCTGGCTGAACGAAACTGTCATCAAACTCGGGCGAACCGTAGGGGTGAATCAGGGCAAAGATGTCACTCGCCCTGAATTCCATCTGAAGGAGGAGCTCAACCACTTTTGCGTGAGGTGGGCACGCATCCTCGCCCCTCCAAATCAGACGGACCACATTCCTACGGTTATTGTCCTGCCCGGTTGTCGGGAGGGACAAGACCACCTCCCCGTTCTGCTCTCAGAAAGCCCCCAAACCATGCCTCTCTATCCAGAAAGACAGGTCGACCTCACCCCTTCCCTCTACCTGGATCGACCTGTCGCCCCTGCGTAGAGCCTCCAGGAGGCGCTGTTGCAAGTGGCCTCCAGAGCCGGACGGAGACGGGGACCCCTCTGAACCCCCGGCAGTGACAGTGGCATAGCTCCTAGGAGCAGTCACTACCGGGGGGGCAGCCGGACCAGACACACACCTAGACCCAGAGCCAAACCCAGAACCATTAATACCAACATTCACACCACTACTCTCATCATCTTTATTTCCATTCATGCTAGACTTCCCATTCATACCACTACTAATACCACCAACATTCATTCCACTGACACTCCCACATACACCCCTCTCATCCACAACACTACTACAACCATCATTCACACATCTTGAACTCATAGCATCCTGCCTAACAAATTCTGGGCTGGCTGGGACTTGTAGTGTTGCTGGCTTTAAATAGATTTTCTGTTCTGGCTTAGCTGCTGGGGTCAATGCTAATTGCTCCTTCTTCATGGGTGATGTGACTTCCGAAGTCTGGAGCTGCCCCTCCGAGCACACCCCAGCTCCTCCCACAGCACCTGCACTTAGTTTGCCTTGCCGCATGGGCTCTGCCGCTGATTCCGGCGCCCGGACACTCCCCCCCCTCACAGAGGAGTGCCCCGCAGCGCCCGCAGAACACACAGTATTCGGGGGATCGCCCCCCGAGCACATGGACCCACCGCTCTCTGCCACCGGCACCCAGACACTCCCCCCACCCCTCACAGGGGAGTGCCCTGCAGCATCGGCAATGCCCACAGCACTCGGGGAACCGCCCCCCCCGAGCACACGGCAGCATAGCTTGCCTCGCCACTGCCCACCATGAGCCCATTCTGCCCCTCCCTACCGGTAGGATGGGTGGGCTTCACATCTATTGCGTCCACAGCCCTTTCTGACGCCATGCTATATCCCCCATGCTGGCTCCGTTCCACCACAGAAACGGGGTCTGGCAGTCTGGGGGGCCCAGCAGCCTGAACCAGCTTTGCAGCTGGCCCAGACTGCTGGAAAGGAACAAATACATACTGTACAGATTCTTTTGCTTCTTAGCTTTCCTCTTCACTGCTACATCATCACATAAATCATCCCCAAAAGTAAAAATCTGGAGGTGGGCTGGGGACTCCTGCATGACTATAGCCCTCAATAAGCCCCCATCCTCACTCTCCACATCATCCTCCTCGCTGTCACTGGAAGGAAGTGCCACCTGGGCGGTTCAATGTAGCTGTCCTGGGTGGTCAGGGTATCACAGGTAGCAGCCACAGACACAGCATGTTCTTCCAACCTCTCCTCCTCCTTTTCATCACCACCATCCTCACTTTCTTCACCGCCACTACTCTCCCCATAATCCACCTCCACCTTACCATGGGATTTCATGGCGGTAAACCGGTCTTCATTCACCAGCTTTTCCCAGAAAAGACCGCACCATCTCGGCTCTCCTCTCCTCCAGCTTTTCTATCTCAGCCTTCAGGGCTGTAATTTTTTTCTCAGCTCTGGCTTATTCCGCCTGGACCCAGAGTTTGCCAGACTCTGAGTCCCGCACAGATTTTCTCTGGCAAACCTTAGCTCCTTACCACACCGCTCATACTCTGAAAAGGCGTGCGGTCATGCGGGAACAGAAGGCCACGCTGGATTCCTTGGGCCCTCTTTCCGCCCACAGCTCAATGGTCTTCCTCCTCGCCTTCCTTCCACTGGATCTCTGTCTGGCACCCGTTGCCGGAGGATCAGAGGCTGCATTGCTGCAGACTCCGCTAGATCTTCTTCCTCTGGCTGGAAAAATGGCAGTCGCTGTTTTCTTTCCACCCCCCGCCAGCCTGTAAGAACGGGAAGTGGAGCCCCGGGGCTCCATGCAGGGAGGCTCTCCCCAGGAGCCTGCCACACCCCTGGGAAAGGCCGATGGATCACCTGCTCTGCCTCTGGAACTCTGGAGGAACACAAAAAAAGGGACACACCCAATGCTGCCTCACACACAACTGCTCCTGGCTGCTGTGTTCCACAGGATGTGCTCTCCGCTGACAACTCTGTCCATGTCAGGAACTGTTCATTGCAGAAGCAAATCCCAATGCAAACCTCTCCTGCTCTGGACAGTTCCTTACATGGACAGAGGTGTTAGCAGAGAGCACTGGTCAGACAGAAAGGAAATTCAAAAAGAAAAGAACTTCATCTGTAGTATACAGCAACTGATAAGTACTGGAAGGATTAAGATTTTTATTTAGAAGTAATTTACAAATCTGTTTAACTTTCTGGCACCAGTTGATTTTCAGGCTAAGTTACTACTTGTTTTTTTTGTGTGCGTTTTTCCCCCCAAAAAAAACACCAAAACGGCCCCCATGGTGTTTTTTCATTGAAAAAATGCTGTGGCCAGATGTTAGCTGTAAATCAATGAGAAATCGCTAAATTATTTTTCCACTTTTTGTTTTTCAGTTTGGCGGTTTTTTTTTATCCTTTTGGTGTTTTTTCACACTTTTTCAGCTCCTTGGCGGTTTTGCAAAGTCGAAGCATGTTGAGCCTATGGCGTTTTTTCCATGAAATCGTGGCATTTTTCTCCCATAGAAGTATTTGGGAGTAAAAAACGCCAAGAAAAGCAACATGTGGGTTTTAACTTTGGCGTTTTTGCAGGCGATTTTTATTCTTTTTTGGACTTTAGCGATCCAAAAATGTGATGGGGATACCGTTTCGTAGGGTACCATTAAAAAAAATTATAAAAAAGATACAGTAGTGATGGAAAAAAATTGTATTTAACGAAAGTTATGTTTTTTATAACAAAATTTTTATTAATTTTTAAACAGGGATCAATGTGTGCGGGCAGGGCACTAAAAATGTAGCCGACAATAATAAAAATGTAGTGTGTGTGTGTTTTTCACATTTTTGTTCAAATTTTTTAGGTAGTAGTATTATTACTCCAAGCATGGGACACAGTTCTATGATGGGAGTAGTAGTACCTGTACTAATCGACAGATCACCCCGGGTCCGTTGCGATCCTGTATAATTTATACATGCGGTCGGCCGCTCTTCTATGGTCCCCTGCACTGACGAATATATACACCTATTCATATTTCCCGCAGAGAGCTGTGACTGGCCAGATGGTTCCAGCCAATCAAAACTCTCTGTGGGAAATATGAATAGTTGTATATATATATATATATGTATATATATATATATATATATATATATATATATATATATGTATAATACGTCAGTGCAGGGGACCATAGAAGAGCGGCCGGCCGCATCTATACATAATACAGGATGATCACAGCGGTTGTAGGGAGTGACATCCGATGTGATCTTTCCTTAACTGCAGGTACTATAGCTCCCAACATGGAGCACACTCTGCTCCATACTGGGAGCTGTAGTAACTGCATTAATAGACAGATCGCAACAGGTGTCAGAAGTTACACTCGCTGCGATCTGTCTATTAATGCAGGTACTACAGCTCCTAACATGGAGCAGAGTGTGCTCCATGTTGGGAGTAGTAGTACCTGCAGTTAAGGACAGATCACAGTGGGTGTCACTCCTGACACCCGATGCGATCGTCCTATCTATTGCAGGGATGCGGAGCGGCTTTCTCCTGCACTCCGCATTTCTGCACTATACTCCCGCTAGCCAGTAATATGAATAGAACATCATTAATTCATATTTCCCACTGAGAGCGGGGATTGGCTACCACCATCCAGCCAACCCCCACTCTGGGCGGAAAATATGAATCGAATATGAATATGTTCGATTCACATCACTGGCCGGCCGGAGTACAGAGCAGAGATGCGAGCGCTATATAGAGCCGCTCCGCATCTCTGCTATATTATGGACGATCGCATCAGGTGTCGGGAGTGACACCCAGGACGATATGTCTATTAGTACAGGTACTACTACTCCCATCATGGAACAGTCTGTTCCATGCTGGGAGTAGTAGTACTACCTAAAAAAAAAATTTGAGAAAAAAAAAGTGAAACACACACAATTTATTAAAAATTAATAAAAAATTTCATTATAAAACTTTTTTTTTTTTTGGTACCAAACTAATTTTGAAATAACGTTAAGGGGCAAAAAATGCAATTTCCACTCAAAGGCAAGAAACACCAGAAAAAATTCTATGCAAGGCTGCTGCTCCAGTTTTGGAAACCTCTGTGTTTAAGGTACTGGAGATGTGATGTAACGCCACGCCCCCTCGTGCCGTCACGACACGCATGCCTTCCCCCCATTCATGTCAATGGGATGGGGCTTGACAGCCATCAAACCCCCTCCGATAGACATGAATGGAGAGGGCGTTGTGGGCCTCACCTCTCCAGTCCTGAAAACACAGAGCTGGCATAGAATGCGTGTGCTGCAGGGAGATCACGGGGGTCCCAGGGGTGGGCCACCCATGATCAGACATCTTATCCCTTATCTATTGGAAAGGGGATAAGATGTCTTTGGCTGGAATCACCCTTTGACTCCCTGTTTTATACAATTAAAAATGGTAATGTTTTACAAAACTGTTGGTACATAGGAGGGGGAAGTCTTATTAACCCTTCTGGTTATTGGATGCATGTATGGGCACCTTCCTATGTACATGTTGGCTATTTTTGTAAATTATATGAAAACTATAGTGAAGGGCAGATTGTAGACAAAGGATAAGTGCAAGTATAACAAAAGTAAAAAGTGTAATGTGAAATGACCCTTATATGCTCCTTACTGTTAAATCTTTGTGACAAGTATCAGCAGAGTGCCACCATTCTCAATTAATTTCTTGTATGTGTGTTCATGCTAGAAGCCTGTATATGATGTGCCATACTTTTTATGTGTCATTGTATGCAAGTTTCAGTATAGGTTTGCACTGCTGAGTCAAGTTGGCGACTCAGTAGTTAATATGACACGCAGTTAGGCCAGAAGATTCCCATGAACCCTTAGCATCAGTCATGACAGTCATGGTATGTTCACACAGTGGAATGTCCGTGTGGAATTCTGTTATAATATTCCACACGGACATTGCGCAGCAGCAGTATCCCATTGCTTTCAATGGGATTCTGCTACAGTGTGCACATGGTGGAACATCAGCTGTCTTTCTCCTGTGCAAATGCAGGTTCCAGCATCCACAGAAAGAATAGACATGTCTATTCTTTCTGCGGATTTCGCTTGGAAATGCATTGCCGACTATGAGATGGTGCGAACAATCCTAGAACCTTCTAGAACTTTCAAATGTCTGAAATGTCCAACCAGGTTTTTCGGGGGGCACATTCGGCATATTTTCGGTCACCGGTCTGGCAAAGATGAAGTCTGTGTGTATGCGATAAGCAAAGTCTAGACGTGAGCAGCAGGCCCAGCTTATGGTGGGGGCCTGTAAAATGCTGAAAGACAGCTATGGAACCAAGAGTCACAGGAAGAAATGACTGAATTAGCAGGTGGGTTGCCACATCAGCACTCTCTGCCAAGATCTGGGGGAAGACCTCAGGGAATGAGAGAGCTTATTTTGTGTGAGAAGCCTGCCATTTATATAAAAGCCAGTGTAAGGAAGAGAGTGAGCCGAAAATCCAGGTGAAGAGAGTGTATATTGACTACAGGCTACAGATGACACAGGAACGTTTGTCACCAATTTTGGATTTATGAGTCTTAAAGGGGTTATCCAGGAATAGGGAAACAGAGATAATGGCCCAGATTTATCAAACTATGTGAGAGAAAAAATTGAGAGATTTTCCCACAGCAGCCTATCACAGCTCAGGTTTCACTTTACCGGAGCTCATTAGCTGAGCTGTGATTGATTGCTGTGGGAAAATCTCTCTATATTTTCTCTCACATAGGTTGATAAATCTGGGCCAATATCTTTAAAAAACAGCTCCATGTCTGTCTCCAGGTTGGGTGTGTGGTTTTACAACTTGGCTTCATTCACTTCAATGGAACTGAGCTGCAGAACAGCGCCCAATGTGGAGACAGATGAGGAGCAGTTTGTGAAAGAAATTAGCTAATTTTTTCTAATCCTTGATAACCCCTTTAATGCTGTTGTAAGATTTATGATTGTGCCTCTCCTCTTGGAGGAAGGAGGAGTAAAAAGAAGCACCAGTTACTGTGTCAACTCAGTTTGCTAAATATTGCCAAACTGAATACAAGGTTGTCACCTGTTATGTGTATCCTATCTTGCCTCCACCCTGTATAGTGCCCCCTCCTAGCTAGAAGTTGTGTTTACCTATTTCCTCTCTCTCTCCCCCTAAACCTCCCCCCCCCCGCCTCCTTTCCAACACACCCACCATTACTTGAGTAAAAGGAAAATACCGGAGGTGTCACATTCACATTCCAAAATGGTTATAAAGTATACCAAGTAAATGTTAATAGTTTGTCATGTCACTGAATCATTTCTTCCTCATGCAGATCTCCTTCTGACATGCAGTTTCAATGACTAAGTATGCTGCATTGTCAATCTGGATGATATAGCTTTCATGATGATAGTGATTGGATAAGATCTGTTGTACAGTACAAGTAAAACCATCTTTACCTTCCTATTTGTTGTATTAAAGAGGTCGTCCAGAAAAAAATTTCTCTTTATAAATGTGCCCAGGTGGCCTTATAAAAATAAAAACTGCATTTTTTAATGGCTCTTACTTAGTCTGTATAATCACAGTGGCCATTCTGCACACACAGTACTTCTTGGTGCTGGGGTCCGCAGGAGACCTTTTAGCTTACCAATAACTAGCTGAGATGAGACACCGTTTTCGTGAGTGATTGGCTAAACCAGTGTTTCCCAACCTTTTTCGGCTTGGGGCACCCCTCCGAAGAAAAACATTTTTGCGGTGCACTCCGACCGAAGTTGACGAGCAAAAAGAAAAAAAAGGCAAAGGCATCGCAGACATTTTTAGACAC
The DNA here is from genome assembly GCF_029499605.1 of Hyla sarda. Taxonomy (NCBI): domain Eukaryota; kingdom Metazoa; phylum Chordata; class Amphibia; order Anura; family Hylidae; genus Hyla; species Hyla sarda. The sequence continues at coordinate 337,169,939 of NC_079189.1, read as the reverse complement.
CAACTCACAAATGACGTCTTCTCTAATCAGTGTCGTACCCTTTTCTTCTCCATCTGGCCCGGCCATCATGACAATTTCTTCCAGCCACAATTCTTCACCGATAAACCTGCAAAAGAAACCTATTAGGAGCCGCACTTTTTTTTTACATGGGTGACCGAATGGTGTAGGAGTGTACATGGGTGACAGAGGGATGTAGAAGAGTGTACATGGGTGGCAGAGGGGTGTAGAAGAGTGTAAATGGGTAACAGAGGGGTGTAAGAGTGCACATGGGTGGCAGAGGGGTGTAGAAGAGTGTACATGGGTGGCAGAGGGGTGTAGAGAAGTGTACATGGGTAACAGAGGGGTGTAAAAGTGTACATGGGTGGCAGAGGAGTGTAGAAGAGTGTACATGGATGCCAGAGGGGTGTAGAGAAGTGTACATGGGTGACCGAATGGTGTAGGAGTGTACATGGGTGACAGAGGGATGTAGAAGAGTGTACATGGGTGGCAGAGGGGTGTAGAAGAGTGTACATGGGTAACAGAGGGGTGTAAGAGTGTACTACACCCCTCTTCCACCCATGTACACTCCACTACACCCCTCTGCCACCCATGTACACTATTCTACACCCCTCTGCCATCCATCTACACTCTTCTACACCCCTCTGCCATCCATGTACACTCTTCTACACCCCTCTGCCACCCATGTACACTCTTCTACACCCCCTCTGCCACCCATGTACACTCTTCTACACCCCTCTGCCATCCATCTACACTCTTCTACACCCCTCTGCCATCTATGTACACTCTTCTACACCCCTCTGCCACCCATGTACACTCTTCTACACCCCTCTGCCACCCATGTACACTCTTCTACAACCCTCTGCCATCCATCTACACTCTTACACCCCTCTGTTACCCATGTACACTTCTTTACACCCCTCTGCCATCCATGTACACTCTTCTACACCCCTCTGCCATCCATCTACACTCTTCTACACCCCTCTGCCATCCATGTACACTCTTCTACACCCCTCTGCCACCCATGTACACTCTTCTACACCCCTCTGCCATCCATCTACACTCTTCTACACCCCTCTGCCATCCATGTACACTCTTCTACACCCCTCTGCCACCCATGTACACTCTTCTAAACCCCTCTGCCACCCATGTACACTCTTCTACAACCCTCTGCCATCCATCTACACTCTTACACCCCTCTGTTACCCATGTACACTTCTCTACACCCCTCTGCCATCCATGTACACTCTTCTACACCCCTCTGCCATCCATGTACACTCTTCTACACCCCTCTGCCACCCATGTGCACTTTTACACCCCCCTGTTACCCATGTACACTTCTCTACACCCCTCTGCCACCCATGTACACTCTTCCACACCCCTCTGCCACCCATAGGAGTGTACAGGAGTGACAGAGGGGTGTAGAGGAGTGTACATGGGTGACAGAGGGGTGTAGAAGAGTGTACAGGGGTGGCAGAGGGGTGTAGAAGAGTAGAAGAATGTACATGGGTGACAGGGGGCAAAGGGGGTTATAGAGGTTTATATTGGTGACAAAGGGGTGTTGGGGGTGGGCAGGAGTGTACATGGGTGGCAGGAGTGTAGAGGGGTGTACATGGGTGACAGAGGGGTGTACATGGGTGTAGAAGAGTGTACATGGGTGGCAGAGGGGTGTACATGGGTGACAGAGGGATGTAGACGAGTGAACATGGGTGGCAGAGGAGTGTACATGGGTGGCAGAGGGGTGTAGAGACGTGTATATGGGTGACAGGGGTGTACATAGGAGACAGAGGGGTGTACATGGGAGACAGATGGGTGTAGAAGAGTGTACATGGGAGACAGAGGGATGTACATGGGAGACAGAGGTATAGAGGGGTGTACATGGGTGACAGAGGGGTGTACATGGGTGACAGAGGGGTGTAGAAGAGTGTACATGGGTGACAGGGGGGCATTGGGGATGACAGGGGTGGACAGGAGTGACAAGGTGGTAACAGGGGTGGACAGGGGTGACCAAGGGACAGAGGGGTGAACATGGGTGATAAGGATGTGGTCAGAGGGGTGGACAATGAGGGGTGAACATGGGTGACACAGGGATGACAGAGGGGTGGATAGGGGGGTGGCCAAGGTGAACATGGGAGACAGGGTAAGAGGGGTGGACATGGATGACAGGAGGGTGGACAAACGGTTAAAAGAGAGGTGGACAGGAGTGAAAAAGGGGTGAATAGGGGGGGTGGACATGGGAGACAGCTGTAGACTGAGGGGTGGTCAGAGGGGTGGACGAAGGGGGGGGGTGAGCATGTGTTACAGGGGAATGGACAGGGGTGACAGAGGGGTGGCCAAAGATGACAGGAGTGGACATGGATGACATGGGTGGGATGGGGGGGGTGGACATGGGTGACAGGGGGGTGCACATGGGTAACAGGAGGGGGGTGGACAGGGTTAAGAAGAGGGAGGGGTGGAAAGGGTACCTTAAGCAAGCCATTTTTCTGGAAGCCAGCGCAGCTTCCACGTTCCTCCCTGCTCCGGCAGGGAGGAGGACACTGGGGCATGGGTCATTACACCGGCACAGGAATCCGACAGAGCACCGCCAGGGCACTCATTCATTGCGCCGCAGGGGGGATGGGGACTCTGGGGAACGGGTCACTACACCGCTGGGGCATGGGTCACTACACTGCCGGGGCACGGGTCATTACACTGCCGGGGCACTCACTCACTGGGCTGCAGGGGGCTGCAGAGAGACGCTGGGGGACACTGTGTGCGCACGCACAGCAAAGCTCACACATACTTCCCTTCCCCCCTTCAGCGCCGTGAGTCACAGGTGTGGCAGGCCGGGGCAGGACATTTTAAATAAATAATAATTTTGACAGCAAAATCCCATGGCACACCGGGCAGTGCCGAATGGCACACCAGTGTGCCGCGGCACCCCGGTTGGGAATCACTGGGCTAAACAGTAATGTCTCTTGCCAATCCCAGCACGAAGGGAATGCCGAATGGCAGAGACTGGGCACCATGATAACCAAGGCTTTGCAGGAGTACAATTTTTATTTTATTTTACAACACAGCTTTTTACACATTTGTCTAGAAAAAAACTTTTTTTCTAGACAACCCCTTTCAAATTTAGCCCTAAGCAGAAATATTTGAAATTTAGTAAAAAGAATGCTGTGGTTTCACTCTAGTGATAGAGGCCTAGAGGCTGATCTTTTAGGTGAACTTGCACATCAAAAGCTAAATAAATGCAATAGTTCCAGATGGCATCTACCTTGAGTTCTTGAAGACTTGGAAAAAAATTTATTGAGTCATTTGTTTACAACCCTTTCTTACAGGAGATGTTCTTAATGGTATTTTAGACCAGTCAAGTTGCTAAATATAGAAGTAAAAAAAAGTAAAATCTCCTAAAAAGCAGTATAATTGACTAACCAATAATTTGTTGAACTAAAAGAGCATGGCTTTACTGAGGGCAGATCATGTCAAACTAATCTTATTGATTTCTTAGGAGCTTAGGAGATGAGGAGCAGTTTATGAAAGAAATTAGCTAATTTTTTCTATTCCTTGATAACCCCTTTAATGCTGTTGTAACATTTATGATTGTGCCTCTCCTCTTGGAGGAAGGAGGAGTAAAAAGAAGCACCAGTTACTGTGTCAACTCAGTTTGCTAAATATTGCCAAACTGAATACAAGGTTGTCATCTGTTATGTGTATCCTATCTTGCCTCCACCCTGTATAGTGTCCCCTCCTAGCTAGAAGTTGTGTTTACCTATTTCCTCTCTCTCTCCCCCTAAACCCTTCCCCCCCCCGCCTCCTTTCCAACACACCCACCATTACTTGAGTAAAAGGAAAATACCGGAGGTGTCACATTCACATTCCAAAATGGTTATAAAGTATACCAAGTAAATGTTAATAGTTTGTCATGTCACTGAATCATTTCTTCCTCATGCAGATCTCCTTCTGACATGCAGTTTCAATGACTAAGTATGCTGCATTGTCAATCTGGATGATATAGCTTTCATGATGATAGTGATTGGATAAGATCTGTTGTACAGTACAAGTAAAACCATCTTTACCTTCCTATTTGTTGTATTAAAGAGGTCATCCAGAAAAAAGTTTCTCTTTATAAATGTGCCCAGGTGGCCTTATAAAAATAAAAACTGCATTTTTTAATGGCTCTTACTTAGTCTGTATAATCACGGTGGCCATTCTGCACACACAGTACTTCTTGGTGCTGGGGTCCGCAGGAGACCTTTTAGCTTACCAATAACTAGCTGAGATGAGACACCGTTTTTGTGAGTGATTGGCTAAACCAGTGTTTCCCAACCTTTTTCAGCTTGGGGCACCCCTCCGAAGAAAAAAAATTTGCGGTGCACCCCGACCGAAGTTGACGAGCAAAAAGAAAAAAAAAGGCAAAAGCATCGCAGACATTTTTAGACACCAACTCACAAGTTACGTCTTCTCTAATCAGTGTCGTTCCCTTTTCTTCTCCATCTGGCCATCATGACAATTTCTTCCAGCCACAATTCTTCACCGATAAACCTGCAAAAGAAACCTATTAGGCGCCGCACTTTTTTTTACATGGGTGACCGAATGGTGTAGGAGTGTACATGGGTGACAGAAGGATGTAGTAGAGTGTACATGGGTGGCAGAGGGGTGTAGAAGAGTGTACATGGGTAACAAAGGGGTGTAAGAGTGTACATGGGTGTCAGAAGGGTGTAGTAGAGTGTACATGGGTGGCAGAGGGGTTTAGAGAAGTGTACATGGGTAACAGAGGGGTGTAAAAGTGTACATGGGTGGCAGAGGAGTGTAGAAGAGTGTACATGGATGGCAGAGGGGTGTAGAAGAGTGTACATGGATGGCAGAGGGGTGTAGAGAAGTGTACATGGGTAACAGAGGGGTGTAAGAGTGTAGATGGATGGCAGAGGGTTGTAGAAGAGTGTACATGGGTGGCAGAGGGGTGTAGAAGAGTGTACATGGGTGGCAGAGGGGTGTAGAAGAGTGTACATGGATGGCAGAGGGGTGTATAAGAGTGTAGATGGATGGCAGAGGGGTGTAGAAGAGTGTACATGGGTGGCAGAGGGGTGTAGGAGAGTGTACATGGATGGCAGAAGGGTGTAGGAGAGTGTACATGGGTGACAGAGGGGTGTAGTGGAGTGTACATGGGTGGCAGAGGGGTGTAGAGGAGTGTACAGGGGTGACAGAGGGGTGTAGATGAGTGTACATGGGTGACAGAGGGGTGTAGAAGAGTGTACAGGGGTGGCAGAGGGGTGTAGAAGAGTAGAAGAATGTACATGGGTGACAGGGGGCAAAGGGGGTTATAGAGGTGTATATTGGTGACAAAGGGGTGTTGGGGGTGGGCAGGAGTGTACATGGGTGGCAGGAGTGTAGAGGGCTGTACATGGGTGACAGAGGGGTGTACATGGGTGTAGAAGAGTGTACATGGGTGGCAGAGGGGTGTACATGGGTGACAGAGGGATGTAGACGAGTGAACATGGGTGGCAGAGGAGCGTACATGGGTGGCAGAGGGGTGTAGAGAAGTGTATATGGGTGACAGGGGTGTACATAGGAGACAGAGGGGTGTACATGGGAGACAGATGGGTGTAGAAGAGTGTACATGGGTGGCAGAGGGGTGTAGAAGAGTGTACATGGATGGCAGAGGGGTGTATAAGAGTGTAGATGGATGGCAGAGGGGTGTAGAAGAGTGTACATGGGTAACAGAGGGGTGTAGGAGAGTGTACATGGATGGCAGAAGGGTGTAGGAGAGTGTACATGGGTGGCAGAGGGGTGTAGTGGAGTGTACATGGGTGGCAGAGGGGTGTAGAGGAGTGTACAGGGGTGACAGAGGGGTGTAGATGAGTGTACATGGGTGACAGAGGGGTGTAGAAGAGTGTACAGGGGTGGCAGAGGGCTGTAGAAGAGTAGAAGAATGTACATGGGTGACAGGGGGCAAAGGGGGTTATAGAGGTGTATATTGGTGACAAAGGGGTGTTGGGGGTGGGCAGGAGTGTACATGGGTGGCAGGAGTGTAGAGGGCTGTACATGGGTGACAGAGGGGTGTACATGGGTGTAGAAGAGTGTACATGGGTGGCAGAGGGGTGTACATGGGTGACAGAGGGATGTAGACGAGTGAACATGGGTGGCAGAGGAGCGTACATGGGTGGCAGAGGGGTGTAGAGAAGTGTATATGGGTGACAGGGGTGTACATAGGAGACAGAGGGGTGTACATGGGAGACAGATGGGTGTAGAAGAGTGTACATGGGAGACAGAGGGGTGTACATGGGAGACAGAGGTATAGAGGGGTGTACATGGGTGACAGAGGGGTGTACATGGGTGACAGAGGGGTGTAGAAGAGTGTACATTATTTTACATTATTTATTTTATTTTACAACACAGCTTTTTACACATTTGTCTAGAAAAAAACTTTTTTTCTAGACAACCCCTTTCAAATTTAGCCCTAAGCAGAAATATTTGATACATGAAATTTAGTAAAAAGAATGCTGTGGTTTCACTCTAGTGATAGAGGCCTAGAGGCTGATCTTTTAGGTGAACTTGCACATCAAAAGCTAAATAAATGCAATAGTCCAGATGGCATCTACCTTGAGTTCTTGAAGACTTGGAAAAAATTTTATTGAGTCATTTGTTTACAACCCTTTCTTACAGGAGATGTTCTTAATGGTATTTTAGACCAGTCAAGTTGCTAAATATAGAAGTAAAAAAAAGTAAAATCTCCTAAAAAGCAGTATGATTGACTAACCAATAATTTGTTGAACTAAAAGAGCATGGCTTTACTGAGGGCAGCTCATGTCAAACTAATCTTATTGATTTCTTATTATATCCAACAGTGTTGGATGAAGGTGGTGCCTTGGATATCGCCTATCTAGGGATAGCACTGATCAGTATTATTAATAATTGAGTTCTCTGGCTTGCTAGAAGGCAGACCAGGGATTATGACCCCATGAGGACGGCCAGAGGCAAGTAAGGAGACCTCCAGCCACTATCTTGGCTGATCTGATCCCCACAGGAGTGCTGCTGATATCCACCATTACCGGTGGGTCCCTGGCCACTGTGCATTAAGAGAGTGCAGCTCCTCAAAAAATTTTTTATGTAAAGGCACACTAGATGGACCAGGTGTTATTTTTGCGCTTTTAACACAGTCATCATTGGAATGTTCTGGAAAACAAATCCAAACCATGTAAATCCCACCTCACAGTTTAATGGCCTTAAAGGATCTGCTGGTAACATTTTAAAGCCATATACCACAGGAAACCTTCAGAGGCCTTGTAAAGTCTCAACAGGTCAGAGCTATCTTGGTGGCACAAGGGTATCTACACAATATTAGGCAGATGGAGGAGCAGAACTATAGAGGGATTCCGAGGGTGCTGTTTAAGAGTCTGAGGGTGCTCATAGGTCTCTTTTTCCTATATAAAGAGACCAGTACTATAAATAAGTTAGGGGTCCCTGTTACAGATTTTGCACTGGAACCCTGCATTTAAGTTACGCCTCTTAAGTGGGTTTAATTTATGTCCCTTCACCTGCCTAATATTGTACAGGTCCCCCTTTTGCCACCATAATAGCTCAGACCTTTTGATTGGTAAATACAGTATATATGTTTTTCATCACATCAGGAAAATAATAACTGTTGAGGGATTAAACAGGTTCTTTGTGATGGAATCAAACAACAGGAACGCCTGAAGCATGTGGGGGAAAGATGCAATTATGCCATATTACAATTTACTGTTAGACCAATTTCTATTATGCCACACTTGTAATGCCCTAGTAATTAATGCTCTAGATTCTTTTCAATTACATTAGCTGATTTTGGTTTTAGCAGATTGGAATCAAACAGTTATATTAGAAATACTCACCGAGATACAAAAGAACATTAAAGTCTTCTGCTTTCTTGCAACACTTTGAGAAAGTCACATTAGTAGAAGTGAGAAGGCAATATCAAAAGTGGTAGGATCTTTAGGCTTCTCAAAATGAAATTGTTCCTTATTGAGAGACCTAAAATATTCTTAATGTAAGATTGAAAATACTTGTATCCAGGGAAGCCTTCCATCCATTAAATGAATGTAATTTAAAAAAAAGTTGTATTACCAGGTAAAAGACAAGAGCTAAAGGATTGAAAAAAAGCAGTGAGCATTAACTTAGGTTCTAGCAGTTAGATAGAATTACCTGCACATGTGAAAAACACCTGTTGTGTTCCAGGAAGTTCTTTTACTAAAATACCAGAAACTCGAAACCACCGCAAGTCATTGTTGGGTTTTACCTATCAGAGAGCAACTCACTATAAGCATTGACATTTATTGAAGGCTACACATTAGCAATGTATTCATATGTGCTTTCTCATGATAATAATGTGGTAATAGGTGATTTATCCCTATAATGATGCCACCGGTTTTTACCTTAACCCCTTAAGGACTCAGCCCTTTTTCACCTTAAAGGGGTACTCCGCCCCTAGACATCTTATCCCCTATCCAAAGGATAGGGGATAAGATGTCAGATGGCCGCGGTCCCGCTGCTGGGGATCCCCGGGATCCCCGCTGCGGCACCCCGCTTTCATTACAGCACAGAGCGAGTTCACTCTGTGCGTAATGACCGGCGATACAGGGGACGGAGCCGCGTGACGTCATGGCTCCGCCCCTTGTGACATCACGGCCAGTCCCCTTAATGCAAGTCTATGGCAGGGGGCGTGACGACCGTTGCGCCCCCTCCCATAGACTTGTATTGACAGGGGCGGGCCGTGACATCACGAGGGGCGGAGCCGTGACGTAACAATGCTCCGGCCCCTGTATTGCACGCTCTGTGCTGTAATGATAGCGCAGTGCCGCAGCGGGGATCCTGGGGCTCCCCAGCAGCGGGACCGCGACAATCTGACATCTTATCCCCTATCCTTTGGATAGGGGATAAGATATCTAGGGGTGGAGTACCCCTTTAAGGACTCGGCCGTTTTTTACAATTCTGACCACTGTCACTTTAAACATTAATAACTCTGGAATGCTTTTACTTATCATTCTGATTGTTTTTTCGTGACATATTCTACTTTAACATAGTGGTACATTTTTGTGGTAACTTGCATCCTTTCATGTTGATAAATCCCAAAATTTGATGAAAAAAATTAACATTTTAGCATTTTTCCAACTTTGAAGCTCTCTGGATATTCAAAATAATGGCCCTCATTTACTATTCTAAACCCGACCTCTTTTGTCGGGTTTTTTGTCGCATCTTTGTCTGCGCCATGTCGCAGACATCGTGCGCCAGTCTGCGACACTATGTGACATTTTTTCCCGACGGACCCGATGTGGATTCTCCCAAACCCGAAAAAGGGGCGTTACCCGACATTTCTGAGCTTTCCCACGTATTTATTAAGGTTTCCAACCCGAATTTGTTGAATTGTTGTGGATTTTTTCCCGACAGCTCAGAGGAGTTGGAAACCAAAACCCACGTGCGACAAACAGGATGCGACATAATAATAAATACCAGGGGAAAAAAGCAATCGGGTAAGAAAGCAAGATAGACTTACAACCCGATTTTCTTAGTAAATGAGGGCCAATGTTTTCTTGGTTCACATATACAATATGTCTACTTTATGTTTGCATCATAAAATTGATGTGTTTTTACTTTTGGAAGACACCAGAGGGCTTCAAAGTTCAGCAGCAATTATCCAATTTTTCACAAAATTTTCAAACTCGATGTTTTTCAGGGACCAGTTCAGTTTTGAAGTGGATTTGAAGGGTCTTCATATTAGAAATACCCCATAAATGACCCCGTTTTAAAAACTACAACCCCCAAAGTATTCAAAATGACATTCAGTCATTTCAGTCATAAGTGAAGGAGAAAATTCAAAATCTTCATTTTTTTACACTCGCATGTTCTTGTAGACCCAATTTTTGAATTTTTACAAGGGGTAAAAGGAGAAAATTTATACTTGTATTTGTAACCCAATTTCTCTCGAGTAAACACACACCTCATATGTCTATGTAAAGTGTTCAGCGAGCTCAGTAGAGGGCTCAGAAGGGAAGGAGCAACAAGGGGATTTTGGAGAGAATATTTTTCTGAAATGGTTTTTGGGGGGCATGTCACCTTTAGGAAGCCCCTAGGGTGCCAAAACAGCAAAAAAAAAAACACATGGCATACAATTTTGGAAAGTAGACCCCTTGAGGAACGTAACAAGGAATTAGGTGAGCCTTAATACCCCACAGGTGTTTCATGACTTTTGCAAATGTAAAAAAAATTATAATAATTTTTACCTAAAATGCTTGTTTTCCCAAAAATGTAAAATTTTTAAAAAGGGTAATAGCAGAAAATACCCCCCAAAATATGAAGCCCTGCTGGCGCACTACATGTCTCAGAAGAGGAGTTGTCACATTTGGCTTTTTGGAAGCAAATTTTGCTCTGGGGGCATGCCGCATTTAGGAAGCCCCACAGGGGTTTCACGACTTTGGCATATGTAAAAAAAAATAAAACACAAAAATTACCTAAAATGCTTGGTTTCCCCAAAATTTTACATTTTTACAAAGGGTTAAAGCAGAAAATACCCCCCAAAATTTGAAGGCCAATTTCTCCCGATTCAGAAAACATCCCATATGGGGGTGAAAAGTGCTCTGCTGGCGCACTACAGGTCTCAGAAGAGAAGGAGTCACATTTTGGCTTTTTTTGAAGCAAATTTTGCTCTGGGGGCATGCCGCATTTAGGAAGCCCCTATGGTGCCAGGACAGCAAAATAAACCTCATATGGCATTACATTTTGGAAACTAGACCCCTTGGGGAACATAACAAGGGGTAAAGTAAACCTTAATACCCCACAGGGGTTTCACGACTTTGGCATATGTAAAAAAAAAAAAATGTATCTAAAATGCTCTGTTTCCCAAAAAATTTACATTTTTACAAAGCGTTAAAGCAGAAAATACCCCCCAAAATTTTAAACCCAATTTATCCCAATTCAGAAAACACCCCATATGGGGTGAAAAGTGCTCTGCTGGCGCACTACAGGTCTTATAGGAGAAGGAGTCACATTTTGGCTTTTTGGGAGAAGGAGTCACATTTTGGCTTTTTGGAAGCAAATTTCGCTCTGGGGGCATGCCGCATTTAGGAAGCCCCTATGGTGCCAGGACAGCAAAAAAAAAACCCACATGGCATCCCATTTTGGAAACTAGACCCCTTGGGGAATGTAACAAGTGGTAAAGTGAACCTTAATACCCCACAGGGGTTTCACGACTTTGGCATACATAAAAAAAATAAATGTACCTAAAATGCTTGGTTTCCCAAAAATTTTGCATTTTTACAAAGGGTTAAAGCAGAAAATACCCCCCAAAATTTGAAACCCAATTTCTCCCGATTCAGAAAACACCCCATATGGGGGTAAAAAGTGTTCTGCTGGCGCACTACAGGTCTCAGAAGAGAAGGAGTCACATTTTGGCTTTTTGGAAGCAAATTTTGCTCTGGGGGCATGCCGCATTTAGGAAGCCCCTATGGTGCCAGGACAGCAAAAAAAAACACAAGGCATTACATTTTGGAAACTAGACCCCTCGGGGAACGTAACAGTGTTACAGTGAGTAGTTACACCTCACAGGTTTTTTGAACAGTGGGCTATAAAAGTGAAAATTTGATTTTTTTGCACTATATTGATAGTGTTACCCCAAATGTTTCATTTTCACATTGGGTAATAGGCAAAAGGCCCCCAAAATTTGTAGAACAATTTTGTCTGAGAAAAAAAATACCCAATATGTGGATGTAAATTGCTCTGTGGACGCACTGCAATGCTCAGAATAGAAGGAATGAAAATTTTGTGGAAATTGAAGTCGGGGGTCATGTGCATTTATAAAGCCCCCATTGTGCAATAAGAGCAAAAAAAAAAAAAAAACACATGTGACACCATTTTAGAAACTACACATAACAAGGGGTACAGTGGGAAATAACACATCACAGGTTTTTTGAAAAGTGGGTCATAAATTGAAAAATTTGATTTTTTTTTACAGTAAAATGCTGGGGTTACCCAATTTTTAACATTTTCACAAGGGGTAATATGAGAAATTGGGTTACAAATTTTGGAGGGCTTTTTCCCCTGACTATGGAAATACATCCACATATGGGGTAACGTGCTGGGCGGGTGCACAACAAGGCTCAGAAGTCATAGAGGTCAGTTTGTATTTGTGACCTATGGCATATCAGTAGCTGACGGTTACATACATTCCGAGGAAAATACAAAAATGAAACACCCATATGTGACACCATTACAGAAAGTACCCACCCTGAGGAATGGGTATAGGGGTAAAGAGGACATTTTGAACTCACAGGTGTTTCCTAAATTTATTTTCCAGGAATGGATGAAAGGTAGCTTTTGAAAATTGCAATTTTCAACCTATGCTCTGCTTCATTTTTCTGGGAACAACTAACATGTGACTCCGAATTTTTGCCTGGAAATACGACAGAGCTCAGCGAAAACTCTTCGCATTTGAGGCGGATGTTTGTTACGGACCTAACAGTTACATACATTCAGAAGAAAATACAAGAAAGAAACACCCACATGTGAAGCTATTACAAACAGTACACCGCCTAGGGAAGGTGTATAGGGTGAAGTGGAGATTTGGAACAGACGGGTGTTCCCTTGATTTATTTTCCAGGAATGGATGAAGTGTACTATGGGGGGAAAGACAATTGCAATTTTAGTACTGATATGCCATTTATTTTCCCAGAATGATGACCAAGAGTACAGCCAAAAGTAAAAATGATGCCCGCCCCAATCCCTATACTCTGAATCATCATTCTGGGAAGGGGATGTGTGGGGCCATCCCTATTCTGTTACCTCAAATGCGCAACCCGCTCAGGTGGGGAGAGAGAGCGTTGCGCATTTGAGGCAATGGCAAACCTCCAATGCTGTTGACTCTGTGTCCCATGACCCATTTTTTAGGGGGAAGAAAAAAAAAAGATATTGGGGGTATTGGGAAAGTTGTTTTTGGGTTGGTTTATTTTATTTTATTTTATTTTTATTTTTTTTTTTTTTTGGGGGGGGGGGGGTTTGGTTTAAAATTTGGAAGACAATATACCCTGGACTGGTACATTGGAGCCGAATTCTGGGGAATGAAATTTAGGGCAGAGGATGGAAAATTTAGTACTCCATGGAAGTGTGATACTCCCTGAAGCAGCATTCGCAGAGGCCCGGATGATCGGGGCAGGTGTCACATTGGTACGTGGTGTCCTTCCGTCTCCCCTTCCTGTGACACACTCTGCATCTTTTCTCAGTTCGTCCCATCCTTCCAGTGTTGGGGATCACACCTGGAAAGTGTTGGCCAGGAATGATCCGGGAACCTAAAGTTCCAGAGGTGCTCCTTGGCGGTCACCAAAGATGAGGGCCCTTAGAACTACCTCTTGAAACTCCAGGAATGTCCCTGTTGCCAGCGTACTTTTACAGTACAAAAGAGTTGAACATGGCAACCTGTACCATGTAGACCGCAACTTTTTTGTACCAAACGCGTGTTTTCCACATGGCATTTTATGGCTTGAGGACTTGATCAGAAAGATCAACTCCCCCCATATACCGATTATAGTCCAGGATACAATCGGGCTTGAGGACCGGTTCCGCGGTACCTCGCACAGGGACAGGGGTGCTGCCGTTCCCATGAATAGTGGTGAGCATAAGGACATCCCTCTTGTTCTTATACCGGACCAACAACAGGTTCTCATGGGAAAAGGCACGGAACTCACTCCGGGGGATAGGAGCATGTAGGGGATGGGGCAGAAGGCCTCTTTGATTCTTCCGGACTGTCCCACAAGCGACTATGGATCTGGCGGCGAGGGATGTGAAGAGAGGGATACTAGTATAAAAGTTATCCACGTAAAGGTGGTAACCTTTATCTAGCAATGGGTGCAAAAGGCCCCAAACGATTTTCCCGCTAACACTCAGAGTGGGGGGACATTCTGGGGGTTCAAAACAGGAATCTCGTCCCTCATACACTATAAACTTGCAAGTGTACCCGGAGGTACTCTCGCAAAGTTTATACATCTTCACGCAATCCCGCGCTCGCTTGGTAGGGATGTATTGCCGGAAGCTGAGTCTCCCCTTAAAGCTTAGGAGAGACTCATCAATAGCGACCTCCCGCCCCGGACATAGGCCTCACAAAATCTGTCCCCGAAGTGATTGATGACCGGCCTGATTTTGTACAGGCGGTCATACGCAGGATCAGTTCGGGGGGGACATGCCACATTATCAGCATAATGCAAACATCTCCGAATGGCCTCGAACCGGGGACGTGTCATGGCCATACTGTAGAGGGGTGTCTGGTAAAGGACATCCCCACTCCAATATTGCCTGACACTGGGTTTTTTAACTAGACCCATATGCAGCACGAGGCCCCAAAAGGTCCTCATTTCGGCTGCATTGACTGGAGTCCAGCCGCCGGGTTTAGCTGAAAATGAGCCCGGGTTAGTGGCGACAAACTGTTGGGCATACAGATTCGTCTGTGTAACCATCAAATTAACATAGTCGTCACTGAAAAAATGACCGAAAAAGTCAATTTCAGTGAACCCGACAATGTTAATTTTGATTCCTGAGTCGCCAACAAACTCAGGAATCACGGGCTCGTGGTCCGCTGGCTCGGAATCACGGGCTCGAGTCCAGACAAGTTCTCCGGTGATCTTGGCTGGGGGGCTTCACTAGTATGAGCACCAAGGGGAAACTCATACTAGCATGGGGCACAGGGTCAAGGACAGAGGAGGTTTGCGGCGCCGCCTTGGTGGCTCATCATCAGAACTAGATGATGAGGAGGATGAGGAAATAAGGAAGGTGGGGTCTTCCTCATCCTCTGAGACGCTTTCAGAGTCGGAGGCAATTATGGCATATGCCTCCTCCACCGAAAACGCCCTGCGGGCCATTTCCCTGTGTGTATGTGTGTGGGGGAAAACTTTATTTGTGTATGTGCTGTGTGTGGTGTGGTGCGAGACTGCCTCCCTAACCCGCCCTAACCCTCCCCAACCTAACCTAACTAAACTAACCCGCCCTAGCCGAAAAAAATATAAGATAAAAAAGGGACTTTTTTTATTTTTTTTAAAAGGGGGACTTCTAGCGCAAAAAAGCCCTGCGCCAAAAAAAAGTGTTTATCTAATCAGTGGTGTGCGCACTGATTAGCGCTTGTGGCAGCAGGGGGCGCATAAGTCAGTGGTTGGTCTGGCCACTCAGCCCAGAACAGTGGCTGGTGGCTTGTACACAGACCCCTACACAAAAAATCCGAAAAATAAAATAAAAAAACGCTTAACCCCGAAAAAATTTACCGACCTGAACCCCAAAAAAACGGTGATCAGTGATAAATCACTGACAGCAGTGGGACAGGCTGCACACACAGGTACGGTCCATCCACACAGTGCATGCCTGCTACTGGTGGCACGGACCAGCTATGGGTGCAAAAAAAAAACGCGTTAACCGAAAAAGTGCCTGCACCACAAAAAAAAAAAACGCTGATCAGTGATAAATCACTGACAGCGGTGAGGCACGCCGCACACACAGGTACGGTCCGGCCACACAGTACACGCCTGCTACTGGTGGCACGGACCGCCTATGGGAGCAAAAAAACGCAATAAAACGCGAAAAAAAGCGCCGGCACCACAAAAAAAAACGCTGATCAGTACTACGGGACTGATCAGCGGCGGGGGGGCTTAAACAAACGGTGGCGGACCACTCTTTTGTGAGTAAGAGGGTCCGCACACACGCTTAGGAAAAAAAGAAGATCTGCACCAAAAAAAAGGCTGGTGGCCGACCGCAGCGATCCAGCAGGGCTGGGTCACGCAGCTAAAGGTGCTACAGACCCACGGACACTCACTGAGGTACACCAAAAAAAAAATAATAATTTTTTTTAAAACCCTAACCTGTACATATCTAAATCTAAAGCTAACCCTGGGGATTTCTGTGCCAAGGGGCCACAGAAAGGGGGCAAGGGGCACTTTTTTTTAACACTGAGGGGATAGTGGCAGCACGGGGCTCCATCCTGCTCGCCAGATCTGAGTGGAATGGCGGGCAGAACGGAGCAACATGCTCCTAGCCCCCACCATCCCCTCCCATTACTATGTGATTGGTGTGGCCACTTTGGCCACCCAATCACAACTGTACTGAGGGGGGTGGCAATAATACCAGCCCCCAGTACAGTAAGCATGATGATTGGTGGTGTTTATGACACCAACATTCATCATCTATAACCGGCTCACAGGGTCACACATGACCCTGATTACCCGTAACCGCTCCGGACCTCCTCCGGCATACTGCGGTGATGTCTGCTAAATGAAATCAGCAGACATCCGGCTCCGATCCCCGCCCGGCGAGCGGCGGGGAACGGAATCTCAGCGCATCGCTCGTCTGAATTGATGAGCGGTGCGCGGCGATCGCCGACATGGGGGGTCATCAAATCTTAATCCTTCCAGTACTTATCAGCTGCTGTATACTACAGAGGAAGTTGAGTTGTTCTTTTTTGTCTGACCACTGTGCTCTCTGCTGACACCTCTGTCCATGTCTGGAACTGTCCAGAGTATGAGCAAATCCCCATAGCAAACCTCTCCTGCTCCGTACAGTTCCTGACATGGACACAGGTGTCAGCAGAGAGCACTGTGGTCAGACAGAAAAGAACAACTTAACTTCCTCTGTAGTATACAGCAGCTGATAAGTACTGAAAGTTTTAATATTTTTTAATAGAAGTAATTTCCAAATCTGGCAGCAGTTGATTTGAAAAAAATGTTTTCCACCAGAGTGCCCCTTTAATGACCAAGCTCCATTGTTCAAATCTGACATGTATCTCTTTAAAGGGTACCTCTCATCAAAAAAAACTTTTGATATAGTATAGATTAATGTATGCAGAATAACTTCACAATTGCATGTTATTAAAAAAATATGCTTCTTTCTATTTAATTTTCCCCTTTGAAGAAATGACCACTAGGGGTCTCCCTACCAGTCCTGGCAGCAAGCATTTCAGACTCATGCTGGAGTCCTAAACACTACGAGCTGCCAGTCTGCTTTGTTCACAGCCTGTTTGGCTGTGAACAAAGCAGGCTGGCAACTCTGAGTGTTTAGGACTCCAGCATGAGTCAGAAATGCTTGCTGACAGGACTGATCGGGAAAACTACAATAGAAAGAAGCATATTTTTCATTAACATGCTATTGGAAAGTTATTCAACATTCATTAATCTAAAATATATCAAAAGTTTATTTGATGAGAGGTACCCTTTAAGTGGTAATAACATGGGAATGATTTTACTGAGCGAAGCTTGTTCTTGTCTTGATTTTTCAAATGGTAGCAGTACAATCTTAGACCACAATGGTCTCACCCACAATGGTCTGTCTTCTTCGTGGATTTATTGTTGAAACAATAACAAAATAATCCAACACCTCTGACAATGTGCAAAGCAGAGCTTGCAGGAGCATCTCTAAAATACAGAAAACAGAATACCTAACTACTGACAGTCAAAGCATTTTGGACCTCATGGGTCCTTACTATTTTTGGGTGAAAAAATCCTGTCCCTGCCTGTGTGCTTTGACAAAATACAAGTAAGGCTTGTCAATCAGCCTGCTGTGGGAGTCAGGGGTGTGTCACAGAGACTTAGTGTAAACAACCCTGCTTGTCCTCAGTGCAAAGAGTCCTGGTTGTACGCCCACACTTAGGAGCCTCTGTGTCATCCCAAATGATTGGGACCCAGGGATTACCCTGCAGAGGTTGTAATCGGCCCCTCTGAACCCACCACCAACAGAAAATTTGCCCTTTAGATTTCAGGATCATCTTTGATCATGGGATCTACAGAGTTAATGCACGATTGTCATTGCTCGGCATTGGAGGTATTTCCTGACTGCTTATAGCAGCAAATTTATCATCGTCCATGAAGTGAGCTCAGCTCCTGCTCTGACTTCATAGAAGATCAATGCTATATGATAAGTTTTCCTATCCAAGGGGCGGGAAAGGGTAAAAGGGATAATCCAGGACTTTTTTCTTTAAGCCAATGATGCTATAAGTAATTGTGATGTCCCAGTACAGGTACATGTTCCTGTACCACCTGTAGGCCCTGTCAAGTTGAGTCCCTCAGTGACCTGGGGGCTCCCCTGCAGAGACTCCCCGTTTTCTCTTGTTAATTTATAAAATGTGGTGTGTTTATCTTTAAGGTCATAGATAGGATCCTTATGTCTAGATAGTATACAGGACCTTTGGAGGACTCAAAGACCTAGGAGTAATCCTGTCGCATGTTATGTTATACAGTTATTTGTTGCAACATGTACTCCCAGAGAGCACCAGCTTTAACCTATGACCCAAAGCTTGACCAATGGGCTATAGTCCAGCCCCCTCATTAAATAAAGGGGTGGCACTCTTTAATTCACTCTCTTAGCTACCAGCTCTCTTAGCTTTACCACCTGCTGCTGAGAACAAGTCTTTGCTGAAGCAGCTACCAGAGGCCTTAGAGACCAGTGTTCAGCATCTGGAGTACCACAAAGCTACAACTCTCCAGTAAGGCTGCGTTCACACGGCCGTCTAAACCCGTTCCGTTCTTCTGCCGTCAAAGATAAAAAAAACGGACTTTAAAAAAACGGACAATAATGGATAGAAACGGATGTTATCCGTTTGTATCCGTTTTTTGTTCAGTTAATAAAGCGGATGAGCATGCTCAAAAGTAAAAACGGATCAAAAAAACGGATTGAAAAAACGGATGCAAACGGATGACATTAAAGGCTCATCCGTTTTCCATAGACTTCAATGTTAAATTTACTGTATCCCGTTTTTCTTCCGTTTTTTTGGACAGAAGAAAAAATACTGCATGTGCCGTTTTTTCTGCCATAAAAAAAAACGGAAATGAGTGCAGACGGGTGCAAACGGGTGCAAAAGGATTGTAAAAAAATCCCATTCACATGAATGGGATTTTTTTTTAACCATTTTGAATCCGTTTAAAGCCTGCAAGAAAGGAAACAAAACGGGGATAAAACAACAGGGACAGATGGCCGTGTGAACGAGCCCTAAGTCTACAAGTCTATGTCTGCTGTCACTGAAGTTAGTCAAGTCCTGCACATAGTACAAGTCAAGTCTAAATTACAAGTCAAAGTCAAGTCTGTTACAAGTATTGGTCCAGCAAGCTGCAAGGTCTCTGGGAATTCTGGCCATAGCTGTGAAGATAATTACACCTGTCTTTTATTCAGTAAAGCCTCCATTTACCCTCAACTGGTTGTGGACTCTTTATTCACTACTAGCCCATGGGATAGCGGAGAATCCGGGCATGTTGTGTTCCAGCACCCAAAAACCACACTGGCGTCACAAGCACATAGGGGTTAATACCATCCGACCCACCGGGGTTAATATCATCTGATTCCACCACTCACACCGTAACACACGTGGTTGCGCCATTCACCGCAGTGGTGCACCACAAATCTTGGCATCACGAACAGGATACGGTGTGTGCCTTAACCACTCAGCTACCGCAGGCCACCCACAACAGTATACGGGTGTGTGCCTTAACCCTGCAGTTACCAAGTCAAGTCTGGCCACCCATTAACAGTATGCGAGTGTGTGCCGAAGGCAAGTTGCCACAAGTCCTACCCCCAAGTCTGAACTGTGTCTTATTGAAAGTTTCATGTCTTTGGGAAAAAGTATGCGCCAGCAAAGTGTACGGGACTGTGTCATTGAAATAAGTTTATGCGCTGGCGCTGAAGAAAGAGTGGGGGAGGGGAAGTTTACAGTTTTGTCGGTAGCAAGAAATTTACAAAAAGTGGATTTACAATGTGCAAGCTGAGCACAGAAATGATGTTGCAAGCCAAAATGTCTGTTGTACCTGAAAGAGTTAAAGATCCGCTGGAAAAGCACACCAAAGATTCTCGCCAAGGCCAGCATCCCTCCCCCGGGCGTGGAAACAATGTTGTGGTGTCCAACCCCAAGTGGAACTTGAAAGGTCCGCCCCCTGTTGCCAGGGGGGTGGATGAAGAGGATGCACCGCTGTGCCGCTTCCGGTTCCAGGCCCCGCTGTTGACGTCCTTTCGGCTGGCGGCCATCTTGTTGGAGACCAATATAAATGGCAAGGCGGAGTTTGACCTCTTCAGTCCACAGGAAGTGCGGAAGAAGAGCAGCAAGATGGTGGAGGTCCAGCGATCCACGTGCACCAGGAGTCCCAAGAATGGAACCGGAGCCGGCCCCCGAGGAGTCTAAAGCAGGAAAATTCCCAGAAGAAGCTGTGCCATGAATACCGGTGACGGCGCCCGGCTCCGGAGGTTCTGTCAAGGACCCGCTGCTGCACGGACTCTGCGGATGCTTCTATCAAGTAAGTCGCTGCTAGTGGGGGTCC
Organism: Hyla sarda; assembly: GCF_029499605.1. Classification (NCBI taxonomy): domain Eukaryota; kingdom Metazoa; phylum Chordata; class Amphibia; order Anura; family Hylidae; genus Hyla; species Hyla sarda. Next base: position 337,149,669 of record NC_079189.1, on the reverse strand, counting down.
CCTGTATTCACCCTTTAGTGCCCGGCAGTCCCCCGAAAGACTCACACCCTAGGGGGTAGCACTAGAAGGAGGGTCCCACCTAGTCCAGCCCAGGCCGCTGCAGCCCCAACGACCCTGGCCGCTGTAGCCCTACACTAGGCCTCTTAAAGGGCCAGTAGCCCACAAGTTATCAAGTGCCGTGCCCCACTCCACCTGTCCAAGTCAACAGGACATTGTTGTTCCAGGTTTCCAGCAACAGTTTAAGAATTTTTTTTTTTTTTTATCTAAGAGTCGAGGAACATGCTCTCGAATCAGCCAAAGTGCAAGAAAAAGTGCAAACGTGTTACACTAAAAAAACATGCACAGAGGATGCGGTCTATCGCAAGCCCTTCTCCAAAAGGAGAGAGGCCCCCCAACAAACCTTACCCTTTGCCTCCAGACCAAAAGGTACCTGCGAGGTTCCAGGTTCGATGTCCCTTTTTGCCGAAGCTGCTAAGGGACCACAAGTGCTCCCGGCATCCCCCTTGGCTTAGCCAAGGTATTTGCCCGCAGAGCCGATAACGGTAGGTACCCTGCCAAAGCAGGAGTACCCGGGGTGTTTGCAGGGAGGTGAGGAACCTAATGGCCACACACACCTCCCTAGACCACCAGGAGGGACATCCAGAAGGGCTACCGCATCCTGACAAATCCAGTGGACACACAACACACAAAAAGTGACACAGTGAGACAAAATAAATAAATGAGTGAATGTGTGCAGATATACTGCCCGGACATCCGCACAGATCTATAAAAATTCCTCTGATCCTAGCCAGAAGGCTGAGAATCAAGAGGTGAGTGCCACAAGTTGAAGAGATTATGGTGCCCGTGCTTCCATTCAGTGAGCCAGTACACCCAGTGAGTTTCGGCACCTCGGGGTCACCACTCCCCGAGGCACAAAAGTACCTGGGCTCTAGACCCTCTCAGCCTCATGGCGAGACCTGGAGGAAGCAGGTCACATTGGGGCAGCCGTCGGGCTGATTCCTCAGAACCAGCCCTGGAACGCCCTGGTACACCTGCTCCCTACCATGCAGCACACATGCCAGCTCCACACTGGCATCGCCTGCCACCAGCATGAAACTGATAAGAACAGATACTATACTTGATCTTAGCCAAAAGGCCGAGAATGGATCAGTTTAAGAAATATGCCTGACAAGAATGTGTCAATAAAAGTTCTTCAAATTGCAACCAATCTAGTAAGTCATGTGCCCGGCTTCGGCCGAGAGACTCCTTGTGGTAGGAGATTCTATTAAGCTGCATACCAGTCTTCTCAGGTTAGGGGACCCTGAGTTGGCTGAAAAATGAACTCCTTATGTACATGAACTACTGAGCAGTACATGAACTATAAAGTTATATATTTTGGTTTGGTGCAAAGAGGGTCAAGGAGGTATAGTGAGTTGTTGTGGTTCAAATGTGACCGTTATGTCTTCTATAGGTAATGTCAATAATATGTAAAGATTTATAAAGTTGTTGTACACCAAAAGTCAAGATGTATAAAGTTCCTGTACACCAAAAATCATTGTGTACAGTCATGTATGATGTTTGGTTGTCTTCTTCCAGGGGTTTATCCTGACATGGTCGGGAGGAGCAAATATTACCCCCATCACCAGCATCCAGTACAAACAAATGTAAATAGTATGCTTAAGTACACTACAGTACACATAGTCCAGTATACACAAGTCAATTATACTTCAGTCACATAAAGTAGAGCTGTATCACTCACATTACACAGTCTACTAACAAGTAACATGTCAAATGTATCTAATGTCATATATCATCCTGTTCGTGCACAGGAAACTTTCCCGGCCAGTAAGTATTCCTGAAACTAACCTAAAGCATGTAAACAGAAAAGGTAACATTAATGTCAAAGTGTTATCTGTATCAAATGTCTAGCATAGAAATGTCTACCATAAACTAAAAATAGGGTTCTGGGGAGAAGTGTTTTATGCCAAGGGACCCCAGTAGCCAAGGCATTGGGCAGAAAGCCTCTGGCAACCCAATCCGTAACTATAAGTCTACAGTCATAAGTCTAGTCATGTATATAATGTCTAGTAAATAATGTCTAGTCGTGTTCAGTATATAACATGCATAGTATGTTACATGCATAGTCAAGAATGTCATATCATGTCTAGTAAACAGTTATGCAAGTCAGTAAATGCATAGTCAAAAGTGTCAGTTGTGTATAGTTAAAGGGGTACTCCGGTGAAAACCCTTTTTTTTATCAACTGGTGCCAGAAAGTTAAACAGATTTGTAAATTACTTCTATTAAAAAATCGTATTCCTTCCTGTACTTATTAGCTGCTGAATACTACAGTGGAAATTCTTTTCCATTTGAAACACAGAGCTGTCTGCTGACATCATGAGCACAGTGCTCTCTGCTGACATCTCTGTCCATTTTAGGAACTGTCCAGAGTAAAAGTAAATCCCCATAGCAAACATATGCTGTTCTGGACAGTTCCTAAAATGGACAGAGATGTCAGCAGAGAGCACTGTGCTCATGATGTCAGCAGACAGCTCTGTGTTTCAAAAAGAAAAGAATTTCCGCTGTAGTATTCAGCAGCTAATAAGTACAGAAAGGATTAAGATTTTTTTAATAGAAGTAATTTACAAATCTTTACGAAAAATGGAGAGGCTCCTGTGGGAAGGCTTACAAAATGACCCAAGCTGCCCAATCTGGCACCTGTACCTAAGGCGTCTGAAAAAGACTACTAAATGATAAGAGATATTGAGGCTCAAGGTCATTAGATATTGTACACACTTGTTTATTAAATGATAATTGTTAAATGATAAATATCAAAATGATAGATCTGGGATCACAGGGCCCTTGTGAATCCACAGGTTCAGAGTGATTAAATGGTTAAGATAATATTGTAAAAGGTATTAAAATATTATATATATATATATATATATATATATATATATATATATATATATTATATTTTAATACCTATCAGTTTGATATTTATCATTTAACAATTATCATTTAATAAACAAGTGTAGACATTATCTAATGACCTTGAGCCTCAATATCTCTTATAATTTACAAATCTGTTTAACTTTCTGGCACCAGTTGATTTAAAAAAAAAAAGTATTTCACCAGAGTACCCCTTTAACTATAACACCCATAGTCCAGTCATAAAATGCATAGTCCAGTTATAAAGTACATAGAAAAGGTCTTTACAAGTAAAGTAACAGTATATGTACAGTTATGTACAAAAAAGAAAGTTGCAACAGCACTCTAGGTCAAAAAATGGAGGCTCTTAGCGCACTTTTTGATCAAAATGTGTCCCCCCATCCACCACGCGGAGGTGGCCTCATATCGGATGGGACCCTAACATGATAACTCCCCTCTGCTGTGCATATAGCCTCTGACTGTGTGACATGTTGGATCAGCCATTGACTAAACCACCTCCAGTCTGAGAGGGGTTGAGTGCACGGCTGAAGGGAGTGCCACACCCCCCAACCTACAAAGTAAAAACAAAAGGAAAAATAGCCAGCACAACACCCTAATACACAGGTGCCCGCTGCTGTGGCAAATACAAAATGTACAAAAAAGAAAGTTGCAACAGCACTCTAGGTCAAAAAATCGAGGCTCTTAGCGCACTTTTTGATCAAAATGTGTCCCCCCATCCACCACGCGGAGGTGGCCTCATATCAACTTTCTTTTTTGTATTTGCCCCAGCAGCGGGCACCTGTGTATTAGGTTGTTGTGCTGGATATTTTTCCTTTTGTTTTTACTTTGTAAGTTGGGGGTTTGGCACCCTCTTTAGCCGTGCACTCCACCCCTCTCAGACTGGAGGTGGTTTAGTCAATGGCTGATCCAACATGTCACACAGTCAGAGGCTATATGCACAGCAGAGGTGAGTTATCATGTTAGGGTCCCATTCGATATGACGCCACCTTCGCGTGGTGGATGGGGGGACACATTTTGATCAAAAAGTGCGCTAAGAGCCTCCATTTTTTGACCTAGAGTGCTGTTGCAACTTTCTTTTTTGTACATAATCCGTAGAAAAGAGAAAAGAAAACCAGGGCAACTCACCAATTACGTAAACTTCAAGCTTCTTTATTGATCCATGAAGGGTATGAACTGTGCAAGACACGGGTGGACAAACAATTAATAATGTAGTGAAAAAAGCTATTACGAATAATTGGTATATTTTACAAGAGGATGCTGATATAGCAATAACTACTAGTGAAAAACCGATCGTTACATATAGAAAAACGAAAACAATTGGAGATTTATTGAAAAAAGGAAAAAACGCAACGGGACAGAATTGGTTGTCTGAATTACATCCGAAAGGAAATTTTATTTGCGGTTCATGTTCATTTTGCTCTCTAAACATGAAATGTAGAGTTGTAGAATTAGCAGGTAATACTATTAATGTGAAACAATGTATTACATGTAGATCCTCTCATGTAGTGTACGCATTGGTATGTAAATGTAAATTATTTTATATTGGGAAGACAAAAAGGCCCTTATTTCACAGAATCCGCGAACATGTTCGATCCCTCAGGACCGGCATCGGAGCCACTAGATTTATTCAACATATTAATGAAGTTCATTCGAAAGAAAAATATGGATTCCGTTTTGCCGGACTTGAAAGGATCGAACATGGTATTGCTGGGAAAAATAAAGAAGAAATACTGTTAAAAAATGAAACTAAATGGATTCTTCGGTTAGAAGCAATGGGGCCTTTAGGTCTTAATGAACGTACTGAGCTCAGTGCACTACTAACATAAATGAAAATCTTAGGAGTATCACACAGTTGTTTTTAACATTTTTAATTGCACTTACCTTTTGTTTGGCTCATTTCTATGGCAACGGAGGGGAGGGTTATTTAAATGTGTTTCCGGCTGGAAGACGATGTGGGCCAGTTGAAGCATATCTTGCGAAACGGCACCGTAGCCCCGAACGAACGTCCCCCTATTGTTTGTCCACCCGTGTCTTGCACAGTTCATACCCTTCATGGATCAATAAAGAAGCTTGAAGTTTACGTAATTGGTGAGTTGCCCTGGTTTTCTTTTCTCTTTTCTACGGATTATTTGCATTGGACTTTGCTATTACCAGTGAGCACCATCAGACGTGGTTGAGCCAGCAGAGGCATTGGATGTCAGGTGCTAATAATTAAGGAAGCAGTGCCGAGTTTATTTCTTTCTACTATTGAATATTTTCTTTTTTGTACATTTTGTATTTGCCACAGCAGCGGGCACCTGTGTATTAGGTTGTTGTGCTTGCTATTATTCCTTTTGTTTTTACTTTGTAAGCTGGTGGGGGGGTGGCACCCTCTTTAGCCGTGCACTTCACCCCTCTCAGACTGGAGGTGGTTTAGTCAATGGCTGATCCAACATGTCACACAGTCAGAGGCAATATGCACAGCAGAGGTGAGTTATCATGTTAGGGTCCAATCCGATATGAGGCCACCTCCGCGTGGTGGATGGGGGGACACATTTTGATCAAAAAGTGCGCTAAGAGCCTCCATTTTTTGACCTAGAGTGCTGTTGCAGCTTTCTTTTTTGTACATTTTGTATTTGCCACAGCAGCGTGCATCTGTGTATTAGGTTGTTGTGCTAGCTATTTTTCCTTTTGTTTTTAATATGTACAGTTATAAACAATCTTCAATCCTGTTCATAATCCTGTGCAACACAAGTCAGAGCGTGTATGGACTACTATACAAAGACTCTAATGTTATCTGTTATTTCACCAGCCTGAAATGGACGTTTGTGCATAAAATGCTTCAGGACTGCATATGGCCCCATGGCCACTTCAATCCTCAAGCCTGATAGAACCTTACATTGAGGACAACTTTTGTTAAGTGAGGGGGTTTATATTGTCCCAGTACAGGTACACGTTCCTATACTACCTGTAGGCCCTGTTAGGTTGAGTCCCTCAGTGACCTGGGGGCTCCCCTACAGGGACTCCCTTTGTTCTCTTGTTAATTTATTAAATGTGGAGTGCGCATCTTTAAGGTCATAGATAGGATCCTTATGTCTAGATAGTATACAGGACCTTTGGAGGACTCAAAGACCTGTGAGTAATCCTGTCACATGTTATGTTATACAGTTATATGATTTGTTGCAACATGTACTCCCAGAGAGCACCAGCTTTAACCTATGACCCACAGCTTGACCAATGGACTATAGTCCAGCCCCCTCACTATATAAAGGGGTGCCCATCTTTAGTTCACTATCTTAGCTACCAGCTCTCTTAGCTTTACCACCTGCTTCTGAGAACAAGTCTGTGCTTAAGCAGCTACCAGAGGCCTTAGGGACCAATGTTCAGCATCTGCGAGGTCCTCTGGGTACTGGTCACATCTCCGGGAATTCTGGCTATAGCTGTGAAGATAATTACACCTGTCTTCTATTCAGTAAAGCCTCCATTTACCCTCAACTGGCTGTGGACTCTTTATTCACTACTAGCCCGTGGGATAGCAGAGAATCCAGGCATGTGGTGTTCTGGAACCCGAAAACCACACTGGCATCACGAACAAATAGGGGTTAATACCATCTGACCCCCGGGGTTAATAAAATCTGATCCCACCACTCACACCATAACACCCGTGGTTGCGCCATTCAACACAGTGGTGCACCACATAATAATGCTGCTTCTATAACCTCTGTGCACCTTTGCTCTGTCCCATTTTCATCCATTGTACCCACGCCCTGATGTGCCGTAGTGCAAGTCTTTTTATTTTACTGTTGTCTCTGATCTTCCCAGCATTCCATGCATCCAGAGACACTGGTCCTGATTTACTAAAAGTGTTGGGTTTTTATCAGAAATACTTTAAACAGAAATAAAGAAAAGGGCACTTACCACTTTAGAAGTGTTCTTTTTTTTATTTCAAGAGGACATCAGGTGGAACAATAGCACGCAAATGGGTGGTGGATGTGTGCGGGGGTGCCTGGTAGAAGACTAACGTTTCACGCCACTAGGGCACTTTCATTGGTCTCAATGTAATGAGGTACTAGTGCTCATTAATATGCATGAGTGTGGTTACTAAGAAACATGTAAACAAATTAAAGAACACATTTTGGCACACAACCCTACAAAAGCAGTTCTGATTAACAATAATAAATCAGGGCCAATATGTCATAACTCACATGGTCACCAGGGGAAAGTGGCTATGCTTTAGTAGGTGGGTGAATTGCAGAGTGGAAGCGATTTACTGAATTAATGCTATCCACCCACCCACTACAGCTCCCACCCGGAGACCATGTGATTTATGATATATTGGGGGAAATATATCAAAACCTGTCCAGAAGAAAATTTGCTGTGTTGCCCATAGCAACCAATCAGATATCTTCTTTTATTTTTGAATTAGCCTCTGAAAAATTAAAGAAGCTATCTGATTGGTTGCTATGGGCAACTCAGCAACTTTTCCTCTGGACAGGTTTTGATAAATCTCCTCCATTGTCTCTAGCTGCATAGCATGATGAGGGGCAACAGTAAAATAAAAAGACTTGCACTACAGCACTTTTGGGTATGGGTTTCTGTGCATAAAAATGGGATAAAGTTGGCACACAGAGGTAATAGATGTAATAGAAGGATATAACTGTTACGCCGAGCGCTCCGGGTCCCTGCTCCTCCCCGGAGCGCTCGCGGCGTCCCTCTCTCTGCAGCGCCCCGGTCAGACCAGCTGACCGGGAGCGCTGCACTGACATTGCCGGTGGGGATGCGATTGCATTGCGGGACGCACCCGGTCGCGAATCGCATCCCAAGTCACTCACCTGTCCCGGTCCCCGGCTGTCACGTCCTGGCGCACGCGGCTCCGCTCCTTAGGGTGCGCGCGGGCCAGCTCTCTAAGATTTAAAGGGCCAGTGCACCAGTGATTGGTGCCTGGCCCAATCTGCCTAATTGCTTCCACCTGCTCCCTGTCCATATTACCTCACTTCCCCTGCACTCTCTTGCCGGATCTTGTTGCCTTGCGCCAGTGAAAGCGTTTAGTGTTGTCCAAAGCCTGTGTTCCAGATCTCCTGCTATCCTTATTGACTACGAACCTTGCCGCCTGCCCCGACCTTCTGCTACGTCTGACCTTGCCTCTGCCTAGTCCTTCTGTCCCACGCCTTCTCAGCAGTCGGCGAGGTTGAGCCGTTGCCGGTGGATACGACCTTGTTGCTACCGCCGCAGCAAGACCATCCCGCTTTGCGGCGGGCTCTGGTGAAAACCAGTAGCACCCCTAGAACCGGTCCACCGACACGGTCCACGCCAATCCCTCGCTGACACAGAGGATCCACATCCAGCCTGCCGAATCGTAACAATAACCAGACATCATGGCTAAAAGGCTGAAGAAGAAAAAAATCCTGGAGTACCCCTTTAAGAAGCATGAAGGGTTGTGTACTTGAAAATAAAGATTTAAAGGGGTATTCCAGGCAAAAACTTTTTTTTATATATCAACTGGCTCCGGAAAGTTAAACAGATTTGTAAATTACTTATATTAAAAAATCTTAATCCTTCCAATAGTTATTAGCTTCTGAAGTTGAGTTGCTGTTTTCTGTCTAACTTCTTTCTGATGACTCACGTCCCGGGAGCTGTCCAGCTCCTATGGGGATATTCTCCCATCATGCAAGGGATATTCCCCATCATGCACAGCTCCCGTGACGTGACATCATCATTGAGCAGTTAGACAGAAAACTTCAGAAGCTAATAACTATTGGAAGGATAAAGATTTTTTAATAGAAGTAATTTACAAATCTGTTTAACTTTCCGGAGCCAGTTGATATATAAAAAAAAGTTTTTGCCTGGAATACCCCTTTAATTAAAAAAAGAAGCATAAAGGATAATACAACAAGCCACATTTCATTCATTTTTTAAGAAAACAACACCAAGTGCAAGTAACTGTGTGCATAGCATATGTGTCACATTTGTAATACAATAGTGTATAGGAAATATACTTAGGTTTTAGTTATAATAGTAATCCAGGTATGATTTAAGGGAAGACAGATCATAGAAATTGCATTAAGAACCACATACCAATAATTATATTGGATGGTAGGAGCCGTTATAAAAATTGGTTGTGAATTGTCCAGATAAATTCCAGAAAGTTTCTTCTACAATTCCTGTGAATAAAAACAATACTTATTTAAAATTGTTGTTACATAGATCTGCTCAAAAGGTTGATGCCTAGTGCCACCAAATCTATTCAATGACCATTATGGAAAAAATATAGATATAAAATTTGCTAGGACTAAATTTCTAACTCGACAACTACAGCAAATTATTGGTTCTGGATTTTTTCAGATGGAGGGTTTGAGTGTAGCAGACAGTTGGTGATATGGGTTTTGGGTACCCTATTGTTGCGTTGGTGGTGGGTGTGGCCTGAACTTATGTGCATTCTTTTTCCATGCTGTCACTCATGATGAATATGTGGGATAAACCTAAAGACCTGCTACAGATAAACGAGTTTACATAATTTTCCCTCTCATGGAGAACATCAAAACTAACTAAAATATTTGGTAAGAGGGTTTTTACCATGGTTTTTGAAACACAGAGCTGTCTGCTGACATCATGAGCACAGTGCTCTCTGCTGACATCTCTGTCCATTTTAGGAACTGTCCAGAACAGCATATGTTTGCTATGGGGATTTAATTTTACTCTGGACAGTTCCTAAAATGGACAGAGATGTCAGCAGAGACCACTGTGGTCATGATGTCAGCAGACAGCTCTGTGTTTCAAACGGAAAATAATTTCCACTGTAGTATTCAGCAGCTAATAAGTACAGGAAGGATTACGATTTTTTTATAGAAGTAATTTACAAATCTATGAGGGTATATAAACGTAATTTATATAAAACCAGTCCTCAAGGTACAATTTGAAAAAAGAGAAAAAAAAAAGAAAAGAAAAAGGAATATAAGAAATAAGAGTTGGTCCAGAGAAAGTTAATATGTGGTATTTATTGATTGCAACAATTATTTAAAATAAAATATAATATAGGACAACCTATTAAACCTCAGCAGGGCCCTTGCATGGGGTATAGGGGTCCAAAAATGAGAATGGTAAAATGGAAAAAAGATAAAACAATTATGTGGAGATAAAATATAATAAAATATAGTAATGTACTGTATATTGAAAACAGTTATTGGCAGTCTCTGGTGTAAATCGAATTCATTCGTTTGAAGCGCTTGTTAAAGGGTGCCTGAGATGTTCAGCAATGGAGTGGAAATATACTGTAGTAATGAGCTGGCGATCTGTCTCAGTTCATTTAGAAATTAGCATACAGATTTGCCGCTATGGTACAGTGTGACAATGTTGGCACAGTTCATGTGACAGTGTGGATATTGTCAATCATCGGTAGATGATACAATGTTGCCAAAGGACTGTGCTGCACTGCAGTATCGTACGGCTGTTTGTAATAGAGTTCGGTGCACAGCACCACTCACCGGCTCCTAGGAAGAACAAGACGGGACAGACTGGCACGGCTGGGCAGTTGGCACAGATGGAAAAGTGGCTGTCCGGCAGTTGGATAGCTGGGTCCTGGGCTGGCACGGCTGGCGTCCGGCCTGTTGAGGTAAATGTCCTAGGACTCTGGTTTGCCGTTGGATGTTCCGGAGCTAGTTTCGGGAGAGGTGATCTGTGGTGGCGTCCTCGTGTCTGAACGGAGCGCTATCTGCGCGCGTAAAGCGGTGGTCACCGTACAGAGGGCATCCAGCAGTTGCGAATGGTTAGCGATATACAGTGTATTCTCAAATGGCTATACGCGTTTCAAGGCATCGGGCCTTTTCTTCAGTAGCAATGGAGATCTCCATTGGTAAAGTTGGATGTGTAAATAAAAAAAATTTCCACTAAAATGCTGCTTTTCCCCCAAATTTTACATTTTTACAAGGGGTAATAGGAGAAAATGACCCCCAAAATTTTTAACCCCATTTCTTCTGAGTATGGAAATACCCCATGTGGTGACGTCAAGTGCTCTGCTGGCGCACTACAATGCTCAGAAGAGAAGGAGCGCCATTGAGCTTTCGGAGAGTGAATTTGTTTGGAATGGGAGTCAGGGGCCATGTGCGTTTATAAAGCCCCCCGTAGTGCCAGAACACAGGATACTCCCACATGTGATCCCATTTTGGAAATTACAGCGCTCACAGAATTTAATAAGGGGTGCAGTGAGTATTTACACCCCACTGGCGTTTGCAAAGGTAAATAAAATTTTTCATTTTCACAGATGACTGTTCAAAAAATCTGTCAGACACCTGTGGGGCGCAAATGCTCACTGTACACCTTATTACATTACGTGAGGGGTGTAGTTTCCAAAATTGGGTCCCATGTGCCCCCCCCCCCCCCCCCCCCCCCCATTGTTCTGGCACTATGGGGGCTTTGTAAACACACATGGCCTTCAATTTCAGACACATTCTCTCTCCAAAATCCCAATGGCGCTCCCTCTCTTCTGAGCATTGTAGTGCACCCGTAAAGTACTTTACATCCACATATGGGGTATTTTCTTACTCAGAAGAAGTGGGTTTACAAATTTTGGGGGGCATTCTTCCTATTTTCCTTTGTGAAAATGAAAAATGAAGGGTAATACCAGCATTTTAGTGAATTTTTTTTTTCATTTTCCCATCCAACACCTGTGGGATGCTAAGGCTCACTATACCCATTGTTACGTTCCGTGAGGGGTGTAGTTTCCAAAATGGGGTCACATGTCGGTATTTATTTTTTTGCGTTTATGCCAGAACCGCTGTAAAATCAGCCACCCCTGTGCAAATGACCAATGTAGGCCTCAAATGTACATAGTGCGCTCTCACTCCTGAGCCTTGTTGTGCGTCCGCAGAGCATTTTACGCCCACATATGGGGTATTTCCATATTCAGAAGAAATTGCGTTACAAATTTTGGGGGTCTTTTTTTGCTTTTACCGCTTGTGAAACTATAAAGTATGGGGCAACATCAGCATGTTAGTGTAAAAATTTTAATTTTTTTACACTAACAGGCTGGTGTAGACCCCAACTTTTCCTTTTCTTAAGGGGTAAAAGGAGAAAAAGCCCCCAAAATTTGTAGTGCAATTTCTGCCGAGTACGGAAATACCCCATATGTGGCCCTAAACTGTTTCCTTGAAATACGACCGGGCTCTGAAGTGAGAGAGCGCCATGCACATTTGAGGCCTAAATTAGTGATTGCATAGGGGTGGACATAGGCGTATTCTACACCAGTGATTCCCAAACAGGGTGTCTCCAGCTGTTGCTAAACTCCCAGCATGCCTGGACAGTCAGTGGCTGTCCGGAAATGCTGGGAGTTGTTGTTTTGCAACAGCTGGAGGCTCTGTTTTGGAAACACTGCCGTACGATATGTTTTTCATTTTTATTGGGGGGGGGGGGGCAGTGTAAGGGGTTGTATATGTAGTGTTTTACCCTTTTTTTATGTGTTAGTGTAGTGTTTTTAGGGTACATTCGCACTACTCCTAGGAGTTTGCGCTGCAGCTAAAAATTTACTGTAAACTTACTGTAAACCTGCCCGTGTGAATGTACCCTGTACATTCACATGGGGGGGGGGCAAACCTCCAGCTGTTTCAAAACTACAAATCCCAACATGTACTGACAGACAGTGCATGCTGGGAGTTGTACTTTTGCAACAGCTGGAGGCACACTGTTTGGAAAACCTTCAGTTAGGTTGTGTTACCTAACTCAGTATTTTCCAACCAGTGTGCCTCCAGCTGTTGCAAAACTACAACTCTCAGCATGTACTGATCGCCAAAGGGCATGCTTGGAGATGTAGTTATGCAACAGCTGGAGGTACGCAACTACAACTCCCAGCATGCTGAGACAGCTGTTTACTGTTTGGGCATGCTTGGATTTGCAGTTTTGCAACATCTGGAGGGCTATAGTTTAGAGATCACTGCACTGTGATCTCCAAACTGTGGCACTCCAGATGTTGCTAAACTACAAATCCCAGCATGCCCAGACAGCAAACAGCTGTTTGGGCATGCTAGGAGTTGTAGTTTTGCAAGATCTAGGGGGCCATAGTTTAGAGATCACTGCAAAGTGATCTCCAAACTGTAGCCCTCCAACTGTTGCAAAACTACAACTCCCAGCATGCCCAAACAGCTGTCTGGGCATGCCGGGAGTTGTAGTTTTGCAACATATGGAGGGCTACAGTATAGAGACCACTGTATAGTGGTCTCATACTGTAGCCCTCCAGATGTTGCTAGGCAATTTACCGGCTTCCGTAGGATCCAGGGAGCCGCATCGCCGTCCTCTTCTGCCGCCTGCTGCCACCACCGATCGCTGCCCTCTGCCTTCGTCGATGGGTAAGTGGATCTTCGGCGCTGGTCCTCTGTCGTTTCCCCGTTCTGCCCCGCCTATTGTGGGTGGGCAGGACGGGGAAAGCAAAAGTAACCCCCCCCCCCTGCCCCAGATCTGCTATTGGTCGTCGAGTCTTGACGCCCAATAGCAGGGATAGGAGGGGTGGCACACCTGCCACCTCACTCCTATCCCTTCAGGGGGATCGTGAGTGTCTTAGACAACCGCGACCCCCCTTATATTCCGGGTCACCATAGACCTGTATGTCCCGGAATAGGCGCAAATCGCAAGTGTGAATTCACTTGCGATTTGCGCCGATCGCCGACATGGGGGGTCTGAGGCATGGGGGGGCATTTGTGCGGGGTGCCTGCTGATCGATATCAACAGGCATCCCGGTCCGATCCCCGCCCGGCGGGCGGCGGGGACCGAAATTCTCCATGATGTACGCGTACGTCCTTGGTCCTTAAGTACCATGGTCCTTAACAGGTTGATGTTATCTGTTTGCATCCGGTTTATAATATCCATTATTACTTCTGATCAAGCTCAGAAGAGGTGAAATCAGCAGATTCCTGCAGTGTTATGGGACTACTACTCCCATCATGTAACATACTTGTTTCCATAATGGGAGTAGTAGTTCCCACAGCTGCAGGAGTCTGCGGGTGGCTAGGGAGACTATATTAATTAGAAGGATAAACAGGATATCCGGCTCCCAATAGAAATCAATAAAAATCCAAATTTATTAGAGTTTCTTAAAATAAAAGTAGGTGAAACACACAAAATAAAGGCACTAAAAGCACAAACAAAACACTGACGCATTTCGACTTAATATTAAGTCTTAGTCATGGCAAGTTGTGGACATACACCAGCTGGTATATATATCCGAAAGAGCAACACACGTGACATGACATCACACGCCAACACGCCCCCTACTTCCACCTGGGATGTGTAAAACGAGGAGAAACACACCTGAAGAATAATACCTTCATATCTCTGCTCACAGTACTAAATACAAATTCTAATCTCAGTTGAAGTACCAAACATATACAGAGACAATATAATATAGATGATAAATATCATAAATAATCAATATAAATAAGTGAGCAAAATATTATGTTGAACATGTTTCCCAGGCGGCATCCTATTAAGGAACATGGATAACCACGGCGTGTCACCAAAACACAAACCTATATATAGTTAGATATAACAAAAACATTTTTCCCCCAAATAAAACTATAATAATACAGAAAAACTACTTCTTAGTTAATGTATGATAGATCATGTCTGTGATTAAGACCTGATGGGTACCTTGTTTCAAGATTTAATATCGAAAAAGCTTCTCGTTTGAATTCTTGTTGGCCCCAATCTCCTCCCCTCCGAGGTGGGCGAACCTTTTCTATTCCTAATACTTGACATTTGGGTATATTGCCATAGTGCCTGTCTACTACATGTCTGGTAAAGCCTGATAGGGATCTGTGCACACTTCTTTCTGTGTTTGGTATGTACATGTGTTCTTGAATCCTAGATTTTAATTTTGTAGTTGTGCAACCTACGTACTGTAGGTTGCATTCTAAACATATAATAGTGTACACCAAATGTGAGGACTGGCAGTTTATTAGGCTTTTTACATTATGCTGTTGGCCAGATGTGCATGAGTAAATCGAGCTAGAATTATGCATGTATTTACAATTGCCGCATCTGGGGAGACCACATTTATAGCTGCCCTTTACAGAGAGCCAAGTCTCATTTCTATTGCCAGTGTCGCTGAACTTGCTAGGTGACAACAGGCTATGCAACATGCAGGCCCTGCGGGGAATGATTCTAATGCCTTTGTCCAATATTTGGCTAACAGTTTCATCTGATCTCAACAGTGGTAAGTGTTTATGAATGATATCTCGGATATTATTAAACTGGTTGGACAAATTGGTTGACAGGGTAAGCACATTCTGACTTTTGGATTCTGTGTGTTTACTGGTGTTAAGATAGTACCCATCAGGTTTAGCATTTACAATCCCTTCTGCTCTTCTTATGATATGATGATTGCATCTCCTAGCATGCAACCTCTGTCTTATATCCTTACAAGCTGTTTCATACGATAATTTATCTGAACATGTTCATCTAGCGTGGACAAATTCCCCTATGGGTAAATTATTTATAATATGTTGCGGGTGGCAACTAGACACATGGAGTAGGCTATTGTCCGCACAGGGTTTGCGGTATAACTTAGTATACACACAATTATTTTCAACATTACCCATTAAAGGTACATCCCAAAAATTGGTCACATTGTCATCAAGGGACATCGTAAAAGATAACGACAAATCATTAGAATTAATGTATAACATAAAATCTTGTGCCTGACTGGATGTGTCCCTCCACATTAGGAGGAGGTCATCTATGTATCTGCCATACCAGCCAATCAGATGAAAAAATGGACTTGCTGGTGAGCACAAGATGACCTCCTCCCAATATGACATATATAAGTTTGCAAGTGACGGGGAAAATTTAGACCCCATAAAGCAGCCAGTAATCTGTAAAAAATATTCAACATTGAAACTAAAGAAATTATTCTGTAACAGAAAATGTAAAACTTGCAATATATACTCCTTGAGATCATTATGGTAAATGCTATATTTATCAAGATGGTGAGCAACGGCAGTGATGGCATGGTTATGGGGAATGCAGGTATAAAGGGCCGTGACATGACATGAAAGCCATTTCTGATTTTCCTTCCATTGCATTTTTTTCATGGTTTGCAATAGGGACTTCGTGTCCTTAATATAGCCTGTAGTTCTTGACACCAATGGCTGTAAAAGACTGTCCAGCCAGGACCCTAATCTTTCCAGGAGGGAGTCTATGCCAGCCACTATGGGCCTTAATGGTGGTGGAAAACAATGTTTGTGCAACTTAGGTAGTGCATGGAAGATAGGACATATCGGAAGGCTGGGTAACAAAAATTCAGATAGTTTTTTTGTTAAAATACCAAGGGTTACACCTTCCAGTAAGATTTTTTCCAATTTTTTGGAGATGGAATTTGTGGGATTTGATTTGAGTTTTCGATATGTGTTTTTATCCTCCAACATATCCAGTATTATTTTTTTGTATAAAGCTTTATCCAGCTTTATCCTTTGTCCGATTGTCGGATTATAATGGTCTCATTCTGGCTTAATTCTCGTATAGCCTCCCGTTTTTTGGTTAAATTAAATTCTGTATTGGATATCTTAGAATTGAGTTCTTTAAGGTCCGCCTCCACTCGTTTCTGGAATAAGTCCATACTATCACATCTTGACTGGATAGGGTAGAAATAAGGGTTTTGATTCTGAAAACTGTGAACTGTATCATATATTACATCACATTGGTCATCTGAATTCTGTAGGTCAATCATAATTTGTGCGGCTACTTGCTCATTAAACCCACTATCCAATGGCATGGTACTTCTGCCTCGTAAATTTAAGGGATTATCCCTGTAAGATTCATGTTCACTGGGAACATCGGTGCAAGCAAAAAAAAATTTTTAATTGTGAGAAGTCTTACAAATTTATTCACATCTAAAAGAGTATTGTATAGGTCAAAATTGCAACTTGGTACAAAAGAGAGTCCCTTGTCCAAAACTTCAATTTGTGGTTGGGTTAATATTGTAGCTGACAGATTGATAACCGATGTATTTCCTATTCGTGTTTGTATTGATATTTCCGTTGTCTTGTTCTTGTTGGTCTTATGCTTTCTCCCAGCTCTATGTTTCCTCCGTTTCCTTTTGTAAGTGCCCTGTCGTCCATATTCACATAATGTGGTTTCCCCTTTTTTGACTGCGTTTTTTCGGGGTTTTCTCTCTGTTGTGATGCAGCACCAGAATTTGAATATTCTGGATCATTTTCAGATGTGTCTGTGCCATAATCTGTATTTTCGTTGTCAGATAAACTGAAACTGACATTCTTTTTTTGTTGTTGTTGATTATTGTTTCCATAAATATTGTGTGTTTTAAGAATTGATTTTGGACCATATTGTTTTTTACATTGCCAGTCATAGACTGTGTCAGTAGTATAATCTTTCAGATCACGATTAAATGTACTCTTCTTAGGATCCATTATTGTTTGTTCAAATTGTGTTTAATGTTCATTCATTTTGTCTTGTAGTGTTTCAAAGTCCACCGTATTTTTTGAATGGTTCCAAAGAGCTGATTATTTTATTGATGTATCATGTTGGTTTCAAGATCCGTTAGTTTTATTTCCTCTTTTTCGATGATTAACATTATCAGTTCCATGGAACATTTGGAAAGAATTTTATTCCATCCTCGTCAAATACCGCAGTAGATTTTTTTCTTATGAGTAGTCCCTGTGGTATCATCTCCTTCTCAATATATTGACTCAAGGTGGTAGCATCCCACCAAGTTTTCATTTGTACCATTGTGAGATGTTGGAGATCCCACATGAGTTTCTTTAGGTCAAATTCACATGTAATATTCGTGTCCCCTGAAAACACTTTGGCCACACGTATAAGAGAAGTTGCATTGCTCCGGCGGGTGTGATGTTGCCTGTTGCACAGGTGTGTCATTCGTTTGTGACGTCATGTTGGTAAGATGTTTAATAAAAAAGAAAAATGTTCACGGGTTTCAACCTACATATATTGTAAAATATATCTTTCACAGTCCGCTGTTGTGAGATAATTATAAATTTGCTGTAAATACGTGGTGTCCCATTAGCATGCGTCTAGTTGCCACCCGCTACATGTTATACATAGTGTAAAAAGGGGAGGCAGTCCTGCTAGGCTAGGTCAGAGTAAAAGATATAAGGTCAAAAAATTAGAAGAAAGAGAGAGAGAAAAAAGAAAACGTGTCTAAAATAGCATAAAATGATAACATTTATTTGGAAAAATGATGTGAGGTCTGTGGCAGGGCCCTTGTCGCAGACTGGTCACTAGATAAAATGGTTACAATGGTATAAAATGCTAAAAATATAAAATATGCACAGTGGTATTGCACTTCAACAATTGGACAATGAGACAATGAAAGTGGGGCAATGGGACAGTGCAAACAATATCTGTTTAGTTATACTGTAAAGTCATATTATAAGAGCCAGGATTAATCCAGATGAAAGTACATAGCAAAAAAGTTGATAATCCGATAAGGCAAATTTTCGGCAGCTCTGGAGCCTCCCAGATTGGGGCCCACTATAAACATTTTTAGGTGCAGAGATACAGGCGATGCCCCCTCTACCCCGATGGCACGGGGAACTGAATGCAAGAGGGCAATCGCTATGCAGTTCAGGCACTTAGTGCCTCTTACCGGCTACAGTGTGCACAGTCAGGTGAGTGCAGTTGTGCTTGCGATCTGGATACACGTCCCTCTGTCCCGGCGGCACGGGAGAAATGTAGAAGGGGTGATATGATCCGGTGCTGGGGGTTGGAGATGATGGCTGGGAAGCAGCGTTTGGCAGCACTGTGAAGCCCAGCGGTAATAGCAGCGTATGGCAATGCTGGAGGTATCCTCTCTACCCCGACGGCACGGGGGGCAGGTGAGAGAGTAGGTGAGGACTGGCAATGCGGTAACGATTGTCTCAGGTGATGTGCAGGGTTGTCTTAACACCAGACGCGTTTCGGAGAACTGCGTCCCCTTTTTCAATGGTGGAGGTTCAGGAAGACTGAATGAATGCTTCATCCTTCATTCAGTCTTCCTGAACCTCCACCATTGAAAAAGGGGACGCAGTTCTCCGAAACGCGTCTGATGTTAAGACAACCCTGCACATCACCTGAGACAATCGTTACCGCATTGCCGGTCCTCACCTACTCTCTCACCTGCTCCCCGTGCCGTTGGGGTAGAGAGGATACCTCCAGCGTTGCCATACGCTGCTATGACCGCTGGGCTTCACAGCGCTGCCACACGCTGCTTCCCAGCCATCATCTCCGACCCCCAGCACCGGATCATATCACCCCACCTACATTTCTCCCGTGCCGCCGGGACAGAGGGACGTGTATCCAGATCGCAAGCACAGCTGCACTCACCTGACTGTGCACACTGTAGCTGGTAAGAGGCACTAAGTGCCTAAACTGTATAGCGATTGTCCTCTTGCATTCAGTCCCCCTGCCGTCGGGGTAGAGGGGGCATCGCCTGTATCTCTGCACCTAAAAACGTTTATAGTGGATCCCAATCTGGGAGGCTCCAGAGCCACCGAAAATTTGCCTTATTGGATTATCAACTTTTTTGCTATGTACTTTCATCTGGATTAATCCTGGCTCTTATAATATGACTTTACAGTATAACTAAACAGATATTGTTTGCACTGTCCCATTGCCCCACTTTCATTGTCATTGTCCAATTGTTGAAGTGCAATACCACTGTGCATATTTTATATTTTTAGCATTTTATACCATTGTAACCATTTTATCTAGTGACCAGTCTGCGACAAGGGCCCTGCCGCAGACCTCACATCATTTTTCCAAATAAATGTTATCATTTTATGCTATTTTAGACACGTTTTCTTTTTTTCTCTCTCTCTTTCTTCAAATTTTTTGACCTTATATCTTTTACTCTGACCTAGCCTAGCAGGACTGCCTCCCCTTTTTACACTATTAGTACTCTTTCTTGGCACATGGGTATGTGCAACGCAGTATCCTCGGTATAGGTTTTCTCTTTTTACGTTGAGCTCCCACATTTTTTTATACATGTTATACATAATTTACCCATAGGGGAATTTGTCCACGCTAGACGAGCATATTCAGAAAAATTATCGTATGAAACAGCTTGTAAGGATATAAGACAGAGGTTGCATGCTAGGGGATGCAATCATCATATCATAAGAAGAGCAGAAGGGATTGTGAATGCTAAACCTGATGGGTACTATCTTAACACCAGTAAACACACAGAATCCAAAAGTCAGAATGTGCTTACCCTGTTTACCAATTTGTCCAACCAGTTTAATAATATCCGAGATATCATTCATAAACACTTACCACTGTTGAGATCAGATGAAACTGTTAGCCAAATATTGGACAAAGGCATTAGAATCATTCCCCGCAGGGCCTGCATGTTGCATAGCCTGTTGTCACCTAGCGAGTTCAGTGACACTGGCAATAGAAATGAGACTTGGCTCTCTGTAAAGGGCAGCTATAAATGTGGTCGCCCCAGATGCGGCAATTGTAAATACATGCATAATTCTAGCTCGATTTACTCATGCACGTCTGGCCAACAGTATAATGTAAAAAGCCTAATAAACTGCAAGTCCTCACATGTGGTGTACACTATTATATGTTTAGAATGCAACCTACAGTACTTAGGTTGCACAACTACAAAATTAAAATCTAGGATTCAAGAACACATGTACATACCAAACACAGAAAAAAGTGTGAACAGATCCCTATCAGGCTTTACCAGACATGTAGTAGACAGGCACTCTGGCAATATACCCAAATGTCAAGTATTAGGAATAGAAAAGGTTCGCCCACCTCGGAGGGGAGGAGATTGGGGCCAACAAGAATTCAAACGAGAAGCTTTTTGGATATTAAATCTTGAAACAAGGTACCCATCAGGTCTTAATCACAGACATGATCTATCATACATTAACTAAGAAGTAGTTTTTCTGTATCATTATAGTATTCATGGGGGGAAAAATTTTTTTTGTTATATCTTATTATATATAAGTTTGTGTTTTGGTGACACGCCGTGGTTATCCATGTTCCTTAATAGGATGCCGCCTGGGAAACATGTTCAACATAATATTTTGCTCACTTATTTATATTGATTATTTATGATATTTATCATCTATATTATATTGTCTCTGTATATGTTTGGTACTTCAATTGAGATTAGAATTTGTATTTAGTACTGTGAGCAGAGATATGAAGGTATTATTCTTCAGGTGTGTTTCTCCTCGTTTTACACATCCCAGGTGGAATTAGGGGGCGTGTTGGCGTGTGATGTCATGTCACGTGTGTTGCTCTTTCGGATATATATAGAAGCTGGTGTATGTCCACAACTTGCCATGACTAAGACTTAATATTAAGTCGAAATGCGTCGGCGTTTCGTTTGTGCTTTTAGTGCCTTTATTTTGTGTGTTTCACCTACTTTTATTTTTCGGATATGTATACCGGCTGGTGTATGTCAACAACTTGCCATGACTAAGACTTAATATTAAGTTGAAACGCGTCAGCGTTTGTGTTTTTAGTGCCTTTATTTTGTGTGTTTTCCCTACTTTTATTTTAAGAAACTCTAATAAATTTGGATTTTATCTATTTCTATTGGGAGCTGGATATCCTGTTTATTTTTGGAATTGTTTCACCTGGAGACCCAGCTCTAGTGTTTTCCTCCGTGCTTCCAGACTGATTCCATGCGGACTTTGTCGTGTGTGCCATCCATATAGGAGCGGTGAGCTGGTCTATACTTTTTTCCTTAGACTACATTAATGCTTGTACTACTACCTCCATCAACAGAGAATCACAGAGGGCCTCAGTGCTCGGACCCTAAACCCCCCCATGATCTAAAACTTAGCTTAGAGGATACGTTTTAATATGTGAGATTTCTCCTGTATCGTGTGTTTTTCCTTTCATTTTTAAATCCCCCGCCGGGAGCCTTTCAGGGCTCCAGGCAGGGTTTTTAAAATGAACAATGTGAGTGTGCATATGTACAGTCATTGCTGTAAATGTTGGCTCCCCTGAAAAGGATTGCAGTAACACATGTTTTGCTATACACGTTTATTCCCTTTGTGTATATTGTGACTAAACCAAAAAAGGGAGGAAAAAAGGAAATTGGAAATAATGTCACACCAAACTCCAAAAATGGGCTGGACAAAATTATTGGCACCCTTAACCTAATATTAGGTTGCACTAATATTAGGTTGTTCTTTGGGAAAAATAACTGAAATCAGTCGCTTCCTATGGACATCAATAAGCTTTTTATACCTCTCAGCCGGAATATTGGACCACTCTTTCTTTGCAAGCTGCTCCTGGTCTCTCTTATTGGAAGGGGGCCTTTTCCCAACAGCAATTTTAAGATCTCTCCACAGGTGTTCAATGGGATTAAGATCTGGACACATTGCTGGCCACTTCAGAACTCTCCAGCCCTTTGTTGCCATCCATTTCTGGGTGCTTTTTGATGTATGTTTGGGGTCATTGTCCTGCTGGAAGACCCAAGATCTCGGACGCAAACCCAGCTTTCTGACACCGGGCTGTAAAGTGCGACCCAAAATCTGTTGGTAATCTTCAGATTTCATGATGCCTTGCACACATTCAAGACACCAGAGGCAAAAAAACAACCCCAAAACATCATTGAACCTCCACCATACTTCACTGTAGGTACTGTGTTCTTTTCTTTGTAGGCCTCATTCCATTTTCAGTAAACAGTAGAATTATGTGCTTTACCGAAAAGCTCCATCTTGGTCTTATCTGTCCACAAGACGCTTTCCCAGAAGGATTTTGGCTTACTCAAGTTCATTTTGGCCAAAATTAATTCTTGTTTTTTTATGTGTCTGTGTCAGCAGTGGGGTCCTCCTGGGTCTCCTGCCCTAGCGTTTCATTTAATGAAGATTTCGACAGATAGTTTGCACTGACTCTGAAGCTCCCTGAGCCTGTGTAACAGCCGCGCTCCGTCCTCAGCCACTGCCTCACTGTGTCCCTGTCCTCGCAGCTCCGATGGGTGTGCTTCTGCCTTCTAGGGTGCGCGTGCGCTGAAGCTCTGTTTCTTAACCCCTTAAGGACGCAGGACGTAAATGTACGTCCTGGTGAGGTGGTACTTAACGCACCAGGACGTACATTTACGTCCTGTGCATAACCGCGGGCATCGGAGCGATGCCCGTGTCATGCGCGGCTGATCCCGGCTGCTGATCGCAGCCAGGGACCCGCCGGCAATGGCCGACGCCCGCGATCTCGCGGGCGTCCGCCATTAACCCCTCAGGTGCCGGGATCAATACAGATCCCGGCATCTGCGGCAGTGCACGAGGGGATCCGATCATTCATAATGCCGCACGGAGGTCCCCTCTCCTTCCTCCGTGCGGCTCCCGGTGTCTCCTGCTCTGGTCTGTGATCGAGCAGACCAGAGCAGGAGATGACCGATAATACTGATCTGTTCTATGTCCTATACATAGAACAGATCAGTATTAGCAATCATGGTATTGCTATGAATAGTCCCCTATGGGGACTATTCAAGTGTAAAAAAAAAAATGTAAAAAAATGTAAAAGTAAAAAAAAAGTGAAAAATCCCCTCCCCCAATAAAAAAGTAAAACGTCCGTTTTTTCCTATTTTACCCCCAAAAAGCGTAAAAAACATTTTTTACAGACATATTTGGTATCGCCGCGTGCGTAAATGTCCGAACTATTAAAATAAAATGTTAATGATCCCGTACGGTGAACAGCGTGAACGAAAAAAAAAAAAAGTCCAAAATTCCTACTTTTTTAATACATTTTATTTAAAAAAATTATAAAAAATGTATTAAAAGTTTTTTATACGCAAATGTGGTATCAAAAAACGTACTAATTTGGTTAAAAAGTTTGTGATTTTTTTTAAGCGCAACAATAATATAAAAGTATGTAATAATGGGTATCATTTTAATCGTATTGACCCTCAGAATAAATAACACATGTCAATTTTACCATTAATTGTACGGCGTGAAAACGAAACCTTCCAAAATTAGCAAAATTGCGTTTTTCGTTTTAATTTCCCCACAAAAATAGTGTTTTTTGGTTGCGCCATACATTTTATGATATAATGAGTGAAGTCATTACAAAGGACAACTGGTCGCGCAAAAAACAAGCCCTCATACTAGTCTGTGGATGAAAATATAAAAGAGTTATGATTTTTAGAAGGCGAGGAGGAAAAAATGAAAACGTAAAAATTAAATTGTCTGAGTCCTTAAGGCCAAAATGGGCTGAGTCCTTAAGGGGTTAAAGGGCCAGTGCCCAATTATTAAAGTACTTACACCTGCCCCCTGGTCCATATATTCCTGCTCCTCCCTTGCTTCCCTGGCAGATCTTTGGTTTATTATGCCATAGTGAAGTCCTGTGTCTTGCTACTGTGTACCTGTTCCCTGTTTTCCTACCTGTACCTATGTACCTGTCTGTACCTGTGTACCTTCTGCCATCCCGCCACATCCTGACAGCCACGTCCTGCCAGTCTCTGTCTGTGTCACGCCACCCCCAGCTACCTGTGTGGACGAGTCGTGCTAGGGGTAGCGACCTGGGTGCCACCTGCCGCAACAAGACCATCCCGATTTGCTGTGGGCTCTGGTGAGAATCAGTGGCACCTTAGACCCCGCTCCCTGGCATGGCTCAAGTCTCCATCCACACAGGCCCAGAGGATCCACCACCTGCTGTCCACCTACCGTGATTCCTAACAGTAAGATTCGGCCATGGATCCTGCTGGGGTGCCTTTGCCTGATGTCTCGGATCTTCCATCCGTCGTGGCCCAGCAGTCGCAGCAGTTAGCCCGTCAGGCGCAATAACTGAACCAACTTACAGCCATGATGCAACAGCTCCTTCCTGAGCCTCCTCCTGTGCCTGCAGCTTCTCCTGGGACTCAGCTTCGTTTGTCCTTGCCTTCTAAGTATGACAGAGATTCCAAGCTGTGTAGAGGCTTTGTGACACAGTGTTCTGTCCATCTCAAACTCATGGCGGATCTGTTCCCAACGGAGCTTGCTAAAGTGGCATTTGTCTTCATTCTGCTGTCCGGAAAAGCCCTGGCCTGGGCTACTCCTCTCTAAGATCATAGAGATCCGGTCTCCTTGAACCTGTCAACATTCCTTACAGAATTCCACAAAGCTTTTGAAGAACCCGCACGAGCCTCCTCTGCCGAGACGGCACTACTAAACCTTTGCCAAGGAAACTCCCCCGTTGGCGACTACACGGTTCAGTTCCGCACTCTTGCCTCAGAACTTTCCTGAAATGACGAGGCCTTGTGTGCTAACTTTAAAAAAGGACTTTCCCCTCAAATTTGCTCTCGCAGCACGAGATTCTCCGAATAACCTTAACGAACTTATCCATTTGGCCACCCGTATTGATGTGCGTTTTGCCGAGAGGCAGGAAGAACATCTCTTGGAAGGAGAACCTGCCCGAACACGGCGATTACCCAGACTGGCACCCGTGTTCCAACATCCACCTCTACAATCTACTTTGCCTACTGCTGAAGAGGCTATGGAAGTTGACCCTTTTCGCTTAACGGCAGGAAAGATCCCGTCGAAGCAATGAGAATTTGTGCCTATATTGTGCCAGTCCGAAGCATTTTCTCATTGACTGTTCTGGACGTCCTTCACGCCCGGGAGGACACTCTCCTCTTGGTCAAGTTGGAGTGGCATCCCTTGGTGTGAATTTTGCCTCTCATCACTTGACCATCCTTGTTCAAGTGTTCACCTCTGACAGAACCTCTTTCATTGCCTGCTCTTTTGGACTCCGGTTCCGCTGGCAACTTCATTAGTGCCTCCCTGGTCCATAAATACCATCTTCCAGTGTCACGTCTCGCCAAGCCCTTCTACATCTCTACTGTAAATGGACAGAATCTGAATTGTAAGGTTCAATTTCGCATGCAACCCCTTGATATGCATGTGGGAAATTTGCATAAAGAAAACATTTTGTTCTATGTGCCACCACAGTGTACTTCAAAGCTTCTTCTTTGTCTTCCTTGGTTTCAACGCCATTCTCCACATCTCGACTGGAAGACCGGAGAAATCAATTCCTGAGGACAATATTGCCAAGATCACTGTCTTGTTCATCCTGTGTTTCCTTCAGTACCTGTTAGAAGACGGAAAACTCCTCGACAGAACCCTGCAAGTTCCTTACAGCCTTTGCCCATTTCTAACACACCTTGGTCTCATGTGGTGGGGAACTTTTTTAGTTCCAAAGAAAAGGAGGAGACCAAAGGGGGGGGGGGTACTGTAACAGCCGCGCTCCGGCCAGATACGCTGTCATTTCTCTGTTGCCGTCGGGGCTGGGATCCGCATCGGGGGTCGTGCCCCCATACGAATCCCAGCCCGTCATTCACCTCCTTCAGCCACTGCCTCCACCTTCTAGGGCGCACGCGCTGAAGCTCTGTTTCTTAAAGGGCCAGTGCCCAATTATTAAACTGCTTACACCTGTCCCCTGGTCCATAAATTCCTGCTCCTCCCTTGCTTCCCTGCCAGATCTTTGGTTGTTTATGCCATAGGGAAGTCCTGTGTCATGCTACTGTGTACCTGTTCCCTGTTTTCCTACCTGTATCTGTGTACCTGCCTGACCTTCTGCCATCCCACCACGTCCTGCCAGTCTCTGTCTGTGTCACCCCCCCCCCCCCCCAGCTACCTGTGTGGACGAGTCGTCCTAGGGGTAGTGACCTGGGTGCCACCTGCCACAACAAGACCATCCCGCTTTGCGACGGGCTCTGGTGAAAACCAGTGGCACCATAGACCCCGCTCCCTGGCACGGCTCAAGTCTCCATCCACACAGGACCAGAGGATCCACCACCTGCCGTGATTCTTAACAGTCTGCAGGACAGCTTGAATATCTTTGGAACTTGTTTGGGGCTGCTTATCCACCATCCGGACGATTCTGCATTGACACCTTGCATCAATTTTTCTCTTCCGTCCACGCCCAGGGAGATTAGCTACAGTGCCATGGGTTGCAAACTTCTTGATAATGTTGCGCACTATCTAGATCTCTGGAGATGGACTTGTAACCTTGAGATTGCTGATATTCTTCCACAATTCTGGTTCTAAAGTCCTCAGACAGTTCTCTTCTCCTCTTTCTGTTGTCCATGCTTAGTGTGTCACACACAGACACACAATGCAAAGACTATGTGAAATTCTCTCCTATTTATCTGCCTTCAGGGGGGATTTTATAGTGCCCTAGGTGAGTTTAACCCCTTAAGGACGAGCGCCGTAAATGTACGGCGCTGCTAAGGAGTTCTTAGCGCACAACGCCGTACATTTACGGCACAGCTTTCCTGGATCACCATGTCTCCGGACACAGTGATCGGAACGGGATGACTGCTGATAACTATCAGCAGCCATCCCCGCATATCGCCCAGGGGGGTCCCGAGACCCCCCATGTCGGCAATCGCGGCAAATCGTCAGTCAATTCAGACAGGCGATTTGCACTATTCCGGGCCAAATCGGGTCTCTGGTGACCCGGTGACCCAGAAAAAAGGGTGAATGGGGCTGTCCGAGACAGCCCCATTCACCCATACCCAGCAGGAGTGAGGTGGCACGGGTGTCGCCTTACGATCACGTGATTGATCGGTTGGAACGACCGATCAATCACGGACCTGCTGGGCGGTGATCGGGACGGCTGGAGGTTTGCCCCCCATGTGATTGTACAGGGTACAGTCACACGGGTGGGTTTTCAGCAAGTTTTCTGCTGCAAGTTTGAGATGCGGCAAATTTTCTGCCGCGGCTCAAACTCCCAGCTCAAACTCACTGTAAACCTAACCGTGTGAATGTACCCTAAAAACACTACACTACAATACACCTACACAAAATAAAAAGTAAAACACTACATATACACATACCCCTACACAGTCGTCCCCCCCCCAAATAAAATTTAAAAAAAACGTCTTGTATGGCACCGTTTCCAAAACAGAGCCTCCAGCTGTTGAAAAACAACAACTCCCAGTATTGCCGGACAGCCACTGACTGTTCAGGCATGCTGGGAGTTCTGCAACAGCTGTATACACCCTGTTTGGGAAACACTGCCGTGGGCATAGGCGTGCGCACGGGGTGTGCCCGGTGTGCACAGGCACACCCTAATCACCGCAGCTACGGCCCGCTGCTGCAGGACTTTTTTTTTTTCCCTCACTACTAAACCCCAGCCCCACCGGACATCCCCGACATCACCAGCCGGAGGACGGGGGATAGATTGGCCGGAGCCGCAAATTTAAAAAAAAAAATGCATTTTTAAACATTCGGTGTACCCTGAAAGACTTTCAGGGCACACCAGATGTTTAAAAATGCATTTTTTTTTTATTTGCGGCTCAGGCCGCTCTATCCCCTGTCCTCCGGCCGCTCTATCCCCCCTTCCTCTGGGCCGCTCTATCCCCCGTCCTCCGGCCGCTCTATCCCCCCTTCCTCTGGGCCACTCTTTTCCCCTTCCTCCGGGCCGCTCCTCCCCCTTCCCCGGCCGCGCACACTGCTGCGCTAACTGCAGACGCAGGGGCTGCCCCGCAGCTGCGCACGTCTGCTTACACCTCCTGGGATGATCCTGGCCGCAACTCCTGGCACCAAGTGTCCATTCCTCGGCATGAGGAAGAAGTGGGCGATGGTGCAAAGTGTGCAGCAGATGGGAGTGGACGTGCCCGGCCTCTGACCCCAACATGGCTGCGGCAGGTAAGAAAAGTGCACAGACCGAGGACGGGGGGTGGGGGGTGGGATGTGTGTATTATGTATGTATGGTGTGTGTAATATGTATGTATGGTGTGTATTATGTATGGTGTGCATATGTATGTATTATGTATGTATTATATATGTATGATGTTTGTATTTATGCATTATGTATATATAATATATATATATATATATATATATATATATATATATAATGCATAAATACAAACATCATACATATATAATACATACATAATACATACATATGCACACCATACCTAATACATACACAAATCCATTATATATACACACACATCATACATACATAAATACGTCATACATACAGAACATACAGTACATACATACCATATATATGTTATGTATGTACTGTATGTTATGTATGTATGATGTATTTATGTATGATGTCTATGTATATATAATGGATTTGTGTATGTATTATGTATGGTGTGCATATGTATGTATGATGTATGCATGTATTATATATGTATGATGTTTGTATGCATATAGTATGTATTTATGCATTATGTATGTATGTGTGTATATATATATATAATATATATATATATATATGTGTGTGTAGGTTATGCATGTATGATGTGTGTATGTATGTATGTATGACGTATGTATATATATATGTATTATGAATCAGAACAAAAGAAAAAATAAAGTTTCCTCCAGCTCTTCCAAGGATAACGGTGCTTGTAGTATTAAACCATCAAACCTTTAATCTGTATACATTATAAATAGAAAAAGGTGGACATCATAAAAGAAAAGTGAAACTCCAGTGCGTTTTGGGCTACATATAGCCATGATTAAGAGCTACATTTTGCTCAAAACGTGTTGGCGTTTCACTTCTCTTTAATGATTGATGTCACCTTTTTCTATTTTTAATGCATACAGATTAAAGGTTTGATGTTTTAATACTACAAGCACCTTGAAAGAGGCAACTTTCTTTTTTCCTTTGTTCTGATACACGGGACACGGCCTGTTCTCTGCAGTCCATGCTCTTCTACTATACTATATACTATACTTCTGGCCCACTCTCTGCAGTCCGTGCTCTTCTACCAGCAAATATACTAAAAACTACTACAGCACCGACCCGGTAGCTGAAAAAAACATTTTTTTATTTTTTTTATGTATTATGTATGTATTTTATATTATGTATGTATTATGTACGCAATCCCCCACACAGCACCCATAGCACCCCTCAAACACACAGCACCCCTCAAACACACACACACAGCACCCCCCCACACTCACACACAGCACCCCCTACACACACAGCACCCCCCCCCCACACTCACACACAGCACCCCCTCCACACACACACACAGCAACCCCCCCCCCCACACTCACACACAGCACCCCCTCCACACACACACACAGCACCCCCCCCACACACACTCACACACAGCACCCCCCCCCCCCCCCACACTCACACACAGCACTTCACACACACACACACACACACACACACACACACAGCACCCCCAGTGCAACATAATGGGAGTTGTAGTTTTGGTCACCATATATTGTATCAGGGCATGCTGGGAATTGTAGTTGGTAACTGCAAATCCCAGCATTGCATTCCTTGAAGGAATGCAATGCTGGGAGGTGCAGTTACCAACTACAATTCCCAGCATGCCCTGATACAATCTATGATGACCAAAACTACAACTCCACACATCTATATAGGAGTACAATTTAGATTATGGTGTAACATGCTGGGAGTCCTAGTTTTGGGTCAGCTGCAGACCCAAAACTACAACGTGCATGCTGCTCCAAGCTTGCTGGGTGCCGCATCACTTTTTCAACCAATCTGGTGCAAAAAAAATTTATATTTGGAATATTCCCCCCTCTGTGCCACCATCTTATAGTAAAAGTGTTCTTCTGTTTGCCAAGTAAAGAAAAACATGAGTTTTACCATTCAATTTTTTTTTCAAATCCACATCAAATGCATCCCCATAAACACCAGCAAACATACACACAAGTGGGAGGTCTAGTCAGGGCTGGTGCATGGATTTCTGACACTCTAGGCAAAACCTAATTTTGACAACCCTTTGGCTCCGCCCATTGAACCCCTTGGCAAATATAAGATCAGGGGTAGAATTAGTCCCGTAAGCCTCATGGTAAATTCTAGACTTGTCCTCCTCCCTACAATTATAACTATACTGCACCTAATGTGGAGAACTATACTGCACCTAATGTGGGGGAACTGTACTGCACCTAATGTGGGGGAACTATATTGCACCTAATGTGGGGGAACTGTACTGCACCTAATGTGGGGGAACTATATTGCACCTAATGTGGGGGAACTGTACTGCACCTAATGTGGGGGAACTATATTGCACCTAATGTGGGGGAACTATATTGCACCTAATGTGGGGGAACTATATTGCACCTAATGTGGGGGAACTATACTGCACCTAATGTGGGGAAACTGTACTGCACCTAATGTGGGGGAACTTTATTGCACCTAATGTGGGGGAACTGTACTGCATCTAATGTGGGGGAACTATATTGCACCTAATGTGGGGGAACTATATTGCACCTAATGTGGGGGAACTGTACTGCACCTAATGTGGGGGACTATACTGCACCTAATGTGGGGGAACTATACTACACCTAATGTGGGGGAACTGTACTGCACCTAATGTGGGGGAACTATATTGCACCTGTGGAGGAACTGTACTACTAACCTAATGTGGGGGAACTATACTGCCAACCTAATATGGGGGAACTATACTGCCAACCTAATGTGGGGGAACTGTACTACTAACCTAATGTGGGGGAACTATACTGCACCTAATGTGGGGGAACTATACTGCCAACCTAATGTGGGGGAACTGTACTACTAACCTAATGTGGGGGAACTATACTGCACCTAATGTGGGGGAACTATATTGCCAATCTAATGTGGGGGAAATATATTTCCATCCTAATGTGGGAGATTTATACTGCCAACCTAATGTTGGGGAACTATACTGCCAACCTAATGTGGGGGAACTATACAAAAATATAAAATTGTACTATTTTGATCCCTATAGCACTTTTATTTTTCTGTATATGGGGATGTGAGGGTCATTTTTAGCGCTGTGATTTGTAGTTTTTATCGGTACCATTTTATTTTTTTTGCTTTTTAGATATTTTTTATGGTATTTGAAGTGACTAATAGTGCTAATCTGATTAGTGCACTATTACGACTTTTGGGACCCCACTTCTGATTTTGCCCATGGCCATGTTAAGCCTAAAACCGGCCCTGGACACAATCCTCCTACACTATGCAAGCAAGAGTGTGTGTGTGTATATGTATGTGTGTGTATATGTATGTGTGTATATATATATATATATATATATATATATATACATAAACACACACACACACGCATGCGCGGAGTGAGTTTGTGCTTTAGGGTGCACACCCTAATGCAATAGGCTGCGCACGCCTATGGCCGTGGGTATTTTTGTGGCGGATTCAAATCCCCTATTTTGGCCTCAAATGCGCATGGCGCTCTCTCACTTCGAAGCCCTATCATATTTCAAGGAAACAGATTAGGGCCACATATGGGGAATCTCCGTACTAGGGAGAAATTGTGTTACAAATTTTAGGGGGCTTTTTCGCCTTTTACCCCTTATGAAAAGGTAAAGTTGGCGTCTACACCAGCATGTTAGTGTAAAAAAAAAAAATGTTTACACTAACATGCTGGTGTTGCCCCATACTTTTAATTTTCACAAGCGTTAAAAGGAAAAAAAGACCCCCAAAATTGGTAACGCAATTTCTCCTGAATACGGAAATATCCCATATGTGGACGTAAAGTGCTCTGCAGACGCACAACAAGGCTCAGGAGTGAGTGCGCACTATGTACATTTGAGGTCTAAATTGGTGATTTGCACAGGGGTGGCTGATTTTACAGCGATTCTAACATAAACGCAAAACAATAAATACCCAGATGTGACCCCATTTTGGAAACTACACCCCTCACGGAATATAACAAGGGGTATAGTGAGCCTTAACACCCCACAAGTGTTTGACAAATTTTCGTTAAAGTTGGATGTGATAATGAAAAAAAAAAAATTTTTCACTAAAATGCTGGTTACCCTACATTTTTCATTTTCACAAGGGAGAATAGGAAAAAAGACCCCCAAAATTTGTAACCCCATTTCTTCTCCTCTGCGGGCGAACTACAATGCTCAGAAGAGAAGGAAAGCCATTGGGATTTTGGAGAGAAAATGTGTCCGAAATTGAAGGCCATGTGTGTTTACAAAGCCCCCGTAGTGCCAGAACAGTGGACCCCCCCCCCACATGTGACCCCATTTTGGAAACTACACCCCTCACATAATGTTATTAGGGGTACAGTGAGAATTTGCGCCACACAGGTGTCTGACAGATTTTCTGAACAGTGGTCCGTTAATTTTTCATTTGCACAGTCCACTGTTCCAAAGATCTGTCAAACGCCAGTGTGCACCCCTTATAAAATTCTGTGAGGGGTGTAGTTTCCAAAATGGGTTCACATGTGGGGGGTCCACTGTTCTGGTACCACGGGGGGCTTTGTAATTACACATGGCCCCCGACTTCTATTCCAACCAAATTCTCTCACCAAACGCTCAGTGGCGCTCCTTCTCTTCTGAGCATTGTAGTTCGCCCGCAGAGCACTTTACATCCACATATGGGGTATTTCTCAGAAGAAATGGGGTTACACATTTTGGGAGGCTTTTTCTCCAATTACCCCTTGTGAAAATGAAAAATTTGGGGTAACATCAGCATTTTAGTGAAAAAAATAAAATTTTTCATTTTCCTGTCCAACTTTAGCGGAAATTTGTCAAACACCTGTAGTGTGTTAAGGCTCATTGTACCCCTTGTTATTGTCACGATGCCGGCTGGCAGGAGGTGGATCCTCTGTGCCAGAGAGGGATAGCGAGGACCGTGCTAGTGGACCGGTTCTAAGATACTACAGGTTTTCACCAGAGCCCGCCGCAAAGCGGGATGGTCTTGCTGCGGCGGTAGTAACCAGGTCGTATCCACTAGCAACGGCTCACCTCTCTGGCTGCTGAAGATACTGAAGATAGGCGAGGTACAAGGGAGTAGGCAGAAGCAAGGTCGGACGTAGCAGAAGGTCGAGGCAGGCAGCAAGGATCGTAGTCAGGGGCAACGGCAGGAGGTCAGGAACACGGGCTAGGAACAGGCAAGGGAACGCTTTCACTAGGCACTAAGGCAACAAGATCCGGCAAGGGAGTGCAGGGGAAGTGAGGTAATATAGGGAAGTGCACAGGTGATCACACTAATAGGTAATTGGAAGATTGGGCCAGGCACCAACATTGGTGCACTGGCCCTTTAAATTGCAGAGACCCGGCGCGCGCGCGCCCTAGGGAGCGGGGCCGCGCGCGCCGGGACAGGACCGACGGAGAGCGAGTCAGGTACGGGGACCGGGGTGCGCATCGCGAGCGGGCGCCACCCGCATCGCGAATCGCACCCCGGCAGGAGGCGGGACCGCAGCGCACCCGGTCAGTGGATCTGACCGGGGCGCTGCAGCAACGGGGATGAGGCGAGCGCTCCGGGGAGGAACGGGGACCCGGAGCGCTCGGCGTAACAGTACCCCCCCCCTTGGGTCTCCCCCTCTTCTTGGGGCCAAAGAACCTGAGGAAAAAAAAAGTCAATTTTTCCGTGAAGAGGTCCGATGCACATTAGGAGGGGTTCTGTGCGGAAACGCATGAGACTGGTCACAGGGACGTAGAACCTGTTGATAAGAGAGGCCAAAAAAATTTTTCCTGCAGATCCGGAATCCAAGGGGACCATAGTAGAGAAGGAGAAGGTAGAGGCAGATATCCGCACAGACACAGTAAGGCGTGGAGAAGCAGAGTTGACATCAAGAACTGTGTCACCTTTGTGCGGAGTCAGCGTACGTCTTTCCAGGCGGGGAGGACGGATAGGACAATCCTTCAGGAAGAGTTCGGTACCGGCATAGTACAGGCAAAGATTCTCCATGCGGCGTCGTGTCCTCTCTTGAGGTGTCAAGCGAGACCGGTCAACTTGCATAGCCTCCGCGGCGGGAAGCACAGGAACGGATTGCAGAGGACCAGAGGAGAGAGGAGCCGGGGAGAAAAAACGCTTCGTGCGAACAAAGTCCATATCCAGGCGGAGCTCCAGACGCCATCCGGAAGAACGCATGTCAATGCGAGTGGCAAGATGAATGAGTTCATGTAGGTCAGCAGGAGTCTCTCGTGCGGCCAGAACATCTTTAATGTTGCTGGATAGGCCTTTTTTAAAGGTCGCGCAGAGAACCTCACTATTCCAGGACAACTCGTAAGCAAGAGCACGGAACTGAATGGCGTACTCGCCAATGGAAGAAACACCCTGTTCCAGGTTCAGCAGGGCAATCTCGGCAGAAGAAGCTCGGGCAGGCTCCTCGAAGACACCACGGACCTCAGCGAAGAAGGACTGGACTGTGGCTGTGGCAGAATCATTGCGGTCCCCATCAAACTTGTCCGGCAGGGACAAGCAGGGGTTAGGAACGGCCGGTTGCTGCGGAGGAGTTGCAGGAGCCGGCGGAGGAGATGGTTGTTGCAGCTGTAGCTGTGACTGAAGTTGCTGTATCTGCGGCAGCAGCTGCTGTGACTGAAGTTGCTGTATCTGCGGCAGCAGCTGCTGTAACTGTGAGTGAAGACGCTGTGTCTCGGAGATCAAGTATGCCAGCTGTTGATCTCGTTGGGCGATCTTTCCGCCAAATTTGTCCGGCAGGGACAAGCAGGGGTTAGGAACGGCCGGTTGCTGCGGAGGAGTTGCAGGAGCCGGCGGCGGAGAAGGTAGTTGCAGCTGTAGCTGTTGCTGTATCTGCGGCTGCAGCTGCTGTATCTGTGACTGAATACGCAGTGCCTCGGAGGTCAAGTATGCCAGCTGTTGATCTCGTTGCGCTATCTGTTGCGACTGCTGGGCGATCTGACGAGCTTGCTGGGCGACCAGCGTAGGGAGGTCAGCGACAACTGGCAGAGGAACTTCAGCGGGATCCATGGCCGGATCTACTGTCACGATGCCGGCTGGCAGGAGGTGGATCCTCTGTGCCAGAGAGGGATAGCGAGGACCGTGCTAGTGGACCGGTTCTAAGATACTACAGGTTTTCACCAGAGCCCGCCGCAAAGCGGGATGGTCTTGCTGCGGCGGTAGTAACCAGGTCGTATCCACTAGCAACGGCTCACCTCTCTGGCTGCTGAAGATACTGAAGATAGGCGAGGTACAAGGGAGTAGGCAGAAGCAAGGTCGGACGTAGCAGAAGGTCGAGGCAGGCAGCAAGGATCGTAGTCAGGGGCAACGGCAGGAGGTCAGGAACACGGGCTAGGAACAGGCAAGGGAACGCTTTCACTAGGCACTAAGGCAACAAGATCCGGCAAGGGAGTGCAGGGGAAGTGAGGTAATATAGGGAAGTGCACAGGTGATCACACTAATAGGTAATTGGAAGATTGGGCCAGGCACCAACATTGGTGCACTGGCCCTTTAAATTGCAGAGACCCGGCGCGCGCGCGCCCTAGGGAGCGGGGCCGCGCGCGCCGGGACAGGACCGACGGAGAGCGAGTCAGGTACGGGGACCGGGGTGCGCATCGCGAGCGGGCGCCACCCGCATCGCGAATCGCACCCCGGCAGGAGGCGGGACCGCAGCGCACCCGGTCAGTGGATCTGACCGGGGCGCTGCAGCAACGGGGATGAGGCGAGCGCTCCGGGGAGGAACGGGGACCCGGAGCGCTCGGCGTAACAGTTATGTTCCTTGAGGGGTGCAGTTTCCAAAATAGAATTCCATGTGTTTTTTTTTTTTTTTTTTTTGCTGTTCTGGCACCATAGAGGCTTCCTAAATGCGACATGCCCCCCAAAAACCATTTCAGCAAAATTTGTTTTCCAAAAGCCAAATGTGACTTCTTCTCTTCTGAGCATTGTAGTGCACTTGACGTCCATACATGGGGTATTTCCATACTCAGAAGAGATGGGGTTACAAATTTTGGGTGGCATTTTCTCCTATAACACCTTGCAAAAAATTTAACATTTGGGGGAAAACCAGCATGTTTGTGAAAAAAAAATTTTCATTTACACTTCCGACTTTAACGAAAAGTCATCAAACACCTGTGGGGTGTTAAGGCTCACTGGACCCCTTGTTACGTTCCTTGAGGGGTGTAGTTTCCAAAATAGTATTCCATGTTGGAGTTTTTGTGCTGTTCTGGCACCATATGGGCTTCCTAAATGTGACATGCCCCCCAAAAACCATTTCAGAAAAACTTACTCTCCATAAAACCATTGTCTCTCCTTCTGCCCTCTACTGCGCCCGCCGAACACTTGACATCCACATATGAGGTGTTTCCTTACTCGAGAGAAATTAGGTTACAAATTTTGGGGGGCTTTTTCTCCTATTACCCCTTGTAAAATTTCAAAAACTGGGTCTACAAGAACATGCGAGTGTAAAAAATTTAGATTTTGACTTTTCTCCTTCATTTTGCTGCTATTCATGTGAAACAACTAAAGGGTTAACACACTTACTGAATGTCATTTTGGATACTTTAGGGGGTGCAGTTTTATAATGGGGTCATTTATGGGGTATTTCTAATATGAAGACCCCTAAAATCCACTTCAAAACTGAACTGGTCCCTGAATAATTCTGATTTTGAAATTTTGTGAAAAATTGGAAAATTGCTGCTGAACTTTGAAGCCCTCTGATGTTTTCCAAAAGTAAAAACATGTCAACTTTATGATGCAAAGTAGACATATTGTATTTGTGAATCATTATATAATTTATTTGGAATATCCATTTTCCTTACAAGCAGAGAGTTTAAAAGTTAGAAAAATGCAAAATTTTTAAAAATTTCATGAAATTTGGGGATTTTTCACCAAGAAAGGATGCAAGTAATGACGAAAATTTACCACTGTGTTAAAGCAGAATATGCCACGAAAAAACTATCTCGGAATCAGAATAATCGGTAAGAGCATCCCAGAGTTATTAATGCATAAAGTGATAGTGGTCAGAATTGCAAAAAAGGGCTGCGTCCTTAAGGTGAAAAAGGGCTCAGGCCTTAAAGGGTTAAAGGAGCATCACATGCTTGAAACAAACTTATTTTTTCACAATTTTGAAAGGGTGCCAATAATTTTGTCCAGCCCATTTTTGGAGTTTGGTGTGACATTATGTCCAATTAGCTTTTTTTCCTCCCTTTTTTGGTTTAGTTCCAATACAAACAAAGGGAACAAACATGTATATAGCAAAACATGTGTTACTGCAATCCTTTTCTGTGAGAAATACTTCATGTTCTAGAAAAATTTCAGGGGTGCCAACATTTACGGCCATGACTGTATATTAAAAGCGCTGTGGGGGGCAAGATATATAGTGCTGTAGGGGGGGGTAGACATTTAGTGCTATATATCTAGCCCCTCACTGCGTTTATAATATAAAAAATATTTATTTTACGTTGCGGATCCGCCGCTGAAGGACCTCTGTATGCTGGCTTTACGTGTGCCTGCTCGGAGCGGCAATGCGCCACTACATGCAGACACACTGAAGCGATGTGCAAGTCGCCGCGCATGCGCGGTGTACTCACACACATCGCGGCCGCTCCCCCTGCTCTATGAACTAGGCCGAGAGCTGCCGCGATGTGCGAGTATACTGCGCATGCACGCGGCGACTCGTACATCGCAGTGTGTCTGCTTGTAGCGGCGTATTGCAGCTCCGAGCAGGCACATGTTAAGCCAGCATACAGAGGTCCTTCAGCAGCGGATCCGCAGCGAAATACGCGCTGTAAATCTGCTTGTTTTCTGCGGAGCATAATGAAAATACATTTGCATTTAATCGATTTGTTTTTCGGATAGGTGGCTCTTGGTTGACCATTCGCTTACCCCTTTTGTGTTTCTGTTCAGTCGGACTGCAGACAGAGAGGGTGTTGTTTATGTTTTAGTAGGAGGCAGAACAGATCTTGTGAATGAGAGAGAGAAATTGAGGGGATATTGCTTCTTTTATTTTTTAAAGCCCCTTTTAGAAAATTAAAGAAGCAATCTGGTTTCTATGGGCAACTGCACCACTTTTCCTCTGCACAGGTTCTGATGAATCTCCCCCATTGTACCTTTGCCAAAAGAACGTAGTAACGAATGCCGTATTAGTCCAAAATGATAATTTCACTCCAGAATAATGAATAGTTTAGAATACAGAATAGAGTCGAAAGATTAAAACGATGGAACAAAAAAATGTGCTTGACAAAAAGAAAGTAAACTCAACAAAATGTTTCCATTGTGTGAATAATGAAAAGTTCAGAATACTGAATGAGGTTTAAAAATGATAACAACAGAACAAAAATTTTCTTAACTAAACTAGACTAAATAAACAGAGGTAAATCTTTCTGTTGTGCACATGTCTAAGTGTCTAAATATGTCTAAGTATGGTCACACCGACATATGGTGATCACAATATAGTCCCATCCCCAAAAACACAACTTGCACTGTTCAAGGGGGAAAAAGTATTGCCTCATGCTGACATGTTACCGGTAATGGAGCCACAGAGGTATACAAATAGAGCTTTCATGGTGGTAGGACAACCCCTTTAATACATCAGTAATAATGAATTTTCTATCAGTTGCTCTTATGTCTACAGGAGCTTCTAGCAGCAGCAATTCACAAAATACCAAGTAGTCAGGATTTCCACCAAATAAGGACTCTCTTTATATATTGCAGTATTAGAGCTTCTAAATATTAAATTGGTATGTGAACCTGTATTTATAACTAGGCTTTTAATTGACTATTATTGTAACTCACAAGCTTCAACAGTTATATTGTCACAAGTTTTCAACATTACAACATTAGCTTATGGCTTAGAAATAGTGTTGCTCACGAATATTCGCAATTCGAATATTATTCGCGAATATCGCATATTCGCGAATTCGCGAATTTCGCGAATATAGCGCTATATATTCGTAATTACGAATATTCGTTTTTTATTTTTTTTTTTTCACAGTACACATCACAGTGATCACCCCTCTCTGCTTCCAGCTTGTGTGGTGTAAAGAAGGCTCTAATACTACTGTGTGAGACTGGCGTGCGAAAATTAGCATATGCGAAAATTAGCATATGCTACTTTTCGCATATGCGAATTTACGCGTATGTTAATTTTGTATATGCTAATATTCACATATGTTAATTTTCGCATACGCGAATTTTCGCATATGCGAAAATAAAACGGGAATATAATGAATATGCGAATATTCGCGAATATATGACGAATATTCGTCCATATATTCGCGAATATTCGCGAATTCGAATATGGCCTATGCCGCTCAACACTACTTAGAAACACTTTTCAGTAAGTGCACTGTATTGTGGTAGTTATGGTATCTGCAGACTACCAATGTTGCATTCAATTGAAAGGGACCTTGCTATCACTAAAATGATTTACCTAGCCTTCCTGACATGTTTCACCAGATTACTGATGCCATCAGGGGTTTAGAGGCTAATTATTTGCATTTAAACTCCCGATGAGACCAGTTATCTGGTGGAATGTGTTTTCCCATGAAAACTAATCTATTAAAACTAAAGAACTAAGAATGAAGCTAAAAGTTAGTATTCTAGCTGTAATAGGCTGGCAAGCACCTTTACCAAATCTCAGCTTTATTAGGCTGTTGTGGAAACAGCTTGACTGTATGGTAAAAAGAAAACAATAAGGCAATCCTATTGGTGGGAGGAGCTTCAGGTTCGCCTGAATAGGTTGATAACTATGGTGTCCAAATTCTTTATAGTTATAATTGCTGCAAATGAAAGATAATTTTTATGAAGGCAAATCTTTCAAGCAGAAATCATTATGTCTTAAATTGTATTTATGTCATTGTATCTTATCTTAATTTTTTATATATATATTTTCTATTAATTTTACTTTTTTAAAGGCTAAAACTAATATAAGATGTTTACCAAGAAACTAGAAACGAAGCTCCACAAAATATAAGTAGTTAAAAACTTCAAATTTGTATTCCATAATGCTTTAACCCCTTAAGGACCCAGCCATTTTACACCTTAGGACCCGGCCATTTTTTGCACATCTGACCACTGTCACTTTAAACATTAATAACTCTGGAATGCTTTTAGTCATCATTCTGATTCCGAGATAGTTTTTTCATGACATATTCTACTTTAACTTAGTGGTAACATTTTTTGGTAACTTGCATCCTTTCTTGGTGAAAAATCCCCAAATTTGATGAAAAAAATGAAAATTTAGCATTTTTCTAACTTTGAAGCTCTCTGCTTGTAATGAAAATGGATATTCCAAATATTATTATTTTTTATTCACATATTCAATATGTCTACTTTATATTTGCATCATAAAATTGACGTGTTTTTACTTTTGGAAGACACCAGAGGGCTTCAAAGATCAGCAGCAATTTTCCAATTTTTCACAAAATTTCCAAAATCACAATTTTTCAGGGACCAGTTCAGGTTTGAAGTGAATTTGAAGGGTCTTCATCTTAGAAATACCCCACAAATGACCCCATTATAAAAACTGCACCCCCCCCCCAAAGTATTCAAAATTACATTCAGTCAGCATTTTAACCCAGTAGGTGTTTCACAGGAATAGCAGAAAAGTAAAGGAGAAAATTCACAATCTTCATTTTTTACACTCGCATGTTCTTGTAGACCAAATTTTTGAATTTTCACAAGGGGTAAAAGGAGAAATGTATTGTTATTTTTGTAGCCCAATTTCTCTCGAGTAAGGACATACCTCATATGTCTATGTAAAGTGTTCGGCGGGCGCAGTAGAGGGCTCAGAAGCAAAGGAGCGGCAAGGGGATTTTGGAGAGTACGTTTTTCTGAAATGGTTTTTGGGGGGCATGTTGCATTTAGGAAGCCCCTATGGTGCCAGAACAGCACCCCCCCCCCCCACATGGCATACCATTTTGGAAACTAGACCCCTTGAGGAACGTAACAAGGAATAAAGTGAGCCTTAATACCCCACAGGTGTTTCACGACTTTTGCATATGTAAAAAAATTTTTAAAAAAATGTCAATAAAATGTGTGTTTCCCCCCAAATTTCACATTTTTGCAAGGGTTAATAGCAAAAAATACCCCCCAAAATTTGTCACCCCATCTCTTCTGAGTATGGAGGTACCCCATAAGTTGACCTGAAGCGCACTACGGGTGAACTACAATGCTCAGAAGAGAAGGAGTCATATTTGGCTTTTTGAGAGCAAATTTTGCTCGGGGGCATGTCACATTTAGGAAGCCCCTATGGTGCCAGGACAGCAAAAAATACCCACATGCCATACCATTTTGGAAACTAGACCCCTTGAGGAACGTAACAAGGAATAAAGTGAGCCTAAATACCCCACAGTGGTTTAACGACTTTTGCATACGTAAAAAAAAAATTTCACTAAAATGTGTGTTTCCCCCCCAAATTTCAAATTTTTGCAAGGGTTAATAGCAGAAAATACCCCCCAAAATTTGTAACCCCATCTCTTCTGAGTATGGAGGTACCCCATAAGTTGACCTTAAGCGCACTACGGGCAAACTACAATGCTCAGAAGAGGAGTCATATTTGGCTTTTTCAGATATGCTTTTTCAGATTTTGCTCGGGGGGCATGTCGCATTTAGGAAGCCCCTATGGTGCCAGAACAGCAAAATAACCCCCATATGGCATACCATTTTGGAAACTAGACCCCTTGAGGAACGTAACAAGGGGTACAGTGAGCATTTACCCCCCACTGGTGTCTGTTAGATCTTTGGAACAGTGGGCTGTACAAAATTTTTAATTTGCGCAGCCCACTGTTCCAAAGATCTGTCAGACACCAGTGGGGTGTAAATTCTCACTGCACCCCTCATTACATTCCGTGAGGGGTTTAGTTTCCGAAATGGGGTCACATGTGGGGTTTTGTTTTTTTTGCGTTTGTCAAAACCGCTGTAACAATCAGCCACCCCAGTGCAAATCACCTCAAATGTACATGGTGCACTCTCCCTTCTGGGCCTTGTTGTGCGCCCCCAGAGCACTTTGCGCCCACATATGGGGTATCTCCGTAGTCGGGAGAAATTGCATTACAAATTTAGAGGGTCTTTTTTCCCTTTTACCTCTTGTGAAAATGAAAAGTATAGGGCAACACCAGCATGTCAGTGTAAAAAATTTATTTTTTTACACTAACATGCTGGTGTAGACCCCAACTTCACCTTTTCAGAAGGGGTTAAAGAAGAAAAAGCCCCCCAAAATTTGTAAGGCAATTTCTCCCGAGTACGGCGATACCCCATATGTGACCCTAAACTGTTGCCTTGAAATATGACAGAGCTCCAAAGTGAGAGGGCCATGCGCATTTGAGGCCTGAATTAGGGATTTGCATAGGGGTGGACATAGGGGTATTCTACGCCAGTGATTCCCAAACAGGGTGCCTCCAGCTGTTGCAAAACTCCCAGCATGCTTGGACAGTCGATGGCTGTCCGGCAATACTGGGAGTTGTTGTTTTGCAACAGCTGGAGGCTCCATTTTGAAAACAGTGGTGTACCAGAAGTTTTTCATTTTTATTGGGGAGGGGAGGGTGGCTGTGTAGGGGTATGTGTATATGTAGTGTTTTTTACTTTTTATTTTATTTTGTGTTAGTGTAGTGTTTTTAGGGTACAGTCACACAGGCAGGGGGGGATTACAGCGATTTTCCCTCTGCGAGTTTGAGCTGCCGCGCAAAATTTGCTGCATCGCAAACTTGCAGCCTGATACTCACTGTAAGCCCCTGCCCATGTGAATGTCCCCTTTACATTCACAAGGGGGGGGGCCTCCAGCTGTTGCAAAACTACAACTCCCAGCATGCACAGTCTATCAGTGCATGCTGGTAGTTATAGTTTTGCAACAGCTGGAGGCACACGGGTTGGGAAACACTGAGTTAGGAAACAGACAATGTTTCCCAACCAGTGTGCCTCCTGTTGTTGCAAAACCACAACTCCCAAACATTCTCAGGCATGCTGGGAGTAGTAGTTCGGCAACATCTTTAGAGCCAGATGTTGCCAAACTACAACTCCCAGCATACTTGGAGTTGTAGTTTGCAACATCTGGAGGACTACAGTTTGCAGACCACTAATACAGTGGTTCCCAATCTGTGCCCTTCCAGATGTTGCAAAACTACAACTCCCAGTATGCCAAAACTGTCCAGGCATGCTGGGAGTTGTAGTTCTGCAACATCTGAAGGGCCAGATGTTACAGAACTACAACTCCCAGCATGCCTGGACAGTAAGGGCATGCTGAGGATGTGTAGTTTTGCAACATCTGGAAGGGCACAGTGGTCTCCAAACTGTGGACCTCCAGATGTTGCAAAACTACAACTCCCAGCATGCCCAGATGCCAAGGGCTGTCTAGGCATGCTGGGAGTTTTAGTATACAGGGTCCCAATACAGCAATGCATGTCGCTTTACGGCGACGTGCATTGCTGTAAAGGGCCTGACCGCGGCTGAAGATCTACTCACTTGTCGCCGCCGCCGCCGCCATCTTCCTCGCCGGGATCCGGGTCTTCAGGGACGAGGTAAGTACCGGGGCCGGTCCCCAGCACTCCCTCGTCCCCTGCCACGTCCTCCGGTCTTCCTCCCGTCCTCTCCGGACTT
The DNA here is from genome assembly GCF_029499605.1 of Hyla sarda. NCBI lineage: Eukaryota > Metazoa > Chordata > Amphibia > Anura > Hylidae > Hyla > Hyla sarda. Next base: position 337,105,583 of record NC_079189.1, on the reverse strand, counting down.
CCAGGGGCCGGGCAGGACGGGAGGAAGTAACCGCCCCCCCCCCCCCCCTTGCGATTGGTCGGTTAGTTAACCGAAGAATCGCGGGGGATAGGAGGAGGTGGCCGGCTTGCCACCTCGCTCCTATGCTTTAGCATGGTCCTGGCTGTCTGTGACAGCCGGGATCATGCGAAATTACCGGGCAGTCGGATCCCAGGGACCGGATCAGCCCGGTATCGCCGCAGATCGCAAGGGCGATTTCCCTTGCGATTTGCGGCGATCGCCGACATGGGGGGCCTACATGGCCCCCCTCGGCGTTTGCCCTGGATCCCTGCTGAAGGATTTCAGCAGGGATCCGCTTCCGATCTCCGCCGGGTGAGCGGCGAGACCAGGAAAAGACCATGACGTATGCATACGTCATGGGTCCTTAAGACCCAGGGTGTGATGACGTATGCATACGTCATGGGTCCTTAAGAGGTTAAAATCCAAGAAGGACAAAGACAGACATGATGTGCTCTGGTGAGTTAAGAAGTGAAGCAGTTTAGTGTTTTTTCCGAGGGTCACAATTTTACCACATCACCAGCCGCGGGAACTCTAGCCCCAAATCCAGTGCTTTGGCCCTAGACATCTTATTCCCTATCCAAAGGACCCCCGGCAATTCTCCTGCAGCACCCACCTGTCATCACGATACAGGGGCCGGAGTATCTTGAGGTCACTGCTCCGTAGGGGATAAGATGTCTAGGGCTAGAGTACCCCTTTAACAATGTCCCTGCTATTAGTTCATGTATTGGCTTTTTTGAAATGACAACTTGCAGTTTTTTAATTGTATCATAAATGAACATACAGTGCACCTTAAGCAAACACAAAAAAAATTGGAGCAAGTAAAAATTAAAGGAAATAGTCCAGAGGTTTTCTCAATTAATGAGTAATAGTTTATGCCTTGTAAGTATAATAAACTTAAACATTGTTTGCAGTGCTACTCTAAACTGACCTGATCTGATAGGAAGCATTATCTGACCCCTTAAGAGAAAGTGGAGACTAATCTTGTGTTGATGTTCCTGTTATGGAGAAACCTGTAATTAAGAAGCAGTCCATGAATGTTTTTTTTCTTATATAGTGCTGCATAGGCTGTTCTTAAAGGGGTACTCCGCCCCTAGACATCTTATCCCCTATCCAAAGGATAGGGGATAAGATGTCAGATCGCCGCGGTGCCGCTGTTGGGGAGCCCCGGGATCCCCACTGCGGCACTGCACTATCATTACAGCACAGAGCAAGTTCGCTCTGTGCGTAATGACGGGCGATACAGGGGATGGAGCCGTGTGACGTCATGGCTCCGCCCCTTGTGACATCACGGCCCGTCCCCTTAATGCAAGTCTATGGCAGGGGGCGTGACGACCGCCGCGCCCCCTCCCATAGACTTGTATTGAAAGGGGCGGGCCGTGATGTCACGAGGGGCAGAGCCATGACGTAACGATGGTCCGGCCCCTGTATTGCGCGTCATTACGTGCAGAGCGAACTCGCTCTGTGCTGTAATGATAGCGGGGTGCCGCAGCGGGGATCCCGGGGATCCCCAGCAGTGGCACCACGGTGATCTGACATCTTATCCCCTATCCTTTGGATAGGGGATAAGATGTCTAGGGGCGGAGTACCCCTTTAAATAAAAATGTATATTGTCTATAACTATTTTAGTTGATGTGACATGCATGGGTTGTCTGCCATCCTGATTCCCGTTTACCCTCTGATATAGTTTCCTAATGCAGTCTGATATATTTATTTCTCTACCCTGATTCATACTATAAAGTATTGTATGTGTGATAGCCTGGAGGATGTAGGGTATGGGGAGTGTAGCTGTGCAGTAATTAAAGGGTGCTTGTTCACCCTTGCTATTGGTGATGCCAGGGTGAGGGCTCCTCAATAACGCTTTTCCTACCGCCACCGTTCCCAAGAGCGATAGGGATGTAGATTATAAGAATAGATTGTCCACAACCGGAGAGTTTTCTGAAACAGTATTAACTTTTACTAAAGGTTTTCTGCAAGCTTCAATAATACAGCAGTCTCTAAGCATAACAACAATTTCCTTGGAGATTGACACAGGTTGGGACTTTAGCATTTAGAGTCTTTTAGTACTTTGCATTATTCCACTGGATTTAGGGGTTAGTTGCGGTCCAGTAGTCACGCTAGCATTAGCGGGGATTTAGATGTGAACTCACGGTTTTGGTTCCGCTGAGGCCGGCAGGTTTTTGAGGCCTAGTTTGTCTTTGAAAGTTGCGCAGATCCGTCCTGTTAGACCGGTATCCCCGAGAGCAGCAACCAAAGAGAGCGATAATTGGCCACAGCTCCCTTATATGGGCAGGGGCTGGACTAACGCTAATTGGTTCATACTGATGTCAATCACCATTACAGAGATTTGTGGGTAACACGTGACCCAAGGACCTCCTAATGTCCTACAACATACCATAGAGGTTACTAGCATGGTCACATGACCGAAGGTCCTGCGACACTGAACAAGGTAAATACTATACATTACTATAGAATAAATATAATTATTAAATATATACATTTATTATTATTAAAGATAGACTTGAGGAGAGGCGACTAGGGGGTGTGCCACCTGAGGAACCCTACCTGAACGTAGTTACTCTGACTTTGGGGACCTCTACACTAGGTACGGTATGCAATACGGTACCGGGACACCTCAAATGCGATTCATCTGCAGCCTGTCTCCTTTTCTCCTTGTTACTGTAGCTCTTACACACAGGAGAGCAGTGTCAGTTCCATCACACAGGACACAGTACAGAATCTGCACGCAGAGAAGACACGAGTGTATGTGCCAAATCCTTTAGGAGGTGCAAGCCTCTTAGCTAAAGTTTAGCCCCAGAATTTAACTCCCACCAGATCTTCACTTTGGGTGTGGAGAAACGTAAGCCATGCTAAACTGCACAGTTGCAAATACAACCGCTGGATGTCCAGCAAGTTCCGTGCATGAACACTTGTGGAACTCACTGGGCATCGGATGGTTTCCTCTACAATTCGACTGTGTCTCTCCACCCCCAATGTATAGATCGAGCGGGAGCTGAGATTTGGAGCTACAACAGTTGGCTCCTCCTTCATTGTCCATGTGCCAGCAGTTGAAAGCTAACAGATTTCAGGTATAATTTATGACAATTTATGACATAAATAATACCAAAATTAATGGGCATTGCCAGATCATACCTTTCTGCTAAACTCTGCCCACTTAGCTGACTTGGTACTTTTTTATGCCAGAAAAGTGGTACACAAGCCCTAATAAATTTAGTGTTTAAGACACAAAGTGGCAAATTTATTCCGTTTTTTAAGCAGCTAAATTCCAATGTTTGATGTCATGAAATATTTTCTTTATCCAGGAGGAAGAACGTTTCCATTCTTTTAAGGTATATTGTGTAGAAATATCTTGTTCCCCAATTGGCATATATGTAGATTTCTTTAGGATGTCACAGGGTAAAATGACATTATAAAGGCTTGAATTCCCCTTGTTGGAAAAGAAGATGATGCCAAGATTTATGAAATCTATATAAATATTTATTAGAAATATCATACCTGTTTGTTAGATCAGGAAGTCTAGGTACTGATTTGCCCTAGACTGTAATTTGGAAAAATCTATGTATTTTGAATAATATGAAACAGCTTGTAGTTGACAAAAATGGATATTGACAACCAGTCTAATTCCATTTCATGCTCTGCATTGGTTGTTACTTGCTCAATCAGATGCCCCCTGGTCACCTTATGCAAGGACAGCATATTACAGCTACCAGTTCAAACTCCTATGCTGTGTAGTGAGAGCTCTAAATAGATAAAGAATCCTTAGTAATATAACCCTCTTTATTGAATGAGTTCTGCCCATCTATGATAGGTATGGACTGTCCCATATTTGTTTTGGTTAGTTTAATATTTAAAGTTATATTATAGACCCTAAAGTAATTTCATGAGTAGGTTATGGGTTCATGGGTAGTGTTGAGCGGCATAGGCCATATTCGAATAGCGAATATTCGCGAATATATGGACGAATATTCGTCATATATTCACGAATATTCGCAATATTCTCGATTTATATTCGCCGATTTATATATACCGGTGTGCGAATTTTCGCATATGCGAAAATGCGCGTCTGCGAAAATTACCATATGTGAAAATTAGCATATACATTAATTAACATAAGTGAAAATTCGCACGTGCGAAAATTAGCATATGCACATTTTCGCATATGCGAAAATTCGCACACCGGTCTCACACAGTAGTATTAGAGCCTTCTTTACACCACACAAGCTGGAAGCAGAAAGGGATGATCACTGTGATGTGTACTGTGAAAAAAAAATAAAGTAAAAAAAATCAATAAAAATATTCGTAATAACGAATATAAAGTGTTATATTCGCGAATATTCGATATTCGCGAATAAAATTTGCATTGCGAATATTCGCGAGCAACACTATTCATGGGTAGATTGCAACATATATTATCAGATATAGATGGATAATTTTTTTAGCCCAGAGGCTTTGTAAAGTAAGGTGGGGAGGGAGGTTAGTGGGTAAGTCAGGGCCAATAAATGATGCATTGTGAATGTATATTTGCAGAAGACTTGTTTTGCACAGAAATACTAAGACTTTTCACCATTTGCAACTATATTTAAGTAGGTGTGGATTATTTGAAGCAGTATGACCACCCACAGCCGACAAATTTGCTATAATTTACACCTTTTAAAAATAATGGGGCATTTTACTCATGCACATCTTTTTATGGCAGTAGTCCCTGCCCCTCTTCTTGTTGGGTAGAGTCAAAATACTCACCTGTTTCTTGATCCTGTCTGTAACCAGGCCCAGACCTTCGTTCTCCTCTCTGCAGCACAGAGTGATCATTTAAAGGGGTACTCCAGTGGAAAACAATTAAAATCAAATCAACTGGTGCTAGAAAGTGAAACAGATTTGTAAATTACATAAATAAAATAAAAAACATTGTTTTCCAAAAGAGTACTCTTTTAAGTAACAGGTCAGGACCAACAGAGGAAAGTGCCGGTCCTGACCTGGCCACAGACAGCAGAAGGGAGCAGGTAAGTGTTTTTTACAACAAACACCCCGCCATTTAGGGGCTTGATGAATCGTTTCACCCCCCCCCCCCCCCTTCCTCCAAAAATGGATTCAAACTAATTTGTTTATTCCAAATCAAATTACCTTATGTTTATCATGAAAGCTTTCTATGGGTACACCTGATATACTGGGAATATTATGGAGCTAGGGGTACTGAACCATGCTTATCAGTGCCTTTTTTTCTTTTCTAAACTCAGCTTATTAAAGATTGTACAATGAACACCCTCCCCTTTATCCACTCATACACCATCCCTTCAACTACATGGTTGAACTTGATGGACATGTGTCTTTTTTCAAATATACTAACTATGTAACTACTGTATGTAACAAAACAATGACAGGTGTCAAGTCAATGTTGGGAAAGTATGTAGTTATACAGTGGTCCCTCAACATACGATGGTAATTCGTTCCAAACGAGCCATCGTTTGTCGAATCCATCGTATGTTGAGGGATTCGTGCAATGTTAAGTATAGGAAGCTGTACTCACCTGTCCCCGCCGCTCCGGACTGCGTCCCGCCGCTCCCGATGGTGTACCCGGGCCTCGGCTGGGCTCTCTTGGTCTTCTCCTGTCCTCTGCTGTCTTCTCCGGTCCTCCGCTGTCTTCCACAAGGCCTTACTGGGCCTGTGTAGCGACATCATTACGCCGCTGCGTACACCGTTCCTATTGGATGACGGGACGGCGTGCGCAACAGCGTAGTGACGTCACCGGAGAGGGCCGAGAAGACACCGGAGGACCAGCTAGTCTCACCTTCAATTACTGGACTTTGTCCCAGCCTGTGCTTCAGCTTGGACAAAAAGGATGCTGCAGCCAGACAGGATTATGTTTTGGATGATATGGGTGCTTTTTTTTTTTTTATAAGCCATGATTTCTATAAAAAGGAAATTTAATTTTGTTATGAAGTATATTAGAAAGGTGAATGTTTTTCCAAGATGTACAACAGATAAAAAGTTTTGAATCTGACATTGCCAATTTAAGGCTAGGTTCACATGGCCGTTCTCTCCCATCCCGCTATTCTCCCATCATTGCTGCTAAATGGACCATACTAATAAACAGATGCAAACTGATGCAAAGGCATGCCATTAAAGAGGTATTCCCGGTTTATACATCATATCCAAAGGATAGGGGATAAGATGTATGATTGCAGGGGTCCCGCCGCTGGGGACCCCATGATCTCGGTGTAGCCCCACGGCCATCACACCCCCTCCCATAGACATAAATGGAGGGGGCGTGACGTGACATCACTAGGGGCGTGGCCATGATGTCACGTCCTCGTCGTAGAGGCAGTGCCTGGAACAGAATGCCAGGGGCTGCACCAAAATTGTGGGGGTGCCCAGCGGCAGGACCCCTGCGATCATACATCTTATCCCCTATCCTTATCCCCTATCCTTTGGTGTCATCCTTTCATCAGTTTTTAATCTGTTTGTATCCTTTATTGTCCGTTTTGATTTTTGTATATCTACTTCCTGGTTGCTCACACCTCTTCTGAGTATGCTTAGTAGTAATAAAGGATCAAAAACGGATTGTAAAAATGGATGCAAACGGATGTCATTACAGGCTCATCCGTTTGCCATAGACTTCAATGTTAAATTTCATATATCCGAAAAAAAATACTGAATGCAACATCTTTTCTCTGCTAAGAATAACGGATTAGGAACCAAACGAGTGCAAATGGGTGACAAAGGACTGTAAAAGAAATCCCATTGACGTTAATAAGATCTATTTACAGACGTTTGCAAAAGGCTTGAATGAATCTGAGAACGGGCATGAATTAATGGGGATTGACATTACTGTGAATGAGCCCTAAGTTTATATTTAATTGTAGTATCTTGACAAAGCAGAGAAAAAGAAAGTTTGTACAGACTAGTGGTTACATGGTTGTTATGTTTGTTTGTTTTTTACCAAACTTTATCAAACTTTTGAGCACAACATCTACAACTCCCAGCATGCCCAGACAGCCTTTGGGGGCTGGTGTGGATGGACTGGAGACATGCTAATTGGGACATGGGTTTGGATGGATGGAACATGCCAAAACATATCCTTGGGCCTATAGTTAGGCTTCTGATTTAGATGGTACAGTATGTGACAGGCTTGTATTAATTATTGTCTTCACATATAGGATGAGGATCTTCTGACAAAGTAAGTAGCCAAAGATGTCCGGTAAACAGACTCAGAGGGAAGTCACAGCCGTCTGACCCAGATAAAAAAGAAAAAAGACAACAGAAAAGACATCACACACTCACACCTCCTCTGTGTTTGTGTTTTTAGGGGTAGGATTTACCAGTCATCATTTGCTGTTTTTATATTTCCTCAATAAAATAATAAAATAAAATTAGATTTTTTTTTGTTTTGTTATTTTTTGATATTTTGTTTGTGATTTGTTGCAGGATATTGTAGGTTATTACAGAAAAGACATCACCTGTGAGTCACTTATATCATTGTGTGGCTGAGGCTGGTGGAAGTGGTGTCGGGGGAGGGGATCCCCCAGGTGTAGGGGGCTAACGGCAATTCTATGCCCATGGTTGGCCATGTTCTGAGCATGCACTATCCCAGTACCTGTTCCATGTCTCATCACTCTCCTTTCCATGCAAATTTACTAATGCCGATGTGGAGGCGCAAATGGACTGTGGAAATCTGGTGACACTGGTGCATACAATAAACTAAGAATTATGGGGCCGCTGTATGTTTTTTGGAGAAGTGCACAGCCAGCCCGACACAAGCAAGAAGTAAGCAGATCCCATGGGGACGCTAAGACTTGCAAAAAGTACGTGTAACACTCACTGTTCAGTGAACAGGAACACTCTGGGTAGTAGATCCGTTGGACCTGTGTGGCAGATGACGCGGGCCATACCAGGGAGCGGAGTCTAAGGTGCCGCTGGTTTTCACCAGAGCCTGCCGCAAAGCGGGATGGACTTGCTGCGGCAGGCGGCACCCAGGTCGCTACCCCTGGCACGACTCGACCACACAAGCGGCTGAGGAGATTCGAGGTACAGAAGCAGAACAGCAACTCGCAGTCAGGATAGAAGAAGGTCTGGGCAGGTGGCACTGATGCGTGGTCAGGAACGAAGCAGGAGGTCAGTAAACAGGCGGCACAGGAGCAAGGTCAGGAACGTAGCAGGAGGTCAGTAGCAAGGCGAGGCAAAACACAGTAACGCACAAGGCAACAAAGATCCGGCAGGGGTGTGGTGGAGGTGCAGGAACTTATAGAGGAGACACAGGTGAACACATAATTAAGGGCATACTGGCCCTTTAAATCTTAAAGCTCCGGTGTGCGTGCGCCCTAGGAGACGGGGACATGTATGACGGAGATGAGAGGCAGGAGAGGAGTTGGCAGAGGACCGGGGTGAGTGATGGGCTGGGATTCGCATGCGGGCATGTCCCACAATGCTAACCCCAGCCCCGCCTGCAGCAGTAGAGGACAGGGAAATGCACTCACGGCCAGCACAGGGGCCAGAGCGCAGACCGTAACAGTACGGATTTGCTTTAAAAAAAGTAACATTTTTATTGAAATGGACCCAGAATGTAATAACATGAACATTTAGGCAAATGTATAGGAAAACCCCATTAAATCCTGTCCTGTATAGCTATGGTAGGTGATCTCCATGCTTTATAATAGTCAGTGCATTTAAAAGAACAGTTTTTAATGAAAGGGAAGATGTGGTGGTGAATACAATGACCACATACAGTAGGCTTGTAGTGTAGTACACCTCATATCCTATATATGTTCAGAACAGTTTTTAACACTTCAAATAGTCAAGAGCTGTGCAGACTTCTCAGTAAGTGCTGTGTTCACGAACACTGAAGATGTTTTCTTAACCAACTTGAACTTATTGTTTTGCCCCCCTTCCTCTTCCCTCCATACAGCCCCTTGAGCCACGCTCTTCTCTTTCCTTTTGCAAAGGGCCCCGTGTCTAGATTTATGAAGTAAAAATTAGCATAATCAGATTAGCAGCAGTGTTGTGCATTGGAAAGAAAAGGTTGGTGGAAACAAAGTGTCCCACACAAGGGGAAGGATACTAATGCAAGGAAAAAAGGGAGGAGGAATTAGATGGATTGGCCCGATACATTGTATTGAAAGACTGCACCTGCAAAATCGTAAAGTCCTCTTCTAGAGACTCCTAGCTGCTATTACAACCTCAATCTACAGAGAAATGTAAAGGGTGGCTGCATAAACATAAAGAAAATGTAAGGAAAATGAAAACAGCTCTGCATCACATTAATTGATTTATCTGGCTGGAGATTGAGCGGTTTATTCACAATGTGCTAAATAAAAGCCTCCCATCTTTTGATTTGTACTCAGCTTGGAGAGGAGATCAGGCAAGTAATCTGCTCTTTGCTGATAAGAGACTCAGAGAATCTGCAGTTCACTGATAAAGCACAAATTCGTTATTGGCCAATCATGGGTTCAATCCCGATGGTTTCCTCTATGGCTCTAAATGTTGGTATACCGAACACAATTTAGAAAACATCAATAATGATACCATAATGGCTTGTTTACATTAAACTGATGACGAAAACTGAAAGGAGTGTTCATGATAATATTCACCATATTATGTGCACAATACAAATAATATTTCTGAAAAAGCTGATTTGTTCAAATAAACTAAATGCCATCAGAACTGGGCAATGTTCATATAAGGTTGGTTTTACACCTGCATTCTATTTGCCTCCATAGGAGCAGAACAACAGAAAAATAAACCAGCAAATCAGTTACACGGACGGTGCACAACAAACCTCATTGATTTTAATGTTGGTTTTCTGGAATGGTGTCGGGCATTTCACAGGATGAAATTGTGCAGAATGCATTATTATTTTGTCTAGTTTTTTTTTTAGAACCTGTCACAGAGGAATCCAACAGAGCTTCCAACACAGATGTGAACCAGCCCTATTTCCAAATAAAAAAATGCCTGTCTTCTGCTGTAATATGGTTAAACCGTTCATGAAACCTGCCTTGTTTATCATAAGTCCACATAACTGTTGTGGGTACACATAGGCATGTATGGAAATACGCATCTATTAAGAATACTTCAATGTATTTGTTTCATGGCAAAATTTGTAATGCAGGAAGTTTACAAACTGAGATATTTTATATTATGTACAGAAAAGTCTCTGTAGGGCTTTTTCAACCGTCGAAAGTCCATACAGGTAGAAACAATCTAAGTAGGAGTACAATATATCTCTTACTACAACCATTATATTAGAAATGTATAATACAATATACCTGAAGCACTTTGCTAATGTATTTTATGAGAGGTTAGAGCTCTATTTATTACACAACTTCAGATCTCCTGTGTCACCATTAAGATAAACATTAACATTCAGGTTCTTCAACTAAAGTGTGATCGTCTTACAAATAAATGCAGATTTGGGAACTCAGCCATCGGATGTTAAAGGATACACACTTTAGGCCCCTTTAACACTGCCGCCACTTCCCATCGAGAACAGGCGTTGAAGTCTCTCTTTTTTGTGTGTGTGTGTGTGACTTTAACGGCTGTTCTCATGACGGGAGCAATGGGCAACAACGGGTCCCGACAGTTCCCCTTTACTATCATGGGAGTTGACAAGCGTTGTTTTTTTTTTTTTTTTTTTTTTACAGGAATAGTGGGAGAAAAAGATGGCACCTGCAGTAATTTCTCTCCTACTATTGCCCTACTACTCCCCTGACGGCTGTCACACTGTCGTGTGCTAACGGCAGTATGAAAGTAGCCTAAGCATTACTAACTGTTTAAACTTTTTCTGATCGTCTTTCATGATCCAGTTTTAACCCTAGTTAGGCTATGTTCACATTTTGGAATGTCCACATGGAAAATATCCGTGCGGACATTCCGCAGACTGTGGGCGCCTGCATAACATGCTGGCGCTAGGACCACACAGGAATGCGCTGTCTTATAAACAGCTATGCATTCCATGCGGAATCCACAGAAAGAATGTTCATTCTTCCTGCGGACATGGAAATCAGAATTTCTGTGCCAGAAACATCTGACATGGAGATTCCGCCATCTGCACAGCGCAGCAGAATCATGTTGAATTCAACGGGACTCCTTCTGTGGAATCTCTGTGCATAATTCCAATGGAGAAATCTGCATGGAAATTCTGCATGTGTTTACAGCCTTATGAACTTCAATAGGATTCCGCAGTCCCATGTTCACTCCAGAATTTCCGCATCCGTCTTTCCACTGCAGAAATGCCGTATTCCACATAAAGAAAGGTCCTGTCCTTAATTTTTTGCGGAATTCAGATGCTGAAGCCCATTAAAGTGAATAAGTCTTTTTTTTTTTCTACACAAAATGCGAAATTGATGCACATTTTATGCAGATTTCACACAAACTTTAACAAAAACATAGAATGAAAAGCACCTTTTTCCATGCAGGGAGAGTTCATGCAGAATTTATGCGGAATTTCCACACGAATTCTGCAGAAATTCTGTATATATGCAGAAAGGTGTGGAATTCTGTGTCTGCATCATTTATGCAGAAATTGCAATGTGTGAACAATGCTACTTGAAATTACTATTCCCTACTGGAAACCACAGTCAACACACACCCCGGCCTTTTCTCCTATTAGTTCACATTTCCTTGAGAAAGTAGTTTTGTTATTTTCCTATGTCTGATGGAGTGCCCCTTGAGATTGCAGTTCCTCCTCATTTCACCCTTGTACTTGATTCAGACTCTTATTCCTTACCATTGCCCCTGACTGGTGAAAAAGTGACATGTCGGAAAATTATCTGCCATTGCCAGGTAGGAAATAACCTTTTGGATTTTTGGGCACTCTGCCAAAATAATTTTTGGAGTTATTGTGTGGGTACTACTACTATTTGAGACAGTGTGCTTGTGAAATATCTGTGTAGGTTAATATTCATATAGCAGTATTGGGGCCTCTAGGAACAACAGCAGGCACAGTATCAGGGGTAGCAGCAGGATTTCACTGTTAGGGCACTAAGACAAGGAGTTTGCGCTGAGAGAGTGGGGAAGATGATGGAAATGTGATAGCAAACTCTATGATTCATGATGGTTTAAGAAGAATGGAAAGGAAGAAAGAACATGTCTTCAATATAAGTAACCATTACCTGAGTCACTAGATGCTATGGTAATAGACAGGATATTTTGTGATGGGGTAAATAGAGAGATCGAGGTAGATCTGAGCTTTGATTCTGGAGTGGGTGATGTGTCTACTGTGTAGTTTAATATTTTTTAGTTACTTTTTAATTTGAAGACACAACTTTCAAGACCGTTCTCCCTCAAGATGCCTGTTTTAGCTACTGCCCCCTTGGCTGTCTGATGCTTCCTCATATACTTTTCACTTTCAGAGTATGGCAAGCCACCCGTTTCCAATATTGGCCACAAATGTTACCGTACCGTCTGATTTCCAGAATCTACGGGGGAGATTCAAGTCCTTTCCAGAGGAAAAGTTGACCAGTTGCCCATAGCAACCAATCAGATCGCTTATTTTATTTTCATAGCTCTTTTAAAAAATGAAAGAAATAATCTGATTGGTTGCTATGGGCAACTCGTTGACTTTCTCCTGCACAGGTTTTTATGAATCTTCTCTATAATCCTATAAGTTTTCACCTGGCCTTCATATGGAAAACTATTGCTTGTGGAAAATGAATCATCTTTCTAGGTTATCTAAATTTATCTTGATAACTCTAAACTTCTTTAGCTTCTTCTATATCTTGGGCTCTAAACGTCTTCTTTCAGTCTTACTTGTAGTGTTGAGCGGCATAGGCCATATTCGAATTCGCGAATATTCGCAAATATATGGACGAATATTCGTCATATACGAATATTCGTATGTGCGAAAATTAACATATGCGAAAATTATCAAATACAAAATTAGCATAATCGAAAATTCGCATATACGAAAATTAGCATATGCAAATTTTCGCATATGCGAAAATTAGCACGCCAGTCTCGCACAGTAGTATTAGAGCCTTCTTACACCACATAAGCTGGAAGCAGAGAGGGGTGATCACTGTGATGTGTACTGTGAAAAAAAAAAAAAAAAAGAATATTCGTAATTACGAATATATAGCGCTATATTCGCGAATATTCACGAATTCGCGAATATGCGATATTCGTGAATAAAATTCGAATTGCGAATATTCGCGAGCAACACTACTTACTTGCTTCTCAAGAAGTTCTTAGAGAGGAGTCATTCTGCCTAAATCCAATATATAACTATAGTCTCTATCTCATTTTTATTATAAAAAATAATAATAATAATGCTACCCTCTTGGATACGAGGGAACATTTTGAGGCTCTATGGCTGCCTTGGTCCACCAGATAGCCGGTCTCTGGTCTCTTACACACAATGCTAATTTCTATGTAATGTCTTCGGAACAATTTTTTTTCCCGGATCAGTTACTTGTACCTTTTGTATATTTCAATTAGTTCTCTTGTTTCAAATGTTGATTTTATGGCATGAACATTGTATTCTTGTTGTAAATGTCTGTATTCTTGATTATATTTGTCCCCTTATTTCCCATACTGATTATGTTATATTACTTTTATTAGCATGGGATACCCCTGCACAGGTCGCCACCAGTGCTTTTGGAATTTTCTTATGTTTTCTATGTTTATTTTGAATAAAAAAATAAAAAAAACTTAAAACTAAAACAAAAGTTATGGCTCTTATGAATACAAAAAAATCTATACAAGATTATAGAAATTTGGTATCAGTGTATTTGTACTAACCCACAGAATGAAACTAACATTTTATTTATACCATTATAGAAGCCATTTTTTTTGTTCCCCCTATAAAAATGGATATGTTTGTCAATACATTGAATGTATCCTAATATGATGCCATAAAATACAACTTAGCAATGTTAAAGGAATAATTGAAAACCAAAAACAATTGTGTCCTTTAGGCCCAATATAACAGCAGGACTAAATTCTGTAACTAATGGTCTGAATTCGGCATGAGCGAATCGAATCTGACAAATCTGACTTTGTTACAAATTTCAGGAAAAATTCAATTCCCAACAAATGCGAATATCGCTGCGATTTGCTCGCGCAAATCGCTTAATTAAACTCCGTTTAGTGTGGTCCAGGCTCCAGGGCATCTAAAATGGCAGATCCACATGTGAGGACATGGGGCAAGGAATCCTGGGAAGGCAGGAAGGTGGGTAGGCGGGATGACCCTTAATCACCTGCAACATGCAGCCTATCAGCAGCCAGCCACCCCTGTGATGTCACAGCCCTATATAATCAGCAGCCAGCTTGCGGCCAGTCACTTCATTCTTTTATTGCAGAGAGAGAGAAAGGGACAGACAGCAGTGTGTGTTGCACAGAAAAGCATTTTTACAGCAGTGATTCACCTCACAGTGACATCAGCATTCTGTTGCAGAGAGGGACAGAGAGCAGTGTGTTGCACAGAAAAGCAGTGTGTTGCACAGAAAAGCTTTTTTACAGCAGCGATTCACCTCAATCCCAAATCCAGCCTAGAAGCACTGATAGGGAAGGGAGTGAGATTGAGAGAGAAAGTGTAATTTTGGGTGTAGTACACAGCGACTGTGTGCTGCAGCACTGGTGTGTACAACAAATGAAAAGCTAATAGTAGCCAGCCAGTTAGGGTGAGCAGAGCACTAAAAGCATATTGTCCTCTATTAAGTGTAACCTGTGCGTACATCTAAGTGGTGTACTATTTTGTTCCTGTTAAAGTCTTAAGGGCCTAGATACTGTGAAAATCCACCCAAAAATCCACATCTGCTGGTGTTGTCGACAAATACGGTTTTAAGCATACTGGAGCACATTGTCCTCCCTTCATAAGTGCATACAACATACAAACATCTAAGTGGTGAACCATTTTGTTCCTGTTAATGTCTTAAGGGCCTAGATACTGTGAAAGGCCAGCCAAAAGTACACACCTGCTGGTGTTGAAGACAAATACTGTTTTAAGCGTAGTGGAGCGTATTGTACTCCCCTCATATATGCACTAAGTATGTCAGGCAGAGAAGTGCCAGGACATGCATAGAGGAGTGACAGAGGCCTAAATTCATCAGGCGCAGCCAGAGGTCGCAGCTGACTAGGGGCAAGTGGCAGCAAGAGTCATAGCAAGAGGCCTGAGCTCCCGGTATCAGCTAGAGGTCTTGTTTCGACCAGCAACCCATCTGCCATCATCGATTGGTTACCGCGGTAATCCACTTCATCACAAGTGACATATGACACCCCCAGTCAACAGTCGGTGGGTTCCTCAGACACAACCCTCAGTTGGTATGGCCCGGGAGCAGTCCCTGTCCTCCCATTGCCTCTGTCCTATGCTGTTCCCTCCCCTACAGAAGTATCTTATGCTGTGGGTTCAGCTCCGCTATTTAGTGAGGATGATCTACTAGAGGACAGTCAGCAGCTACTGCCCAGCCAAGAAGAGGAGGAGACATCCGTTGCTTCCCCTGCTAGGCGAGCAAGTAGTGATGAGGAGAGTGGTGTGGGAGGTGGTGTTGCGAGTATTCAGGCTCCTAAAGCAAACACTTTTGAGGAACCTAAGGAGGACATCAGTGACATGCCGACAACTCGATGATGATGAAGCTGATCGCACTTGGGAGCCGGGTGCAAAAAGGGCTTCATCATCAGGAGAAGAGGGTTGCAGGTTGCCCGTGAGGCAGCAGCTGAGCCAGCAAGGTGGTAGCATGGTTGGCAGTCAGCATGGTGGCAGAAGTGGAAAGTCTGGAGCCAAACGTGTTCAGGGTAGACCACCTGCTTCGCGACAGCCTACCTTCCCGGAAGGTAGTGGAACAGGGGTTCCTGGAGATGGCGGCAGTAGCAGTAAATCAGTGCGGACTGTTGGTGGGAAAATCAGCTACTCGGCAATGTGGCAGTTTTTCATCAAGCATCCGGAGGATGTTAACCTGGCCACATGCAAGATGTGTCGACAGAAGGTGAAGCGTGGCCAGGGTCCCAATGTTCGCACCAACATTCCACTGCTTCATCTACTACAACACGTGTTGGAAACAATGGCTGGTCAGGGCACTGGAGACATGGTGCCTACATCTCATGGTCACATGAGCCCTGTGGGGGCTGAACTGGAGGAGGAGGAGGAGTGGAGGGGCACAGTGAAGCACAGTTTAGGTTTTGTGAGATGGGTGGTTTTTCTAGTCATCTAACAGGAGAGGAGGGGCAGCTTAAGGAGCTAGAGGGTTATGAGAAAGGTGAGACAGAGGACCCAGACACACTGTGGCTGTATGCAGTGGAGATGGAGGCAGGGAGTCCCTCAGAGTCACTTGCACAAATGGCACGATGCTTGCTTCCATAGTGACTGCCGAATTGTCACCATTCGACAGCGGGATCACTTCTGGCTCTCCACTAGTGTTTCGGCAAATGCCTTTGTTGAGGGGGGAAAGGCAAAGGCATTTGCCGAAACGCGAGCGTTAGGGTGGTGTCGCTCTGGTGCCAGTCCCGTCATTTTGTGGTAATATGCTATGTTTGATGCCATGTACTGTTGATTTTTATGATTTTTTGTATTTACAATTTTTGATTTAGCTCACAGTATTTTAGCAATACATTTATGTATATATAATTCTGTATAGACTTACTATGGCAGCTAAGTGACACCTATTGTCTTCCCTCTTCTGGGTGGAATCCTTCCTACTTTTTAACTTAATTATTTAATAAAGATTTATACATGATAGTACTTCTTTTGTAAATGACTCCATCTTGCTTTATGTATGTTACTTGTGCACACTAACACTTTTACAAAGGAAACCGTTTTCTTCTGCCTACCTGCCTCAGCTACTATTCTGATCCTGCCACCCACCAGATGCCACACATCTGATGCCAAGTTCTCCTTTTTTCACCCACCTTCGTCACTAGGTAATGGTACTGCCAATCACCGCACCACTCTATCACCGGGTCACTTTCAGGACCCCTGATGCTGCTGCCATCTCCAGGCTGTCTCATTCTGCCACCATATGTTCTCCTCATGCTTATGCCAGATCAAGGTTGTCTCATTCTGCCACCATATGTTCTCCTTATGCTGATGCCAGCTCCAAGCTGTCTCATGCTGCCACCATATGTTCTCCTCATGCTGCTGCCACCTCCAGGCTGTGTCATTCAGCCACTATTTGTTCTCCTCATGCTGCCGCAAACTCCAGGTTGCGCCATTAAGCCACTATATGCTGCCGCCAACTGCAGGCTTTGTCATTCCACCACTATATGGTCTCCTCATGCGGCTATCAACTCCAGGCTGCGTCATTCAGCCACTATATGTTCTCATGCTGTCGCCACCTCCGCGCTGTGTCATTCAGCCACTATATGGTCTCCTCATGCTTACGACACCTCAGACTATGTCATTCAGCCACTATATGTTCTCCTCATGCTGCCGCAAACGCCAGGCTGTGTCATTCAGCCACTATATGCTGCACGCCAATTCCAGGCTGTGTCATTCAGCCACTATGTGGTCTCCTCATGCTGCAGCCACCTCCAGGCTGTGTCATTCAGCCATTATATGTTCTCCTCATGCTGCTGCCACCTCCACGCTGTGTCATTCAGCCACTATATGTTCTCCTCATGCTGCTGCCAATTCCAAGCTGTGTCATTCAGCCACTATATGCTGCCGCCAACTTCACGCTGTGTCATTCAGCCACTATGTGGTCTCCTCATGCTGCCGCCACCTCCACACTGCGTCGTTCAGCCACTATGTGGTCTCCTCATGCTGCAGCCACCTCCACTCTGGGTCATTCAGCCGCTATATGGTCTACTCATGTTGCCGCCACCTCCATGCTGTGTCATTCAGGCAATATATGGTCTCCTCATGCTGCCGCCACCTCCACGCTGTGTCATTCAGCCACTAAATGGTCTCCTCATGCTCCTGCCACCTCCACCCTGTGTCATTCAGCCACTATATGGTCTCCTCATGCTGGTGCCACTTCCAGGCTCTGTCATTGTGCCGCCAACTCCAGGCTTTGTCATTCCACCACTATATGGTCTCCTCATGCTGCTATCAACTCCAGGCTGTGTCATTCAGCCACTATATGTTCTCATGCTGCCGCCACCTCCTTGCTGTGTCATTCAGGAACTATATGGTCTCCTCATGCTGTCGCCACCTCCTTGCTGTGTCATTCAGCCACTATATGGTCTCCTCATGCTTACGCCACCTCAGGCTGTGTCATTCAGCCACTATATGTTCCCCTCATGCTGCCGCAAACTCCAAGCTGTGTCGTTCAGCCACTATATGCTGCACGCCAACTCCAGGCTGTGTCATTCATCCACTATGTGGTCTCCTCATGCTGCCGCCAACTCCAGGCTGTGTCATTCAGCCACTATATGTTCTCCTCATGCTGCTGCCACCTCCACGCTGTGTCATTCAGTCACTATATGTTCTCCTCATGCTGCCGCCAACTTCACGCTGTGTCATTCAGCCACTATATGGTCTCCTCATGCTGCTGCCACCTCCGCACTGCGTCGTTCAGCCACTATGTGGTCTCCTCATGCTGCAGCCACCTCCACTCTGGGTCATTCAGCCGCGATATGGTCTCCTCATGCTGCCGCCACCTCCACGCTGTGTCATTCAGCCACTATATGGTCTCCTCATGTTACCGCCACCTCCACGCTGTGTCATTCAGGCATTATATGGTCTCCTCATGCTGCCGCCACCTCCACGCTGTGTCATTCAGCCACTATATGGTCTCCTCATGCTGCCTTCATCTCCACCCTGTGTCATTCAGCCACTATATGGTCTCCTCATACTGGTGCCACTTCCAGGCTCTGTCATTGTGCCGCTCTGCGACAGCGATTCTAGTAGCGACGCCTCTGATCTGTATGTCATACTGATTAACAGTATTATTTCACTAACCCAGCACACACCCTATGCATGTTACAGCAAGGCACAGTGTTCTACAACCCTATTGAGGCTCTCTGTAGGCTAGAAATAGCTGTTTTTAATAGTGATTCACCGCAAATAAATTCTGACCTAAATTATTTTTGGAGAAAAATTCAGCGAATTGGCCTAATTTTTCAAAAATTTGGTCATCTCTAGTTTGAATGATGTCTCCTCTATAAAATAAGTAAAAAGCAAACAGCAAAGATAATCCTGTAAAGAACCTTATTTATCTTAGTGTTTGTATAATTTGAAAAACTTTAAAAATTAATTTGAAAAATGTACTAACAAATATTTATATTAATTGTTTTGATAATACTTTTATATTGCTATAATATACCACAGAATATTTGCCCTTTGTTGCTGTTTCACCTGTCTTATATAAATTCTCCCCCCATTCGTCTCCTTTCCGTTATTTTCTTTGTTATTAGACAATTTCAAAAGACATGTAAAAATTTTAAAATACAAATTGAAAAAAGTATTCAATAATTTATTGGCATATGTTAAACAAATACAAAATCTAAATTTCACAAATGTCAACACTTGAAAAAACTCTTTGGTAGATGCAGCTACAAGAAAGCCTAGCGATTTTACTTGAACAAAAGCTGATCAGTCACATAAATAAAATGATTACTCTTAGAATGAGCAAAACAACAAAATAAATGTAGTTAAATGAAAATAAATAATGAACAGCAAAGCTCATTTAGTACATTGTAGATATTAAGAAGAAGTGCACGGCTGTGCACAGAAAGGGCCATTTTATCTTTGAGCGCCCCTGCATGTCCACGCCAGCCTCCCTGACGGTCAGTATAAGGGGAACAGAAGACAAAAAGGAGTGGGGAGTCTCATTCTTTTTCTATATGCTTATAGATTTTATATTTAGTTTATATAAGGCTTCAGTGTGACCCCAAATTCCAATAATTATATTTTGTAGAAAATGTCAATTTCCACACTGAAACTAACCAAATAGGTGGCCTTTTGATCCTGTGTCATGAGGACTCTTTTTCACTTCAATAAATAGAAGGTAATGATTTCTCCTCAATCATATTAAACCAATGGGAATTTTTTACAACATGTCTCCAATTTGAGATACACATTTTGTATTAGTATGCATTCTTATTATCAACAAAAACTATTTGGAGACACTAGTGTTTTGAAGTAAAAAAAAAAAGTAAAACATTTTTAACAATATTTGTCAATATTGAGATCCAATAAAATCTAATTCTTGTTTTCATCTTTCTTTATCTATATAGTTGCTGTCAAAAAGAAATTCAAGGGCTACATACACATGTAAAGTAAGTGCTATACAAATGAAAATAATACTATGAGCACCATTAATATCAGTTACATGTGAGTAAATTATAAATATGAAAGGAGATAAAAACCATATGAACACTTACATTCCAAATCTATTGAGTATATCTTTTGGGATATGTTCTCCACGGTGTTTACACTAATTACATTGCTAATTGAACATAGTCAACAGATTATATCTCCTTTCCCTGCGGCTGTTTTTATATCCATATTGGACAAAGCTATTATGAGATGAAAACTATACATTGTGCAGCATACATTACATACTCCAATTAATTGTATGTGTTTTTTTTTCCATTGGTGCTTAATTATATTACCAATCCTTGTGATGATATTAGATGAAATATGTCAAGTCAGAAACTTGGGCAACACGGATGTATTGATACATTCCATTGCAGAGCTTCTGTCCAGGTTCGACCTAAATGGTTGTACAGTACAATCTTAGATATGACATACAATAGTGCATTTTCGATATATACATTTACCATAATACATCCCTCAAATTTCTCAAGCTGCATATTATGACACCTTTGTACTACATCTGTTAGGTCTGCATTAAACTAGAGCAGCAGCCCTGGAATCATATTTTTCTATGGCCCTCCAGTGCCAACTAATATCAAAATAACCATTGAATTACTGTATAAATACAGAAGGTTGACACTTAGAAACACAAACAGTATTTGCAGACAGCAACTCTGACCCAATGAAGTAGTTCTATGGAGACTGGACTAATGACCAGCAGTCCTGTGTATCACTGCTTGTTCCTGGAGAAGAGTCACTGCAGTGGTCCATCATACTCCATTCTTGTATATTTGATAATTGCGGCTCAGGTTCAAAGATGCCCAAAATTGTTGTTTGAGATGTTGCTCCACCTTTTGTTATAGCCTGGTCTCCAAGTATGTTGATAAGGAAATTAATATATTTCATAGCCAGTCTTAGAGTTTCATTTTTACTTAATTTCTTGTCAGGTGGGTGAGTGGGAATGAGTTTCCTCAGCTCAGCAAAAGCACTATTGACATTCTGTTGCCTCCATCGTTCTCTAGTATTGGTGAAGATTTTGCGGGTCATTTTTCCAGAAAGTTCTCTACAACAAATTATAAAAAAAATTAACCATGATTGTTTATTGATTGAAACAAAAAAAAAAAAAATTATAAGCCCCTAGCGCTTGCTTTAGCCATAAAGTGCAATTTTTTTTTTACATATACACACACATACATATATATATATATATATATATATATATACACACATATATATATATATATATATATATATATATATATATATATATATATATATGTATGTTCTCTCCATGTTTGCATGGGTTTCCTCCGGATACTCCAGTTTCCTTTAGATTAGAATTAGATTGATTGTGAGCCCCAATGATGACAAGGACCAATTTGAGTGCCCTATATAAACAAAGAGTTATTATGATTCATTTTGGCTACTTACATTTTGGAAACTAAATTTCCAACAGTTAAGAGAATGAATTTAAAAAAATGATATAATTCTTTATTGTTAAACAGCATAAGTAATCATCAATTATATATATATCTATATATATATATATCTATATATATATATATATATATATATATATATATATATACACACAGTGTGTGTGTAATTTCTTTTCTATCTTCATAATTAAGTTTACATAATTTACACTGTTTCACTATTTTTTTCAAAGAAATAAAGAATTATAAAAAATAATATTTCTCATCAGTTGTGAACTGTTAGCTTTTCAGTATATTTTCTACATGCATATAGTTTAGAAAGCACATTCTGGCAGGGGGAAGAGTATTACATCATTCTACAGTAGTATATTATTATGTGCTCTTAAAGTGCAAAAAATTGTAATGAATCATATAATATAAAAAATTAACCAATGAAAACTACAATTATTAAAGAACAAAGTCCAAAAGATTCAAAGAACAATGGTCACTTTATATTGTGATCTGTATCAATAATAAAATACAAATAATGTAAAATAATATTTTATACCTAACTTTAAGGAAATACAAAAGTAATCTTTCCCAAGCACATCAGAACAGGTTATTTCAAACAAAAGTCATAGCACAAGCAATCCATCGAATCCATTAGAGATGAATTGCGAATGATCATACATCACAGTGAAAAATAAATGGTTTGGTGTATGCTTTACAGTTTTAAAAGTTTAAGGTGTCATCTAAAAAGATTCCATGGGTCAAATGTAAAACAATGAAAATAGTCAACTTCTTTTTTTAAATATTGTAACAACAACTTTAATTGTTATCAATTAATCTGAACTGACAAAAATAGAATTTTACCAGAAACACTAATAAAATATTTTATTTAAAATAGACAGTTAAATAAAGAAAGAAAGAAATTCTTAAAATACATATCTAAACACTTCACAAAACTAAACACTTAAATACCAAAGGAATTTTAAAGTTATCTTTTGTATATAGCAATTAAAAAAAAATATCATGCAAATGTAATATGTATACCAAACTTGATATAATGCCTACATATAGAATAAAGGACACTCACCTTAAAAGTCTTACTTAAAATATGATAAACTCTTGTTCTTATGTTTAGAGAAACAAGTTAAACATCATGAATCTTCTCATACAGAATAAGCAGTTGTATCTAGGCAGCCCTGTCAATGTCTGAATAGTGTCAAGCACTGAATGTGGAGCCCTCAGCCTCATTTATAAGAAGCCTGCCCCTTTGTCCGACGCGTGTCACTGCTGGTTCCAGAGATGCTTGCATATTTTCCTCTCCTCCTGGGAGACCAGTGGTCCATACTAGTCCCTCCCTTACATTATCCGAAGCTGCACAGGTACTGTATATTGTGTGTCCCTGAAGGGCTATAATGAAATTTAAAACCCTTTTTATGAGCAGCATAATAGAAGATATATTTAAAAACAGATTTTTTTTGTACTTTCTATACATTTTACTAAAATTCTAACATAAAATACAAATATTACATGGTATATTGTATATACATTTGTAAGATCTCTTCCTGACATACTGTAAGTTTTATTTATACCTGATAGTTTGTTTTGTTACTGTACTTGCTTGTCATCCAGTTGTTGTAATAACTCAGTAAAGCTCACAATTATATCTATAGTAAGAGGAACATATGTATTTCTATTTCAGCTTTTTACAAAGACTTTGCTTGTATACGTGTTAATAATAGTTGCTATTGTTTTTCAGATCAGTCAGTACCACCATTTATGCAGATAACAACATATCATAGTTGAACCAAAAGCTATACTGTTGTGGTCAGCTGTTCCTGTAACTTCAATAGAAGAGATGAAAATGGAGAGACAGGGATATACTCCTTCTGAATGTGGTAGCAAAGGCTGCCTCGCCAGGTAGGTGGGGGGAATTCTCTACATTCTCTAGATGGCAGTCTCAGAGGGGGGACCCACATTTATCAGACCTATGTGGCATATCCAGTCCCCTTCACACAGTGAATCTCCGCTCCCTGAATTCAGAGAACGGAGATTCCGTCTGACGGCCGCCGCCAAAAATACTTCGGTGCTAGGGCCACGAGGCCCTGAGCCGTCACCATTGAGGGCGATGCAGTGCTCGCAGAATCTGCACAAAGAATGAACATGTTCTTTCTTTGCACAGAACTATTTCAGCAGCGGAATTGTCCGCCACTCAAATTCCGCACAAATTCCGTAGTATGAACGTACCCTTAGAGCTCTGTTGTTGAAATCTTGTTGCTATACCAAATAGACCAAACTACTCCACATGACAGTTCGCAAGCTAGGGGGTGGCTGGCAGGGAAAGTGACCCAGGTGCTAGGTAACAGGTGGAGCAAATAAGTTACCTGGCCATTGCTATGGCATTTAGATACAGGGTAGGGGTAGCCAATCAAAGGTGATGGGCCCCCTACCCACTACATTAGCCATGACACACTTCAAATAGAAGAGAGCCCCCCTCATTTGAGACCTCCACAAATAAGCCCACAAACAGAGCAATAATTATCTTTCCTCTCTCTAAAGAATACAGCATGCTCAGACATTATACAGTGATTTTATTGATTTCAGTAGGAAACATTAAATGCTTTATGTTTATTGGCAGTGAAGAAAGGAAAATTTGGTACATACAGCAGAATGTGTGTCAGATGTTATGGTAATAATTAGGGTGAACTATTTTAACAGGCAAAGGTCCCCTGGCTTCAACTAATTGCCGTTGTCTCTTTGTTCCTCTTACCTGCCTATATTTTTCCACATTGACTCCTGTGTTTTGAATATCTTCTGTTCCTGGATTCTGTTTCTCTCCATTCATCTTGTGGATTTGTTGCTATCAAATTTGTCTCTCTGGATCCCCCCCCCCCCCCATGTGAATGTACAGGGTACATTCACACGGGCGGGGGTTTACAGTGAGTTTCTCGTTCCAAATTTGAGATGCAGCAAATTCTCTGCCGCAGCTCAAACTCCCAGCTATAAACCCCTGCCTGTGTGAGTGTACCCTAAAAACACTACACTACACCTACACAAAATAAAGGTTAAAACACTACATATATATATACCCCTACACAGTTACCCCCCCCCCCCCAATAAAAATGAAAAACGTCTCATACGGCAGTTTTTCCAAAACTGAGCCTCCAGCTGTTGCAAAACAACTCCCAGTATTGCCAGACAGCCCTTGTCCAGGCATGCTGGGAGTTTTGCAACAGCTGGAGGCACCCTGTTTGGGAAACATTGCCGTAGGGTAGTTTTGGTATCAGAGGCAGGTGTAATTCTTGCATCCAGGTCCGTCCCATGCAAATAACCCAATTTAGGCCTCAAATGCGCATGGCGTTCTCTCACTTCTGAGCCCAGTCGTATTTCATGGCAACAGTTTAGGATCACATATGGGGTATCTCCATACTCGGGAGAATTTGCCTAACATATTTTGGTGGGCTTTTTCTCCTTTTACCCATTATGAAAAGGTAAAGTTGGGGTCTACTCCAATATGTTATTGTAAAAAAAAAAAAATTGTTACACTAATATGTTGGTGTTGCCCCATACTTTTAATTTTCACAAGAGGTAAAAGGAAAAAAAAGACCCCCAAAATTTGTAACACAATTTCTTCTGAGTATGAAAATACCCCATATGTGAACGTAAAATGCTCTGTGGGCGCACAAGTCTCAGGAGTGAGAGCACCATGTACATCTGAGGTGATTTTTCACAGGGGTGGCTGATTACAGCCTTACCGTTACAGAGGTTCAGACATAAACGCAAAAAAAAAAAAACATGTGAAACTACACCCCTCACAGAACATAACAAGGGGTATAGTGAGCCATAACACCCTACAGGTGTTTGAAGAATTTCCGTTAAAGTTGGATGTGAAAATGAAATTTTTTTATCTTTTCACTAAAATGCTGGTGTTATCCCAAATTTTTCATTTTCACAAGGGGAAATAGCCCCTCAAAATTTATAACAGCATTTCTTCTGAGTATATAAATACCCCATATGTAGACGTAAAGTGCTCTGCTGGCGCACTACATTGCTCAGAAGAGAAGGAGCGCCATTGGGCTTTTGGAGAGAGAATTAGGCTGGAACTGAAGGCCATGTGCATTTACAAAGCCCCCATGGTGCCAGAACAGGTATCGTCCCCCCCCCCCCCCCCCCACACACACACATATCACCCCATTTTGCAAACTACCCCCCTTAAAGAACGTAATAAGGGGTGCAGTGAGAATTTACACCCCACAGGTGTCTGACAGATTTTTGTATCAGTGGTCTGTGAAAATGAAAATTTTAATTTTTCATTTGCACAGCTGGACTGTTCCAAAGATCTGTCAAACACCAGTGAGGTGTATATGCTCACTGCACCACTTTTTACATTCTGTGAGAGGTGTAGTTTCTAAAATGGGGTCACATGTGGGGGGGTCCACTGTTCTGGCACCATAAGGGCTTTGTAAATGCACATGGCCCCCGACTTCCATTCCAAACAACTTTACTCTCCAAAAGCTCAATGGCGCTCCTTCTATTCTGAGCATTGAAGTTCACCCGCAGAGCACTTTACATCCACATATGGGGTATTTCCATACTCAGACGAAATGGGGTTGAAAATTTTGGGAAGCTTTTTCTCCTATTACCCCTTGTGAAAATGAAAAACTTGGGGTAACACCAGCATTTTAGTGAAAAAAATCAAATTTTTCATTTTCTCATCCAACTTTTGCGGAAATCTGTCAAACGCCTGTGGGGTGTAAAGGCTCACTCTACCCCTTGTTATGTTCCTTGAGGGGTGTTGTTTCCAAAATGTTGCCATGTGGGGCTTTTTTTGCTTCCTAAATGCGACATGCCCCCCAAAATCCATTTCAGCAAAATTAGCTTTCCAAAAGCCAAATGTGGCTCCTTCTCTTCTGAGCATTGTAGTGCGCCCACAGTGCACTTGACGTCCACACATGGGGTATTTCCATACTAAGAAGAGATGGGGTACAAATTTGGGGGGGCATTTCCTCCTATTACCCCTTGTAAAAATGTAAAATTTGGGGGAAAACCAGCATTTTAGTGAAAAAATATTCATTTACACATCCAACTTTAACGAAAAGATGTCAAACACCTGTGGGGTGTTAAAGCTCACCCCGTACCCCTTGTTATTTTCCTTGAGGGGTGTTGTTTCCCAAATAGTGTGTCATGTGGGGCTTTTTTGCTGTTCTGGCACCATAGGGGCTTCCTAAATTTGACATGCCCCCCAAAAACCATTTCAGCAAAATTTGCTCTCCAAAAGCCAATGTGACTCCTTCTCTTCTGAGCATTGTAGTTCACCCGCAGTGCACTTGATGTCCACACATGGGGTATGTCCATACTCAGAAGAGATGGGGTTACAAATTTTGGGGGGAATTTTTGCCTATTACCTCTTGTAAAAATGTAAAATTTGGGTGAAAACCAGCATTTAAGTGAAAAAAATTAATCCATTTACACATCCAAATTTAACGAAAAGTCGTCAAACACCTGTGGGGTGTTAAGGCTCACTGGGCCCCTTGTTACGTTCCTTGAGGGGTGTAGTTTCCAAAATAGTATGCCAAGTTGGTTTTGTTTTTTGCTGTTCTAGCATCATAGGGACTTTCTAAATGTGACATGCCCCCCAAAAACAATTTCAGAAAAACTCACTCTCCAAAATCCCATTGTCGCTCCTTCCCTTCTAAACCCCCTAGTGCACCCATAGAGCATTTAACATCCACATATGAGGTATTTCCTTACTCGAGAGAAATTAGGTTACTAAGAGTTTTTATTCTTTTACCCCTTGTAAGAATTCAAAAACTGGGTCTACAAGAACATGCGTGTGTAAAAAATGAAGATTTTGAATTTTCTCCTTCACTTTACTGCTATTCATGTGAAACACCTAAACACCTGAATGTAATTTTGAATATTTTGAGGGGTGTAGTTTTTTTTTAATAATGGGGTCATTTGAGGGGTATTTCTAATATGAAGGCTCTTCAAATCCACTTCAAAACTGAACTGGTCCCTGAAAAACTCAGATTTTGAAAATTTTTTGAAAAATTACTGCTGAACTTTGAAGCCCTCTGATATCTTCCAAAAGTAAAAACATGTCAAATTTATGATGCAGAGATAAAGTAGACATATTGTATATGTGAATCAATATATACATTTTTTGAGATGTCCATTTTCCTTATAAGCAGAGAGTTTCAAAGTTAAAAAAAAATGCAAATTGTTCATCACATTTTTACATTTTTCACCAAGAAATTATGCAAATATTGACAAAAATTTACCACTAACATAAGGTTGAATATGTCACAAAAAAACATTCTCGGAAGCAGAATGAAAAGTAAAAGCATCCCAGAGTTATTAATGCTTAAAATTACAGTGGTCAGATGTGCAAAAAAATGCTCAGGCCCTTAAGGTGAAAATGGGCTGGGTAATTAAGAGGTTCAAACTTAACTTTTAATAAACCACTCTATCTCTATCTCTTTGTGTTTACTTTTACCACCTAAATGTATACCCTGTTTCTATGGGATGATGCAAATAACTACATTTACTGAATAATATTAGAATATACCTCTCAGGGTGTATGAGACAATGGCCCAGATTATTGAACTGTAAGGGAGAATAAGTGGAGAGATTTTCCCACTGCAACCAATCACAGCTCAGCTTTCACTTTACCAGAGCTCGTTAATATATGAAAGCTGAGCTGTGATTGGTTGCTGTGAGAATATCACTCCAGTTTTCCTCACACAGTTTGATAAATCTGGGCCGATGTCAATGAATTGTGTTCTTACTGTGACCCAGTAGTTGGATGTATCACCCCTTGTGACATGAATATTAGGGATGAGGCTGCATGCTTGGTTGAGACAATTTTAGTGTCTTTTAGGGTCTATTCACACATACAGTGTCCTGAGCATATTTGATGCGCAGGAATTGATGCTGCAGATTTCAATGTAAACAAAATGACTAAACACAGGTTTAAATCAAATGTTATTACACATATATAATATATACATTGTACTGCAAGCAGGCTAGGAAGCAGCACACTATAAATTAATACAATTACCATACATAGCATGACAGTACAACATGCAGCACACGTGTCCCAACTCTATACATTCCTGCACACAATATGTAACAAAGTCAAACAAGAAAGCATTACAGTCAGTGATAGGGCATGGGCGTTGGGAAAGAAAGGGTAGGGAGGGGAGATCACAAGCCTGAAGCTTTCCTGAGAGACAAAACACATGAGAGAGGGGGGAAGGAAAGGCATGTTGATGCTCTTCTTCGTTAACGTCCGGACTGTCCCTGAAGGAATAGTTTCTGAGCAGGCTGCAGACGGACATCCTCTCTGAGTTCATAATAAGGGTTTCCTGGCAAACCACAATCTTCCTTATCCCCTTAACGACACAGGACATAATTGTATGTCCTGGTTTCCTGGTACTTAATGCACCAGGACGTACATTTACATCCTGTACATGACGGGAGCACCAGAGCATCATGTATGGCAGGTCCCAGCTGCTATCAACAGCCAGGGACCTGCTAAAAACAGTGGATTTCAGCTATCGCGATAGCACTGTTCAGTATCTGCA
Organism: Hyla sarda; assembly: GCF_029499605.1. Taxonomy (NCBI): domain Eukaryota; kingdom Metazoa; phylum Chordata; class Amphibia; order Anura; family Hylidae; genus Hyla; species Hyla sarda. The sequence continues at coordinate 337,076,337 of NC_079189.1, read as the reverse complement.
ATCTAAGGATTGCTATAGATAATCCCCTATGGGGACATAAAAAGTGTGGGGAAAAAAGTAAAAAGAGTTTTAAAAAAAAAATAAAAAGCCCCTCCCCGAATAAAAATGTTAATGGCCCTTTTTCCAATTTTATCCCAAAAATCGAAAAAAAAAATTAATAAACATATTTTGCATCGCCACATGCAGATATGCCCGAACTATAAAAATATGTTAATGATCCCATACCATGAACGGCGTAAACATAAAAAAAAAAGTCCAAAAAAAAGTGTTTTTTTGTCACATCACATTTTTAAAAAATTCATAAAAAGCTATTTAAAAGTTACATATACGCAAAAGTGGTACACTACAGAGCCCTCATACATCCCTGTATACGGAAAAATTTGTAAATTATAGGTCATCAAAATAGAGTGATTTTTAAACAAATTTTGTTAAAAAAAGTTTGAGATTTTCTTAAAGCGGTACAATAATAGAAAAGTCTGTAATCATTGATATCATTTTAATCATATTGACCCACAGGATAAAGAAAACTTGTCATTTTTACCGTAAAATGTACAGCCTTAAAACGAAACCTTCCAAAATTAGCAAAAATGCGGTTTTCTTTTCAATTTTCCCAGAGAAATAATAGATTTTTTGGTTGCACCATACATTTTATGGTAAAATGAGTAAAAAAAAAAGCCCCCATATAGGTCTATGGATGGAAATATAAAAAAGTTATGGTTTTTAAATGGAGATGAGGAAAAATGCAAAATATAAAATTGGTTATGTCCTTAAAGGGGTACTTTTTTTTAAATCAACTGGTTCCAGAAAGTTAAACAGATTTTTAAATTGCTTCTTTTTAAAAATCGTAATCCTTCCAGTACTTATCAGCTGCTGTACACTCCACAGGAAGTTCTTTTCTTTTTTAATTTCCTTTCTGTCTGTGCACTCTGCTGACACCTCTGTCCATGTTAGGCACTGTCCAGAGTAGGAGCAAACCCCCATAGCATACCTATCCTGCTCCGGGCAGTTCCTGACATGGACAGAGGTGTCAGCAGAGAGCACTGTGGTCAGACAGAAAAGAAATTCAAAAAGAAAAGAACTTCCTGTGGAGCATACAGCAGCTGATGAGTACTCGAAGAATTAAGATTTTTAAATAGAAGTAATTTACAAATCTGTTTAACTTTCTAGCACCAGTTGATTTAAAAAAAAAAAAATTTCCACCGGAGTACCACTTTAAGGCCAAAATGGGCTGTGTACTTAAAATAGTTGAGGAACGTGCTCTTGAATCACCTACAGTGCAAGAAAAAGTGCAGAGGAGAGAGGCCACCCAACAAACCTTACCCTTCCCCTCCAGACCAAAAGGCACTTGCGAGGTTCCAGGTTCGATGTCCCTTTTCGCCAAAGCTAATAAGGGACCACAAATGCTCCTGGCATCCCCTTAGGCGTTAGCCAAGGTATTTGCCCGCAGAGCCATTAACGGTCAGTACCCTGCATATGCAGGAGTACCCGGGGTTTTTGCAGGGATGTTCGGAACCTGATGGCCACACACACCTCCCCTAGACTGCCAGGAGGGACACTCAGAAAAGTCACCACTCCCAGGGCACTTTTGCACCTCGGCCTTCACTCTACCTGAACCTCAGTGTGAGATCCAGAAGATACAGGTCGCATCAGGGCCCGTCGCCTGGCCATACAGCTGGCCCTGGTACACCTGCACCATTCTGCCTTGGTGGTCTTCCACACCGCCAACTAACAAGAAGGTACTACACTTGATCTTAGCCAAAAGGCCAAGAAGCGATTTAAATGTCCTTAAAGGTGTTTTTTTTGTTATTGTCTTTTTTTCTAAGAGCTGAGGCAAGTGCTCTCTATCACCCAAAGTCAAAGAAAAAGTGCAAACGTGTCACACTAAAAAAACGTGCACAAAGGATGCGGTCTATCGATAAGCCCTTCTCCAACAGGAGAGAGGCCCCCAACAAACCTACCCTTCACCTCCGGGCCAAAATGCTCCTGAAAGGATCCAGGTTCAATGCCCCTTTTCACCGAAGCTACTAAAGGGCCACAAATGCACCTGACTTCAACCTAGGCGTTAACCAAGGTATCAGCTAAGGAGCCGTATACTGATGGCACCTCGACCGAAGCCAAGATGCCCAGGGGTTGCAGGGAGGGGAAGGACCAAATGGTCACACACACCTCTACTAGACCGCCAGGAGGGACAACCAGAAGAGCTACCGCAACCTGACAAATCCTGTGTAGAAGACAAACAGGAAAAAGTGGCACAGTGACAAACAAAAATAAATAAATAAGTGGATGAAGTGCAGATGAAGTGCATGAAGTGGATGAAGTGCAAGGTGAGTGTTAAGGAGTACTGGAACCATAGACACTTATCTAGACTCTAATTGTCAGCTTTGTTACAGAATTATGTCAGACACTACTCAGCTTCAGCTCTAAATGCTCAGGGAGAACCTTATTATGTACAAACACTGATATTACATATACCTCTATGAAAGAAGTGTATGAAAATTTGCATATGTAAAAAGAGCAGCTAGAGTATAGTTAGGTGAATCTATTCATATCCTGTGGTACAATACTTATAGATATGAAAATTTGCTTATACTGCTCAGCAGATGTATTTCTAAGGACCTTAATCTCAGATATAATATATTAGGGACAGTCAGGAGATTGTTGTCCCCCAGTTGAACGATCTACTAATATTGAGCTAGTACAAAACTAAGAGTAAAAGGGGAAGTAGTAGTACATGGTCTTGGTTGCAGCATGTTAAAGGGGTGGGGGTTGGGGGGTTGGCACCCTGGTTGGTAAACCAGCTATAGACTCTAGTGATGGCTGCATTAGCTAGGGGCCAAATATGTCTTATACAGCAATGCAAAAAGTGGTGAGCATGGCGTAAACAAACCAAATATGTGACTTCTTCTGGCATACAAAGTGTGATAACCTCCCCGATTGACTTTCTTTCATTCTATGTTTTCCACACCAAAAGCCACAACAGTCTATCACAACAAGCTGTCAATTTACCTGCAGAAATTCTTCCGATTTCCCGTTGCTTTCCCGTCTCTTGTGAAAACACCCTGAAAATGATTAGTAATGTAGATTTGTGTACAGCTGAGCAAATGCATCTAAAATCTGTATGTTCTTCTGACTAGCTGACAATACTCCCAGAATTTCCCAGACACCAGCTTTCCATTTGTTTGTCATACATTAATGACACCTGCCTTCCAAAGATTCTTTATAGATTGCTGAACATGTGACTGTTTGATATGCCCCCTTACACATGTGTGCACTTAAGAAGCCGTAGACCGATGGGTAGCAGTTAGACTACATAGCTATACATGACACTTACCTATAGATCAAGTGCTAGTCTCACCTTTCTTGCCAAATAAAGACAATTTCTTGTTCTACCTCGTCTACTTTGGTAGTAAATGAACTCTACTGGTTGTTTAGTGTTATGTTTTTCTTTACACATGGCCTCTTAGCAGGATTTGTTTAGCTTTTTTCTGTGTTCAATGAGTGGGGGAGGTTGTGAGGGAGAGGAGGTAATGGCTCTGAAGTAGGAATTTACATAATCAGATTAAATGGGGATTATTTAGTGGTCGCTAAACAGGCTCAATGTGCTCGAGCTGCAAACCTTTACTATTCATTGCTCTCACAGCCCTGTGGTGAAGCTGCACCTGCAGGACCAATGCCTGAAACTCTTCTGGGATCTCCACAGTGTGGATCGATGGGAGGAGACCTGAGACACCATGCTTCATGTGTACATAGCGAGTAATTGATCTGTCTGGATTAGTCTCAAGCAGACCTAAAAATAAAAGCTGGGCCAGTTAGCTATATCACTTAAGGTCATCGCTTTCTGGAAAAGGCTAACTTGTGCAAATTTATACCCCATTCAGTGCCTGAAAAAATAGCTGATCCTTGTATACATAAATTTATCTGTATACTGGCAACAGTAGCTTAGAACTTAAATATCCACTGTATTGTTTTTCATTTGTATACATAAAAAAAAAAAAGAAAGGGAAATAAATGTATAAGTCATCAAATATATAAGATTTGATGTCATCATGTGTGTTTATATACTGGTGGGTAGGTATATGTATATTAATTGTAGTCATATGAATTTGATCTTCTTGGGTCTTTGTAAAAACCATGTGATGGTATAACATATAGTATAGGAAGGCTGGCTAAAAATACCAACGTAGTCCCATGTTTATCTACTTAACTGGATTTCACACATGGCTTTTTGTTGAGTTTTTATTCAGGTTGTTTTTGTTTTTTTAGCCAAAACCAGAAATGAATCCAAGAGGAAGGAGAAGTTTAAAGGGGTTCTCCGGTGCTCAGCGTTTGGAACCGGCGCCTGGAGCTCGTGACGTCATAGCCCCGATCCCTCAATGCAAGTATATGGGAGGGGGATGACCGCTGTCACGCCCCCTCCCATAGACTTGCATTGAGCGGGTGGGGCGTGATGGCATGAGGGGGCGGGGCTATGATATCACGAGCTTCCGGAGTCGGTTCCAAACACTGAGCAGCGGAGTACCCCTTTAAGTCCTTCCTTTGTGTTTCTCATTCTTTTGCCACTTACTACTGCCTTCAGCTCTACAAATTAAATAACCAACACAAAACTTCCACAAAAAGTTGTGTGAAACAGTACCACTACCAATACCAAAGTTGTGTAAAACAGTACCACTACCAATACCAAAGTTGTGTAAAACAATACCACTACCAATACCAAAGTTGTGTAAAACAATACCACTACCAATACCAAAGTTGTGTAAAACAATACCAATACCAAAGTTGTGTAAAACAATACCACTACCAATACCAAAGTTGTGTAAAACAATACCACTACCAATACCAAAGTTGTGTAAAACAATACCACTACCAATACCAAAGTTGTGTAAAACAATACCAATACCAAAGTTGTGTAAAACAATACCACTACCAATACCAAAGTTGTGTGAATCAGTCCACAGAGGTCTGAATAAAGACCATTCAGAAGATGTGCTTTTCTCATTTTGAAATGTATTTGAGCAAATATTAATAGAAAATAATATCCTATTATACTGGAATTATCAAACAAAACAACACAAGACTATAAAAAATACCCATCTATACATTTATTTATGCTTCTAAATTTATTACATTTATTATATTTATTTTGATTATGTCTGCTCAGATCATAATACACGATTGAATACAATTCATTATATATTATCAATATTCCCAAAAACCAACAGAACATCCACGTATACATTTTTACTACACCTCCTCATATAACATACATTATTCTTCTCTCAGGTTTTTTTTTTATTTATTTATTTATTTATTTTTGTGTATCTTTATTTCCTATTCTCTTTGCCTACTATTTCCCACCATTTATCTATCCTGAGCCTGGATCCATGCCGGTTTTTCCAAAATTGGATCCGCCTCCCTGTTTTTTCTGTTTCCCTGTTTCCCTCCCCAATTTTTATTTTTTATTTATTTGGTTTTTTTTTTGTGTATCTTTACTTCCTATTCTCTTTGCCTACTGTTTCCCACCATTTCTCTATCCTGAGCCTGGATCCATGATGGTTTTTCCAAAATTGGATCCGCCTCCCTGTTTTTTCTGTTTCCCTGTTTCCCTCCAAAATTGTACTTGGACTGTATTTAAGGCCCATCATGGCAGCAGATCATTAGACTACAGAGGATGGACCTAGCAGGTCCGAAACGCTTCTAGTCCTAGCATATCAAGTCAAGCACTACTACTCTCAAGCACTGCAACAACTAATCTAACCCTGAGGCTAAGCACAGACCAAGATAATCATCCTAGCACGCACGGGACCACACACGCGCCCATCACCACCAGCTCCGGTCACCGTTGGCCGGTACAGCATAATTTCTTCACCTGCAGAGAGTACGGACACCGCAGAAGCTACAGGAAGCATCGGGTGAGCGGTACATAGTACCTGACATCTTCTCCCCCTTATCTGCTTACCTATATTTGCAACTGCTGGAGCCTCCTCTGTCTGTCCCTCCACGGGACCGCAGCACATGCTGCGGCTTTCCCGTTCTGCTGTATCCAGCACGGTCGCAGCACCGCCAACAGCTATACTACTACAGGCTTGTATCCTTCTCATATGACAGCCACAATATTGCTTTATCGGATACAGTGTTTCTACGGGACGAGATTGTCCCCACGGTCGCAGTACCGCTATATCCATAACTTTGTTTCACTTTACAATTGATTGTTTCTTTCACCTGTGCATTAGAGACACTGCATTATTACGGTCGCAGTACCGTGGATAACTTACTAACTTCTTTTCGGTCGCAGCACCGATACTGTGCATTGGCCAATTGGGTACATGGTCCAGTGGGACATACTGGCCAATATGCGTGAATATTAACATCAGTTACTTGAGAAGCAGAGCTTCTGTCCAGTGCTTTGAACTATGGACTTTATGGCTATTGAATACTGACTCTAGGGTATAATTATTTGACTTGGTATTATCAGTGTAGTACTATATTTATGCATTTGTTTTTTATTGATAATTATTTTTTATTGTGTATTGGAAAACATAAGTGCTAGGGCCCAGTACTTTTTTCCATATATTGTATGTCATTTTATAACAAATAAATTGTTTAAGCATCCAAGTACAAACCATTCCACTTTTCTTTCTTTCTCTCTCCCCCTTTTTTTTTATTAATTTTTTTTATTATTATATATATATATATTTTTTATTATTTTTATTATTATATATATATTTTTTTTATTATTTTATTTATTTATTTATTTCCTTTTTGTCCTCTTCACATTCATCCATCACACCTAACCTCTATCACAGCTACACTAACATACACGCCTCAGCCATACACACATCATACACACACTCACACACGCTGTCATACATTTTCAAAGCATTTTATACACCGCCATACACTCTAGTACATTCATTACCATACATATCACATTCACAATATATAACACACTACCATAACCATCATCCCATATATACAGACACACTGACAACACCCTACCACTCCACCACCCAATCTCACCAGAAAATCACTATAGTAATCCCCATAGACCTAGAGAACCAGTCACCTTTTTTCCTTTCTCGTACTAATTGCCATTTGGGTATATAGGAGATTATACCTTGACTGAAGTTCTCGGTCACCACAAACAGATAGAGTACATCTCACAAACCTATTTTTTCAATACCAAAGTTGTGTAAAACAATACCACTACCAATACCAAAGTTGTGTAAAACAATACCACTACCAATACCAAAGTTGTGTGAGTCAGTCCACAGAGGTCTGAATAAAGACCATTCAGAAGATGTGCTTTTCTCATTTTGAAATTTATTTGAGCAAATATTTACATGATGTAAAGATACTTTGTTGAACTATAGAATGTACTCACACTATGTGATCTATTGTCTCTTCTTCCCTTTCTTTAATTGAAAAACGACATTAAATATTTAGATCATATCAGTGCTAAGCCCCTAGGACAAATTTAGACATGGTGAATTTGTTGCAGATTTTTGGAATGGATTTCTGCCTTTTATGTGACAGATTTTCAACATGGCAAGCAAAGTCCCCCGGCCCTGGTCTGCTTTACCCCAACCAAGGGCTAGACATGTCACACTGCACTCGGCTATGCACCAGCCACAGCAATGTCCTGCCTCAGCCGGTGAAAGGATGTCCAGCGATTGGATTTGATGGGCATGGGCACCAGAAAAAAAGGCTGAGGTGGAACATTGCTGTGGCTGGTGATTAGCTGAGCACAGTGTAACGTGTTGGGCACCAAAAGCCGAAAGAAGGCCAAATCCAGCAGCATTATTGAAGCAGCAGATGGGAAGTTAAAGTTTATTATTTTTATGCCGGCAGCCCTGGCATATGGCATATGGCATATAGGAGAAATAAAAATTTTGGTTACCCTGTATAGGAGATCTGTGCTGTGTAGGCTTCTCTCTAGGCTTGCTCCAACAGACTGATTTTTCAGTGTGTGATTGTCCCTGATTGACTGAGGCAGCACACACCTCCCTTATTTGTATTAAAGGACAACTGCAGCGCAATATACACTTATCCCCTATCTACAAGATAGGGGATAAGTGTTTGATCGCGGGGGGTCCGACCGCTGGGACCCCCCGAGATCTCCCTAACGGGGCGCCACCATTAGCGCTCATAGTGAGCGCTAAGGCGCGTAGCGTCGACCTAGAGGTCGACGGTGACGCCCCGTCTCCTCCCCGTCCCCATACAGTTCTATGGGGGAGCAGGGGAGGCACGAACACTGCCTCCCCGCCTCTCCCATAGAGATGCATGGAGGAGGCGTGCCGGCCGCAACGTCATGCTGCGGCAGGCACGCCCACTGCACGGGAGAGCCCCAGCACAGCCGCGGCCCCGTACAGGAGATCGTGGGGGGTCCCAGCAGTCGGACCCCCCGCGATCAAACACTTATCCCCCTTGTAGATAGGGAATAAGTGTATATTGCGCTGCAGTTGTCCTTTAACAGCTTCCCTAACCATGTGACCTTCTTTCCTGGAAGCTCAGAGCAGCAGCTAAGGAAGCATGAAGGCACAGTTCTCAGCTGAGTATTTAAACATCATAGTGTCTTAGGTTTAATGCAGGCAAACTCCAATAATCCTCTCTGTGTAACATGTACAGCATGAAACAGAGAGGAAAGGGTTACAGAGCAGCCTCCAGTGATTGGATGACTGCTCCCAAGTGACTCTGAGCAGAGTGAGGGAGGAAGATGAGTTATGGAGTGAGGGCAAGAGACAGACACACACCTTCCACAAGAGAAGATACAGTAGAAAGAAAGTGAGCAAGAAAAAAACAGTATGAATGAGAGAAATATAGGTGCTAGACACATAATCACATGATCAGGATTAGATACTGAATAACATAACTTTTTTTTGAGTGCTATGACAGGTACTCTTTAAGGAGTGAAAATGTAGATGGCTGTTAGTTTCTGCTCCATGGACCTTTGCAATTAGCAGCAGGATTATCAACAACTGTAAGGCCGCTTTCACACTATGGAATGCTCCGTTTTAAAGATCCGTTTTTATGACCCGTTAACAAAATCATCAAAAACGGAGGTTAAACAGCCATTACAAAATCCCATTATAGTCTATGGGATTTTTACATTACCTTTTTTAACCAGCCATAGCCCTTTATTAATAACGAATGTTATTTTGTGACCGGAGAATGTAACGGGAGAAATAGTGCATGCATTATTGGAAATAATGGAAAAATGGAAATAATGGAAAAATTTAATAAAAATCAAACAGACATATGTAACCTGAAATTATACCAATGAAACCGTCGAAAAAAAGCTCTCGACTCACATAGAAGATGGCATCTAGAGATGACCGAACTTACAGTAAATTCGATTTGTCACAAACTTCTCGGCTCAGCAGTTGCTGACTTTAGCCTACATAAATTAGTTCAGCTTTCAGGTGCTCCGGTGGGCTGGAAAAGGTGGATACAGTCCTAGTAGACTCTTTCCTAGGAATGTATCCACCTTTTCCAGCCCACCGGAGCACCTGAAGGCTGAACTAATTTACGCAGGATAAGTCATCAACTGCCGAGCCGAGAAGTTCGTGACAAATCGAATTTACTGTAAGTTCGCTCATCTCTAAAGTGCACCTCAAAATGGTGCCATTAACAATAACTTTTAACATTAACTGGTCCTGCAGAAACAAGATCTAAGACAGCTCTATTAAAGGAAAAAAAAAAAAGTTATGCCCCCTTGGAATGAGAGCATGAAAAAATGTAATAATTTTTGGGTCTTAAACCTGCCGCAAACCTCAGTGCAGGTCATTGAGAGGTTAATGGCCTAACGTAAACACTTATTTGTGGTTTGTTCCCAATAATACAACATGCATATTCATTTAACCCAGCACAGTATATGTACAAAAAGGTGTATTTTTCCTTCATCCTCTAATAGCAACCCCTCTTCTTCCTACTTACAGAAGAAGAATAGTGTTCACAAACAGCAGTTACTTTCACACTATAAATCTTGCAGACGACAGTTTAGCCAAGTATGTTGCCAGTGGCCCAGGAAACCTATTTCCTAGGGAATATGATCAAGCCAAAGCAAATGTTTGCCCTTGCAGACTCACAAATGGTTGTAATGGGTGTTCAAGCCTGCCTCAGTGTTCTATTCTTCATGTACCAAAAAAAAAAAAAATTCTAGTAAAAAAAAAAAAAAAAAAAAAAAAAATATATATATATATATATATATATATATAGTATATGTTGTTGCATAAACACCGGTCTACATCCTTGTCGTGTCCAACATATATTAACTATGGTTTGGAAGCGATTCTCCCTGCTTACAATCTTCATTGCGCTCTTTGTTTGCGAAGAGCAGAAGGAAAGGATGAGGATGCAACATTTATTTACATGTAGCTTTTGATTCTGCTTTTCCCTTGGAAATAAAAAAAAAATCGCTACAGCAAACTGTTCAGCGGAGATAAGGATTTGAAGCTGGCTGCATGCGTCTGATAAGAATGCCTCCCTTCACTGGAAGATTATTTGTTAAGAACCTGTGTTAAATAAAATACAGTCAAAGGGCTTAACACTATCACTCAATTTCATCCTTGCACCTCCCTGGTCTTCGTGAATTTCCTCATGAATAATGCTCTGCTGATTTCTGCATGCATGTTTGAGAAATAATCACTGGCGGCCCAATCCGGAACTTCAAAAACACGATTATGAAAATGTTCTTTATATAAGTCAATATTAATTCTACGCACCCTAGCTTCCATTTTCCTCCTACTATTTTTAGTGGAAAGCCTGTTATGACCACCCAGAGATTTAGTAATTCTACAATAGTTTCTAGATACAATAACAGTTAAAGAAAGTCCTTATACGGGGTTTATGATACAGTGGAGTCAGTCTATAGTGTTGCTCGCGAATATTCGCTATTCGAAGTTTAATCGCGAATATCGCATATTCGCGATCAAAATTTGAATAGCGAATATTGCGAATATAGCACTATATATTCGCAATTACGAATATTCGCTTTTTTGTTCACGCTACACATCACAGTGATCACTGCATCACTCTCTGCTCTTCGCATATGCGCATATTCGCGAATATTGAGCCCTCCTTTCTTTAAGGGTATAGGGAACTAATGGGCTAGTGCAGTGGTCTCCAACCAGCGTGCCTCCAGATGTTGCAAAACTACAACTCCAGCATGCCCGGACAGCCAACGGCTGTCCGGGCATGCTGGGAGTTGTAGTTTTGCAAGATCTGGAGGTCCGCAGGTTGGAGACCACTGCACTAGCCCATTAGTTCCCTATACCCTTAAAGAAGGGAGGGCTCAATATTCGCAAATATGCGCATACATTTTCGCATATGTGCATACATTTTCACATATGCGTAAAAAACATATAACGAATATGCGAATTTCGCGAATATATGACAGTATTCGTCCATATATTTGCGAAATATCGCAAATTCGAATATGGCCTATGCCGCTCATCACTATCAGTCTAAACCTAGAAGTGACAGATATAGTATAGAAAGAAAAGTCAACCAGATAAATAGTATTTTGGCTATATTAAACCATCAAATATTTGAAATCCAACTCAGTTTGTTATAATGCCAGAATAGTGAGAGACAAAATAGCAACAAAATCAATCAAGAAAAATACATTTCAAAAAAGTTATAAACTGATTTGCATTTTACTCAGTGAAATAAGTATTTGACCTTGAGTGAATCATTTGGTCTTAGTATTTGGTGGCACAACAATGGCAATCATAGAGGTCAGACATTATTTTGTAGTTGGCCATCAGGTTTGCTTACATCTCAGGAGGGATTTTATCCCACTCCTCCTTCAGGTCTTCTCCAAGTCATTAAACTGATTATCCGTAAAAAGAAAAAGAGATCTAAATACTTCTAAAAACAACACCACATCTGTCCTCAGGTTGTGTGTGGTATTACAACTTGGCTCCATTCACTTTGATAAAAGTGAGCTGCAATACCACACACAACTTGAGGGCAAGTGTGGTGCTGTTTTTGGAAGAAATATAATGTAGAAATGTAATACTGGATAACTCCTTTAACCCCTTAAGAACCAAGCCCATTTTCACCTTAAAGGAGTAGTCCAGTGGTGACCCAGTGGTGAACAACTTATCCCCTATCCTAAGGATAGGGGATACGTTGCAGATTGCAGGGGTCTGACCGCTGGGGCCCCCTGCGATCTCCTGTACGGAGCCCCGACAGCCCGCGGGAAGGGGGCGTGTCGACCTCCGCACAAAGCGGCGGCCGACACGCCCCCTCAATACAACTCTATGGCAGAGCCGAAGCGCTGCCTTCGGCAATCTCCGGCTCTGCCATAGAGATGTATTGAGGGGGCGTGTCGGCCGCCGCTTCGTGCGGGGGTCGACACCCGCTATCTGGGCCGAGAGCCTTGCCCCCATACAGATAGATCGCAGGGGGCCCCAGCGGTCGGACCCCCCGCAATCTCAAACTTATCCCCTTAGGATAGGGGATACGTTTTTCACCACTGGACTACCCCTTTAAGGACCAGTTTGTTTTTTTGCAAATCTGACCACTGTCACTTTAAGCATTAATAACTCTGGGATGCTTTTACTTTTTATTCTGATTCCGAGATAGTTTTTTCGTGACATATTCTACTTTGTCAGTGGTAAATTTTTATCGATACTTGCATCATTTCTTGGTGAAAAATGAAAAAATGTTATGAAAATGTTGCATTTTTTTTTTTACTTTGAAGCTCTCTGCTTTAAAGAAAATAGACATTCCAGATAAATGATATATCGATTCACATATACAATATTCTATATTTTCATCATAAAGTTGATATGTTTTTACTTTTGGAAGATATCAGAGGGCTTCAAAGTTCAGCAGCAATTTTTCCACAAAATTTTCGCTTTCACACTCTCCTTTTTTTCCTCCTCGCCCTAGAATAGCCATAACTAACTACTATAATGATACCTTTTACTTTTTCAATAACATATTCATTTATATATATATATATATATATATATATATATATATATATATATATATGTGTGTACAGTGGTCCCTCAACATACGATGGTAATTCGTTCCAAACGAGCCATTGTTTGTCGAATCCATCGTATGTTGAGGGATTCGTGCAATGTAAAGTATAGGAAGCTGTACTCACCTGTCCCCGCCGCTCCTGACCGCGTCCCGCTACTCCCGATGGTGTCCCCGCCACTCCCGATGGTGACCCCGGGCCTCCGCTGGGCTCTCCTGGTCTTCTCCGGTCCTCAGCTGTCTTCCGCAAGACCTTACTGGGCCTGCGTAGCGACGTCATTACGCCGCTGCGTACGCTGTTCCTGTTGGATGACGGGATGGCGTGCGCAACAGCGTATTGACGTCACCAGAGAGGGCCGAGAAGACACCGGAGGACCAGCGCTAGACCCGAAGGTCAACCCGGAGCATGGTGGAGGGGTAAGTAACACTCACCGCACCACACAGGGAACATTAAGTTGCTATCCGGCAGCAGCTTAACCCCTTAAGGACGCAGGACGTAAATGTACGTCCTGGTGAGGTGGTACTTAACGCACCAGGACGTACATTTACGTCCTGTGCATAACCGCGGGCATCGGAGCGATGCCCGTGTCATGCGCAGCTGATCCCGGCTGCTGATCGCAGCCAGGGACCCGCCGGCAATGGCCGACGCCCGCGATCTCGCGGGCGTCCGCCATTAACCCCTCAGGTGCCGGGATCAATACAGATCCCGGCATCTGCGGCAGTGCGTGATTTGAATGAATGATTGGATCGCCCGCAGCGCTGCTGCGGGGATCCGATCATTCATAACGCCGCACGGAGGTCCCCTCTCCTTCCTCCGTCTGGCTCCCGGCGTCTCCTGCTCTGGTCTGTGATCGAGCAGACCAGAGCAGAAGATCACCGAAAACACTGATCTGTTATATGTCCTATACATAGAACAGATCAGTATTAGCAATCATGGTATTGCTATGAATAGTCCCCTATGGGGACTATTCAAGTGTAAAAAAAATGTAAAAGTAAAAGTAAAAAAATAGTGAAAAATCCCCATCCCCAATAAAAAAGTAAAACGTCCGTTTTTTCCTATTTTACCCCCAAAAAGCGTAAAAAAAATTTTTTATAGACATATTTGGTATCGCCGCGTGCGTAAATGTCCGAACTATTAAAATAAAATGTTAATGATCCCGTACGGTGAACGGCGTGAACAAAAAAAAAAAAAGGCCAAAATTCCTACTTTTTTAATACATTTTATTAAAAAAATTATAAAAAAATGTATTAAATGTTTTTTATATGCAAATGTGGTATCAAAAAAAAGTACAGATCATGGCGCAAAAAATGAGCCCCCATACCGCCGCTTATACGGAAAAATAAAAAAGTTAGAGGTCATCAAAATAAAGGGATTATAAACGTACTAATTTGGTTAAAAAGTTTGTGATTTTTTTTAAGCGCAACAATAATATAAAAGTATGTAATAATGGGTATCATTTTAATCGTATTGACCCTCAGAATAAAGAACACACGTCATTTTTACCATAAATTGTACGGCGTGAAAACCAAACCTTCCAAAATAAGCAAAATTGCGTTTTTTGTTTTAATTTCCCCCCCAAAATAGTGTTTTTTGGTTGCGCCATACATGTTATGATATAATGAGTGATGTCATTACAAAGGACAACTGGTCGCGCAAAAAACAAGCCCTCATACTAGTCTGTGGATGAAAATATAAAAGAGTTATGATTTTTAGAAGGCGAGGAGGAAAAAATTAAAACGTAAAAACTAAATTGTCTGAGTCCTTAAGGCCAAAATGGGCTGAGTCCTTAAGGGGTTAAGCATTTTGCGCTGCCAGATAGCACTTAATGCGATGGCCCCGACATAAAAAAGCATTGTATGTCGATGCTGACATCGACATGCGATGGCCTCTGAGAGGCCATCGTATGTCGATTTGATCATATGTCAGGGCCATCGTATGTCGGGGGGTCACTGTATTAATATATCGGTGAAGTGAAATTGAAATAGTCAAAGATAATTTAGCAAATTTGGTGGTTTTCTTTTCTACGCCATTTACCTTGTGGTTGAGATAACATTTTGTTTTGATACTTTGGGCCGGCCTGATTACAGCAATACCAGATTTGTATAGTTTCCATCATGTTTTACTAATTTAAAAAAATTCAGAACTTTTTCAAATTTTTTCCATTGCCATTTTTTTATCCCTGTAGCTTTTTTCTCCCGCATACCAGGCTGTATGAGGGCAAATTTTTTGCGCCATAATCTGTTTTTTGTATCAGTACCATTTTGGTAATGATCTGACTTTTTGATAGCTTTTTAACTTTTTTTTCTGGGATGTTATAAAAATTGCAATTCTGTGGTTTGGTTATGTTTGGCACACACATGCAGCGATACTAAATATGTTTATTTTTATTATGTTTACATGTTTTTATATAGGAAAAGGGGTTGATGTGTGTCTTTTAATCTTAACTTTTTTTTTTCCCTTTATAAGACTTTTAGGAGGAATCACTAGGTTCCTCATACATATCAGAGTTCTATTGAACTCCATTGATCTGTGTGCTCTGCGATCCATTGATAGAGCCTAGTCCAGCCAGGCTCTATCAATGACAGAGCCACGGACACCAGGAAAGCAGAGGTAAGCCCTACGGCTACCTCTATAGTGGATCTCCCCCCCCCCCCCCCCCCCCCCGCGATCACACTGTATGGGGGGGCGATCCACCCCACTAGCCCACCAGGGAGCATTCACATGTCCCTTTAGATGCCGCTGCTATGACATCGGCAATCTAAAGGGTTAATAGCCAGCCATGGTGATCAAATACTTATTTCACTGAGAAAATGCTAATCGATTTATAGCTTATTTGAAATGTGTTTTTCTGGATTTTTTTTTTTTTTTGTTTCTCATTGTTTAAATAAGGGGGCAAAATTGCATTATAACAATTTGTGGGCTGTATTTCAGATATCTGATGTTTAATAGAGCCACAATACCATTTATCTGGTTGACTTTTTTTTTATATACTATATTTGTCAATTCTGGGTTTATTCTGTCAATCTCTCTGTTCAAATAAACCTTTTATTAGAATTATAGACTAAATAACTCGGCACTCAAAGTTATGCTTGTGTGGAATTTATTACATACGCAATCCAAGTAGATAACGTTTCGGTCAGGCATTGACCTTCATCAGATCTAGATTGCTGCGGAGTATGATGCTGGTAATTATGGCGAAGATCGCCGTGGCAAGGGTCATATGGAGAGCGACCGCAGTCGCTAAGGCATCTCTGCGGTCGCTCTCCATATGACCCATGCCACGGTGATCTTAGCCATAATAACCAGCATCATACTCCACAGCAATCTAGATCTGATGAATGTCAATGCCTAAACGAAACATTATCTACTTGGATTGCGTATGAAATAAATTCCACACAAACATAACTTTGAGTGCCGAGTTATTTGTTCTATTTGAGTAAGGGTTGGGACCCTACTCGTGCATCCACCATCTGGATCAAGAGTGCCATATTCTGCTACTAGAATTATAGACTAATCATTTCTTTGTCAGTTGGCAAATGTACAAAATCAGCAGGTAAGTGTTTTTTTTTTCCTTCACTGTATTTAAGGTGTATTTTCAGGAGAGCAGAGTAGGTCCTAACTCTTCTGCTCCTTGGTACTCCACTTCCGCTCCATGGTCTTCCGGGAAGTATACCTCTATGTTCGAGAGGAGCACCCACCCTCTCCAGTCTTGGAACTGTATACTTATAAGACAACAAGGAGCCGAAGTGGAGTGACAAAGACAGATAGGACCTATTCTTCTCTCTGGAATACTCCTTTTAACCCCTTAAGGACCCAGCCCAAATATACCTTAAGGACCCGGCCATTTTTTTTAACATCTGACCACTGTCACTTTAAACATTATTAACTCTGGGATGCTTTTACCTTTCATTCTGATTTCGATAATGTTTTTTCATGACATATTCTAGTTTATTTTAGTGGTAAAATTTTGTCGATACTTTAATCATTTCTTGGTGAAAAATCCCAAAATTTGATGAAAAAATTGAAAATTTTGCATTTTTTTTACTTTGAAGCTCTCTGCTTATAAGGAAAATGGATATTTCAAATAAATTTTATATTGATTCACATATACAATATGTATAATTTATGTTTGCATCATAAAGTTGACACGTTTTTACTTTTGGAAGACACCAGAGGGGTTCAAAGTTCAGCAGCAATTTTCCAATTTTTGACAAAATTTTTAAAATCTGAATTTTTCAGGGACCACTTCAGTTTTGAAGTGGATTTGAAGGGCTTTCTTATTAAAAAATACCCTACAAATGACCCCATTATAAAAACTGCACCCCTCAAAGTATTCAAAAGGACATTCAGAAAGTTTGTTAACCCTTTAGGTGTTTCACAGGAATAGCAGCAAAGTGAAGGAGAAAATTCAAAATCTTCATTTTTTACACTCGCATGTTCTTGTAGACACAGTTTTTGAATTTTTACAAGGGGTAATAGGTGAAAAATCCCCCCAAAATTTTTAACCCAATTTCTCTCGATTAAGGAAATACCTCATATGTGGATGTCAAGTGTTCGGCGGGCGCAGTAGAGGGCTCAGAAGAGAAGGAGCAACTATGGGATTTTGGAGAGTGAATTTTGCTGAAATGGTTTTTGGGGGGCATGTCACATTTAGGAAGCCCCTATGGTGCCAGAACTGCAGAAAACCCCCACATGGCATACCATTTTGGAAACTACACCCCTTAAGGCAGGTAACAAGGGGTCCAGTGAGCCTTAACACCCCACAGGTGTTTGACGACTTTTCGTTAAAGTCGGATGTGTAAATGATAATAAAAATTTTTTCACTAAAGTGCAGATTTTTCCCCAAATTTATCCTTTTTACAAAGGGTAATGGGAGGAAATGCCCCCCCAAATTTTTAAGCCCATCTCTTCTGAGTATATAAATACCCCATGTTAGGACGTAAAATGCTCTGCGAGCGAACTACAATGCTCAGAAGAGAAGGAGTCACATTTAGCTTTTGGAAAGCAAATTTTGCTGAAATGGTGTATGGGGGGCATGTCGCATTTAGGAAGCACCTAGGGTGCCAGAACAGCAAAAAAAAACACATGGCATACTATTTTGGAAACTACACCCCTCAAGGAACGTAACAAGGGGTACAGTGAGCCTTAACACCTCCCAGGTATTTCACGACTTTTTGTGAAAGTTGGATGTGTAAATTAAAAAAATGATTTTTTTTCACTAAAATGCTGTGCTTTCCCCAAATTTTACATTTTTACAAGGGGTAATAGGAGAAAATGACCACCAAAATTTGTAACCCCATTTCTTCTGAGTATGTAAATACCCCATGTGTGGACGTCAAGGGCTCTGCTGTCGCACTACAATGCTCAGAAGAGGAGAAGCGCCATTGAGCTTTTTGAAAGAGAATTTGTTTGGAATGGAAGTCTGGGGCCATATACGTTTACAAAGCCCCCCGTGGTGCCAGAACAGTCGACCCCACACATGTGACCCTATTTTGGAAACTACACCCCTCACAGAATTTAATAAGGGGTGCAGTGAGTATTTACACCCCACTGGCGTTTGACAGATCTTTGGAACAGTGGGCTGTGCAAATGAAAAATTTAATTTTTCATTTTCACGGACAACTGTTCCAAAAATCTGTCAGACACCTGTGGGGCGTAAATGCTCACTGTACCCCTTATTACATTACGTGAGGGGTGTAGTTTCCAAAATGGGTCACATGTGGGGGGGTCCATTGTTCTGGCACTATGGGGGCTTTGTAAACACACGTGGCCTTCAATTCCGGACACATTTTCTCTTCAAAATCCCAATGGCGCTCCTTCTCTTCTGAGCATTGTAGTGCACCCACAGAGCACTTTACATCTACATATGGAGTATGTTCTTACTCAGAAGAAATGGGGTTACAAATTTTGGGGGGCTTTTTTCCTATGTTCCATTGTGAAAATGAAAAATTTAGGGTAACACCAACATTTTAGCGGAAATTTTTTTTTCTCATTTTCGCATCCAACTATTTTGTCAAACACCTGTGGGGCGTAAATGCTCACTATACCCCTTGTTACTTTCCATGAGGGGTGTAGTTTCCAAAATGGGGTCACATGTGGGTATTTATTTTTTTGTGTTTATGGCAGAACCGCTGTAAAATCAGCCACTCCTGTGCAAATCCCCAATTTAGGCCTCAAATGTACATAGTGCGCTCTCACTCCTGAGCTTTGTTGTGCATCCACAGAAAATTTTACGCCCACATTTGGGGTATTTCCGTACTCTTTTTTTTGCTTTTACCGCTTGTCAAAATAAAAAGTATGGGGCAAAACCAGCATGTTAGTTTAAAAAATAAAAAAAAATTTACACTAACAGGCTGTTGTAGAAACCAACTTTTCCTTTTCATAAGGGGTAAAAGGAAAAAAAGACCCCCAAATTTGTAGTGCTATTTCTCCCGAGTTCGGAAATACCCCATATGTGACCCTAAACTGTTTCCTTGAAATACGACAGGGCTCTGAAGTGAGATAGCGCCATGCGCATTTGAGGACTTCATGGGGATTGCATAGGGGTGGACATAGGGGTATTCTACGCCATTGATTCCCAAACAGGGTGCCTCCAGCTGTTGCTAAACTCCCAGCATGCCTGGACAGTCAGTGGCTGTCTGAAAATGCTGGGAGTTGGTGATTTGCAACAGCTGGAGGCTCCGTTTTGGAAACACTGCCGTACGATAAGTTTTTCATTTTTATTGGGGGGGACAGTGTAAGGGGGTGTATATGTAGTGTTTTACTCTATATTTTGTGTTAGTGTTGTGTTTTTAGGGTACATTCACACTGGCGGGCGTTTACAGTGAGTTTACCGCTAGGAGTTTGTGCTGCGGCGAAAAATTTGCCGCAGCCCAAACTTGAAGCAGAAAACTAACTGTAAACCTGCCTGTGTGAATGTACCCTGTACGTTCACATGGGGGGGGGGGGGGGGCAAACCTCCAGCTGTTTCAAAACTACAACTCCCAGCATGTACTGACAGACCGTGCCTGCTGGAAGTTGTACTTTTGCAACAGCTGGAGGCACACTGGTTGGAAAACCTTCAGTTACCTAACTCAGTATTTTCCAACCAGTGTGCCTCCAGCTTTTGCAAAACTACAACTCCCAGCATGTACTGATCGCCGAAGGGCATGCTGGGAGATGTAGTTATGCAACAGCTGGAGGTACACAACTACAACTCCCAGCAAGCCGAGACAGCTGTTTGCTGTTTGGGCATGCTGGGATTTGCAGTTTTGCAACAGCTGGAGAGCTATAGTTTATAGAGACCACTGCACAGTGATTTCCAAACTGTGGACCTCCAGATGTTGCAAAACTACAAATCCCAGCATGCTCAGACAGCAAACTGCTATGTGGGCATGCTGGGAGTTGTAGTTTTGCAAGATCTGGAGAGCGACAGTATAGAGATCATTGTGCAGTGGTCTCAAACTGTAGCTCTCCAGCTGTTGCAAAACTACAAATCCCAGCATGCCTAAACAGCTCTCTGGGCATGCTGGGAGTTGTAGTTTTGCAACATCTGGAGGGCTACAGTTTAGAGACCATTCTATAGTGGTCTCAGACTGTAGCCCTCCAGATGTTGCTAAGCAACTCACCGGCTTCCGTAGGATCCACGGAGCTGCGTCGCCGTCCTCTTCTTCCGTCGATCGTCGCCCGGTGCCATCGCCAATGGGTGAGTGGACTTCGGCGCCGGTCCTGTGTCGTTTCCCCGTTCTGACCCGCCTATTGTGGGTGGGCAGGACGGGGAAACCGAAAGTAAAGCCCCCCGCCCCCGATCTGCTATTGGTCATCGCGTCTTGGACACCCACGATCCCCCTTCTATTCCGGGTCATCGGGTAACCATAGACTCGAATCGGCGCAAATCGCAAGTGTGAATTCACTTGCGATTTGCGCCGATCACCGACATGGGGGGTCTGATGACCCCCCCTGGGCATTTGCGCGGGGTGCCTGCTGATCGATATCAGCAGACACCCCGGTCCTGTCCCTGCCCGGCACGCGGCGGGGAAAGAAATTCCCACGGGTGTATGGATACGTCCTGGGTCCTTAAGTACCAGAAAGCCAGGGTGTATCCATACGCCCTAGGTCCTTAAGGGGTTAAAGGGGTTCTCCCGTGGAAAACTTTTTTTTATTATTTAATCAAACTACACTTTAGTGAAAAAAAAATTTTTTTTCATTTACACTTCCAACTTTAATGAAAAGTCGTCAAACACCTGTGGGGTGTTAAGGCTCACTGGACCCCTTGTTACATGCCTTAAGGGGTGTAGTTTCCAAAATGGTATGCCATGTGGGGGTTTTCTGCAGTTCTGGCACCATAGGGGCTTCCTAAATGTGACATGCCCCCCAAAAACCATTTCAGCAAAATTCACTCTCCAAAATCCCATTGTCGCTCCTTCCATTCTGATCCCTCTACTGCGCCCGCCGAACACTTGACATCCACATATGAGGTATTTCCTTACTCGAGATAAACTGGGTTACACATTTTGGGGTCTTTTTCTTCTATTACCCCTTTTAAAACTTCTAAAACTGTGTCTACAAGAACATGCGAGTGTAAAAGGTGAAGATTTTGAATTTTCTCCTTCACTTTGCTGCTATTCCTGTGAAACACCTAAAAGGTTAACAAAGTTTCTGAATGTCATTTTGAATACTTTGAGGGGTGCAGTTTTTATGGGCTAGTTATGGGGTATTTTTTAATAAGAAAGCCCTTCAAATCCACTTCAAAACTGAACTGGTCCCTGAAAAATTCAGATTTTTAAAATTTTGTAAAAAATTGCTGCTGAACTTTGAAGCCCTCTGATGTCTTCCAAAAGTAAAAACATGTCAACTTTATGATGAAAGTATAAAGTAGACATATTGTATATGTGAATCAAAATATAATTTATTTGGAATGTCTGTTTTCCTTACAAGCAGAGAGCTTCAAAGATAGAAAAATGCAAAATTTTCAATTTTTTCATCAAATTTTGGAATTTTTCAACAAGAAATTATTCAAGTATCGGCGATAATTAACCAATAACATAAAGCAGAATATGTCACAAAAAAACAGTCTCAGAATCAGAATGAAAGGTATAAGCATCCCAGAGTTATTAATGCATAAAGTGACAGTGGTCAGATGTGCAAAAAATGACCGGGTCCTTAAGGTATAAATGGGCTGGGTCCTTAAGGGGTTAAAAAATCTTAAACCTTTCAGTACTCTTTAGGGTCTGTATACTACAGAGGAAATTTTTTTTTGAACACAGAGCTTTCTGCTGACATCATGACCACAGTGCTCTCTGCTGACATCTCTGTCCATTTTAGGAACGGTCTAGAGCAGCATATGTTTGCTATGGGGATTTTCTCCTACTCTGGAACGTTCTTAAAATGGACAGGTGTCAGCAGAGAGCACTGTGGTCATGATGTCAGCAGAGAGCTCTGCGTTCCAAAAAGAAAACCATTTCCTCTGTAGTATTCAGCAGCTAATAATCCTTTCAGCACTTAAGATTTTTTAATAGAAGTAATTTATAAATCTGTTTAACTTTCTGGCACTAGTTGATTAAAAAAAAAAAAAAAAGTTTTCCACGGGAGTACCCCTTTAACCCCTTAAGGACTCAGCCCATTTTGGCCTTAAGGACTCAGACAATTTAATTTTTGCGTTTTCATTTTTTCCTCCTCGCCTTCTAAAAATCATAACTCTTTTATATTTTCATCCACAGACTAGTATGAGGGCTTGTTTTTTGCGCGACCAGTTGTCCTTTGTAATGACATAACTCATTATATCATAAAATGTATGGCGCAACCAAAAAACACTATTTTTGTGGGGAAATTAAAACGAAAAACGCAATTTTGCTAATTTTGGAAGGTTTTGTTTTCACGCCGTACAATTTATGGTAAAAGTGACGTGTGTTCTTTATTCTGAGGGTCAATACGATTAAAATGATACCCATTATTATATACTTTTATATTATTGTTGCGCTTAAAAAAAATCACAAACTTTTTAACTAAATTAGTACGTTTATAATCCCTCTATTTTGATGACCTCTAACTTTTTTATTTTTCCGTATAAGCGGCGGTATGGGGGCTCATTTTTTGCGCCATGATCTGTACTTTTTTTTGATACCACATTTGCATATAAAAAACTTTTAATACATTTTTTATAATTTTTTTTTTAATAAAATGTATTAAAAAAGTAGGAATTGTGGACATTTTTTTTTTTTTTTTTCGTTCACGCCGTTCAACGTACGGGATCATTAACATTTTATTTTAATAGTTCGGACATTTACGCACGCGGCGATACCAAATATGTCTATAAAAAATGTTTTTTACACTTTTTGGGGGTAAAATAGGAAAAAACGGACGTTTTACTTTTTTATTGGGGGAGGGGATTTTTCACTTTTTTTTTACTTTTACTTTTACATTTTTTTACATTTTTTTTTACACTTGAATAGTCCCCATAGGGGACTATTCATAGCAATACCATGATTGCTAATACTGATCTGTTCTATGTATAGGACATAGAACAGATCAATGTTTTCGGTCATCTTCTGCTCTGGTCTGCTCGATCACAGACCAGAGCAGGAGACGCCGGGAGCCGCACGGAGGAAGGAGAGGGGACCTCCGTGCGGCGTTCTGAATGATCGGATCCCCGCAGCAGCGCTGCGGGCGATCCGATCGTTCATTTAAATCGCGAACCGCCGCAGATGCCGGGATCTGTATTGATCCCGGCACCTGAGGGGTTAATGGCGGACGCCCGCGAGATCGCGGGCGTCGGCCATTGCCGCCGGGTCCCTGGCTGCGATTAGCAGCCGGGATCAGCCGCGCATGACACGGGCATCGCTCCGATGCCCGCGGTTATGCTTAGGACGTAAATGTACGTCCTGGTGCGTTAAGTACCACCTCACCAGGACGTACATTTACGTCCTGCGTCCTTAAGGGGTTAAAGCATACCTGTCATAGTGCAAAAATAAAAAGTGATATCTAACTCAGAACCTAATCCTAATCACGTACATATAATTTTTATGTGACTAGAACCTACATATCCCTCCCAAATAGCATTTATATGTTGCTCACTTGCTTTGTGTTCTTGCCTTTTGGAGTGGCGTGTCCGTCTCTCTCCCTCACTGTGATGACTCATTTGCTCTGTGTCTGGGAGCAACCTGGCAGTCTACATAGCTGTCACTATGTGTGTCATTCAGATTTCACAGACTCTTGAATGTCTGATCAGCTTCTTTGTCAATTAGGAGTCAGCTTTGGCTGTTCAACAGCTGGAGCTGCAGTGTTTATAAAGCACTGGGTTAGATCAGTGTTGCCTTTAGCTGTTGCAAAACTACAACTTCCAGCATACCCACTCCTTCTTTTATCTGTAGTTTTGCAAGAGCTGGAGAATACACAGCTCTGAAACAGAATTTTACAAAGATTGTACCCCCAGCTGTTGCAAAACTACAACTCCCATAATGGGAGCTGTAGTTTAGGCACAGCTGAAGGCTGTAGTGGTGCAATGGTGATCTCCTATACTGGATACCAGCACACTTTATGGCCGGTATCCAGTATCCTGCAAAATTCAGAGTAGTCTGTCTGCATAAAGACAGATGACCCCCTAGTGGCAGCTATTTTCATTCTTGATTTTTTTGTAAAATGTACATTTTTCTTTTTTAAATGTACTGTATATTTTAAAAAGTCATCTTATCAGTAGTACTAAAAGATATAATAAGTTTTTCATAATGACAGTGCCTCTCTAAGAGATGCACGCCTCTTAAAAGGGGTACTCCGCTGCCCTGTGTCGGAAGTTTATTGTTCCGGACGCTGTGTGCGGGCTTCCGTGTTCAACGATGCCCCATTGCGCCCCCTTTGCATAGACTTTCGCTGAGGGGGCGGGCGTGACGTAACGAAGGGGGCGGGTGTGACGTCACGAGGGGCGGCCCTGAACACGGAAGCCCGCACACAGCGTTCGGAACAATAAACTTCCGGATGCTGGGGAGCGGAGCTTCTGACACAGGGCAGCGGAGTACCCCTTTAATCAGTTTGTCACAGTATTGACTCTCTGCTCACCACAGACTGAAGTCTATGCCAGCTAGGACCTGAAGAAGATTTAAGCTATAAATACTTTTCTGGTGTGCAATATAGTAAATTTGCAATTTTCCAGATTATTGGAGACCATGCCGTTTCATGCTATGCCTCCCCCCCCCCCCCCCCCCACCCCCACACACACACACACACACACTTTATAAAATGTGGCAAGCACAGCATGAGGAGTAACCTGCCACTCTTTTCAGAGATGTGTCAATTTTTTTTATTCTGCATGGAATTGGAGCTGAATTAGTGCAGAATTGCACTGGAAATTCTGCTGCGGAAATATAGCACTGAATTCTGGTTATGGCCAGGAAAAAAAAGGACTACCTCTTTTTGACCATTTGCATACCAGACAGTAGAAGCAAGAGGCGACAGTGCTGACAGAGACCCAGAGAGACAACAGAGATGGCAGGGAAGTGGTTATACAACAAAATGTCTCTAGATGTTGAAACCCTGATATCTGAGGTACCTTTTCCTTCTTTTTATTGCTTTATTCGTTTTAAGGGAACCAATCAGCAGATTTTAGCATATATATATAATGCTTTGCAATGCGTTATATATGCTAAAATAGTTATCCTCACCATCCCAAGGGACGTTTGTACCACCAGGGATGGTGAAGATATTGTCATAAAGTCCCCCCGGGCCGCCCAGCAAGTAGTCCCCTGGGCAGAGACTTACACTTACCAGCTCCGTTTGCTGCGGCCATGGCCCCGCCTCGACGGCTTGAATGACGGCTCTCGTCACCGCTCTGCTTAGGGATCTGAGAGGTGACAGAGCAGTCATTCAAGCCATCTGGGCAGGGCCACGGCCGCCGCGAACGGAGCTGGTAATTGTAAGTTCCTGCCCAGGGGCTACTTGTCGGGTGGACCAGGGGTACTTTATAACTTAATATCTTCACCATCCCTGGGGGCACAAACGTCCCCCAAAGATGGCGAGGATAATGATTTTAGCATATATAACGTGTTGTCGAGCGTAATATATGCTAAAATATGCTGACTGGTTCCCTTTAAGCTTGTTCTATATATGTTTTTTGCTTTTGTAAGCCTATTTTGGATGGTTCACTCTTTTTTTCAATAAAGGAATTTGTACAAATCAAAAAGAGCAAAAAAAAAAAACACGATTACAATGTGTAGAGACGAACACCACTAAAGTGGAGATTGGGTGTATTGTGGGCTAGTACAAGCTCTAGTTGGATGTTCGAATAAATTCTGTCCTCAAATTCCAGACAATTTCTGCTGTAATTGCCGAGATTCTGCTGTTGTATGTCCATTCTGCTTGCAAAATTCTGCTGCAGAAACTCAGCAGTGTGGATGGAGACTGTTGATGAGCAGATATTTTTAAGTCTCTCCAGAGATGTCAAATCGATTACACTCAGGATTCTGGCTGGACCACTCGACGACATTTATAGAGTTGTCCTTAAAGGGTGCTTACACATCTTATGCCCTATACAAAGGATAGGGGATAAGATGCCTGATAGCGGGATTCCCGCCGCTGGGGACCCCCGGGATCACGCACGCGGCACCCCATTTGTAATCAGTCCCCGGAGCGTGTTGCATTGAGGGGCGGAGCGTGACGTCACACGGGGGCGGAGGCGTGACGTCACACGGCGCCGGCCCAGTGGTCGCCTGTAATCAGTCCCGGAGCGAACACGCTCCGGGGACTGATTACAAACGGGGTGCCGCATGCATGATCCCGGGGGTCCCCAGCGGCGGGACTCCCGTGATCAGACATCTTATCTCCTATCCTTTGGATAGGGGATAAGATGTGTAAGCACCGGAGAACCCCTTTAAGTTCCTCCTGTGTTGTCTTGGCTGTGTGCTTAGGGGCTTGTTGGAAGGTGCTGTCGGCTCATTCTGAGGTCCAGAGCACTCTGGATCAGTTTTTTATTAAAAATATCTAGCCCTGACTAATCTCTCTGTCCCAGCTGCTGAAAAACACCCCCACATGTTGCTTCACTGTAGGTATGGTATAGGCAAGTAATGAGCAGTGCCTGGTTTCCTCCAGATTTGACACTTAGAATTGAAGCTTAATCTTTAATTATGGTTTACTCAGGCCAGAAAACCTTGCTTCTCACAACCTGTGTCCTTTAGGTGTTTAAAAAAAATTTAAAATAAAGTCCAGGTGGGCTTTCATGTGTCTTTTACAGAGAGAAGGCTTCTTTCTGGCCACTCTGGCCATAAAGCCCAGATTGGTTTCAGTAGTGCAGTAATGGTTGACTTCTGGAAGTTTCTTCCATCTGCATATAGGATCTTTAGAGCTCAGCCAGAGCGACCATTGGGTTCTTGGTCCCCTCTCTTACCAAGACCCTTCTACCCCAAGTGGTTAGTTTGTTGGGGCGGCCAGCTCTAAGAATCCTGGTTGCTCCAAACTTCTTCCATTTAAGAATTATAAAGGCCACTGTGCTCTTGGGTGCTTTCAGTGTAGCAGTAATTTTGCTTGTTTGTAGCTATTCTCAATTCTAGGTATTAGACATAGGCGTGCGCACGGGGTGTGCCGGGTGTGCACAGGCACACCCTAATCACCGCGGCCGCGGCCCGCTGCTGCAGGACTCTTTTTTTTTTTTTTCGCCGACATCACCAGCCCGACCCCCCACCCACACACCACCCCCCGCTCGGCGCCGCAACCACTACTACACACATTATCCCTACACTGACTGACCTTACATGCCGCCCGGGGCCGCTTTAAGAGCGCGCGGGCTGATGGGTCAGGCGTCAGTGCGCACGGCTGCACATGACGTCATGACGCACGCGCGCACTGTTTCTGGAGAGCCCGCACAGGAGAGGCCCGCTGCCAGGGCAAGGACAGGAGAAGCCCGGGCCCCCAGCTCTGGAGTCTGGGCTTCTGGAGAGGGCAGCTAAGGAGAGAGAGGTCTGCAGCAGCAAGTGCCGGTAAGTGGCTGCTGGCCTGCTGCCATACATGATGGGGAAGTAGTCCTGAACTGTGAGCCTACATTATGTAGGCTCACATCTCAGGACTACATCCCCATCATGTATGATTGTGATTGTCTATTATATGTAGGCTCACAGCTAAGGACTACATCCCCATCATGTGTGATTGTCTATTATATGTAGGCTACATATAATAGACAGTCACAATCATACATGATGGGGATGTAGTCCTGAGCTGTGAGCCTGGGCATGTGTGGTGTGGTCAGGGCATACTGGGAGTTGCATGCTGGGAGTTGCAGTTACTACTGTAACGCCCAGCATGCCCTGATAGTATCAGGGTATGCTGGGCATTACAGTTAGTATTAACTGCAACTCCCAGCATGCCCTGACACAATCTCGGTCTGCTCTGCAGCTGTCCCAAAATTAGTTTTGGGTCAGCAGCAAAACCATAGGCTGTATCAGCCTGATACAGTCTATGGTTTTGTAGCTGACCCAAAACAATAACTCCCATTATGTTGCACTATACTCCTGAGTCCTGGGGAAGCAATGCATTAATTTTGGGAAAGCTGCAGAGCAGACCAAGATTGTATCAGGGCATGCTGGGAGTTGCAGTTACTATTTGTAATGCCCAGCATGCCCTGATGCAGCTTATGTTTTGCAGCTGACCCAAAACTACAACTCCCATTATGTTGCACTATACTATAATATAGGTTATATGGTGCTACATGCTGGGGGGAGCTGTAGTTTCAGTTTAGCTGCAGAGATATAGGCTGGAATCTGGATCAAGAAATTTCTGTGATCCAGATTCCAGCCTATATCTCGGCAGCTGAAGCGAAACTACAGCTCCCCCCAGCATGTAGCACCATATAACCTATATTATAGTATAGTGCAACATAATGGGAGTTGTAGTTTTGGTCACCATATATTGTATCAGGGCATGCTGGGAATTGTAGTTGGT
Organism: Hyla sarda; assembly: GCF_029499605.1. Lineage (NCBI taxonomy): Eukaryota > Metazoa > Chordata > Amphibia > Anura > Hylidae > Hyla > Hyla sarda. Next base: position 337,047,446 of record NC_079189.1, on the reverse strand, counting down.
AACTGCAAATCCCAGCATTGCATTCCTTCAAGGAAAGCAATGCTGGGAGGTGCATTTACCAACTACAATTCCCAGCATGCCCTGATACAATCTATGATGACCAAAACTACAACTCCACACATCTATATAGGAGTACAATTTAGATTATGGTGTAACATGCTGGGAGTCCTAGTTTTGGGTCAGCTGCAGACCCAAAACTACAACGTACATGCTGCTCCACGCTTGCTGGGTGCCGCATCACTTTTTCAACCAATCTGGTGAAAAAAAAATTCTATTTGGAATATTCCCCCCTCTGTGCCCCCATCTTATAGTGAAAGCGTTCTTCTGTTTGCCAAATAAAGAAAAACATGAGTTTTACCATTCAACTTACTATTTTTTTTCAAATCCACATCAAATGCCTCCCTATAAACACCAGCAAACATACAATCAAGTGGGAGATCTAGTCAGGGCTGGTGCATGGATTTTTGACACTCTAGGCAAAAGCTAATTTTGACAACCCTTTGGCTCCGCCCATTGAACCCCTTGGCAAATATAAGATCAGGGGTAGAATTAGTCCCGTAAGCCTCATGGTAAATTCTAGACTTGTCCTCCTCCCTACAATTATAACTATACTGCACCTAATGTGGGGGAACTATACTGCACCTAATGTGGGGCAACTGTACCGCACCTAATGTGGGGGAACTGTACTGCACCTAATGTGGAGGAACTATACTGTACCTAATGTGGGGGAACTATACTGCCAACCTAATGTGGAGGAACTATACTGCCAACCTAATGTGGAGGAACTATACTGCCAACCTAATGTGGAGGAACTATACTGCCAACCTAATGTGGGGGAACTATACTGTACCTAATGTGGGGGAACTATACTGCACCTAATGGGGGGAACTATATTGCACCTAATGTGGGGGAACTGTACTGCACCTAATGTGGGGGAACTGTACTGCACCTAATGTGGGGGAACTATACTGCACCTAATGTGGGGGAACTATACTGCACCTAATGTGGGGGAACTATACTGCACCTAATGTGGGGGAACTATACTGCACCTAATGTGGAGGAACTGTACTACTAACCTAATGTGGGGGAACTATACTGCACCTAATGTGGGGGAACTATACTGCACCTAATGTGGGGGAACTATACTGCACCTAATGTGGGGGAACTATACTGCACCTAATGTGGAGGAACTGTACTACTAACCTAATGTGGGGGAACTATACTGCACCTAATGTGGGGGAACTATACTGCCAACCTAATGTGGGGGAAATATATTTCCATCCTAATGTGGGAGATTTATGCTGCCAACCTAATGTGAATACAAAAATATAAAATTGTACTATTCTGATCCCTATAGCACTTTATTTTTCTGTATATGGGGATGTATGAGGGTCATTTTTAGCGCTGTGATTTGTAGTTTTTATTGGTACCATTTTTTTTTTTTTTTTGCTTTTTAGATATTTGTTATGGTATTTGAAGTGACCAAAAATGTGCTAATCTGATTAGTGCACTATTACGACATCTGGGACCCCACTTCTGATTTTGCTCAGGGCCATGCTAAGCCTAAAACTGGCCCTGGATCCAATCCTCCTACACTATGCAAGCAGGAGTGTGTGTGTGTGTGTGTATATGTATGTATACACACACACACACACACGCGTGCGCAGAGTGAGTTTGTGCTTTAGGGTGCACACCCTAATGCAATAGGCTGCGCACGCCTATGGTATTAGATGAGTAGGACTTATTGCAGCCCAAACACTTACAACTTCTCCAGCCTATATATAGTATTGCTTCCCTCATATTGTGGAAAAATAGTAGTATGTAACACGGTCTGGGAAAGTATGCCCTACCCTACTAATGTACAAGCACCAATAATAATGGCATACAGTGACCACACAGCAACGTGACACCAGTTCTTCATTGTTTTCAGACATTTTGCCCAATCTTTTATCTATTCATCTGCCTGAACTCTCTGCTGTGTGAGCCAATCTCACCACTGTGCTGTTGCTCATGGTGAAGTATGTGGGCATTTATAGGTGGGGGAGGGGGGGATTGATTTAAAATTGTATCTGCTAAATATAACCTATCATTTATGTCATGCACCATGAAGTGTTAAAATAAAAAATGTATCTGCTATATATCTGCTATCATTTAGGTCATGCACCATGTAGTGTTAAAATACAAAAATGTATCTGCTATATATCTGCCATTATTTATGTCATGCACCATGTAGTGTTAAAATACAAAAAATGTATCTGCTATATATCTGCCATTATTTATGTCATGCACCATGTAGTGTTAAAATACAAAAAATGTATCTGCTATATATCTGCCATTATTTATGTCATGCACCATGTAGTGTTAAAAACACATTTTCACCAACTTCACCCACAACTGCTGCCCTGTGGAAGTGATGGCATCTGGGAAGACTCCAGGACCTGCATGAAAGATCAAGCCTAGAGTGTGCATATATAGGCCCTCATTTACTTAGAAAAATCGGGTTGTAAGTCTATGTTGCTTTCTTACCCGATTGCTTTTTTCCCCTGATATTCATTATTATGTCGCATCCTGTTTGTTGCACGTGGGTTTTGTAGGTTTTAGTTTCAAACTCCTCTGAGTTGTCGGGAAAAAATCCACAACAATTCAACATATTCAGGTTGGAAACCTTTATAAATACGTGGGAAAGCTCAGAAATGTCGGGTTACGCCGCTTTTTCGGGTTTGGGAGAATCCACATCGGGTCCGTCGGGAAAAAAATGTTGCATCGTGTCGCAGACTGGCGCACGATGTCTGCGACATGTCGCAGACAAAGATGCGCCCCAAAAACCCGACAAAACAAGTCGGGTTTAGAATAGTAAATGAGGGCCATAGTGTCAGTGGGGGAAGATCTTTACCCCTGTTTTGTGTGTATTTTCTTGCGCAAAATATTGCGCAAGCCCTTTTTTTGCTCATTTTTTTGCACAGGTTTTGGTAGAGCATCTCCTCCAGATGTGGCCAAATCGGGGTACCATGAAGTGACATCTATAATACACATGGATTTATTAACTGCGTACTTTTCCTTTACACCAAAAATGTTGCCGCAAGAACTGATTTTTTTGCGCAAATATAAGCCATCTTGGACTTAACGTAGCAAGATGCTCTAAATCATCGATTCTATTTTCCAAAGAGTGGATTGAGGAGATGCCTATATTTACCCGCAATTTATGAAGCTCATTGCGCTTGATTGATAAATTTTGTGCTTCTGCGCATAATTTAGAATTAGGGAAAAGGGGTAAACTGCTTCTACCATACACAAATAATGATACATGTCCCCCAGTGTGCATATGCTATGTGCATATAATCTATGCATATAGAAAAAACATGTACACAGCATATTAATGCTATTTTCAGGTATTTTTCCTCCAATTTGGTATTCATGCACCCTCTATCTCACAGACTGCAATATAGTTATCTCTGACACCCCCCCCCCCCCATAACAATAATAACTTTAAAAAACCTGCTTTAATATCATATATGCCTATTATATGAAAATGTTGATGACTTTAAAGAAAGCACTCCACAAAACCTCTTAAACTATCCTTTGGTATCTGGCACCGAGACATTAACTGTCAGTTGCAGAGTGGGTTTTCCATGGATTAGGCTTGTTATTCTAGCACATCCTGCAGATGCTCATTTGGATTGCCATCTAGGGAATTTGGAAGCAAAACAAACACCCTGATCTCATATTCAAATTCTTTAAAGGGGTTGTGCGCTGCCCTGCAGTTCGGAGCTCTGCTCTGTCCCGCCCCCTTCCCATACACTTTGGTAGAGGGGACGGGCGTGACATCACGAGGGGGCGGCGAGACGTCACAAAGGGGCCGGGCGTGACGTCACGCCCGGCGGCTGCGAACACAGAAGCCCGCACACAGCGTTCGGAGTAATGAACTTCCATGCGCTATGAGCAGAGCTCCGAACTGCAGGGCAGCGCACAACCCCTTTAAAGGGGTTATACAGGATTACAAAAATCCAGGCCAAGCCCTTTTCTGCTCTGATAGAAATGTCGGATTGCTGCAAAACTCATGCAGTTACAGCTCAGGTAGATATGTAATCGATTACAGGTAAGGTCTGATTACAATTTGGGTCTTGCCACAATAAAACATAAAAGTGATTCCCCTGCTGCCCTATAAAAAAGGCAAGAGATCACTGACTGCTAGACATGTCTCTAAAAAGCAGTCAACGACATTCTGCAAAGTTAAACTTTGAGAGAGGACGCATCAATGGAATGAGAGAAGCAGAATGGGCAGTTTGACAAACTGCCCCCCATTTAGACCATTTGGACCAAAGGTTGTTAGGAGGTGTTGAGATCAGTGGTTACATGAGGGCTCCTCCAAACAGCTTAAACAGACAACCAGTACAAAGGATTGTTTGATCCAATGACAAGCAACACCAGCTCCATGTTTCCTTGTCATCTATCCAGACACAGGATATCACCTTCATTACTCACCTCTGTCTGTACCCAGAATATTTCAAGGAAATTTGGTGTCATGGCACCCATTTCATGTCCTGCCACTGACAGCCAGCCATTGAAGCCTTTGTTTGCAGTGGCGTAATGCATGAGAATGGAACTACATTAACTTTAACAACAAATCCAGGTTCTGTTTCTAATCTGACAATGTTCAGGTTTAAGTATGGAGGCTTTGTGGTAAGCGCTTTAATTCTTTTTTTGTAGTTTCTATGGCGCCATTGCACATGACAGTCAGTCCCGCTGAGTAGTGATGCCAGGGACACCATATGTTCAGTGATACGTTCAGCAAATTCTGTGACACATATGTTGCCTCTCATGGCAAGACTTCCTCAGCTGGATAATGCAAGGGTTTCCCATGTATATCTCTGCCAGATTTCAACACTTCCTTGGCTTACCTGATAACCAAGTAACCTGCCTGATATTGTCAAACAAGCATTTTTGGGACCATCTGGGACGCCAGTTTCTGTTACCTACCAGATCTACAAGTCCAGCTGCAAATGGGTAAATGTGCAGCAGGATGCCATATGGAACTTGTATGCCTCCATACCCAACCATATCTCATCTTGTAACCAGGCTAGAGGCTACCCAACAGGGTACTAGATCTTTCTTTTAATTGTACAGTTTTCTCCATTAGTGTATACTTACCTGCTAAGATTGTAATCACTTACATTTACCATCAGCAGATTCACACATTTGATTCCAACAACTCCTACTTGGATCCTTATTTTGAGTGTACTAAAAGAGTACTACTGCTTTTATTAGTCAAAAGAATGTGACCAGCAGATGTCAGTCACTTGTGACTAGGGATGTCCCGATACCATTTTTTTAAGACCGAGTACGAGTACCGATACTTTAATTCTAGTACTTGCCGATACCAATTACGAGTACTTTTATTTTAAAGGGCATTTGACACCAGGGTGACACGGTTTCTGGCGCTGCTTACTGTATGATATGTGGGTCCTTTTTGTGTACAATGGAAGCGGCTGTAGTATTCCCCCTGTTTAGACAGCAGCCCTCCCCCTGTAGACAGCAGGGCCCCCCTCCCTCCCCCTGTAGACAGAAGGGCCCCCCTTTAGACAGCAGCAGCAACATGGCCCCCCCGTTTAGACAGCAGCCCCCCTCCCTCCCCCTGTAGACAGCAGGGCCCCCCTTTAGACAGCAGCAGCAGGGCCCTCTGTAGACATTAGTAGCAGCCCCCCTCCTTGCAGACAGTTCACCTGCGGCTGTCCTCTGTTGGGTGCTGCCACTCCACTGCCCCGTTCTACCGTCCACATCATGTCGTCCTATGGAGGAGCATGTGACATATACGTCACTCTGCTTCCTCCGTAGCGTTACGCTGGGCACGAGGGAGGAGGTGGAGTGACGTGTGTGTCACATGCTCCTCCATGGAACACTATGATGCTGATGGGAGAACGGGGTAGCGGAGCTGCAGAAGGTATCGGACATGGTATCGGGGACATTAAACGAGTCCCCGATACCAGGCAAATTGGCTAGTATCAGCCCCGATACCGATACCAGTATCGGGACATCCCTACTTGTGACCCTGCCCCACAGTTCTCTACATTTCTGAAACAGGAAAATGACTAAATACCATTTTGGTTTAATGGAAGCAACATTTTTAATAGTGCAGTACCTTGCTTTCTCATCTTTAAAATTACTGACAATAAATGTATAACCCCTGCAGTTATTAAATGGATTTTGCTAGTTCCCCTGTAATAAAAAAGATCACACAGGGAAAATATATAATGTATTATTCTGACAGGCACAGGATTAACCATTCTAGTGATTATGTCTATGTTTTAATTCTTTTCTAGCGTTTAATCAGGACAAAGGTCAAAGCAATATCCAGAAGCCCAGTTGCTATGCATTTAATGGACACTAGTAAAAATACACCTGCCATGTCCCTTTCTCTATAGTCCAGACAATTAAGGATTTATTGGTGTGACTTATGGCTGAAAGGTCAGTGTATTGTCCTGTGATTACAGGGCACATGAGTTCACATTTCAATAAAAATAGAGACCACATTGCAATTGCTGCTATTCTGCCTGATTGAATAGAATATACATACATATATATATATATATATATATATATATATTACATTTTCCCGTTTAAAAAAAGATAAATATATAGGATATTCAAAATATTGACAGAATAATCCTTCATAATTTTCTTTGATCTGGATCGCATTTGTAAAAATTTTTGGATCTCACCCATTATAATGCTGAAATTATACTGATCCCTTATCAGAGTTTTTTTTTTTTTTTTTTTTTTTTTTAATTACTACAAAAATCTCTTTAAGTGCACATCTCTGGAACTACACTCTTGTAATAAAAAGATACAACACTCCCAGTCAAATAGGGTGTGCTCATGTAGGATTCCAATCCTTCATACAATTTATAAAGTTCCTTGGCACTCCAACACTGGTATACATTTAATTTATTAGCAATCCATTAAATACAGAGAATTCATACTGTTTCAGTCAAAATGACCTTCATCGGACGGTTTGGGAGCTAAACATCAAAAGAGGAACTGTAATGTTGTCATGTGCAAAATACATGGTGTATCAACAGAGACAAGCGCAATATCTTATAAATCATGCATATTATCTAAAGCAGAATGCCATGAAGATATTAAAGCCTACCTCTCATATCACAGAAAAAAAAAGTATGCTGATATGTTACTAGATCATGAAGATTTACATTTCTTTTTTACATGTCTAGCTATGTATTTGGCTTACATATCCCTCTGTTCTGCTGCTCACTCATTCTGTCATCCACTGCTCAGGAAGGAGCATGTTCCAGGCAAGCACTGAACCCACCCTAACTCACCATGTATACACTGTCTCCCTAAATCTGCAGGCTGCTTTGTAACCCCTTCCTCTCTATTTTCAGACAGAAGTCTGATAGACAGGAGTGGAGTGAGCAGATAAGTGAGAGTCCCGCCCTGACTTCATGGACTTTGTCCCAGCCTGTGCTTCAGTTGGGACAAAGATGATGCTGCAGCTGGACAGGATTATGTTCTGAATAGTATGGGGAGCCCTGCTGGTCTTTATTAGAAGCCATGATTTCTCTAAAAAGGAAATTTATAGTTTTTTGAAAATTTTTTATAATAGAAATGTTAATGTTTTGCCAAGATGTACAACATAAAAATGTTTTGATTCTGACAGTGCCCATTTAAGGATAAAAAGATACTACAAAAATCATAAAATACATAACCTGAATGACCAAAGATAAAACTTCAAAGGTACATCAATGGCTGTGTTAAAATGGGGTTTAGCATCTGGTGGATTGGTCTAGGTGTCATGTAACCGAACTCACTAGATACTGTATCTGTGTCATAGTAAAGGAAATAATATATGTTCAGTAGAGGAGAATGTATGTATTTTATGATCTATGTAGTATCATTTAGTCCTTTGATATCTTTACGCCTATTCACTGAAGGACAATATTTAGCAGATGTGAAACTTTGTATGCTGATTACATAGTGATTTTCTTCATGCAATGTAGTTTTTGTTATTCCTTGACAATTGATCTCACTTTGCTATAAATATATACCTGCTCTTTGTTTCAATAAGCCCACATTTGATGGATAATCAAAATGTGTTGTTTATGAACTTTTAATGACTTATGAAGGTCTTCTTCACCAGAACATTATGGATATTTTGTATTCTTTTGCTAATAAACTCAACACATATCTGTTTTTCCAGTTTGGCTGTGAGATTGAGAGTGGTGTGTGATTTCTGCCTGAAATGTCCATAAAAATGCATCCTTGCATCATACCCGATTATGTAACTCACACGGCTATCAGAAGACTGCAGATTTTAGTTCCATTGATGGATGAAGAGGAGTCATAAATTACAGTTTATTGCAGGTTAGAGCGCACAAGATCATCATCTCTAACTATGTTGCTTGTATATTGAAGAAACTATGACCTCTTACTAGTTGTTACTTGTGACATTCCCCTGCCCTGAGTTAGGCATATCTCTACATAAAGATATGACATGACAAAGTATTTGTAAAGGACATTACCTATGAAAATAAAACAGGTAAAGCAGAGCTAATAAATATATAGACAAAGGACATTCCAAACACAGGTACAGGGTTCATTGCTATGTAGTAGTGCCTTATCATTCATCAATATGACATATAAAAAAAAAAAAACTTCAAAAAAAAAAAAAAAAAAAACTACACACACACACACACACACACACACACACACACACACACACACACACGTACATATACATTTATTCACACTATACTTCAGGAATATGGCTCAAAATCAAATCTTAACATAAAATATTGTTTTACTTTACTTGTTAAAGAGGACCTGTGGCCAACCCTCTTAAAATTGAGCTGTTACAGCCATTAAATAGCCCAGGGTGCCCTCATCACACAACTTTTTACAGTTTCTTGATACGCTCTCCTGTTCATTGTTTGACATTCAGGGAATCAGTCAGATGGGTGTGAACTTAATTTTAATAATAGGAGTGACTATCCGGTGACGGGTAAGATTTTACAGTCACAGGGTGTGAATGTTTTACATTGAGAGGCATGTATGTCTGTCTAATATACACTCCCTGACTGTACAATCCTGCCCATCACCGGTCACTCCTATTATTAAAATTAAGTTCACGCCCATCTAACTGATCCCTGAATTGCCAGACAAATTATCAACCCCCATATCTCAGAAACACAAAGGCGTATCAAGAAACTAAACAGGTTTATGACCAGGGCACCCTAAACTATTTAATTTCCATTATATATAAATAATGTTTATCTGTATAAATTAAAAGTTCTCCAACTCTCTAATATACTTTGTTTCACTTCAGTAGTATCCACTCCTCAGCAGGGCTGGGTCTATAAGGGTCTGCATCCTTAAAATGTAAACCAGATTGTTCTTTTTAACTGGCAGTAAACAATCATTCCCTAATTTATTAAGAGGTGCATGCCTTTTAGGCCAAGTTCACATTATGATTATGCCCTCTGTTGCAGCACCCTGCCAAATAGAATCCCAACATATACTTGCACTGAAAGGTGCAGGTCCAATTGACTCATGAACCAAACATAGTAAGCATATTCAGTTAATATCCTGAACATATTCATGCTTTGACTTGGACTCGAAAGCATGGTGTGCTGCACTTTTAAACCCAAATACAAACATGTATATGTTCAGGACAGACCATCAGTACCTGAATATGTCTGGGCCATTGAAGTCACTGGAGCCTGTGCCCATGCAAGAACGTTGGCACCCTATTTTGACAAATTGCAAATGTACATGTGAATCCAGCCTTAATACATTTTGCATATCCTTGTCTGTCAAGTATTTCTTCTATAAGTCACAGCAATAGTCTGGAGTGAGTTGTAGTTAATGTGTTGGGCTGTTAAGAGTCTGATAAACCCTTGCCAATATAGAGAAAGATAAGGCTTGCACAAAAAGTAGCAACTTTTATCACAAGTGGCATACATGGTTAAATTAATTTCCCCATAATGTCTTGAAAATGAGGAATTGAAACAAAAAAACAAAGACTTAAAGGGGTACTCCGGTGAAAACCTTTTTTCTTTTAAATCAACTGGTGGCAGAAAGTTAAAACATATTTGTAAATTACTTCTATTAAAAAAATCTTAATCCTTCCAGTACTTATTAGCTGCTGAATGCTACAGAGGAAATTCCTTTCTTTTTGGAACACTGATGACATCACGAGCACAGTGCTCTCTGCTGACATCTCTGTCCATTTTAGCAACCATGCATAGCAGATGCATAGCAGATGCATGCTAAGGGCAGCATGGTGGCTCAGTGGTTAGCGTTGCTGCCTTGCAGTGCTGGGGACTTGGGTTCAAATCCCACTAAGGACAACAATAAATAAAGCGTTATTATTATTATAATAACGTCAGCAGAGAGAACTGTGCTCGTGATGTCATCAGAGAGCATTCCAAAAAGAAAAGAATTTCCTCTGTAGTATTCAGCAGCTAATAAGTACAAGAAGGATTAAGATTTTTTAAAAGAAGTAATTTACAAATATGTTTAACTTTCTGCCACCAGTTGATTTAAAAGAAAAAAAGGTTTTCACCGGAGTACCCCTTTAAAGGAATTTTAACAATTTTTCCTTGCTTCATTTAAAATAAAAGGAGTTATCCACAGCATCATTTAAAAAACAAACAAACACTAATATAGTGCTTGGGCAGAAAAAAAAAATAATATATATATATATATTTTATAATATATATATATATATATATATATATATATATATATATATATATATATATATATATATATATTTACCCCACAGCCCTGATTCGCCTCCATATGGTCCCCCAGTCTTCTTTCTTGTTCCTGTCCCAAGGCAAGCACTCAATGCAGGACCTGCCAACTCAGCCAATCACTGGCGAGACCAGTGATTGGCTAAGCTGGCAAGTCCTTAGACCGGGGAACCAAACAGAGGGAACATAAGCTGCGGGGGACTGAGGCTAGATAACTATTTTTTTTTTGTCTATTTTCCTATTTTCCCCCTGTCCCAGCACCATATTAGTTTCTACAATACAATGGATAACCCCTTTAAGCAACTCTGCAAATAGTCTTAATAACTCACAACAAAGTTATGTTCACAGCTCCTATGCAGACTTGTGTGACTCTGTGGCTACAGACAAACAACAAAAGTGGTACTCCTCCCCCGACTTTACTTTTTGTAGGCTAATAGGAATATGGGATACAAGTAGTAGAGTGACACATGACTGCAGAACAAGAACATACATTTTTTGTAGATGGAAACACACATCAGCGCAGGCGTTGTATTCACAAAACAGTAAGGTATTTTTGCTTGCTTAATGTTATACTTTACCTACATAATAGCAATTAAAAGTAGTTGCAAAAGTGTGTATTTTCTCTCCATTAAGTCTGGTCTAATGACATTTTTCGTTATCTTGCAGTTTTGTATTGGAAGCACGTACTAAATTATCATACTTTCCAGATGCCAGAATAAAGGAATTCTACTGTGCATAAATATTATGTATACATTCTCTAGATGTACTAACTTCTTGTTCGTCTAATTGAGTCTGAAGAGGCGAGATTCTGCTTCTTCTAATACTTTCAATAGACTTCCCCTTGTTCGAATTCACATTCCTTAGCCCCCGTAAACATATAGGGCTGCATCATACTGTATAATTCCTTTATTCTAACCTTCCGAAATTCTGGCAATTCCGATTGAGTAGCATAAAGCTGTCTGATCCTCCAGATCAAAGTAGACTGAACAGTTAAATAATCAGAAGCCTCTTTGATTGAAAAAACATTGTGTCCTAAAATGATTTCTAATGTTTATTTGTTTGAACTGGAAAATATATATTCTAACAATAATAAATATTGACTGCTGTACCCATCTGATAATTCAGAGTGTTTTATAATCCAGTAGTGACCAATTACATGATGGATATTTTATAAGGAAAGCTGTCACTAGTGTCATGCCCTCCAAACCAGAGATGGGCAGCCTTATCACCAGGTTGTACAATTCACTATGAACAGCCCCATATACAGCATTGTAATAAGGGAGCCTGGACTGGACAGCAAGAAACTAGGGACAGGTTTACTTTAATATATTAAAGATAGTATCATTTCTACATTGCTATGTGAGAGTTGTTAGGAGTTTCAACTATTTAGCAAAACAGTAACTAATATTATCAAGTCAGATGCCAGTGCAGAGTACAAACCAGGTTCTGTAATATACTAAAAATAAGGTTCCAGTGTATCTGATATTATACATTTTCACATTTTGCTTAAAATAACTGAATGACTTCATCCCACTCATCTATAGGCCACACTCCATTGGGATGAACATTGGAGGGGGAGTTTTTCCAGTCCCAAACTTTGAGAGGTACATCCCAGTTCTTCCCATAATTTGCTTCGATATAATCTACAGTTTCGCAAGGTACTTGAACCTTAAGCTCCAAAAACTCTGTCCAGCAAAGTGTAAATTTTGGAAACAAGTATCTGGGGGGGGAAAAAGAATAAAATATTACTTTTCTATTCTGTCACAATGTCAATAGGTCAGTCATCTCAGAAAACCTCCTTTTGAGCTTCAATGTTTATATCCACAGACAAATCAAGCAGTATTTAAAGGGGTATTCTATTGGAAACCTCTTATCCCTAAGATTTTAGATTGCGGGGATCCCACCGCTGGGAACCCCCGCGATCTTCTGGCCTGCAGCATCCGGAACACAGAAGCTTGCAGCTTCTGCGTTCGTGACGTCACACCACACCCCCTCCATTCATGTCTATTGGAGGGGGCGTGACGGCTAGTACAAAGCAGTCACGCCTCCTCCCGTAGATATGAATGGAGGGGGCGTGGTGGCGTGCATCGCCAGTCATCGGGCAGCGAGCAGAGTTTGCTTTGTGCACCAAATTACTGGGGGCCGCAGCGGAGATTGCGGGGGTCCTTAGCGGCGGGACCCCCGCGTTCTAACATCTTATCCACTATGAACACCGATAAACAAACACTACCTTACTAGCTAAAGTAAGTAAGCAGTGCAACATGGGTCCAATGTACAAATGCCAATACAGGCATATAGTTCACATCAGATCCCCCAGTGACTGCCTTATGGCTTTCACTTTTTTTTAGTTGCTTTTATACTTGGGTTTTTAATTTAAATGTTCTCTTTTTCTTTATTTGTTGTAGTGTTGTTGCTGCGACTTTGAGCCTAGATTCGTTTGGTCATCGTTCTACACACCATCAAGTCTCCCTCATTAGTTATACCTCCAGTGCTGCCATCCCATTTTTAAGTGATGTCTGTTTTATTGATCCTGTTTGTTATGTGCAGTGGTGCCAGACCTTTTATTATTTTTCATATTTGTTCCCATCAAGTCATTTTTTGCCCATTATTATATATTATTGATATTTATTAATGAATAAAATTCCTTTTAGTTACTATATTTGCACATGTCACTTTAGATTTTTTATTACACACTGTTTACCTTTGAAATACAGTGACCCCCCCCGACCTACGATGGCCCCGACATACGATAATTTCAACATGCGATGGCCTCTCGGAGGCAGCATCAACATACGATGCTTTTGTATGTCGGGGCCATCGCATAAACGGTGCCCCGTATGGTCCGCTGACGATCACTCACCTGTCCTCGGGGCTCCGGCGCATCCTCTTCGGGATCCCCTGCATCGTCGGCGCTCTCCGTCGTCATCACGTCGCTGCGCACACCATCCCGTCATCCAATAGGAGCGGCGTGCGTAGCGACGTGATGGCGGTGACGGAGAGCGCGGATGCCGGGGAAGCAGAGGCCTTGCCGGAGCGTCGGGGACACCTCGGGGACGCGGCAACAGCGATGGACGGCGACATCCCGGGCAGCGGTGACGAGTGGTGACGGTCCGGAGCGGCGGGGACAGGTGAGTACAACTTCCTCTAACAGTGGTCTACAACCTGCGGACCTGCAGATGTTGCAAAACTACAACACCCAGCATGCCCGGACAGCCAACGGCTGTCCAGGCATACTGGGTGTTGTAGTTTTGCAACATCTGGAGGTCCGCAGGTTGTAGACCACTGTCCTATACTTTACATTGCACGGATCCCTCAACATACGATGGTTTCAACAAACGATGGTCCGTTTGGAACGGATTACCATCGTATGTTGAGGGACCACTGTATGTCTATTAGCACTTTGCTTTGTAGCTATACGTGCACCTTTCAGATGTATTTGGCTGTTATTTATGCACCTACTCTATAGTCTGGTGCTCATCCTTTTACTGTTAATGTTTAGCAGTATTCACTGTATATTAGGACGTTATCATTTACACGCTTCAACCTATTATCACCACTGCACAATTTTACAATTTCCCTACCCCTACTATATTACACGTGTGTCCGTTTTTTTTTATTATCAGTATCATTTATTATTTTGAATATTTATTTACTAGTATTATATTTATTCCTTTATTCTATTATTATTTTTATATATTTCTAACATATTTTAATTGAGATATTTACTCTATCTAATATTTTGTTTGATTTACCTATTTATTCATTCATTCATTTCTATTGTTGTACAGCGATCCCTCAACTTACAATGGCCTCAGGTTACAATATTTTCAGTCTTTTCTGGACCATTGTAACTTGAAACCCAAATTCAACATACAATGCTACAGACAGTCCAGATCTGTGAAACATGTCAATGGCTGGAAGAACTGACCAATCAGAATGGGTATTTTACTGGTAAAACTCCTGTATTACTGAAGTGCATGCACTGACTGGCTTTCTGCTATAGTACAGGGAGGTACTACATGTTCTGTACTACTCTTCTGTGCATCAGTTAGCTGCTCCTTTGGACACCAGGTGAGGGCGGCTCCATTTTACTTTTTAGGACATTGTGTGTACTGTACAGGGCCCTGAAGAAGCTCCTGTCCTCTACATAGACAGCAATTTACAGCTTCCAGCAGCTCTTTCTTACTTATATATGTAAGGACTTGCTCTTAGTTACTTATTTTTCTTTAATCCTCACTTTTTCCTATTTGTGGATGACATTTTGGTGGCTTCAGAGACAATTACCAGGTTTCCATAGAGTTATGGTCTCAACATACAATGGTTTCAACATACAATGGTCGTCCTGGAACCAATTAATATTGTAACTCGAGGGACCACTGTATTGATCATATTTATGCATATGTATGATAATAATAAATTTGTCCCCTCCAGAGTCACGGTTCAGTTGCGCCTTGTCTTTTTCACTGGCTTCACTGCATGCACGCACCCATCATGTGACAAGCGGTTTTCCTATTTCACGTAGTGTGCACGATTAACAATTCCGGTGTGCCAGAGCATTGTGTCACGTGACCACTCTTCGGTCATGTGATGCACCGCCCTTCCGTATTTGCATGTCGCACATGGCCATCAATTCTGGTGCATGTGCAGTCATGTGACATGTGACACGCTGCACCTCCATGGTTGCTGCATGGAGTCCCTGGCACCTGCGCTTTGTGCTCCCAAGGACACATGGGGTGATCACATGGCCAGGAGATGGTCATGTGACCACTAGCACAGGCGGAAGTACGTACTTGGCGTTCTGGAACGCCTGCAATGACATGGTATGGCGTCTTTGCACTTATGATATTGATTTTAGTTATGTCTTGCATTGCCTGACAGTAATTCTGAGTGGATTTGGCATTGGTTTGATTGATGGACATTTTTGTCCATCAGGGAGGCCCATTTCTGATTGGCTAATGATAGCTATATATAGTCAGGATGAGAGAATGTCAGTCACGTCCCCTGAGGAAACATTGTCTTAAGCAAAACGATTGTTGGGGTTTGGGAGGTAAGGTCTGGCACCCTGTATTATCTCGCTGTTCTGCCTGTATTGGCATTTGTACATAGATCCATGTTGCACTTTACTGTATGCCTTTATGGTAACATTCTTTTTCTTTAAATCCATTTGTTAATTTTTATTCCTAGTGTATTCCGGTGCCTTCTTTGATTCTATCAAGTTCATCTCATGTTTTTTATGTACATTGTATATTTCAATAAAGACTGATTGTTTATATTATCTCAGTTTGGTGTGTGTGTGTGTGTGTGTGTGTGTGTGTGCACTATTAGTTTTCTCTTTGATGTTGTATCTTATCCCCTTTCCTCTGGATAAGGGATAATATGTTTCCAGTGGAGTGCCCCTTCAAATGTTTCCTTTTGTACACCAGAATAGGCTGTCTGCCGCTACAATCTCTTTAAACTTGCAACTTAGGCTATGTATTTTTGACTGCAATCCACACAATAAAATTTGGGCCACAGGTACATAGTCTAATCTTAATGTGGAATAACAAAAAATATGGACACCTAAAAGTATTCAGAATTACGTCAGGTCAGAATGAAGCTGATTTTGCTGATATACTAAAAAGGTACTATATTCAGAAAAGTTATTCCGCTTAGAAATTATGCTTGGAAATTCTGATGCAGTAGAATCCTATTGCTGCCAATGGGATTCCACTTCATAGTGCACACTACGGAATTTCCGCTGCTGGAATTCTGCCATCGAAAGAATGATCTCTGTAATTCTTTTGGCAGTAATCATACAGAAAAACATTGCCGTCTACGGAAACAGCAATGTCCAGGTAATTCTAGGGCATCCTCGGATTCGCCAGCTGGAATATTTTGGGCTGGAGAAACCTTAATGTGAACCAAGCCTTAATGTCACATAACATAGGTTAGGTTTGATTAACACTGCGCCTTACAGTTTTTATCCAAGGTATACATCAAGGGACTTCCCATTCTCTATGACAGATATCTCTATGATAGATACCAGTGGAAAATCTGCCATACATTAAGTCCAATGTTAAAAAAAAGAAGAAAAAAAAAAAAAACAGTGTGTGGAATACTTTTTTTTTTTTTTTTTTTTTTTTTTTTTTACTGTAGTCAGCTCAGTGAAATAGCACAGAACTATTCAATCCAGCAAATATATACCACCTTAATGGGGGCCAAAATCACACTCTCCTGGCCTCCGTCAAGTAATGGGGCTCCATACATACATTTACCATATACGCTAGGACCTTTAATGGCTCATACAAGAAATGTGCACAGCAAACACAGTGTGAAATGAGTCTAAGATAACAGCAATGTTACAGCGATAAAAAAAGGAAATGCTCATACTTAAATTTCTTGCCACTTTTGGCTTGTGTGCCCCCATTCCACATATAATCCTCTTCTTCATAGAAGAAAAAAATGTCAAGTTTTACATCATCACTTCCTAAAAAAGAGAGTTCCAAGCTATCTTCTACCTGAAAAGGAAATGTCAGACAAGACAGAAAATATTAATTATTCATGAAAAGTCCAAGATACGTTTTACAATACCTAACATTAATGATATTATGTATTTAAAATTTCCGCTATTTTATTATATTCTCCAGGGGGGAGGATATTATAGCTTCCATGCCAGTTTCCAGGTGTAACAAAAGTTGTAGATTTTTCCACAAGCCGCTTTTTCACTCCAAAAGTTTGTACAAAAGTCTGCAATGTTTCACACCAGTTTTCTAGTATAAGCATTCATAAATTCCCAGCTCTGTCCTGTCTTAAAAATGTTTACATTGACGTTGAGATTAAAGAGGATAAAAATTGATTTGTTACTACCTTGTTTTCAAAGCAAGCTGTTTAAAGTGGAAAAACCAGAAGAATATGGAAAAAAAGAAATCAGAGAATTACCAGGGAAATTTATAGAAGAGAAGGAAAGGAAAGGAAGGCATATATCTAGAAATAAGTGGAAGAAAAATAGACAGATACAAAACAGGAAAAAAGGGCATTTAATGTAAATGTCCAAATACAATGCATTCATTAAAGGGACAGTTCTTAAACATCGGGAGTGATCCTAAGTATGAAGACTTTTTTCATGAGTACCTGAAAGTTAAATTAACTTCTGACAAGTCATTGAGACATGTTAGAAGTTGTCCAGCTGAGTAGACCCCCACCGATGGCAAGAACAAAGGGACACAAGTGCTCGCTTGCATGAGAGCTGAGTCCCTTTGTTTCTACCCCAGAAGGCCAAGGACTGTGTTAGTACTCTCGACTTACCTCAGGGGCATCACTTGTGTTCTTTTGTTCTGGAGATCGGTATTGGTCTTAGCAACTGGACCCTGGATAGTCACACCTGCACACATAAGTAAGGAGGCATGGTTCCCAAGGTTTTGTGTACATGGAGTAAGTGGTGGGACACTGTGGGCCAATTTCTTATGAAGCTTTATAGTGGATATGCTTGAATAAGTTGAAAATGTTGTGTTTCAAATGCACTTTTGAACTCGATCTGAAGCAGTCCTTATTTTTTCCACAATGTGCATAGCCAAGGCCTCTGGCTCCAATATATTGTTTATTTCCAGAGCCCCTGGTGTGCTGATCATGGGGAGGGGGGGCTGTGAACCCAGAATGTTCAGCTATTGAACAAACTTTTTTTTTGTATTATATCTGTGATTCACGTATCTGCGACTAAGTTAAAAGGTGACCATCCTCTAAGTGTGGAGAGTCCAACATTTCTGCCAGCAGTTGTATATTGTCTTTTTCTGTAGGTTTCCGTATTGAGGTCTCATCCGGGCTGGACACCATATTTTCTAAATTACTATGCCTAATAGCATCCTTTACTTCTCTACCTTAAGATTGGTGAATTTTACTGTTGTCCTCTCCTTGATTTTCTGGTAAATAGACTTCTCTATGTGAACACTGGGGAGAGTTCTCAAAGGATTACAAAGTCTCCACTGTTTTTTTCATGTCGTATTGATGGGTCAAAACGTTATTTGTTTTTATTTGTTAATTAAAAAAAAAACTCGGAAAATATCATATGTCTTTTTAGCTTTTACATTTGTTCCATTGTTCAACACTCTTTTTCCAATCATTTTTTGGCCACATTTCCTTTTTTTTTCGTCGATTGAAACCAATTTTTTGAGCCCAAAATATGTTCGCATTTGGGCATGGAAACTGTCAAAAAAAAAAAAAAAAAAAAAAAGAGTCCAACATTTAATTTTACAGCTGTAACAATTACTGTTGTAATGTCTTGTGTGAACTCAATAGAAAAAAATACATCCTTTTTTGGCCATTTCGAAGCCATTAAATGACCGCTCTAAGGTTGTTTTAAAGGGGTACTCAGCTGAAATCCAAAGGATTGTTAGATCGTGGGGGATCCCGCCGCTGAACACCCCCCATCTCTGCTGCGGCAACCATCATGCCCCCACCTATAGACATGAATGGAGGGGGTGTGGCGTGATGTCACAAACGTGGAAGCTGCAAGGTTCCGTGTTTCGGATGCCGCCACTGCCAGCCCGGAGATCCCCAGGGGATAAGGGGAATAGGGGATAAGATGTTTAGGGGTGGAGTATTAGATATAATAATCTTATATCAGACCCTTTAAGGTTACTCAGCCCTTAGGCACCTTATCCCCCAGGGTTGTGGAATTCCTATCGCCCGGGACGTGCCGTTCCGGGCGCCGGGTAAGTGAATTTTTCCGGCCAGCAGGGCCGGATTAGACCAGCGCTGCGGCGATCAGCGGTCTGTATGGAGCGGGCTCCCGACTTGTGCCCGCTCCATACTCTGCAGCCCTCAGCTGTGGAAACTTGCGTTCTTCGAATGCAGAGCATGGGGAGGGGAGATGAGAAGCTGTGTACGTCTCCCCTGCTCTGCATTCTGTCTCCCCGTGCAGACCTGCATCCTCTGCCTTCGCTCCCCCAGCTTTAGCTTCGGAGATCTGAGGGGAGGAGCGGTCGCAAATCTGCACGGGGAGACTGCATGCGGAGCTCAGCAGTATGTATGGAGCGGACTCTGGACTCCTGCCCGCTCCATACTCTGCAGCCCCCGGCTGTTTTCGCCGTGGCTGGCTATTAACCCTTTAGATCGCCGCTGTCAAAGCTGACAGTGGCATCTAAAGGGACATGTGAACGCTCCCTGGTGGGCTAGTGGGGTGGATCGCTCCCCCGCAGCGTGATCGTAGGGGGGGTGATCCACTATAGAGGTAGCCTGAGGGCTTACCTCTGCTTCCTGCTGTCCCGTGGCTCTGTCATTGAGAGCCTGGCTGGACTAGGCTCTATCAATGTATCACAGAGCACACAGATCAATTGAGTTCAGTAGAACTCTATTCATCTGTATGAGGAATCTGATGATTCCTCCTAAAAGTCTAATAAAGTGCAAAAAAAAAAAAACTTTTCCTATATAAAAACATGTAAACATAATAAAAATAAACATATTTAGCATCACTGTGTGCTTCATTGTACGAACTATTAAAATATAACATTATGTATCCCGTACGGTAAATGTAAAAAAAAAATACCAAACCACAGAATTGCAATTTTTATAATATCCCAGAAAAAAAAGGTAAAAAGCGATTGAAGAGTCAGATTAATACCAAAATGGTACCAATACAAAAAAACAGATGGTGCAAAAAATTAGCCCTCATACAGCCTGGTATGCGGAAAAAAAAAAAAAAGCTACAAAAGGTTGAAAAATGACAATTAAAAAAATTTGAAAAAGTTCTGAATTTTTTTTTAAATTAGCAAAACATGACGTAAACTATACAAATCTGGTATTGCTGCAATCAGGCGGCCTAAAGTATCAAAACATGTTTGCTCAACCACAAGGTAAATGGTGTAGAAAAGAAAAACCACCAAATCTGCAAAATTATCTTTTACCATTTCAATTTCACTTCCCCAAATATATATATATATATATATATATATATATATATATATATATATATATATATATATATATATATATATATATATATACATACATATACATACATACACACACACACACACAATTTTTTTTCCAGAGAATATGTTATTGAAAAATTAATAGGTATCCTTATAGTAGGTAATTATGGCTATTATAGGGCGAGGAGGAAAAAACAAGAGTGTAAAAGTGAAAAATGGTCCGGACAAGTGGATCGTCAT
The DNA here is from genome assembly GCF_029499605.1 of Hyla sarda. Taxonomy (NCBI): domain Eukaryota; kingdom Metazoa; phylum Chordata; class Amphibia; order Anura; family Hylidae; genus Hyla; species Hyla sarda. The sequence goes on along the minus strand of NC_079189.1, from coordinate 337,026,532 downwards.
GAGGGACAAGTAGATTTTGCTCCATTTTAGTCCCGTGGACAAGTAGTTTTTTATAAAATTTCCACACCCCTGTCCCCTATCCAAAGGATCAGGGATTAGATGTCAGATCTAGTACACAGCCCTCCTGCCCACCTCTCATAGACATAAATGGAGTGGGCGTGGCATGACATCACGAACAATGGGGCTGAGCTGCAGTACTACACACAACCTGTGGACAGAAGTTGTGCTGTTTTTGAAAAAAAAGTAGCTTTACTGGACAACCATTTTAAATAGTGGTATTCACATGATTTTTTTTCAAAACACTACTACATAATGCAATCTATTTTTCATTGCAAGATCCAGCATAATGTATAACACTGCTCATTCAAATTACCTTTAATATCACAGAGATCACAGAGGCCTACACTATACAGAAAATGGCAACACAACTGTTAAATGACACTGCCATCTAGTGGTAACAGTTAGAATGAATCAATAAAACTGCAGTTCTATTTAGTGTTGCTCGCGAATATTCGCAATTCGAATATTATTCGCGAATATCGCATATTCGCGAATTTGCGAATTTCGCGAATATAGCGCTATATATTCGTAATTACGAATATTCGTTTTTTTTTTGTTTTTTTTTTCTTCACAGTACACATCACAGTGATCACCCCTCTCTGCTTCCAGGTTGTGTGGTGTAAAGAAGGCTGTAATACTACTGTGTGAGACTGACGTGCGGAAATTCGCATATGCGAAAACTTAGCATATGCTAATTTTCGCATATGCGAATTTCCACATATGTTAATTTTCGCATACACGAACTTTCTCATGCGCGAAAATAAAACAAAGGTTAACGAATATGCGAATATTCGCGAATATATGACGAATATTCGTCCATATATTCGCGAATATTCGCGAATTCGAATATGGCCTATGCCGCTCAACACTAGTTCTATTACACAAAAGACAAGTGTTTCCCAACCAGTGTGCTTCCAGCTGGGGCAAAACTACAACTCCCAGCATGTTCAGACAGCCTCTGGCTGTACAAGCAAGCTGGGAATTGTCGTTTTGTAACAGCTTGAGGCAGACTTTGTAACTACTTGCTATGTTTCTGTTATCTGCACTTATGGAGATTCAGCTGCATCACTTAGGGATACATATAAGATATTTGAAGAGAACAAGTGTCTTGTTTCCAGTTATACTGTGGAAAGTATTTATCTTAAATGCTGTGGTTTTTGTAAAAAGCCATGGACTACTATTTCCAAAATTGTTATAAATGATTATTGCCAATTACATGCATACTGCAAAAAAAAAAAAAAAAAAAAATATGTGTAAGTGCCATATTTAATTATACCATACTTATAATGGGAAACACAATCTCCCTTTACTTTGGATATCTTGTTAATCATATATAAGTTTATATTTAATATATAACATGCGCCGGGCAGAAGATCGCAGGGGACCCAGCGGTCAGGCCCCAACATCTCCCCCGCCCCCCCCCCCCCCCCCCCCCATCAGACACTTATTTCTATGGGACAGGTTCAGAGCATGTCTGTGTACTTGATCATGGCACTGTTATCTGTATATACCAATATATAGATAATAGTGCAGACAATTCACCTCAGCGGCAGTTTTGTAGGAACATCTAAAGCTGTATAAGGGCTCTTACAGTGCATATGCACAAAGGCACTGTTATTTATATATGAAAATATATCGATAACAGTGGAGACCTTTGTACAAGCACATTTCACTTCAGCAGCATGCCAGTATGAACCTAGGGAGCACGGGAATGGTGGTAACCGCATTTACCAGACAGAACTTCTCACACTGCCAGGGCCAGCCCAGGACATTGTGTTACCTGGGTCCAGGAGTGAAATGCTCCGGATCAGACCGCCATATAGATCTATTAACATCTGCAGGTCAAACATGTTTCCCTCCTCTATACAATCTTACCATCAATAGGGCCCCCAAACTGTAATAATGCCCTCCTTGGTGTCCTGCGCAGCAAAAGGGCAGGTAGGTAGGTATCCAGGTATGTAGTAAGGTAGTCAGGTATGTAGGTAGGTAACAAGGTATATAGGTAGGAAGTTAGGCAGCCAGGTATATAGTTATCTAGTCAGGTAGTTAGGCAGCCAGGTAGAAAGGCAGACAAGTATTTAGTAAGCCAGGGAGGTAGGTAGGTAGTTAGGCAGCCAGGTATATTGTTAGCCAGGAAGATAGGTAGTTAGGCAGCCAGGAACAGTATATATAATTAGCCAGGTAAGTAGTTAGGCAGCCAGGTATATAGTAAGCAATTTGCCGCCCCTGTGAATGTGCCGCCTGCGTCCAATGGACAATTATAGGACCAGCCTTGCACACTGCCAATATAGACTATAGAGGAAGAGGAGCACTGTGACAAGGATTCCAGATCCAGCAGGGTGCTCAGCGCCAGGAACAGACCAATTCTCAAGTAATATAAAAAATAGAGGTAGAAGCGGCACTCCAATGTTGATTAAATCAAACGGTGGTTTTTATTTACACATCTGTGCAAAACAGCGACGTTTCGGCTTAACAATAAAGCCTCTCTCAAGAGAGAGAGAGAGAGGCTTAATTGTTAAGCCGAAACGTAGCTGTTTCGCACGGATGTGTGAAAAAAAAACCACCATTTGATTTAATCAACATTGGAGTGCCATTGGACTGCTTCTACATATATATATATATATATATATATATATATATATATATATATATATATATATACACATACATACATACACACACACACACACACACACACACACAGGAGAATACAGCAGCACTACCTCATTTTTCATTTTTTGCAGTGTAGCAACATAGTATCTCATGTTTTATCTGTATCTTTGTGCTAGCAGTGTGCTGTTGTATTCTCCTGTTTTTGTATATTCAGCCTAGCAGCGTGAACCTGTATGCCAGGTCCATGCAGTAGTTTCGGTATCAGTATGTGCTGGCCAACTTATTCTTGTGTGTGTTATACATATAGGGGAGTGGCTACCTCCATGTTGGCTCCTGCACCCCACCCACCTCTATTAGGTGTTGGATGTTGCAGACCTTGCAAGCCTGCTAACTGATTGCACATATTCACAGTGTAGGGTCCGTCCCAATTAGGTCACCTTACCGTGGTGGGATGGTCCAAACTATTTGGCCACCAAATTGTGAGCTAAGTACCTCAATTTTCATTTTTTGCAGTACAGCAATATAGTATCTCATGTATGCCAGGTCCATGCAGTTGTTTCCGTATCAGCATGTCACGTATGGGCAGGGAAGGAGTGCTTGCTAAGCTCACCCGCGCCCCTGTCCCTGCCTACTTGTCCGCCTATCCTAGATGATAGGCCGGCAACTGGTCGACAATGCCTTCCTAAATAAGTGAGGGGAGTCAAATGTCAACACAATAAAATACAATCCTGTCAGTTGTCAGGAGCAACAGGTAAACAAGTAACTAACTAATTGTCAACACAATAAAATACAACACAATTGTCAACACAATAAAATACAATCCTGTCAGTTGTCAGGAGCAACAGGTAAACAAGTAACTAACAAAGACAAACTGAACATACACACATAAAGTCAAAGTCAGTCAAACCGAGTCAAGCCAGGAGTGGGAAGAGGTGCCGAATCACTATAACCAAAGAGAAGTCAGATAGGAAGCCAGAAGTCAAGTTGCCGGGTATACAAGGAAATAAGGGAATGCTAGCTACTCAGGTAATGACCGCTTTCACAGGCATCTTCCCAGTGTCTGATGCCTGGTAATATAGGGAGATGCACATGTGGTCAATCAGTAGCTAGCCACTCAGACAGCAGGGCGTAACCCGGCAACCTTGCAAAAACACCTTGTCAGCACCTGTTAACCCTGCTGGTGCTGACACAGTATGTGCTGGCCAACTTATCTATCTATTCTATCTATTTATTCTATCTATTCTCTCTTATATATATATATATATATATATATATATATATATATATATATATATATATATATATATTATGTATCCGCATTGGAAGAAAGTACATCCAGGAAAGCAGTGCACCTTTACCTGATCAGTCACTCCAAAGAAAGGGAATACCCCTTTAACACTCTGGATAATGGCTATTTTTTATCATCTTACTCATTACTGTTTGTACCTCTGTATTCTTTGTAAGAAGCAACAACCAGGTTTCTGAACCAAACAGCCAAACATAAGCTACAGAAGTAATTTATAACAGAAAAAAGTCTATAAATAAAGCCATGGAAAAGAGAAAAAATAGAACTGTTGGCAAAAACAGAACACTAACCTTGCCAAATTTGTGCTTCAGAGGGAGTCCGGCCTTCTGAAATGCTGGAACTAGATCAGGCTTGTAGTTCTGTATAAAGATCCCTAAATCCACATCTTTACTGTATGGAATAATGTTGCACTGCCGATACCAACCTTAGAAAAAAAAGAATGTATATAGTAGACTAAATTAAATATACTATATATGTATTATGAAACCATTCAGTAATTTAAGCTAATGTAAATTTTTTCCAGTCTAATAACTCCCAGTTACAAACATTCTCAAGATGGAATGTTTGTAAAAGCCACTATAAGGAGGAGAGGACAGTTAGGTGGATGGCGAATCATAACCAGGAAAGCGCCTATTAGAAACTAAAAATCCTGCCAAAAACTACAAATAGAATACCAAACTCAAGCCCCATAATAATTCACACTCCAAAAAATATACACAATCAGAAATTAGAAACAGATTAGAAAAGAAAGAAGATGTTTCAGTATGTGGCTCAAATCAAACATTTTGTTTTTGTTTAACCCCTTCCCTCACCTTTTGTTTAACCCCTTCCCTCACCTTCTAAAAATCATAACACTTTCAATTTCTCCCCTAAAAATCCATATGAGAGCTTGTTCTATGCATCAGCAATTGTACTTTGTAATACCATTAACAATTTCACTACAAAATCTACGGCAAAACCAGAAAAAAAATATTTGTGGGGCAAAATTGAAAAAATAAAAGCATTTTGTAATTTTTAGCGGCTTCCGTCTCTATGCAGTGCAGTTTTCAGTAAAAATTGCACCTAATATTTATTCTGTAGGTCCATATGGTCGCAAAGATACCCAATTTATATAGGTTTGACTTTATTTTACTACAAAAAAAAAAAAATTTGAACAACATGCACCAAAATTAATACATTGAAATATTTCCTCTTCTGACCCCTATAACTTTTTACATTTTCCGTATAAGGGGCGGTATGAGGGCTCATTTTTTGCACCGTTATCAGAAGTTTTTACCGGAACCATTTTTGTTTTGATTGGACTTTTTGATCACTTTTTATTCATTTTTTTATGGTATAAAAAGTGACCTATAGTACGCTATTTTGGACTTTGGAATTTTTTTTTACGTGTACGCCATTGACTGTGCGGTTAAATTAACGAAATAGTTTATTAGTTCAGATATTTACGCATGCGGCGATACCACATGTTTATTTTTATTTACACAGTTTGTTTTTTTAATGGGAAAAGGGGGGTGATTCAAACTTTTATTAGGGAAGGGGTTAAATCACATTTATTAACACTTTATTTTCACTTTTTTTTTTTTGCATTGTTATAGCCCCCATAGCCCCATAGGGGGCTATAACACTGCATACACTGATCTTTTACACTGTTCACTGCCAAGCAATAGCATGCCATTGATCAGTGTTATCGCCGCTTGACTGCTCCTGCCTGGATCTCAGACACGGAGCAGTCGTTCGGCGATCGGACAGCAAGGAGGAAGGTAGGGATCCTCCTCCTGTCCTCCAAGCTGTTCGGGACACACCACTGATCTAACCGACAATGTTTTCTTTCATTTTAGACGCAGCGATCAAGTTTGATGCCGGACAACGGCCCTGTTGAGCATGCGTCATACCTTGGGAGCTGCAGATGGATGTTAATTAACATCCATTTGTGGCAAGGGGTTAAAGGTGTACTCCGGTGGAATTTTTTTTTTTTTTTTAATCAACTGGCTCCAGAAAGTTAAACAAATTTGTAAATTACTTCTATTAAAAAATCTTAATCCTTCCAAACTTATCAGATGCTGTATGCTCCAGAGAAAGTTCTTTTCTTTTTGAATTTCCTTTCTGTCTGACCACAGTGCTCTCTGCTGACACCTCTGTCCAGGAACTGTCCAGAATAGGAGCAAATCCCCATAGCAAACCTCTCCTGCTCTGCACAGTTCCTGACATGGACAGAGATGTCAGCAGAGAGTACTGTGGTCAGGAAGAAAATAAATAAAAAAATTAAAAAAAACTTCCTCTGTAGTATACAGCAGCTGATAAGTACTGGAAGGGTTAAGATTTTTAACTAGAAGTAATTTACAAATCTGTTTAACTTTCTGGCACCAGTTGATATAAAATAAATTTATTCCACCGGAGTACCCCCTTTAAGGTATTTGCTAAAAAGTGATTATTTCTTTATCTTTTTTGTTTTGCCATATTGTGGGTAGTATCATAAGGAGTCATTCTATTACCTAAACATGTCCCACTGCTGATCCAAAAGCTCACACCCAATGAATCCAAAGTTGAAGCTGCCAGGTGTAACAGTGCTTTGGCTTTCTTTCTAAATTCAATCCCTTCCAGTGAAGTGTCGTCAGGATAGAGCTAGAGGGAAATAGAATCAATTATAACAGATGATCGCTGAATACTATAAGCTTCAGATTTGTCAGAGTAGTCATCTATGCTGTTAAAGGGGTTATCCAGGAAAAAAACTTTTTTTTATATATCAACTGGCTCCAGAAAGTTAAACAGATTTGTAAATTACTTCTATTAAAAAATCTTAATCCTTTCAGTACTTATGAGCTGCTGAAGTTGAGCTATTCTTTTTTGTCTAAGTGCTCTCTGATGACAAGTGTCTCGGGAACCGCCCAGTTTAGAAGCAAATCCCCATAGCAAACCTCTTCTACTCCGCTCTCTGCTGACATCTCTGCTTGTTTTGGGAACTGCACACTGTTGCCAGACAGAAAACCACAACTCAACTTCAGCAGTTGATAATTATTGAACGGATTAAGATTTTTTAATAGAAGTAATTTACAAATCTGTTTAACTTTCTGGAGCCAGTTGATATATAAAAAAAAGTTTTTTCATGGAATACCCCTTTAATAAACAACAACCTCAATACAGTTACTGTGCCACAATTCGGCAGGGACAAATAAACTACCGGGCATTCAGATAAAAAAGACATTTGAAAGAAGTGTGAGACTTTCTTCTCTGTCAGCTCCTCTCAGCAAATCATCACCAGTGAGAAGGCTCCTACCTATACTGATACAGGTAAATAACAGACATTGGGGGAGTCTAAGAGTGCGACGGATGTTTAACAGTACCTCAGGTTATTTAAGTGCATCTTACACTGTCTACTACATTTTTCGCACATATTTTAACGTTTTGGGGGCATTTTAAGCCATGCCCTTTTATTGATGCCACATCCTTTTTTTTTTTTTTTTTTTTTTTTTTTTTAAAGAGCTGTAAACATGGTGCAAATTAAGCCCAAATCATTTGAAAATGTGGTAGCATTTTTTATAAAATGATCTCACAAAATCCCAATTCCTGTTCAATAGCAGGCATGGTATAGGACCCTGGTTCTGGGAGATGTGTAGTGGTAGCAGGCAATTTACTATGCATAATCTGTGGAAATTATTAAATACAAAATAGAAAATTAATTTATATTAACAAAAAGGTGACGTTTGCATTTATAGTAAATACAGCCGTAATGCAGTTCAAAATAATTCATATACTATGGCCCAGATTTATCAATCTGTCTGAGGACATAGCAACTGAGCTGTGATTGGTTGCTATGGACAAACCAGACAGTTTTTGTCTCCAAAAGAGTGATAAATCAGTGTTCACACATGCCTTAGCATCTGCAATGGACTGCTGTAAATTGTACATTTGTGTCACAGCCATACACATACAGTAAGTGCTGATCAAATTTATTTTTCACATCTGCACTATGGCTTCCATCCATTCCAATAAATGCCAGAATACTGTGCCAAATCTGTGGTACAAAAATCACCGATAAGGGTACCTCCTGATCAACACAATATAAAACATTAAAACATAACCTTTAATAGCTCATTAATAAAAGTAGATAAGCAACAAAAATTGGAGTATAGTGAAACCCACAAAAAAAATAAAAATTAAAAAAATTAAAAAAAGAAAGAAAAAAAGAAAAAAAAGAGGAGAAAAAAATACTACTACTAGTATACATGGATCTCTGGGGTGTGTTGGTCCAACCTAACAGTCAAGGTATAATAGTCTCTCCTACTAGTCAGTTTGGGGTTCAGTCCTCTAAATGTGATGGTAATAGGAGTAAATTGATATTAAGCAGGAGGTAATAGTAGCAGGAGGACTAGAGAAAATAGCGGGGGGAGGGATAACATGCCCACTGGGTCAATGGCGCCCGTTCCTCTGTCCCTGCCTTTTGACGGACCCACCTCCTTAATAGGGTGGCCTCAACCACGATGCTGGACCCTGGTCTATCCTAAGTGAAGGATAAAAACAAAAAAAGGGAGATGACCAAAGAAGGAGAAAGGTAAAGATAAATATACACCACAGAGCTCCTTATCACCATATACCAAAAAATGTATAATTGTAAGATAATTGTGAAACACAGAGGTGAGATAAAATCACCAATGGAGACCACAATTCCCAATTGCAATGTGTTTCACCAGTAAGGTTATCACAGGATCATCAGAGAATGTATACATTGGTAATAAAATACAATTCAAGAAAAAGCAGCCGAAATGGCTACACACTGATGATGCAATGCAGATAGTAGACATTAAGTAGTTGCACACACTGGTAATACAATGCAGCCCATCTGCCATCAATGTGATAGGCACATACAGGTAGATATCCTATAAAAATTGATGTTTTAACCATTGGGAGATGGCACAGGATCAACAATTATGTGCAGTGTGACGGTTCACTCAGCAGCTAGAAGTAATAATAGCAATGGCAACCCATAGGTATTATTATCGGTACTATGACCATTCTATGATAACAAAAGAATATCCAAAATCATGTAAAATAGACATAATGCATAATAAAGCAGAAGGGATGCTATATTCCCTAGGCAGGCATAAGATAGATTACTATAACCAGCAGCAAGATGAACAACCGCAAGTCAGGAAGAAAAAATTATCCATGGTGTGTAATGGCACACCAAGGAAATGGTGCCTATCCCCCAATAGGTCAGACACGCCATTTGTATAACTGGTGGGCATACAAGGGTCATGTCATGCTTAGATCCTAGAATCTGTGCTACAGCAGATACATACAGAGCCTAAGAGACTCCGTTAGCTCATCGCTCTGGGGTTTCCATTGTTTTGATGACGAGTATACTATTTTTGCAATTAAATGTTATAGTATGTTAGCTTTGTGCTTGGCCCATGGATATTACTAACTACATTTATGTAACAATGTTTACTATATGTGGGAAAGAAAACCAACCTTAAAAAATGACCGAGCTTCTTTGTAGCGGCACTCTAAAAACCTTGAATGCGAAACCTCAGATAAAAAGGATGAGGGGTCTCTTGGGATTTTCACCTTTAATCCATCTACAGTAATTCGGACCGTATCAGCTCTGAAAAAGAGGTGGAAAACTGGCATGTGAGAATCTGCTGCGTGTGTGCTAGATACACTTAGAGGCATAAGCCTCTTAATAAATGTGCCTCATTTCTCTCACTGTCCATGTGCCAGACTTCGAGGCCAGACTCAAAGATGGAGTAGTTTTCTGCCATAACCTACACCACTTTCTGCAGCAGATCCTACAATTGACATGCAGCAGATTTAAACTCCACAACACAGGTCAATTTTTTGGCTGCTGATTTTTTCTGCAGCGTTTGGTTGCAATTTTAGAAATCTCATCTGCTTTGCTGCAGATTTTTAGTTGTGGCCATAGCCTGAACATAACTGCTACTTAAGGGGGTACTCCGCCCCTAGACATCTTCTCCCCACGATCAGACATCTAATGCCCTATCCTTTGGATAGGGGATAAGATGTCTAGGGGCGGAGTATCCCTTTAATGGTTTGCTGTAGAGAATAAGTAATATCAATAAATAACAGAGAACAACGATTTATGTCAATATTTTTGTGCGGAATGTTAACAGCACTTACTTTACAGCATTTTTTACCGGTCCATAATAATCTCTTTCATGAATGATAACTGACATCCATACCTACTATAGGCTCCAGCATATCGGCCAAACTGAAGCTTTCGGAAAGGTGCAAACTTTCTGTCCATATTTCTCTTTAGTCGTAAAGGGCCATGCCAGAGGTAGTTGCCACTCCTTTCATAAAACACTACTACATGTATAGTGTGAGCTGCCATCTTGAATATAAAATGTAGAGGTATTTCTGTGCCTGAGAGATCATCTATCCCTTCCAGTCGTGGATCTCTTCCATCGTATTTCTGCCACTGAAATCCCAATTTCTCTGCAGCCCGAAAAATGTTGCTCTACAATGAAAAATGTTAAAGTAGGCAATGAAAGGAGCTAATACTATGGTCAGCACAATATAATATACAATGCTTTTTTATGTACCTGCTGGAAACAACTTATCTAGTCATATAGGTTATTATTCCTATACACTGATCCCTCAACTTACAATGGCCTCAACATACAATAGTTTCAACATACAATGGTCTTTTCTGGACCATTGTAAGTTGAAACCAGACTCAACATACAATGACAATCTGAACAAAGACAGTCCAAGTCTGTGAAACTTGTCAATGGCCAAGAGAACTGACCAATCAGAATGGGCAATTTACTGGTAAAACACCTGTATTACTGAAGTGCATGCACTGACTGATGTCTGGTAGTGCCCCCTACAGTACAGGGAGGTATTACATGTTCTGTACACTTTACCTGTACCAGGGTTACATGCTCCTTTGGACACCAGGTGAGGGAGACTCCATGTTACTTTTTTTTTAGGACATTGTGTGTACTGTACAGGACCCCGAAGAAGAAGCTCCTGTCCTCTACGTAGACCAGTGTTTCCCAAGCAGGGTGCCCCCAGCTGTTGCAAAACTACAACTCCCAGCATGCCCGGACAGCCTTTGGCATGCTGGGAGTTGTAGTTTTGCAACAGCTGGAGGCTCCCTGCTTGGGAAACACTGACATAGACAGTGATTTACAGCTCCCAGCAGATCTTTCTTACTTTTATATGTAAGGACTTGCTTTATATATATATTAGTTATTACTTATTTATCTTTAATCCTCACTTTTTCCTATTTTTGGATGACATTTTGGGGCTTTAGAACCAATTACCAGGTTTCCATAGAGTTATGGTCTCTACATACAATGGTTTCAACATACAATGGTCGTCCCAGAACCAATTAATATTGTAACTTGAGGGACCACTGTACTGAATAAGCTTTCAAGCTCCAAGATGGTTGAGTAATATGATACCATGAAAACTAAAGATTCTGCAGATCAAGAACCAGATGTCAGAGCTCAGTAAAAAAAAACATCAGTGGGAACATCCCTAGTTACATGAATACCCATTACTGCTCTAATCTAGAGAGAGGGAGGAAGGTGCCTCATGTGCGGGATCAGTAGATCTTGCAGGTGGGGGTAGGGGACGGTAATTCCCAAGCCGCTTACCAAAGTTGGTTGTGCGCCCACACACAACAAGGTAAAGAGCAGAAGAGATATAGAAGAAGGTCCACTGCAGCCCTCCTGGGTAAGAGTAAAATCAAAACCGAATGACCAGGGAGTCAGGAGTATATCTGGCGCAGAGAGGAACCATCAGGCAGCCAAGTAAAATCAATGGATTTATTAGATGCAACGCGTTTCGCTGCGCATGCGCAGCTTCATCAGGCATGACAAGGGAAGGCTGGTAACAGATATATATACCTCCAGGAATTAACCATTAGAGTACTTTTTGAAAGAGTTGTTACATAGAATTACATATCCACATATAAATGTGACAATGTATGAAAAATATATAAATAGATATAAATAAATATAAATAGGCAAACAAAAGTCACAAAAAGAACAATATAAAAGCACAATGCAATCTTATAAACATATATATATATATAATATAATTATCGCATGTGGTGTGAATATAACACCACAAGCGACTCAAGGAATCACACCGCTTAGTCACCGGTGCGGCATTCAACAACGCAAGTTGGATATTATTTCAAAAAATGTATAAGATATAAAGAAATATGGAACTATAAGGTGTTATGTATGTAAATATTGAATTAACATACATAACACCTTATAGGTCCATATTTCTTTATATCTTATACATTTTGTAACATGTAACAACTCTTTCAAAAAGTACTCTAATGGTTAATTCCTGGAGGTAGATATATCTGTTACCAGCCTTCCCTTTTCATGCCTGATGAAGCTGCGCATGCGCAGCGAAACACGTTGCATCTAATAAATCCATTGAATTTACTTGGCTGCCTGATGGTTCCTCTCTGCGCCAGATATACTCCTGACTCCCTGGTCATTCGGTTTTGACATTACTGCTCTAAGGATATGTTAAATACATCTGGGGTACCGACTCAGTGAACCTAGCCTACACCTGGCTGCAACTGATGCCACAACTGATGACAAAGTGCATCAGTTGTTTAGCATCCAGCATTCAAAAGTGTGCAGGCTGGACGAGAGAACGCATTTATCTATATTATTGGGACAGTTCACATTTATCTGGTGCCGGTGTGGTGTGTTTGACCTCCCAGCGTCCAAATTAAGGCACCGGATAAATGTGAACTTCCCATTCAAGTGAACGGTATCAATGAGTTTCCCTCCGGCACTTTTCTACAGCACCAGAGGGAAACACTGTCGAATTCCTTGATATATGTGAAGGGGACTGCAAGGTAATGTGTCACCATTTTTTTTTATTTTTTTTTTATTTTATTTTATAAATAAAATTATTCTATCAAGATAAAGCATTTCATTTATGTGTTTAGTTTTTGGACAATGTAGTTTTAATGCTATTTATTAATAAAGTGTGTACTGGGGGCTGCCATTACTGTAGCCTAGGTGTGGTGTGTCACTTCACAACACCTACACAGTTGCTTTATGGCAGGCACAGGGGTACTCCTCCCTAGACATCTTATTGTGAGTCATCACGCAAAGCTCCATGCAGTGATGATTTGGAAGGCTGCAGGAAGGTAGACGAGCAGAGTTCTTTTACAGGAGCCAGACAAGTTGCTTGCTTTCACCAGATTCCTCATGTTAGCTCCCTCTGCTGGTCAGTGGGAGATATGACAAGTTATAATAAAATGTTTCATATTTTGTGACAATTTTTTTTTATATTTCCAAAAATATTTAAAAAATGTGAAAAAAATTATTTAACCTCTAAAAAAAAAAAAAAAAATAATGACATTTGGTGACACATTCCCTTTAACAAAACAAACTACAAGATGGTTTCTTAAAACACATAAAACATCACATTCTAAAGAATAATTTGACTTTGTCTCAGCACTGACTGGCATTTTTCAACAAAAAAGCAAACCTGTGGGGTGGTTTTTACTGACATATCCAGAAGCTAAACTCTGTGATATACAGATTTATATGGTTAGGAACTGGTCTCTGCTTGCTTCAGGTTCTGTGTTATCTCTGTCCCACAGGACCTGCTTGCTCAGTCAATAAGTGACTTGAGGCGGGACACCACTGCAGCCTGAGAAGGCAGGTCCTGTGAAGACGGGATGACACAGAACCTGAAAGAAGTGAAAAACAGCAAGAGATCGAGAACATCCGCATGGAAGCTGCGGGGGACCTGAAGTGATGAGTATAGCATGTTTATTATTTTTACAACACTCCCAGCCCTGGGCCAAGTATATTTTAATGGAAAACTGCTTAAATGGGCACTGTCAGATACAATAATACATAAAGCATGCAAAAACAATATGTTTTGCAATTGCTTGTAGTGAGGAAAACTGTGATTTGAAGCTGATTATGACACTACAGCTATGAAAAGTGGCGAGTCACCTAAGGATCTGTGATTGGCTGAGAAGTGCACACCCGACCCTACTATTGGCTGTTGGGGGGGGGGGGGGATGCGTGTGTCACGTTAACAACTCCACTGTAGCACAGTTTTCTTCAGTGTGTTTCAGGCTCTAACAGAGGGAGGATGTCTCCTCGCTGTGAGCCCTGCGCCCGTGGCTCACATGTCATTCATTCCCCGATGTGGGGATAGCGCTGTGGGTCGAGAAGCTGACAGCTTCTGTTCTCCTATCCCTGATCGAGGAATTAATTAAATGTGACCCGCGGGTGCATAGCTTCTGTACCCCTGCCCCGATGAGAACAGAAGCTGTCAGCTTCACCAAACCCATCTGTGCACCGAGGACAAGCAGGGCTCTGTGCACCGAGGACAAGCAGGGCTCTGTGCACCGAGGACAAGCAGGGCTCTGTGCACCGAGGACAAGCAGGGCTCTGTGCACCGAGGACAAGCAGGGCTCTGTGCACCGAGGACAAGCAGGGCTCTGTGCACCGAGGACAAGCAGGGCTCTGTGCACCGAGGACAAGCAGGGCTCTGTGCACCGAGGACAAGCAGGGCTCTGTACACCGAGGACAAGCAGGGCTCTGTACACCGAGGACAAGCAGGGCTCTGGGCAGTGAGGCTCTGTGACACGCTCCCTACTCACACAGCAGGATGAATGACAAGCCAGGAGCCTGCTCAGAGCCCTGCTTGTCCTGTCTCAACTTCAGAGACACACACAGAGACACACACAGGCAATATCTGCCAGGGACAGCTTATTTTTCATCCAATAATAATGTTATTATCTACATTGTATTCAAGTTTTTGCAAACGATAGGTACATTTTAAGTATTTACAAAGAATGTACTGTTTGTTTACTATATCCAATATTAAATTAATTTTTACATCAAGACTATTGACATTTTCGGATTAAAACAAACAAAAGTTGTAAACACAATAAAGGCAATACATTTATTAAAAATAAAATCATTCCTTACTTTATGTTCCCAAATCTTGTCTAGCAGTCCAAAAATTGTGATGTCTCTCTGCTTGCACAAATATTGGCATCCAGGTGGCAGACTGTCTGGTGAGCTCTTCAGCTGTTCTAAATCCTTGTTTAGAAGTCCCAAAATCTGAGAATCCACTAGAAAAACTGGTACATTGTGTTTGGAAACCAGATTCATAAAAGTCTTAACCACTCGCTGTTTAGAAGAAAAGAAGAAAGAAACAGCATTTTAACATTATTAGCTTCATTTTTATGTTGTTCCTAATTTACTATTTTAGTAGGTACATTCCTGTTATTAATTACATTCTATTTAAATAACCATGTTCAGGACGGTTTTAAATAATAATAATAATAATGATGATAATACTAATGGCATCTACTGTTATCCAGAGCTGCATTCTGTAGGCTCTTTCTTGAGTCATTCTGCACTGTGACACTTGTAAAGTCTTCTAAAGCTTAGATCCTATCATAGAATACACTAAAAACAATGTTTGTTCTATACAGACACTGAACTAGAAGGTGCACCTGGGAAACATTGGCACAGAGAGTGCATAACTGTAATATTGCTGTGGATGAGATAATATATTGCAATTCAAGATCAGCCAAAAATAAGTAAAAATAGACTCACAGAGCTGTTAACTAGAGATGAGCGAACTTACAGTAAATTCAATTCGTCACGAACTTCTCGGCTCGGCAGTTGATGACTTATCCTGCATAAATTAGTTCAGCCTTCAGGTGCTCCGGTGGGCTGGAAAAGGTGGATACAGTCCTAGGAAAGAGTCTCCTAGGACTGTATCCATCTTTTCCAGCCCACGGAAGCACCTGAAAGCTGAACTAATTTATGCAGGAAAAGTCATCATCAACTGCCGAGCCGAGAAGTTCGTGACAAATCGAATTTACTGTAAGTTCGCTCATCTCTAGTCTTGTGCTTACCTTTTTCAGCCATATTGATTTCTATTTCCCCACTGATTTTTTTATGCTGCCCATATTTCCCATGAATCTCCTGGCTTTGCAGACAGAAGGGGTGGAGTCTCATCACTGCAATTACCCTAATGAGATCAACTGGCTAGACACCAGGGCCCAGATTTATCAAAGTGTGTGAGAGAAAATGCGGAGTGATTTTCCCACAACAACCAATCACAGCTCAGGTTTCACTTTACCAGTGCTCATTAGCTGAGCTGTGATTGGTTGTTGTGGGAAAATCTCTCTCCACATTTTCTCTCACACAGTTTGATAAATCTGGGCCCAGAAGCCTACACTACTTAACCCCTTAAGGACCGGGGGTTTTTCCGTTTTTGCATTTTCGTTTTTTGCTCCTTGCCTTTAAAAAATCGTAACTCTTTCAATTTTGCACCTAAAAATCCATATGATGGCTTATTTTTTGCGCCACCAATTCTACTATGTAATGACGTCAGTCATTTTGCCCAAAAATCTACGGTGAAACGGAAAAAAAAATCATTGTGAGACAAAATTGAAAAAAAAACGCAGTTTTGTAAATTTTGGGGGCTTCCGTTTCTACGTAGTACATTTTTCGGTAAAAATAACACCTGATATTTATTCTGTAGGTCCATACGATTAAAATGATACCCTACTTATATAGGTTTGATTTTGTCGGATTTCTGGAAAAAATCATAACTACATGCAGGAAAATTAATACGTTTAAAATTGTCATCTTCTGACCCCTATAACTTTTTTATTTTTCCGTGTATTGGGCGGTATGAGGGCTCATTTTTTGCGCCGTGATCTGAAGTTTTTAACGGTATAATTTTGCATTGATAGGACTTATTGATCGCTTTTTATTCATTTTGAAATGATATAAAAAGTGACCAAAAATGCACTATTTTGGACTTTGGAATTTTTTGGCGCGGACGCCATTGACCGAGCGGTTTAATTAATGAAATATTTTTATAATTCGGACATTTCCGCACGCGGTGATACCATATATGTTTATTTTTATTTTTATTTACACTGTGTTTTTTTTTTTATTGGAAAAGGGGGGTGATTCAAACTTTTAATAGGGGAGGAGTTAAATGATCTTTATTCACTTTTTTTTAACTTTTTTTTTGCAGTGTTATAGGTCCCATAGGGACCTATAACACTGCACACACTGATCTTTATCATTGATCACTGGTTTCTCATAAGAAACCAGTGATCAATGATTCTGCCACATGAATGCTCAGGCCTGGATCTCAGGCACTGAGCAGTCATTCGGCGATCGGACAGCGAGGAGGCAGGAAGGGGCCCTCCCGCTGTCCTGTCAGCTATTCGGGATGCCGCGATTAGCCACAGCTATCCCGAACAGCCCGACTGAGCTAGCCGGCAACTTTCACTTTTAGCCGCGCGGCTCAGCTCTGAGCGCGCGGCTAAAGGGTTAATAGCGCGCGGCGCTGCACGCTATTAGAGGCGGGTCCCGACTTCATTATGACGCCGGGCCCGCCGTGATATGACGCGGGGTTACTGTGTAACCCCGCGTTATATCAGGAGAGCAGGACCAAGGACGTACCGGTACGTCCTTGGTCCAATGAAAGCAATTGCAAAACCTATTGGTTATACATGCTTTACAACATATCAAAAGTGTTTGTATCTGACAGTGCCTATTTAAGGACCAGGCCAATTTTATTTTTGCATTTTCGTTTTTTCCTCCTCGCCGTCTAAAATCCATAACTCTTTTATATTTCCATCTACAGACCCATATACGGGTTTGTTTTTGTGTGACCAATTGTACTTTGTAATGAAACTTATCATTTTACCATAAAATGTACGGCGAACCCAAAAAAATATTTTTTAAGGGAGGAATTTTAAATGAAAACCACAATTTTGCACATTTTGGAGGGTTTTGTTTTCACACTGTACACTTTACGGTAAAAATGTGTACATTATTCTGTGGGTCAATATGGTCAAAATGATACCCATGGCTAGATACTTTTATATTTTTGTACGGCTTAAAAAAAAATCTAAAACTTTTTGTACAAAATCACTAATCTAAAATCACCCTATTTTGACCACCTATAACTTTTTCATTTTTCCGTATATAGGGCAGTATGAGGGCTAATTTTTGTGCTGTCATCTGTACTTTTAATTGATATCACATTTGCATATATAAAACTTTTAGATAATTTTTTATCAATTGTTTTGCAATAAAATGTGACAAAAAAAGCTGCATTTTTGGACTTTTTTTTTATTTTTTAAGTTTATGCCGTTCATTGTATGGGATCATAAACATAATATTTTGATAGTTCGGACAATTACGCACGCGGCGATATCAAATATGTTTATAAAAAAATTTAACGCTTTTGGGGGGTAAAATGATAAAAAAAGGAAAATTTTCATTTTTATTGGGGGGGGGGGGAGGGTATTTTTCACTTTTGACTTTTACATTTTTCAACTTTATTTTTTTTATTTTTATTTATTTTATTTTTTTTACACTTTTTATGTGCCCAATCATTAGATTGCTAATACTGTTCAGTACTATGCATAGCACATAGCACTGATCAGTATTATCGGCTATCTTATGCTCTCGTCTGCTCGATCTCAGACCAGAGCAGGAGACGCCGGGAGACGGACGGAGGCAGGTGAGGGGACCTCCGTCCGCCATTACATGTTATTTTAACATGTGCATTGCCGCAGATGACATGATCTGTACTGATCACCGCATCTGAGGGGTTAATGACTGACATCCGCGCGATCGCGGATGTCGGCCATTACCGGTGGCTCCTCGGCTGCTGCTAGCAGCCGGAACCTGCTGTGTATGACTTACAAAGTACAGCCAAACCAGGACATCCATTTAAGTCCGTGGTCGTTAAGGGGTTAAACTCTTATGGGGGTTAGTGTCAATCTACACTGTGCAGATTTGATTCGAATTCTTATTCAAGGTGCATTTTTTTTGAGAAATATTGCCATGAGGAGAAAATGATTTGACCTATAATCACAATTGAGGTGTTTTATGAAGATTTGGCATTTTGGTAAAATGGCATGTTTTACTGTGATTTGGGTAAGCACAGTAAAAT
This sequence comes from Hyla sarda, assembly GCF_029499605.1. Taxonomy (NCBI): domain Eukaryota; kingdom Metazoa; phylum Chordata; class Amphibia; order Anura; family Hylidae; genus Hyla; species Hyla sarda. Next base: position 337,007,580 of record NC_079189.1, on the reverse strand, counting down.
ATTACCATTTTATTGCGATATCAGGAAAATCACAGCAAAGATACAGACAAAAGGCAGCAAAAACGCAACATGTAAACACAGCCTCAGGGTATATGTATAACTACATACATATATATATCTCCTTATCCCATACATACAGTAGCAGCAGTATACAGATGGAGCTGGGCAGGAAAGGGAACGGCCTTAACGCAAGTAGTTCACAGGAGGTCAACTGAAGCAGGAGAGACCACTTCCTCTGACACATTAAACATTGTGTTTTTCTGTGGGTAGGGCTGTTTATCACATGATCTAGTTACAGTAATGAAACACATGGATGCAGCTGTGCTGGACTTAAATAGATTGCACTGTAGGACTAGTGATGATGAGTGTGCACTATATGGGGAAAATACCTTTAAGGTTTCTAACTCGTGTGACTTAAAGGAGAACTCCAGCCAAATAAAATTACCTTTATATAGCTGCAAATGATAAAGTTATATAACTTAGCAATGTGAAGTGTAATCTTTGCTGAGCACATACCCTGTTTCTCTCCAGGCAGGAAGTCCAGAAGATCTTATCACACTGATGACTAGCGTCTACCATAGACAACACTCCCTTCTCCAGAGCTCAGAGAGCTGACCGCTTCACTGTGCCGTGTTTGAGTGTCCCTAATTGGCTAGAGGGCAACACACCCCTTCAATCCTCACTCTAACAACAGCCCCTCCCTGCAGCTCACACAGGAAACAAGCCCAGTGGGGGAGATTTATCAAAACCTGTCTAGAGGAAAAGTTGGCCAGTTGCCCACAGTAACCAATCAGATTGCATCTTTCATTCTGCAGAGACCTTGTTAAAAATGAAAGAAGCGAGCTGATTGGTTGCTATGGGCAACTGAGCAATTTTTCCTCTGGACAGGTTTTGATAAATCTCCCCCACTGTGTGTAGTTTTTTGCTGACTAAGCAGAATTTTCAAAGGCTGTTTATGGGGGTCTGATTTTGAAAAAATCAGCTGAGATGCCTTGTGGAGTCATGGTGAACTTATATATAACTTATTTAATTTTTTTTTTTTTTTTACCACTTTTGGTTGGATATCTCCATTAAGCAACATATTTATCAGGGCTTTCTCTCACTTTGCTAAACGTGGAAGAAAATATGACTTGACATTGTCTTAAAGGGGTACTCTGGTGAAATTTCTTTTTTTTTTCTTTTAAATCAACTGGTGCCAGAAAGTTAAACAGATTTGTAAATTACTTCTATTAAAAAATCTTTACCCTTTCAGTACTTTTTAGCAGCTGGATGCTACAGAGGAAATTCTTTTATTTTTGAATTAATTTTTTGTCTTGTCCACAGTGCTCTCTGCTGTGACCCCTCTGTCCATGTCAGGAACTGTCCAGAGCATAGGTTTGCAATGAGGATTTTCTCCTGCTCTGGACAGTTCCTAATATGGGCATCAGGTGTCAGCAGAGAGCACTGTGGACAAGACAAAAAAGAAATTCAAAATGAAAAGAATTTCCTCTGTAGCATACAGCTGCTAAAAAGTACTGGAAGGGTAAAGATTTTTTTTTTTTTAAATATAAGTCATTTACAAATCTGTTTAACTTTCTGGCACCAGTTGATTTAAAAAAAAATGCTTTCCACCGGATTAATCCTTTAAGGGATTGTTTCATCAAAACAACCCCTGCCCATAAATTCTATTTAAAAAATACAAATGAAAATATGTTTTAAATGTGACCTACACTGACCATCTGCGAACTTAGCAAGAACCTTCTGTCAACTATGCAGTCTACTTACCCAATGTGTACTGTCTTGTGAAGATAAACTTCCTTTCAATTTGGAGAAAGCAGGGCCATTCTAAATAGAAAAAAAATTACAAAACATACAGAAATAAATGGAAAACTAAAAAAAATGCAGGCTGTGGAGAAGATGAGCAGTAAAACCCAGACATAATATCTGAAACTACATGAGGAATTTTTAGACTTCTGGAGCAATCTAGTCTGTAACAAATATAAAGTAGAATAGGGGATAAGTAGCTAATTATGGGGGGGTCCAACCACTGGGACCCCCAGCGATCTCCAGGACAGGACCCCTGCTATCTCAGTGAGGAGCGCATGTCATCTACGAGTAGACGGCACATGCTCCATTCATTTCTATGGAAGGGCCGAAGATGCCCGTGTGCTGTACTAGGGTCTTTCCGGCATTCCCATACAAATAGATAGAGCATGTGCCGTCTGCAGCACACGCTACTTACTGGGAGGAGGGTCCTGTTCTGAGGAATCGTGGGGGGGGGGGGGGGGGAATCAGCTACCTATCCCTTTTCCTGAGCTGGATTTCTCCTTTAAAAGGGATATTATGCTGGATTTCACCTTTAAGCGATATTTGTTATACATTTTTGTTAACTCATTTAACTATGATCCTGTATAAATAGGAATAAGTACTAGAATTCCCCAAAACCTCTCTTACTCTATGTCCTACATAACAGGGTATATCTCTTTACTAGGTCACAATATATTCTATATGACGTTATGAAATATTACCTTTGTAGATATGTAGTATCGGTAGTAATACAGCTGAAACAGAAGAAATAAGGTACTTGCAGCTGTCAGCACAGCCAGCACCACATTCTTGTTGACACGTTGCATTATCCCGGACTTGCAGACATATGATGGCAATTCATATCAACTTCGGTCATCTTCATCAGGTTACACAAAGCATGCAGGAAAACTATACATACGTTACTGCACTGATAACATCATATACATAAAAGGGGGGGGGTATCAAGACAGTTAGAGAGCTTTTTCAACAGCTTTTTTCTCTGTTTGTAGCACAAAATTCACACACTGCATCCATGCAACTTTTTGTGCGACAATTCCTTTAGAAACATTTCAAATCAGTTACCAAGATTTTTCCCCATTTAAATGCAACGATCCCAGAAATAGATGGTTTCTCAGGTCAAGCCAGCCCTGCCCTACATTTTTCTGTGCGACTTTTGAGTCAGTGTAGATGCGACTTTTCATACAAAAATCTGCAACTTTTTTAGAAGTTGCATCCACAAAAAGTATGAAAGTCTGTGCACCATTTGATAAATCCGCAACTATCACCGTGACTTTTGTGCTCTAAAACGGTTAAGAAATCACAACACTCTATGTAAATGCCAGCCACCGACAGTGAGATATACATTCTATCTATACACAAAACCAGAAGATTTCAGGAAGAACAGCATTAGGCTAAGTTTCCACTTGGTTTTTTTCTGGCAGTTTTTGGTATACTGCCACTGCAGTTTTTGAGCCAAAGTCAGAAGTGGATCCATAAGGGAGGAGAAGTGTAAGTCCTTACTTTATACTTTTGAATACACTTCTGGCTTTGGCTCCAAAAACACAAAAAAAAAAAAAAGTGGAAACTTATCCTTAGTGCGATCAATTTGTTGCCACTAAAAGAGCAGGGTTCTGAGCAAGGGAGTCCCTACAGTTCTGAGACTTTACATTGATTTATATAATTTATATAAATTTTATACAAATTAATAGAGACAGCATTCAACAAGCTTGCTGGCTAACTGGGTTGTTCTTATCTGCATAAAAATCATTGCCTGCCGGTCGTACATCTCTCCATGTACTAGAAAATGTATGACCGATGGCTGATTGCCGTAAAGGGCCCCGCATAATGCGCCAGCGTTGAAATAGGCACTGTGCAGAGCAGGGGAGATTTACTATGGGGAATTTGCTTCTACTATTGACAGTTCCTGACACGGACAGAAGTATCAGCAGAGAGCACTGTGGTCAGATTGGAAAGAAGTACACAATTTCCTCTGGAGCATACAGCAGCTGATAAGTACTGGAAGAATTAAGATTTTTACATAGGATAAGTACTGGAAGGATTATCTGTATAACTTTCTGCCACCAGTTGATGGAGTACCCCTTTAAAGAACAGCTGATCATGTAACGTAAAAGAGAGGGGTACTTATCTTCCTAATCTCCAAAGACCTGGAGGCCAGTAAACAAAGTCCCATTGGAGGACCGGGACACATTCCCATAGCAGTAGGGATTGGTAAGGTGGGCATAGTGTTTTTTTCCTAACTTATGCATTTATATGCACTTGCAACATTAACAGTTGTTTGTGCATTTTGGCTTCCTTGCGATATTGAAGCGGAGGAGAAAAAATCCACAACAATTTCTTCTTCTTCACACTACAGCATTGTTTCCCAACAGAGTGGCTTCAGCTGTTGCCAAACTATAGCTCACAGGCTATAGCTCACAGCTAAAGGCTGTCCAGGCATGGTGGGAGTTGTAGTTTTGCAACAGCTGAAGGCACCCTGGTTGGGAAAGACTAAAAAGACTAAACTACAAAAATTGAAATACTGCAGATGTAAAAATGTGCACTACAGGTCGCTGTCCACGTCATAATCCACTGCAGATTTTCCATGCATATTTCTACACGGAAAATCCACAGCATTTCTGCTTGTGTGAATGAACGCTGCTTATACCTGTGCATTATGGGGGAGATTTATAAAAACCTGTCTAGTGGAAAAGTTGCCCAGTTGCCCATAGCAACCAATCAGATCGCTTCTTTAATTTTTAACAAGGCCTCTGTAAAATGAAAGAAGCGATCTGATTGGTTGCTATGGGCAACTTTTTCTTTGTACGGGTTTAGATTAAAGGAGATCGGTAGTGCTCTGAACTAAGGATAGGGGAAAAGTTATAGATCGCGGGGGGTTGGGATGGTCTGAGCGCTGGGGCCCCCCGTGATCGCCTGTATGGGGCCGGGGCAATGTACAGGAAAGGGGGTGTTCAGTCCCTGCATGACACGGCAGTTAGCATGCCCCTCCATGAATCCAATAGAGATTCATGCGGGGACGGAATGCCCCCTTTCCTGTACATTCCCCCGATCCCATACAGGAGATCGCGGAGGGCCCCAGCGCTTAACCCCCCCGCTTATCCCCTATCCTTAGTTCAGAGCACTACAGATCTCCTTTAATCTAAACCTGTGCAAAGGAAAAGTTGCCCAGTTGCCCATAGCAACCAATCAGAACATGGCCCCGTACAAGAGATTGCGGGGGGCCCCAGCGCTCAGATAGATTCAGAGCACTACAGATCTCCTTTAATCTCCCCCGATAAGACAGAGTCTCCTGCTTCGTGTCCATTGTGAAGTGTTTCCTCACCAGGGTGCCTTTGGCTGTCTGAGCATGCTGGGAGTTGTAGTTTCATAACAGCTGAATGCACCCTGATTGGGAAACAATGCCATAGTGTCCCCCAGCGTAATGTGATTCTGTGGCGATTGGTCTCACAATGGTAGATTCTATGAAGATGGAAGCTCTGTCTCCTCATGCAGTTAAAAGCGGCAGAACGGGCACTTCGTGAAGGTATTCCATTTCAAAATTAAAGTGATTTAGAACAATGACTATTATGCACAGTGTTGCGCTATAGTTATTTGTCATAAAAGTGCCCATAACATTGGGGGGTATGGCTCGAAGAGGTATAGCTGGGGTTCTCTTAAAGGGGCTCTATATAGTTTCATGCGTCAGACCCCAGTTGTTGACATTGTGCACTACACCAGCCCCTCAGCATTAGTCTATAATGTTATATATCTATGTACAGAATATGTTACACAGAGCATATTACCTGGACGTCTCTGGGGCCAGTGCCGTAAAGCAAAGAGGTGTAAAGATAAACACAATTCAGCTCCTCATTCTCCTTCACTATATCGTATCAGCTACAACCTTTGTGCAAAAGGACCTTTGATGATGTCATGACCATGTGAATAGTCACATGTTTAGGAGGAGGCAGGCACTGTGCGGGTGTAGAGAGACTGCTGTATAGAACAGTGTTTCCCAACCAGGGTGCCTCCAACTGTTGCAAAACTACAACTCCCATCATGCCCGGACAGCCAAAGGCTGTCCGGGCATTCTGGGAGTTGTAGTTTTGCAACAGCTGGAGGCACCCTGGTTGGGAAACACTGGTAAAGGAGATGCATGCAGCAGAACAGTGTGGAGTGAGAACTGCCTGTGTACAATGTACTTGTGTGTAATGTGGTTTGTGTGCATTTCCCATGCATGCACCAGAGTTGTGTGTATAGTGTGGACACAAGGCAGCACCCGACTCAGATTTCTTTGGTGGTGTCTGACATTTTACCGAACAAAACCGCTGTAATGAACTTCAGTCTTCTTTCAATTTTATGAACTATGTTCACACCACGTTTTTGCAATACAGTTCCTGTATTAGGTTTTTGATAAAAAACGGATTCCTCAAAAGCTGACTAAGGGTGGGTTCACGCCACATTTTTGCAATACAGTTCCCGTATATGGTTTGAGCGTCAAAACCGTATGGAACCGTATTGCAAACCGTACTCATTGACTTTGTATTGCAAACCGTATGTTAACCGTATCATGCGGTTGCATACGTTTTGTATCCGTTACGGTTAAAAGCGTTTAATTTCCCTTACTTCAAACCGTAGTCTACTACAGTTTGAAGTCCGTTTGAAAAACCGTATTTAAACCGTATACGTTTTTTTTATATAATGGTGGTCTATGAGAACTGTATTCAACCGGATACACTTACGGTTACATCCGGTTTTCACAATATGGTTTACGAATCTGCACATGCGCAGTTGGCTCCGAAAGTTTCACGAGCTTCTAGAATCTTCTATTTGGGAGTGTTTTTAGTGTAAAACCGTATGCAACCGTATACAACCGTATATCCGTTTTTATCACAATACGGTTTTTAACCGGAATATGGCATATACGGTTGTATGCGGTTTAGTACAGTTTTTAGCGATACATTTCCTTCAAAAAAACATGACACGGGAACTGGATTGCAAAAACGTGGTGTGAAACCACCCACCCACCCTCACACCACTTTTTTCCAATACAGTTTCCTTATCAGGTTTTTGATGAAAAACAGATTCCTCGAAACCTGACTAAACTGTTTAAAATGTGTGTACAAATTTTAACCCGTATACAGTTAAAAACCGTATACGGTTTGAAAAATGATGTCCGGTTGCATCCGGACATCATTTAACTTTTCACTCCATTATGAATAAAGTTTCACTTGTTTGATTGAAATTCCAAGAAAAAAAACTGTGCAAAGTCAAAAACCGTATGGTGCAAACTGGATGAACTGTATGCACATACAGTTCTGTACAGTTCCCATTCACTCTCATGTTAAAAAAAAAAACGTATACGGTTTAATACAGTTTTTCACCCGGACCAAAAATTATGGTAGGCTACGGTTTTGGATACAGGAAAAAAATGAACAAAACCGTACAGGATGCAACCGGATGCATCGTTTGGCATATGCTTTTCAATGGAGGGTCAATGCATATGGTTTTCAAGAAAGTTCCATACAGTTTTCACATTAAAAACGTATACAGGAACTGTATTGTAAAACTGTGGTGTAAATGCACCCTAAACTGTATCAAAACGTGTGTACAAACTTTAATCAGTATACAGTTGAAAACCGTAAACGGTTTGAAAAATGATGTCCGCTTGCATCCATTTTTTAAGAAAAAACGTATACGTTTTTTCACTGCAAAGTCAAAAACTGGATGGTGAAAACCAGATAGAACCGTACGCACATACGGTTCTGTACGGTTCCCATTGACTCGCATGTTTAAAAAAAAAACTTATAAAATTCGATACGGTTTTTCACCCGGACCAAAAACTGTGGTAGGCTACGGTTTTGGGCACAGGAAAAAAACTGACAAAACCGTACAGGATGCAAAACAGACACAACCTGATGCATCTTTTGGCATACGGTTTTCAATGGAGAGTCAGCGCATACGGTTTTCAATACGGTTCCGTATGGTTATTAAATTGAAAACGTATACGGGAATTGTCTTGCAAAAACGTGGTGTGCGCCCAGCCTTACTCTCTGAGCTCCACTGTTGTATCCGCTACTTGTATATATGTTGCATCGAAGAAAATGAACAAGGTTTGACATTTATATGCTGTTAAAATGTCACCACGGAAGAGTTGAGATTTACTTCTATTGTTATGGCGCCACCTGGTGTTCAGAGTGCATAGCGATGGACTTGTATAGTGCTCCATCAACTTACAGTGGCCTCAGGTTCCAATATTGTCAACATTCTGGACCATTGTAATATAAAAGCATACTCAACATATAATGATACGGACAATCTAAAACAGCAAAATTTATCAATGGAACATCTGACTAATCTCAATGAGCATTTTACTGGTAAAAACAAAAACATGTATTATGGAAGTGCATGCACTGACTGGCTGTCTGGTAGCGCCCCCTACAGTACAGGGAGGTATTACATGTTCTGTACTCTTTACCTGTACCAGGGTTACCTGCTCCTTTGGACACCAGATAAGGACGGCTCCATGTTACTATTTAGGACACTGCATGTACTGTACAGGACCCTGAAGAAGCTCCTGTCCTCTACATATACAGTGATTACAGCTCCCAGCAGATCTTTCTTACTTTTATATGTAAGAAGTTGCTTTATCTATATTAGTTATCTACTTAATTTTATTCAGTCCTCACTTTTTCCTATTTTTAGATGACATTTTGGGTATTCAGAGCCAATTACCAGGTTCCCATAGAGTTATGGTCTAAATATACAATAGTTTCAACATACAGTCATGGCAGTAAATGTTGCCACCCCTGAAATTTTTCTAGAAAATGAAGTATTTCTCACAGAAAAGGATTGCCGTAACACATGATTTGCTATACACATGTTTATTCCCTGTGTGTATTGGAACTAAACCAAAAAAGGGAAGGAAAAAAGGAAATTGGACATAATGTCACCAAACTCCAAAAATGGGCTGGACAAAATTATTGGCACCCTTAACTTACATTGAAAAATATAAACATAGAATGTGTCGGCAGATAAGAACCATTTGGCCCATCTAGTCTGCCCAATAATCTGAATACTATCAATAGTCCCTGGCCCTATCTTATATGAAGGATAGCCTTATGCTTATCCCATGCATGTTTAAACTCCTTCACTGTATTTGCAGCTACCACTTCTGCAGGAAGGCTATTCCCTGCATCCACTACTCTCTTAGGCTAGGTTTCCACTTGTTTTTTTTTTTTACAAAAACGCCAATAAAAACGCCCATTCTGCCGCATGGCGGTTTTTTTTTTTGTGAAAAAACGCTGCGGCCAGATGTTAGCTGCATGTCAGTAGTAAACTGCAAAATGCCAAATCCACTTGGCGTTTTTCAGTTTGGCGTTTTTGTAATGCTTTCGGTGTTTTTGGGCTCCTTGGCAGTTTTTAAAAAATGACCTCTTGTCGAGACTTTGGCGTTTTTTCGGGAAAATCTTGGCGTTTTTCTCTCATAGAAGTCTATGGGAGTGAAAAAACGCCAAGAAAAACGCCATGTGGGTTTTAAATTTGGCGTTTTTTTCAGGCGGTTTTTATTCTCTTTTGGACATTAGCGAACCAAAAAACATGTTGGAGACACCTTCTTCATTAAAATTTAGTAGGGTACCATTAAAAAATAATAATAAAAAAGATACAGTAGTGATGGAAAAAATTGTATTTAACTAAATTTATCTTTTTTATAACAAAATTTTAATTAATTTTTAAACAGGGATCAATTTATGTGCGTGGGTAGGGCACTAAAAATGTAGCCGACAATAATAAAAATGTAGTGTGTGTGTGTTTCACTTTTTATTTTTTTTACATTTTTTAGGTAGTACTACTACTCCCAGCATGGAACACACTGTTCCATGATATGAGTAGTAGTTACCTGTACTAATTGACAGATCGCTGGGGTCCGTTGTGATCCTCCTGTATAATGTATAGATGTGGCCGGCTGCTCTTCTATTGTCCCCTGCACTGTCGTATATATACACATATTCATATTTCCCACAGAGAGCTGTGATTGGTCAGATGGTTCCAGCCAATCACAACTCTGTGGGAAATAGGAATATGTGTATATATATACGGCAGTGCAGGGGACAATAGAAGAGCTTCTGCATCTATACATTATACAGGAGGATCACAGGGGTGTCAGGAGGAGTGACACTCGCTGCGATCTGTCTATTAATGCAGATACTACAGCTCCCAGCATGGAGCAGAGTGTACTCCATGTTGGGAGTATTAGTACCTGCAGTAAGGGACAGATCACTGCGGATGTTACTTCTCCTGACACCTGCTGCGATCGTCCTTATATGACTGTTGGGATCAGCTGTTCTCAGGGCTACAGAGCCGGGAGAACAGCTGATCCTGAGCTGAGCAGTATATATACATCATATACATACTGCCCAGCAAGAACTTACAGTGAGCCTGCAATGTGTATACAGTATACACATTGCTGGCTCACTTAACCCCTTGCTGAGCTGTGCGCTAAGCCAGCCCGGCAAGGAAAGAGTTAACTTACACTGCTGGACAGTGTAGGTTAACCCTTTGGACGGTATACACTATATACAGCTATCTATAGATAGCTGTATATAGTGTATACAGAAGATGGAGAAGTCCCTTTACCTCCGTCCAGTCCCCTCATGTCCGTGTAGCTCCGCTTCCTAGTGATGATGTCATTAGGGACGGAGCTACAGACGCGATCCAGGCTGGCAAGGGTATAAGGCTCTGTTAACATTGTCCATATTGGATAATGGGAGCAGACCCTTCTGCCAGTGTCTACCCAGACAGGGAGACTCCAGCTGTTGCTAAACTACAACTCCCAGCATGCCCAGACAGCCAAAGGCTGTCTGGGCATGCTGGGAGTTGTAGTTTTGCACCAACTGGAGGCTCACTGTTTAGGTAGACATTGCATTATGGGCGCTCTCCCCTGCAGAGAGTGCAAAAAATGTCCTAACTTATTTTTTTTTTGTGTTTTTTTTCTTTCTTCTCGTTTCAGATCCGTGTATGCAGAAGATTACGACGGATTCGATTGATTACCACGGATGAACAGGATTTTTTTTTATTTTAATAAAATGGTTAACGAGGGCTGTGGGGGAGTGTTTTTTAAAATAAAAATTTTTTTCCAATGTGTTGTGTTTTCTTTTTTATTGAATATTCAGGCTTAGTAATGGAGCAGGTCTAATAGATAGAATCCATTACTAAGCCAGGGCTTAGCGTTAGCCCCAAAAACAGCTAGCGCTAACCCCCAGTTATGACCCTGGTACCCACCGCCACAGGGGTGCCAGCAAGAGCCGATACCAAAAATGGCGCTCCTGGGCCTAGGCGGTAACAGGCTGGCGTTATTTAGACTGGGGAGGGCCAGTAACAATGGTCCTTGCCCACCCTGGTAACGTCAGGCTGTTGCTGCTTGGTTGGTATCTGGTTGATACTGAAAATAGGGGGAACCCTATGCATTTTTTTTTTGTTTTTTTTTATTTATGAAAAAAAAACGCATAGGGTTCCCTGTATATTCAGTATCAGCACGATACCAACAAAGCAGCAACAGCCTGATGTTACCAGGGTGGGCGAGGACCAATGTTACTGGACCTCCCCAGCCTAAATAACGCCAGCCTGTTACCGCCTAGGGCAAGGAGCACCATTTTTGACGCTCCGGGCCTGTTGGTACCGGCTCTTCCCGGCACCTCTGTGCAGGTGGGTACCAGGGTAATAATTGGGGGTTCCGTCGTAATCCTCTGCATACACCGATCTGAAACGAGAAGAAAAAAAGAACACAAAAAAAATAGGTTAGGACATTTTTTGCACTCTCTGCAGGGGAGAGCACCCATAATGCAATGTCTACCTAAACAGTGAGCCTCCAATTGGGGCAAAACTACAACTCCCAGCATGCCCAGACAGCCTTTAGCTGTCTGGGCATGCTGGGAGTTGTAGTTTAGCAACAGCTGGAGTCTCCCTGTCTGGGTAGACACTGGCAGAAGGGTCTGTTCCCATTATCCAAAACGGACAATGTGAACAGAGCTTCAGACTATCCTGAATATGTCTGTAGCTCCGCCCCTAATGACGTCATCACTAGGGGCGGAGCTACATGGACCGGAGGTGACAGAAACGAGGGAGGTAAGTGGACCTCCTGTTCTGTATACACTATATACAGCTATCTATAGATAGCTGTATATTCTGTATACCGCCCAAAGGGGCTATAGTAGCAGGGAGTCCTGTCAGTCTGGTGACAGGATTCCCAGCTCCTGTATAGTATACACGTGTACACTATGCACCCCTGTATACTATACAGCCGGGGAGGTGAGTAGTGATACTATACATCCCTCCTCACCTCCTTACACTCTGTGGACCGGGCGCTCAGCATCCGACCCACAGAGTGGTACCCAGAAGGCAGTGAAAAAACTGCTGCAGGGGACAAATTTGTCTGTTTCCACACACCAGGGCAAACGCCAGAAAAAACGCCAGAAAAACTGCCAAAACACAGGAAAAACCTGTGGCAGTTTTTCTGGTGTTTTTTTAGGTGTGCAAAAAAAAAAAAACAAGTGGGAACCTAGCCTTAGGCCAAGTTTCCACTTGGCTTTTCTCTGGCAGTTTTTGGATATCTGCTACTGCAGTTTTTGAGTCTAAGTCAGAAGTGTATCCACAAGGGAGGAGAAGTGTAAGTCCTTCCTATATATGTCCAGTTCCTTTTGAATACACTTCTGGCTTTGGCTCAAAAACTGCAGTGGCAGATATCCAAAAACTGCCAGAAAAAAAAAACAAGTGGAAACTTAGCCTTAGTAAAGTAATACTTCCTGATATTACTGCAGAAATCTTTGCCCCTCTAATTTAAAACTATGTCCTCTTGTGGTAGTTTTTCTTCTTTTAAATATGCTCTGCTCCTTTACCGTGTTGATTCCCTTTATGTATTTAAAAGTCTCTCTCATATCCCCTCCGTCTCTTCTTTCTTCCAAGCTATACATGTTAAGGTCCTTTAACCTTTCCTGGTAAGTTTTGTCCTGCAATCCATGTACTAGTTTAGTATCTTCTCTGAACTCTCTCTAGAGTATCTATATCCTTCTGGAGATACGGCCTTCAGTACTGCGCCCCATACTCCAAGTGAGGCCTCACCAGTGTTCTGTACAGGGGCATGAGCACTCCTCTCTTTCTACTGCTTATACCTCTCCCTATACATCCAAGCATTCTTCTAGTGTTTCCTGCTGCGATAATCCAGGTGCATGATCTTGCACTTATCCACATTAACTTTCAGTTGCCGGAGTTCGGACCATTCTTCTAGTTTTCCTAAATCCTTTTCCATTTGGCATATCCCTCCAGGAACATCAACCCTGTTACATATCTTTGTGTCATCAGCAAAAAGACATACCTTACCATCAAGACCTTTTGCAATATCATTAATGAAGATATTAAACAATATTGGTCCCAGTACAGATGCCTGAGGTACCCCACTGGTAACAAGACCTTGCTCTGAATATACTCCATTGACTACAACCCTCTGTTGTCTGTCACTCAGCCAATGCCTAATCCACTCAACAATATGGGAGTCCAAGCTCTATGACTGTAGTTTATTGATTGATAAGTCTTCTATGTGGGACAGTATCAAAAGCCTTACTAAGATCTAGATATGCAATGTCTACTGCCCCTCCGCTATCTATTATTTTAGTCGCCCAGTAAAAAAAAATCAGTAAGATTTGTTTGAAATGATCTCCCTGAAGTAAACCCATGTTGTTTTTCATCTTGCAATCCATGGGATTTTAGATGTTCCACAATCCTATCCTTTAGTAGGGTTTCCATTAATTTCCCCACTATTGATGTCAGACTTACTGCCCTATAGTTGCTTGATTTCTCCCTACTACCTTTCTTGTGAATGGGCAAAACATTTGCTAATTTGTCTTCACTTTAGATAGCAAACGTAGAACCTCTTCCTCTGTAAAGACACATGCATAAAACAATTCATTAGTCTTCCCCCCTAAATGGAGGTCCTTTCCTTCTTTTTCTTCTGTAAAAACTGAACAGAAGTATTCATTAAGGCAGTCAGCTAGCCCTTTATTCTCTTCTACATACCTTTGTTTCATTTATATATCTGAAGAATGTTGCATCCCCATTTTTCACAGACTGAGCTAGTTTTTCTTCTGCCTGCACTTTAGAAGTTCTTATAACTTTCTTGGCCTCTTTCTGCCTAGTCTTGTAGATTTCCCTGTCTTCATTGCTCTGTCCCTGTCTTCATTGCTCTGGGAGATCAACTACAGTGCCATGGGTTGCAAACTTCTTGATAATGTTGCGAACTGTGGACAAAGGCAAATCTAGATCTCTGGAGATGGACTTGTAACCTTGAGATTGTTGATATTTTTCCACAATTTTGGTTCCCAAGTCCTCGGACAGT